>NC_090266.1:525323214-525989048 GCF_040414725.1 Anabrus simplex
AATTAAAATTAGCATGGTTATCGACACCCTCCTTTAGTTTAAGGCTGCTGCTAAGGGAAGAAAGAAAATGCTGACTCAGGATATGAACTATTGACCTAGAAAGATACGCGAGTGTGTGAAGTATTATACATGAATTCCCTTTCGGCAAGGATCAGCGAAATAATTTTCTAGAGGCATTGGAATAGTGTGGATATAAAGTACATTTGTAAGAAATTGAGGGCGATAGAGAGGATATGTGGAAAATTATGCAAGATATGAGAAATGATGATAAGAACATAAGCCAGTAGTGTAATTTGCAGAGGCATTGGAAGAAACTGAGTAATTTGCGATTAATTTCCTTTGAGGGTAATGTGCCCGGAAAAAATATGCGACAGATATGAATTAATAATTAGATATCTCATTCCGGATGAAATACTGTACAGCCGCTCAGCTGTCTTGGCTAAGACATGTTACCCTAGGAGAGTGATGAATATGGCCTCAGAGAGGGAAGTGAGAAGGAGGCCAGACTCCGGACTCTTCGTTGAGTTTTCATTTTTGCTGGCCCTGTTTCCAAGCACGTGAAGTTTTCGACCTGTAACCACAACAATGGGTAGAAGCTCAATATTGTTTCTGAGAATAGTGTACCTGCGAGAAACTTGTACAATATATCGCGCATATCCTGTGTTTGAGCGACTGTACGTTACAAGCAATGTAGTATCGTGAACAACCATGAGCAGACCTCCCGGCCGCTGCTGCTAGGTTTCAATAGGTGAACATGCCGGACAGCCAACGACTCGGAATAGTTGCACTTAGAAATCTCAAAATGCCACTGACCTTAGCCGAAATGTCTCACGATGGACGGTGTATGTGACAAAGTCAAATTATCTCATATCATTGTCGCTATAATAATTTAAACAAGCCTGAAATGTCGCTTAATTTCAACATCGCAAGAGTCAGATCAAAAACAAATAGGCATGAATATACATCTGGCTGAAAGATCCCCAAAAATTTATTAAATACTCATCCTTGCATGATAAAATAATGAAGTAAGGTCAACCAAAGTAAATCATGGACGTAAGTAATATTATTTAACCTCCGTAGAAAAATGTTACCTGGGGCTGATGACCTTCAATGTTAGGCCATTTTAAACAACAAACATCATCATCATCATAAAAAATGTTCCCATGTCAGGTATAAATAATTTGATGATGATTATTGCTATTGTTATTATAATAATTAATAATATTATTTACAGGTGTAATTTTAAAGTATATAATAATTGGGTATCAATTTAACTCTGCTTCAATATCATTATCAATTAAATATTCCCAGTGCTTCTGGATGTGATTATTGCGATCATATTATCCTGTACTCGAGCACTGATTAGCAGACAACCGGGCGAGTTGGCCGTGCGGTCAGGGGCACGCGGCTGTGAGCTTGCATCCTGGAGATAGTTCGAATCCTAATGTAGGCAGCCTGAAGATGGTTTCCGTGGTTTCCCATATTCATACCAGGCAAATGTTGGGGCTATACCTTCATTAAGGCCACGGCCGCTTCCTTCCAGCTCCTAAGCCTTTTCTATCCCGTCGTCGCCATAAGACCTATGTGTGTCGGTGCGACGTAAAGCAACTAGCAAAGTATAAGCAGACACTTGACATTTTCTATTACAAAGTGGCCAGCCCCTCTTTATTTCATTTCTAATTCTCAACGTAGATTCTTATTTCTATTTTATTGTTTCATCGGAGCTTTATTAATATTCCTTCCATTCTTATTCGTAAACATTTGCTCACTAGCTCGTCACTTCTTAATCCAGGATCGTTTTTACCTGTACCTCAATGTAACATTTTCCTTCTCTTGGGGAGCTTGTTTTTCATTTTCCTTGTTGCTCGATATTTTCATTTATATCAGAATTTAAGTCCCGTCTACACATCCGATCAACACTCTATCAATTTACTCACTGTTTCGAAAACAATTCAAAACATTTATAATTTATTTCTTATAAGTCCCCAATTGTTTTATTACTGCATGGCTAGTCAATGACAGATCCTCCCTGTATATCAATTATTCACCTATTTTAATGTTATGTTGAAAAACACGTAAAATTCACAACTTAGTGTCAGTTAAATAACTCAGGCAAATCGCAACAGTATTATTGTTATTAACTGGCTTCACATATTTTCATAAATAGTTATTGTTAACCACGTCCTCGAAAACATTATGACAATTATTCGTTCGTTCGTTCGTAATCTGTTTACACTCCAGGGTCGGTTTCTCCCTCGCACTCAGCGAGGGATCCCACCTCTACCACCTCACGGGCAGTGTCCTGGAGCTTCAGACTCTGGCTCGGGGGATACAACTAGGGAGGATGACCAGTACCGCGCCCATGCGGCCTCACCTGCTATGCTGAACATGGTCCTTGTGGGGGGATGGGAAGTTTGGAAGGGATAGACAAGGAAGATGGAAGTAAGAGGCCGTGGCCATAAGTTAGGTACCATCCCGGCATTTACCTGCAAGAGAAGTGGAAACCACGGAAAACCACTTCCAGGATGGCTGAGGAGGGAATCGAACCCCCCCTACTCAGTTGACCTCCCGAAGCTGAGTGGACCCCGTTCCAGCCCTCGTACCACTTTTCAAATTTCGTGGCAGAGCCAGGAATCGAACCCTGGCCTCTAGGGGTGGCAGCTAATCACGCTAACCACTACACCACAGAGGCGGACGTGACAATTATTATTATTATTAAATGTAACAAAAACCTTTCAGTCTGTCAAACACTCAGCAATTACTATATAATTATAACACTATAAAGATACCGCAAACGGCCGTAGCCGTGTTGAAACACCGGGTCCCTGAGATCTCCGAAGTTAAGCAACATTTGGCATGGTCAAGATTTGGATGGGTTGCCACGCGATGTTGGTGGGGGTAAGGGAATGGAGGAGCGGAAAAGAACTGGCCAACCTACCGTACGTAAACTCCGGCTCAGGCACACCTCTGCGGAGGTTCGGAGCTGCCTTCGGGTAGAATAAAAACAAGCATACCTGTAAATAGTGTGTAATTTTACAGGTATGTTTATAGTGTCATAATTTACATTCAATTGCTGTGCGTTTGACAGACTGAACAGTTTTTTTACATTTAACTAAATCGACACTGAAAAAATATTGCTTCATTCTTAACAAATTATTATGATATTTATCGTTGCGACCCAACACAATGCAATTATTATTCGCAACAAAACATATTATTATTATTTTACGTCTTGTTATCACTGTCTTATGGCTTAGAAATTATGGACACGGCTTCCCAATGGCTGTAGAGTGGCATCTGCTTCTTGAAGGTATGAGAGTTGGCTCAGGTGGAGTAAGAAGTCTCTGCCTTCATGTACCAGGTCTATGACGTTGACATGATCGAGCAGTATCCACCAGTTTGTTCGACTTGCGTGTACAATGATCTATGCTAAAACTGAATTGCTGCACGTTGAGAAACCATCTCGTAACCCTTTCGGTTGAAACTGCTGTCTTTATCATGAAAGTAAACGCCTTGTGATCTGTGCGAATCGCGACTGGAAAACCGTATATTGTCTTCCATCAACGCTGCAGGACCTGGACTATAGCTAATATCCCCAACTCTGTGGTAGTGTAGTTTCTCTCGTGCATCCTCAATTTCCTGCTAAAAACTCCCAAATATCTCTTAGTGTTTGGCGGCTCTACGTCTTCTTGAAACAATAGCGTTCCAGTGCCAACTTTGGAAGCGTCTGTTTGAAGAATAAACGGCATGTTGAATTCTGGATAGCATAATTTAATACCTCTGGTGAGTAATTTCTTGGTGTTTCTGAAAGCTAATTCTGTTTGATACGAAAATTTCCACTTGTTTATCTTGTGTAGCATATCCTGGAGTGGTGTTGCAACCTCTGAGAAATTTGGGAAGTGGTCGGCGAGGAGTGGGTACATGCCTAGAAAACAGCGAATGTGCTTTATATTTGTGGGCTTCGGAAAGTTGTTTATCGCCTCTAACGTGACTGGGTTCTGTCGGATAACTTGGCCATCAATAACATGATCCAAAATTAAAATTTCACTCTGACAGAAGTGTGACTTTTAATGTTGACTTTAAATCCAGTGTCTATCAAATTCTGAAATAGTAGGCCTAAATTTTGCAGGTTTTCTTCAAAGGTTTTAGTCACTACGACCACATCGTCCACATAAAGGATAACTATCGGTTTGACGGTCTCCGTAAGGTTCCTATCCATTGCACGGATGAGAGCAGTGCTCGAATTCTTCAGGCCAAATAGTAGGAGTTCAAATGTGTAGGTTTGCTGGTCCAACATAAAACCTGTCAATAATTTTGACTAGTAGTGGAGTAGAATGTGATGAAATGAAGAGGTTAGATGTTTTCCACTGAAACATTATTGCCCCTGAATCTCCTAATTACATCCTTAATCTGCGGCGCCTTGTCATTTTTTGGGTATAGTTTTTCCCTTCTCTGGCGTGCCTCTAAACATATTCGTAGGGAATTATCTGGTTTCTTAACAATCACGAGCTTATTTACAAATGGAGTTGCTCTCTTGGCGATTAACCCGTTTTCTTCCATTTCTTTAATGATTTGTTTGACCTCTTGGTACTATTTTTCCGGTAAAGCTTTTGTAAAGCATCCATTCAACGACGTTGAATACGTACGTGAAATTTGGAATTAGGCCCACTTTAGAGTTGAAAACTTGTTGCTATTTAATGAGAAAGGCTCGTAGCTGCACTTTGTGTTCTCCCGTGCCTTTAAATTCTGTCACACCGAGCTCGATAGCTGCAGTCGCTTAAGTGCGGCCAGTATCCAGTATTCGGGAGATAGTAGGTTCGAACCTCACTGTCGGCAGCCCTGAAAATGGTTTTCCGTGGTTTCCCATTTTCACACCAGGCAAATGCTGGGGCTCTACCTTAATTAAGGCCACGGCCACTTCCTTCCCACTCCTAGCCCTTCCTTGTCCCATCGTCGCCATAAGACCTATCTGTGTCGGTGCGACGTAAAACAACTAGCAAAAATTTATGTCACCTTTTCATCAATCAATTTCTTGATGTCTGAATCAATCTCGGCTGCAGAAAAGTCTTGAAAAATGGTGCCAATTTCCTGGACGTCGTCTGCTGATCCAAAATGTTCTCCTTCAAAATTTTCCCAAATAGTTGATTTTCTCTTCATCTTAGACTTCTTCGTTTAAGTTAATCCTTTCCTTAGCATGTGTTGTTTTCTAAATTTTACAATGTTTCTATCGAGGTCAACAACAGCATTAATTTTTCGCAAGAAAGCGTATCCCAGAATGATGTTATAGTTTACCCTGGCCATAATTATAAATGGGCGCTTGTGTGTCATGTTTTCTCTCTCCACGTTGTAACGGACTCTTCACTTCACCGGCAACTACTGTTATGAACCTCGCCACGCACATAACCTTTTCTACTATTAATATGGACTTACCCTCATCAGGATACACACCGCATTTTCTCTTGAACTGGAACTTACATACTTATGTGAATTTGCACACATCATACCTTGCACGAACTCTGCTCTATCCACCTTTACGATCTACGATAAACTAACTTCCTTTTCGCCGCTTGATGTCATGTGACATCGCCCGCTTTGTCACGCATGCTCCACTAACCTCTGGAATCTTCCAGACATATTTCTCATTATTCCACACTACAAATACCCGGCCTTCCTCTGAATGTGTTGAGATGGACTTTGGCCTGTGTGGAGGGAGGAACCTTTAACGTCATCTCCGTCCTTAGCGACATGTGCCCTGGACTCTCCATTTTTGGGCAGAACTACTTGGTTCAAGATGAGGTATGACAAACTGATAATGTCCTTATTGTAAATACTTCTATGTTGCATTTGGAGCTATTTTCTTTACATATTCTAACTGGTAGCAGTGCATTTCCAGGCCGAGATTTCACTTGTATTTTCCATATCTAAGCCTCTATTGACTAACTAGTGACAATTTGCTTTCCAAATGTGCGTGTGGTATATCGGTAACTCTGCGACTCCTATACACACTTGTGCTTAATCAGTGCTTATTTATGTTTTTGCATACTTTGAGACTGTTTCATTATAGTATACAGTGACTTACGCCAGTATGACAACGTTAATTTGTGCCTATTCGGGTGATAATTGAAGAGGTGGCAACTTTCATATTACATTTAGACTTTTGCTTAGAAGACTTCATGCTGGTATACTCCAATCTGGTAACTGTGTACATCTTTTTCTTATTCTCGTTGTTCAACATTTCTCTTTATACCGTATTCATCCCTCTCTTGTCCATCCCTTTCCTCTCCTGGCCTATTCTCTTAATTGCTTTCATTCTCTTGGATATTTTATTCTTGGTGTAACAAATTTGTATTACATGTGGTTGGGAAAATTCCGTATTTGTACAGACTTCTATTCATCTAATATTGTAAGAGCTTGATTTAATTCTTCTAATATATCTATTTCCAAATTTTATCTTGGTTTCTCATCTGTTTTCACCCGTCATGTCCCTTATTTCTCCTGCCATTTTCTTTTAATTTTTTTAATTATTATCTAGCATAGTTTCCACTGCGCCATCTGTGGTTATTCTGGAATGCTTATTGGAGAACTTTTTTTCCCACGGCCTCCATTCTCAATTTGGCGTTTTACTCGCTGCGTAAATTTACTGCCTACCGTTTGAAAGTACTCGGTGTCACCGATACTTTGGATTTCCCTCGGCTGGATTTATGAATATATATATATATATGCATATACCCCCATAAAAGGGGTCACAACGTCCAGAAGAGTCTGGGACTCTTTCCGATATAATTCCCCTTATTTTTACAGTAGAAACCGGTATCTCTCTTTCAAATCATTAAACAGGGTACGGGAAATAATGCTGATGCTCTCGCCTGTGACAATAAAGGAGCTCATAACCGATCCCTGAACTTTGGAGTTGAATACCTGTACCTTCCTTATTTGGGGTGTTACTCTCTGCACGGGTCTTGTAATAAATCGCCGGGGTGCACTATCCATGAATTTACTTGAGCAATAATCCATTCGCAATCATCGTCTCCTCCTATAGCTCGTAATTTGTCCGATGGAGGCGTCAATTGGAAATTGGTGTTTTTTGGTTTGTACCACCCTGTTGGTATGGCGGCGCAAATGGGTTTAATGTGTTGTTTCTACTGTATTATCGGCTTCTGGAGCGCTGATATTCGAGTCTCTCTGCGCCCCGGATATCCGGGTTCATCTCTTGTATTTCGATTGCTTCTTTCAATTTGTCCTGATCGTTCCTTTTCCTACGAAGGTCGTCTATATACCGCCGTCCCTCCTGGCACCAATCATCTTTCTCCTGGCGATACGACTGCGTACTTCTTCTTCTGTCACTCCAACGTCTTGTTGGGTCGAGGCGATAATACGGTCCATTACGTCTTCTATCCTCACATCTGCTCCTAACCGGATTTAACTTCCTCCTAGGATATGGCCTGGTTTCTTTATATCTATAGGCTCCCTGGTTGCGGGCTTGTAACCAGTTATCGTCCCTTCCCCTTTTCTGACTATTATGTGAAATAGCGCGTTCACTTTCCTTTGTTTTATTATAATAATTATTATTGTTAAATTTGTCTGTAGCGGCATTCTCTACGTACGCTGACTGCTCATTATTTGCTCTGTTGTTGTATCCAGGTTTGTTGGTGTTCACGGTACTATACAGTTGTCTGAGGATATTTTCCGCTTTTACCGGGGTCTCAACA
The DNA here is from genome assembly GCF_040414725.1 of Anabrus simplex. NCBI lineage: Eukaryota > Metazoa > Arthropoda > Insecta > Orthoptera > Tettigoniidae > Anabrus > Anabrus simplex. The sequence goes on from NC_090266.1 coordinate 525,330,924, forward strand.
TTTTTTGTACGTCAGGCGGGAATTACTTTTGAATAGCCTGAACAAGTTCCATTTTTGACGGGGGAGAATCCAATTCACGAAATTTTACTGGCTGGAAAACGAAGTACTAACTATATTTCGTGGCCATTGAGGAGGAGTACTTCTTTGAGTACAACTCTAGGCGTAGATACAGTTTATACACATTACTCCAATTTTTTCCAAAAATTCCTTAACAAAGTTCTCACATGACTGGAATAGGTAGCGAAAAGCCATAAACCAAAGCCTTGGACTGCAAAAGAAGTATTTCTTTACCGTTCTCGACTTTTTCTCTTCTGGGATCCTCATCTCCTTAAAATGAGCTCCAAGTTTGAGGAAGGAATTTCTTCGGCATCGTGGAATTCGAACAGCTAAACTTCTTCGGTTGTTCATTTGGGACTCTAAGTATGTTAATATTACGAGTACCCCATGCAACTTGTATTATTTCCGTTGTTCTAGGTTGCACGTTGCTTTCCACACTTGCTTCCGACTCTCGTGGAGTGGCGGTCACTATCTGCTGCGCTTGCACTGGCTTGCCTAAAGCTCTTTTAATAGTCCTTTGCTCATCGGCTATGAATTTCACTAACGCAGAGAGATTTTCACCCTGCTTCTGAATTTTTCTTAATTCGTTATCTAGGATTTCTTGAATATGTCCACGTATACCTTCCTCGATGCGATTCCTCTCTCTCTCTCTCTCTCTCTCGGCTGTTTCTATTTTCATGAAAAGTTCCTGACGTAAGACTGGTATATCTTACTTCACGGCGTTGGTGTCAGCCTTAATTTCATAAATCACATGGCTAAATATCTTTTTATCTCGTGAAGCGATTGTCTTCTATAGCCCTCGAGTCTTCGCCTATTTTTGCGGTTACAGTATTGAGATATTTGACGGCCTCTCTTTCCACTGTGTTCACCCTGTTTTCTACTGCACGTATTTCTTCGGATAATATAGCACCTTGTTCGTCAATTGCTTTCGTAGTTTCTTTCATGCTGTCATTTAACGAGTATGTCGCGTTCGTTAACTGTGTGTTAAGTTTCTTAGCTATCTGCTTCAATTCATCTTTCATCCCGGCTCTATTGTTGTTACAGCGTTCTACGAGTTCGTGTTGACTGTCCAACAATTTTTGTCTTAGCTGTTGCCGGCTGGACACGATATTGCTCTTTAAGCTTTCCTTGCAGTTCCTAATTTGATCTGCTAGTTCGGCCCTAAATTATATCTGCAAATCCTCGACCTTCTTCGTAAGTTCGATCGCGAGTGTAGCCTGCCCTTTTCGCATTTTTCCTTACCGTTTTCAACTTTGTCGCTTAGCTCTATTTGACTGTTTCAGGTATATTCATTTGTTTATCCGAAAGTTCTATTTGACAGTTTTCAAGTTTATTCGCTAATTCTGTTTGGCTGCTTTCAAATTTATTCGTTAATTCAGTACCTAACACACTCTGACCTGTTGTCAGGGCACTAAGACTAAGACCAGCTGATTCCACATATCAGCGGTGACTTCTATAATTGCCCAATACAAAGATAATATAGGTGCCTAGGGACTAATTGAGAAATATGCATAACATTTACTGCAATTGCAACTTTCCCTTTGTTGTCCATCCATTTGGAAAACTGAACCATAACAACTAAATAAATTGCACATGTATTACAGTCAAACATGAATCAATCAATCAATCAATCAATCAATCAATCAATCAATCAATCAATCAATCAATCAATCAATCAATCAATCAATCAATCAATCAATCAATCAATCAATCAATCAATCAATCAATCAATCAATCAATCAATCAATCAATCAATTAATCAATCAATCAATCAATCAATCAATCAACCAATCAATCAATCAATCAATCAATCCTGATCTGCATTTAGGACAGTCGCCCAGGTGGCAGATTCTATATCTGTGTTTTCCTAGCATTTTCTAAATTATTTCAAAGAAATTGGATATTAAGTGAACATCTCCCTTGGTAAGTTGTTCCAATCGATAACTCCCCTTCCTATAAACGAATATTTGCCCGAATTTCTCCTCTTGAATTCCAACTTTACCTTCATATTTTGATCTTTCCTACTTTTAAAGACACCACTCAAACTTATACGTCTACTAATCTCATTACACGCCATCTCTCCACTGACAGCTCGGAACATATCACTTAGACGAGCAGCTCGTCTTCTAAAGTTTTCCCACCCAAACTTTGCAACATTTTTTAATGCTACTGTTTTGTCCGAAATCACACAGAACAAATCGAGCTGATTTTCTTTGGATTCTTTCCAGTTCGTGAATCAAGTAATCCTGATGCGGGTCCCATACACTGGAACCACACGTTAGTTGGGGTCTTATCAGAGACGTATGTGCCCTCTCTTTTAAATCTTTACTACAACCCATAAACACCCTCATAACCATGTGCAGAGGTCTCGACCCTTTATTTACAATCCCATTTATGGGAATACCCCAATGAAGATCTTTCCTTATATTAAGAGCTAGATACCTACAGTGATCCCCATAAGGAACAGTCACCCCCATCAACGCAGTAATTAAAACTGAGAGGACTTTTCCTATTTGTGAAATTCACAACCTGACTTTTAACCCCCTTTATCATCCTACCATTGCCTGTTGTCCAACTCACAGCATTATCGAGGTCATTTTGCACTTGCTCACAATCTTGTACCTTGTTTATTACTCTGTACAGAATGACATAATCTGCAAAAAGCCTTATCTCTGATTCCACTTCTTTACTCATATCATTTATATATACAAGAAAATATAAAGGTCCAATAATACTGCCTTGAGGAATTCCCTTCTTAATTATTAAGGGGTCGGATAAAGCTTCGCCTAATCTAATTCTCTGAGACATATTTTCTAGAAATATAGCAACCCATTCAGTCACTATACTATTTTGTCTAGTCCAATTGCACTCATTTCTGCCGGTAGTCTCCCATGATCAACCCCATCAAATGCTTCAGACAGGTAAATCGCTATACAGTCCATTTGACCTCAATCCAAGATATCTGCTGTATCTGGCTGGAATCCTACAAGTTCAGCTTCAGTGGAATAACATTTCCTAAAACCGAACTGCCTTCTATCGTACCAGTTCTTAATTTCAAAAACATGTCTAATATAATCAGAAAGAATGCCATCCCAAAGCCTACGTGCAATGCATGTTAAACTTACTGGCCTGTAATTTTCAGCTTTATGTCTATCACCCTTTCCTTTATATACAGGGGCTTCTATAGCAACTCTCCATTCATCTGGTATAGCGCCTTCATGCAAAGAATAATAAAATGCGTACTTGAGATATGGTAATATATCCCAACCCATTCTCTTCGGCATATCCCCAGAAATCCTATAAATTCCGGTCGCTTTTCTAGTTTTCAACTTTTGGGTTATTATGAATGTCATTTTTATCATATGTAAATTGTAATACTTCCTTAGCATTAGTCACCTTCTCTATGTGGACATTATCCGTGCTACCAACAATCTTTACATACTGCTGACTGAATACTTCTGCCTTTTGAAGATCCTCACATACACACTCCCCTTGTTCATTAATGATTCCTGGCCCGGCGTGTTATAAATACTTACTATATGTATGTATGTTGGGTATTCAGCCCGAAGGCTGGTTTGATCCTCTGCAGCTCCGCCAACAGCTGTCATCAATAGCCTAGGCGTCAGTGAAGGGGCGTACTAGGGAAATGAGGAGTGAGGTAGTTTCCCGTTGCTTTGCTCACCGAGCCAGCCGTTGCTACTACATATCAGTCTGCCAAGCCCACTGAAATGCATGCACCAACCGAACCTATGAGCGATATTTTTACACCATTCATAACAGGGACTGGCTGCATAATGAATTATATTACTAGCATCACTCATACCTCAGTCACTTTCATATTGTCAAAGTCAAGGATGAGACTGAGACAGTTCAATGAAAGTAACAAATTTTATATAGCCCATACCAGAAGACATAGTGCACTGTAAACACTACATCTCACCAGCAAAGTCAAACTTACTACATATAGTTAATATAAATAAAGAACGAATAATTTGCGGCCCTCAATGGCGCCCCACAAAATATACACCTTATGTAACCTTGCAAACGTCGAATTGGCGGTAATCTGCTCTTTCAATCTGCCACGGTGCTCTGTAATAAAATATACTTATCTCCCGGAGACTGCTTGGGGCGTGATCGGTTCGTCATTTTCTAAAGCTGGTACATAAGGGATTTAAATGCTACGAGTACTGGATGAGAATGGACCAGATTAAATTATTTACTAATTATTTTTTCTAATGGAAATTAATTAAATTCCAAAACATTTAAGTGGGCAAAAATCATTAAATTTACTCAATCTGTAAAATAATAATGAATAGTTAGGTTACGCCATAAGCAAGTAATCACCATAACTGATTCATTAAATTGAAATTAATTGCTGACACCACAGGTCTACTGATTAAGAATGGACCAGATTAAATGATTTACTAATTAATTTATTCTAATCGAAATAAGTTAAATTCCAAAAAATTTAAGTGGGCAACAATATCATTAAATTTATTCAATCTAAAATAATAATGAATAGTTAGGTTACGCCATAAGCAGAAACTGACTAATTAAATTGAAATTAATTGCTGACACCACAGGTGTGCAATATTGATTAAAGTCTGACGTAACCTTGTTACATTTCATCTAAAACGTCAAATACATTGGCTGTTACATAAGGTAACTCTGAGCCGTGTTAAAGTTGTATTTAGTTCACTGAAAGTTACTAAAATTAAAATCATAAAAAATGACTTTGAATTACCACTGTTCCAATAATTAATTAGGTATTTCCTGAGAACATACCTCAAGTTGGAAGTTTACTGCTCCTTGTTACATTATTATTATCTAAATTAGCATAACATTAGATATGGTCTCAAATGACCTTTCATGACCTGGTATCGGATTGATACTCAAACAAAATTAATCCATGAGCGTTTCATGACCATTGTGTTGTCAGCAAGGGTTCTCTAAGAAGAAATTGTACAACGAAATCAGCTGAACAGACCTGCCTAACATTTACATATTATCATTGCAAATTCAAATGTTTAAACTTTAAATGTTCGCGTATATTGTATCCAGTTATGAAAGAATGTTTAAGTCTACAGTTTTACAGTTACAGACCTATTTATTTACATTTCTATGAAGGCGTGTTCATTGATTATATTATTCAGTTGCAATTTGATAGGATACTGTAAGCGAAATGTTGTTTCAAAAGACGTAACCAAGCTGCCTTCCTCCCCTAAGGTTGTCGACCTCATTTTTACATTATAGCGTTCGTGAATCCTCCTACGTTGATCAAAAACAAACTATATAACAAAATAAAGAATCAGCTAAGGCTCGGTTATCCTAATTCTGCCATATAAATACACTCCTCAAAGAGAAGGCACCCTCTCCTATCTAACCTATGGTATTTACACAGAGCGATAAAATCAAGTACCAATTTGACTGTATTTACTTTTCAGATGCTGACCGCACCTGTCATACAAATGACTGAATGTTACCGAAAGTTCTAATGATTTCCTTCGTCACAGTGGCTATAGTAATGTCTCACTGTGGACGGTGTGTGTGACCAAGTCCAATTATCTCATATCATGGTCACTATAATAATTTGAACAAGTCTCAAATGTCACTTAACTTTACATCGCAAGGGTCAGAAAAAAATAGGCATGAAAATACATCCGGCTGAAACATCCTCATAAATTTATTCAATACTCATCCTTCCATGATAAAAATATGAAAGGAGGGTCAAACAAAATAAATAATGGTCATAAGTAATATTACTTAACTTCCGTAGAAATATGTTACCGTGTCAGGTATAGATAATTTTATTATTATTATTAGTAGTAGTAGTAGTAGTAAATATTCTCAGTGCGTCTGGATGTCTTAATTTCCTGTACTCGAGCATTTATAAGCAGACACCTGTCTTTCTGTATTACTAAGTGGCTAGTCCCGCCTTATTTCACTTCTTATGTTCAACGTAGATTCTTATTTATGTCTTATTATTTCATCGGAGCTTTATTAATATTCCTTACATCCTTATTCGTAGACATTTGCTCACTAGCTCGTCACTTCATAATCCAGATTCGTTTTTACTTGTACCTCAATGTATCATTTTCCTCCTCTTGCAGGGATTTCTTTCTTTCTCCTTTTTCTTGTTGCTCGATATTTTCATTTATATCAGGCTTTAACTCACATCTACGCATCCGATCAGGACTGTATCAATTTACTCACCGTTTCGTAAACAATGCAAAACATTTATAACTTATTTCTTATAATTTCCCAATTATTTTATTACTGCATGGCTAAATCATTTACTCACCCCTTCTAACGTTACGTTAAAAACTCGTAAAATTCACACCTTAGAGGCAGTTAAATAAATCATACAAATCGCAACAGTTTTATTCTTATTATTATTTGATTTTACAAATTTTCATAAGTAGTTATTGTTAACCACGTCGTTGAAAACGTCATGAGAATTATTATTATCGTTGCGACCCGTCACTATAATATTAATATTCACAACATATTATTATTATTCTTTAACTTCTCATTATTATTCTCATATGACTTAAACATTATAGACACGACAGATATAAATTTTAAATTATTAAGGGACACGGTGGATATACCAAAATATTGAACATAATGAAATCATACATGTTAAACAGATAATGAATCATTGTCGGACCCTCAATATTAACTCACGACATGCCCGTAATTTATGGTACGTGATCTGCTATTTTACATTTAAAATGATATTAGCTGTCCTTTCCACAACCTAAGATAAAGAAAATTTGACATGATTATATCCAGCGAATGACAGCGTGGTCACGGATATAGTTAATTATGTACATATTAATTATAACAATATTTCAATGATCTGGTACTTAAATTCTCCAAGCTGCGTTCGTCGGGCTACCCCATGTGGTCCATGGTACCTTCCCTTGATTTAGGCTATGTTAAATATTACCGTTGTCGTGGTGAAGATTGGTGTATATCCAAATTGGCACATTTAGACACTGACAATACACACCTTATTTTACGCACACACGTAATTCCCTTCTTCAACTAAATTCTATGCTCTTATACTATTATTTATCCTAACACACTCCCGGTGATGATCTCACTCTATCATCGTAATTTTGGACACAGTCCTACACTTACATAACTTCCTATCAGCTAGTCTGGTCTTCGACAAAAATAGACCTCTTAAAGTCTCGATCAATGGGATTATTACACTCTTCCCATTCTCGTTCATTGCCCTCTGTTTTTGGTTCAAAGGAACATCCGTAATGAGCTCAAGGACATGTTCTCGAACTTGAGGACTGGTGACTACACAAGAGATCGCCATTTACAAAAATGTTCCCATCTCTACCTGATCAGAATGTTCCGTTAGTCTCTGCTGAATTTTAACCTGTCCTTCTCCACAGTTCTTAAAAGAAACAGGCTACTTTTCTCTAGACGTTATATTTGTGCCTTTGTCTCATGAAGCCGTACATCGTCCTAGGCAGTAGCAAGTTATTACGCTAAGAAAGTCGTCTACTTAGAGCCTATTTTCTCCACGGGAAGTGAATAAATGTAGTTTATGAATATTCACTAACATTTTGGAGTTATATCGATGCAAGCTCTGAATACTCGGCAACGTGGCATTCCGTGGAATTCGGTTGAACACGCACACGTACTGTAGACTGACTGACTGCTCTCTGGCTGACTGATCTACTCACTGACGGACTAACTGATGGCTTGACCGATGGACTGACCGATGGACTGACAGCTGGTTTGGTTCACGTCTCTGATATAAACCTATGGCCCAACTACGTGATTTTAACTCAACTTCCGGTATCACGGAACATCAAAAATTAATCCAGTGGCATCGCTTAGTCATTAACAGTTGTCCGTGGTTCCTTATTTTTTGCATTACTGTACGGAGCTGAAAGTATGAGTACGATCATACAGTTTTGTATAATTCACTTGGCGTAGGGTTCGATTAAACTTACGTCGGTAATGTGTTTGCTGGAACCACTACTTTTACTTCCGCTTGCATCCACGCCATCCACACGTGATCAGTCGCACACAACGATTATAATCCACCTACGTTTTAATAAATTTAACTGTGTCCACCAAAATTTATATTCACTCCGATACAGTTATTAGCAACCTAGCTAATGTGCAATCTTACACAAACTCACGAGATAGACAAAAATAATCTCAGCAGAAAATTTCGGGGGTTAAGAATGGAGCAATTTGATTGGAAGAGCCATTTTCCAACTCGTCTAATTCCAAAGATTTCAGATATCGTCTGTTCTTTTCGCATTTCGCTACTCGTCTAATTCCAAGGATTTCAGCTATCCCCTGTCCTTTTCGCATATCTCAGGTTTCTCTGTCTAATACAGATGCGTGGAAACTTACAGAACTTTGGTTCCCAAGGTGCGGCAAGCGAAATGTTCCCAGGGTACGGCGGGCGAATGTTCCCAGGTAATAGACTGGCTGCAGCTTCCTGCTAAGTGCATTTATGATATAATTGCTTATCAACCCCCAACAAAACATGATGCACCTCTTCTAAGGTGGCGGAAATCTTCTACGTTGATGGGCTATGACAACTCTGCAGTCCTTGCTAACGTTGTCGTATGCTACTTCATTTCTACACAGAACCTAATGAATTAAATATTCCAACATATCGCCTAAGGCAAATTGGGTGCAATATACAAAATATAGGTGTAATTACATATACTAATATAAACCTATTTCGAATACGTTACCTAATTGAATATAATGTGCCTGAAATTACTTGCGGTTTCATAAATTCCACATGAATATAATTTGCCCCATAATTAAATATAATTACTTGTTACGTTTTACGGAGATGTTACAACGTTAGTCTAATCGAAAAAAAATTCATTACTTAGTTTAGATTAAGGGTTTTCCCTTCATCTAGCGCTAGGAGAGATGTTTCTTTGTGTTTTGAAACCAGGAATTCAGCATTTAGATTTTCACTTTGAATACTTTAAGCGGTTATGCGTGTGTGATTTAGCGTTTTGAAAAACATAGAGTTTGAGTTAATTCTGATAATAAAAATATTATTTGTTAATTCATTAATATTATTGTGATAGTATTAATGTAAAATTAACATTGCAGTTGCATAGAGATGCTACTGTTTCTATCATCTGAGAACTGACTCCACTTTAATCATTCGCTTACCCCAACCCCACCCCTTAAAGAAAGCATTGATTACAACTCTTTCTTTAACGTGCTCATACCGCAAGGAAAACATTGTCATCATTTTTCTCCTTTTATGTAATCATTTCAGTCCTTTCTTTTTTCCTTGCTTTATCTCTGTGTCATAGTGCAGCCACTATATTAGTTCTCGCTCCAATGACAAGGTCGCGACATAAATTCAAAATTAATCGAGAACTAAAGTAATAATAGTAATAAGAATAAAAGGAAAAGAATATTTACAAATTACACAAGAACAACACGTTCAAGAAAGTGTTTCGGAGAATGGACTATTCTACCAACTCGTGTTTTCACTGCACATTTGGTACAATGTCTTTTTTACCAAGAAATGGTGTCCTGTGTGTAGATGATAGCGTTGATGATGAGTGGTTTCCTTTATGAGGCGAAACATTTTCAAGGTAATCCGTTTTAACTTCGTCCTCGTCCTCTAAGAAATATGGTGGTTTCAATCTTTCCACCGAAGTGTTACGGTTTTCTGACTTGATGAAGTCATTTATTTTAATGTAACTGTTAGGTTCTTCAGTTTGCCGAAAGTAGTTTTGAATAAATACATGTGCAAACTATCTGAAAAATAAAACATATGCTTACAAAATTCTACCTTTTCTTTCTTTCTGGGACTGAACTTCCTAACATTTATAATTTAACTGAGTCGAAACTGAGAAGGCTTCAGATATTTCAAAACGCTTATGTAAAGAGTGAAAAAATTTTCAATTCGATCATCCACAGGGAATGGACCTTCATTAGCAGATACCAGGGGCTTCTTCACACTATCCACTCGTACAAACACATGTGAATAAGAATTCAAGTCTTTGTGCACAAATACATATTTTTCACTCACACAGGAGCAGGTTTTAGTTTTCTCATAGATCTTGGAGTTGGATCACAAAAGTATCTGCGCAATCTTTATTCGAAACGGGCACACCTATCCATTCACCTGGCAGCTTGATAGTTTTACCATACACCACTGAGAGGTGGATGCTCCAGTTTCTGGCTTGATTGCTGCACGCAGACGAAGCAAGATCGTTGGCAGCGTTTCTGACCATTTTAATCAATGATTTGCCTTCAAAGCTGTTTTCAGTGTACAGTGTACTGTTCCAACTTTACTATTACTCTGAGGGTGATAAGGTGTTGTTCTTTGTAGACTAATTCCGCATAGTATTCCCAGGTGTTTAACCCGTGACTGGAACACTTGGGTCCTCAAGACCCACGCAGTTATTTGTTTGGGAATTACTCTGCAATAATTGTCTACCCTGTTATGCAGTCCCTGCTACTCTCCTACGTCTCAGTATTGAGCCAGATGCTTGCATTGTTGGTTCGCTGAGTTTCATTTTTTGGCTGTGGTAAACCATGTCGTGTCCTGTGTACCCATGTGTTCCATTAGTGTCACAAATTGTGTTATCAATGGCTATTTCACATAATTATAATAGAATTTTGCATGTACTTCTTTGCTACTATTGTTTTTCGCGTATCTAAATGCCATTTCAACTATAAAACATTAATTTACCTTCTCTCGTTTATCCTTCAATAATACATATTCATACATTCATAAGAGATTTTACCGCCTAATGGACCATTGAAGAACTCTACGTCCGTCTTTCAAAATGTATATTTGTGATATTAGAGGATTAACTCATGTCTCTAGAATACGAAGTTATGAAAATAACTTCTTAAGTAGATTGTAGATACATGCAGAAATATATTTCTGAATGCATTAATAAATAGAGGATTTTCATGCTACAGATCTTATCATGAATTTTCCTGAGCCAACCATGACCTTCCCACGACTACAAATTATCGCACGTCAATACAGGGCTCTTATTCACTCTGATAATAATTCGGCTTAAATGTAAAATGATCGTAATAAGAAAACAGAATTATAGTATGGGTCCCAAGGACCCATGTGTTCCGGAAGTGTTACAAAAATATGTGTTCCAGTTATGGGTTAAAGAGAGATCTTCAAAATTGTCTTCCTTTGTCAGCGGTAACAAAAGACTGCACTCCAAACCGAGATATTGTCATAAAAACCTTTGGCTACTGATTCCGCAGTGATGGTCGTTAATGGAATTGTTTCCATCCAGTTTGTGAATCTGACTATTCCGGTTAAACGGTACGTGTTATCCATCTGAAGGGGACAATGGTCCACCCAAATCAATATGGACAACAGAAAAGCGGTCATCAGGTTGTCAGAAGTTCCTAATAGGTGATGATGTATGTCTTGAGGCATTTCTCCCAGTCAATTTCGATCACTGCGGCGATACACGAATTTGAAATGGAGACAGAAAATAACAAAAGTAAGAGGGCAGAAATCCACGTCATTTTCAATTTACGTTGTAAGTAGCAAGTTATTTACGTTCATTGCAGTTTATGTATTCTGACCGGATGCAATAAAGAGACATACAATCTCAAATATTTTTGTAATGTACGTAATGAATTACAATTTTCAATATTACATTTTAAGAGGTCCTTTAAAAGCATTTCTAATATAATACAGAGTTAAGGTGGATAAGCTGTGGCAGGTGGTTGCTTGGGTTTAAATTATCTGATAAGCTCAACATCAATCCAGTCATGCTCACCGGGAATAACATCAGTTAGATTATTTACTCGAAGGCATACTGTACATCTATTTGTTAGATGTATATTCATTGTTGTTGCACTTCAATTTTGGATAGTAAAAACGATGTCCCCATTCATGATGAAACTCTCTAGCCATTTAAAGGCTTACTATTATCACGGGACGTCTCATAAGTTTTAAATAATATTTTAAAATTCAGTGAACAGGGAAATTCAAACACACTACAACACTGTGCAAAATCGAGCATTAAACTTTTTGAATTTTGTAAATATATTACTTTTTGCTGAATGAATAACAGGAATGTAACTTTTTAATGAATGGAAATAGTGCCATTCTCATCCAAGGAATTGTAAATCGTAGCTTGTACGTTTAAACCCTACACCTTTTATAAATTGTAACACAAAAATTATGACGTGTCAGTTTTCTTTGAATATCTATATATATATAAAGTAACTTGTCCTGACTGACTGACTGATTCATCATCGCCGAGCCAAAACTACTTGACATAAAGAAATGAAATTTTGGGGATATATTCATTTTATGATGTAGGTGCTCGCTAAGAGAGGATTTTTGGATATTCCTTCGCTAAGGGGGTGAAAAGGGGGGTGAAATTTTAAAATGAGTGTATCTATATCTCAAAACTTTAAAAGTTTACAGATGCAAAAATTGGTATTTAGAATCTTCTTTAAAAATAAGGAAAGACGTATTTTTTGTTTTCAGAATATACCAATAGGAGGGGTGAAAAAGGGTGAAAAATGGGGGGAAATGGGTTGAATGCCTTTAATCAGGACACTAGTACTTATATCTCAGAAACTAAAGATATTACAGACCTGAAAATTGGTGCTTTTGATCTTTTTTAAAAATAAATAAACACGTATTTTTTTGTTTTTGGAAAATCTAATTAATACGAGGGTGAAAAAGGGGTGAATTTTTAAAATGAGTGAATCTATATCACCAAAATTTTTAAGTTTGCAGATGTAAAAATTGGTATTTAGAATCTTCATTAAAAATAAAGAAAAATGTATTTCTTTGTTTTCGGAAAATCGCAATAGGAGGAGTGAAAAGGGGTTAAAAATGGGTTGAATGCCTTTAATGAGGCTACTTATATCTCAGAAACTGAAGATATTATAGACCTGAAAATTGGTGTTTGGGATCTCTTTTAAAAATAAAGAAACACGTATTTTTTGTTTTTCTGGAAAACCCAATTAAGGGGGGTGAAAAGGGGGTAATATTTTAAAATGACTGTATCTATATCTCAAAACTTTTAAAGGTTATAGATGTAAAAATTGGTATTTAGAATCTCCATTAAAAATAAAGAAACACGTATATTTTGAATCGGAAAATCATAATAGGAAGGGTGGTAAAGGTTGAAAAAGGGGTCTAATGCATTTCATGAGTCTACGTATATTTCAGAACCTGAAGATATTACAGACCTGAAAATTGGTGTTTGGGATCTCCTTTAAAAATAAAGAAACACGTATTTTTCTTTTTGTGGAAAATCCAATTAATGGGGGGGGGGTGAAAAGGGGGTGACTTTTTAAAATGAGTGTATCTATATCTCAAAACTTTTAAAGTTTATAGATGTAAAATTGATATTTAGAATCTCCCTTAAAAATAAAGAAACACGTATTCTTTTGTTTTCGGAAAATCCCAATAGGAAGGGTGTAAAAGGGTGAATAATGGGTTGAATGCCTTTCATGAGGCTACTTATATTTCAGAACCTGAAGATATTACAGACCTGAAAATTGGTATTTTGGATCTACTTTAAAAGTAAAGAAACACGTATTTTTTCGTTTTTGGAAAATCCAAATATTGGGGGGTGAAAAGGGGGGGTGAATTTTTTAAAATGAGTGTGTCTACATCATAAAACTTTAAAATTTACAGATGTAAAAATTGGTAGTTAGAATCTCATCTAAAAATAAAGGAACACGTATTTTTAGGTTTTCTGTAAATCCTAATAGGAGAGGTGTAAAAGGGTGAAAAATGGGTTGAATGCCTTAATTGAGGATACACATATCTCAGGAACGAAAGATAATACCGAACTGATAATTTGCATATGGGATCTCCTTTAAAAATAAAGAAACACGTATTTTTTAGTTTTTGGAAAAGCCAATTAATGGCGGTTAAACAGGAGTGACAAATTGGGGTGAATTTTTTGAAAGACTATATCTACAGAATATCTTGGAAACGTAAAATGTTACAGACGTAAAGAGTGGGTGTAAATCTCCTGTAAATGTAAAGAAATATAGGTGATTTGTTTTTGGAAACTCCACTTAAGGGGAACTCAAAAGGGGTGAAATTTTAAAATGAGAATGTTTACAGTATATCTAAAAAAACTTAATATGTTACAGAAGTGAAAAATGGTATTCTTTATCTCTATTAAACATAAAGAAACGTGTACTTTTAGTTTTCGGAAATACCACTTGGGTGGAGGGGAGGGGTAAAAGTGACTGAAAATGGTGTTGAATTCTTTTAATTAGGCTACTGATATCTCAAAAATGAATATGTTACAGACGTGAAATTTGATATTTGGAATCTGCTTTAAAAGTAAAGAAACACGTATTCTCGGGAAATCCAATGAAGGGGGGGGGGGGGAGGGGGTAAAGAATTGAAAAATTAATTGACTGAATTGTTTGAGAATACATACATCTAATAAAAACTAAAGTTGTTACAGACGTGAAAATTCTTATTTGGAACTCCTTTAAAAACAAAGAAGAAAGCGTTTTGGTGGGGAAACCATCTTGGAGGGCGGGAGTGTAAAGGAGTTGAATTCCTTTCATGAGGACACATAAATCGAAAACTGAAGAAGTTAGAGTCGTGATAATTGGTATTTAGAAGATCCTTTACTATTAAAGAAACAAGTATTATTTGCGGGAAAATTCACTTAAGGAGGGGGGGGGATTATTGTGAAATGAAGTGAAAAAAGTGAATTATTTTTATGGGGATACTTATATCTCAAAACTGAAGGTAATAGACGTGAACATTGGTGTTTGGAATCTCCCTTAAACATAAAGAAACAAGCATTCTTTTAATTTTTTTTGGTGGGGGCGGGTGGCGGTAAATAAACTTAACGGCGGTGGGGTGTAGAAGGAGGTGAGACCTATTGATTTTACTGTTATTAATGTACTTATAAGCATCCTCCGTTGCTCAGGCGGCAGCGCGCCGGCCTCTCACAGCTGGGTTCCGTGGTTCAAATCCCGGTCACTCCATGTGGCATTCGTGCTGGACAAAACGGAGGCGGGACAGGTTTTTCTCCGGATACTCCGGTTTTCCCTGTCATCAGCCATTCCAGCAACTAATAATAATAATAATAATAATAATAATAATAATAATAATAATAATATTCCGGACCGTCGTCAAATGTGCGGACCGCGCTGGAAACGGCTCCTGGACGGGTAATGACTAAGAATGCAGTCCGGCCGCGTGTTCAGTGCCGCCAAGGCACCCAATATGACACCACGCCAGATCTCCTGAAGGATTTTATCCATATTAAAAAAGTTATAGGAAAAGATGGCAAAGATTTACTGACCCAACTGACCGGGAGGAATTCCTGAGCCTAGCCCGGGAAGTACAAAGTCGATTGCTGGAAAGGAAGATTGAAAAATGGGAGGAAACGTGCCGTAATCTAATAGAAAACGAGTCAGATCGGGAATTTTGGTGGATTCTCGCAGAAAAAGAGTCAGATAAGGAATTTCGGCGGATTATATATCTAAGACAATAAGCATTCAATTATAAATTTCAGTATAATACCGTAGCGAAGCACGGGTATCTTGCCAGTCTATATATATAAAGTAGCTTGTCCTGACTGACTGACTGACTGACTGACTGACTGACTGATTCATCATCGCCGAGCCAAAACTACTGGACATAAAGAAATGAAATTTTGGAGATATATTCATATTAAGATGTAGGTGCTCGCTAAGAGAGGATCTTTGGATATTCCGTCGCTAAGGGGGTGAAAAGGGGGGTGAAATTTTAAAATGAGTGTGTCTATATCTCAAAACTTTAAAAGTTTACAGATGTGAAAATTGGTATTTAGAATCTTCTTTAAAAATAAGGAAACACGTATTTTTTTGTTTTGAGACAATCCCAATAGGAGGGGCACAAAAGGGTGAAAAAGGGGTTGAATACCTTTAATCGGGATACCGGAACTTATATCTCAGAAACTGAAGATATTACAGACATGAAAATTGGTACTTTTGATCTCTTTTAAAAATAAAGAAACACGTATTTTTTTGTTTGGGGGAAATCCAATTAATGGGAGGGTGAAAAGGGGGTGAATTTTTAAAATGGGTGCATCTATATCTCAAAACTCTTAAAGTGTACAGATGTAAAAATTGGTACTTAGAATCTTCATTAAAAACAAAGAAACACGTATTTTTTTGTTTTCGGAAAATCCCAATAGGAGGGGTGAAAAGGGGTGAAAACGTGGTTGAATGACTTTCATGAGCATACTTATATCTCAGAAACTGAAGATATTACAGACCTGAAAATTGGTGTTTAGGATCTCCTTTAAAAATAAAGAAATACATATTTTTTGTTTTTGGAAAATCCAATTAATGGGGGCTGTGAAAAGGGGGTGAATTTTTAAAATGAGTCTATCTATATCTCAAAACTTTTAAAGTTTAAAATTGTAAAAATTGGCATTTAGAATCTCCTTTAAAAATAAAGAAACACGTATTTTTTTGTTTTCGGAAAATCCCAATTGGAAGGGTGGAAAAGGGTGAAAAAGCGGTTGAATGCCTTTAATGAGGCTACTTATATTTCAGAACCTGAAGATATTACAGACCTGAAAATTGGTATTTGGGATTTACTTTAAAAATAAAGAAACAGGTATTTTTTTTATTTTGGAAAATCCAAATAATGGAGGGTGAAAAGGGGGGTGAATTTTTAAAATGAGTGTGTCTACATCTTAAAACTTTAAAAGTTTACAGATGTAAAAAAATGGTATTTAGAATCTTCTTTAAAAATATAAGAACACGTATTTTTTGCTTTCTTTAAATCCCAATAGGAGGGGTGTAAATGGGTGAATAATGGGATGAATGCCTTTAATGAGGATACATATATCTCAGAAACTGAAAATATTACGGAACTGAAAATTTGTATATGGGAGCTCCTTTAAAAATAAGGAAACACGTATTTGTTTGTTTTTGGAAAATCCAATTAATGGGGGTTAAACAGGAGTGACAAACTGGGGTGAATTTTTTGAAAGACTATATCTACAGAATATCTGAGAAACGTAAAATGTTATAGACGTAAAAAGTGGGTATTTGGAATCTCCTGTAAATGTAAAGAAAGATAGGTGATTTGTTTTCGGAAACTCCACGTAAGGGGAAATAAAAAGGGGTGAAATTTTAAAAAGCGAATTTCTACAGTATATCTCAAAAACTTAACATGTTACAGAAGTAAAAAATGGTATTTTTATCTCTATTAAAAATAATGAAACGTGTATTTTCAGCTTTCGGAAATACCATTTGGGTGGAAGGGGGGGGGGGGGTAAAAGTGACTGAAAATGGTGTTGAATTCTTTTAATTAGGCTACTGGTATCTCAAAAATGAAGATATTACAGACGTGAAATCTGCTTTGGAATCTGCTTTAAAAGTAAAGAAACACGTATTCTCGGAAAATCCAATGAAGGGGGGAGGGGGGTGAAAGAATTGAAAAATTAATTGAATTAATTGTATGTGAATACATACATCTAATAGAAACTAAAGTTGTTACGGACGTGAAAATTGGTATTTGAATCTCCTTAAACAAAGAAAAACGCGTTTGGGGGGCGGGAGTGAAAAGGAGTTGAATTCCTTTCATGAAGACACATAAATCAAAAACTGAAGAAGTTAGAGTCGTGATAATTACTATTTAGAAGATCCTTTACTATTAAGGAAACAAGTATATTTTGCCGGAAAATTCACTTACGGGGTGGGGGGGAGGGGAGTGTGAAAGGAAGTGAAAATAAAGTGAATTATTTTTATGGGGATACATATATCTCAAAACTGAATGTAACAGATGTGAACATTGGTGTTTGGAATATCTTTTAAACATAAAGAAACACGTCTTCTATTTTTTTGGGGGGGGGTGTAAATAAACTTAACGGCGGTGGGGTGTAAAAGGAGGTGAGATCAATTGATTTTACTGTTCATAATGTACTTAAGGAGCCTCCGTTGCTCAGGCGGCAGCGCGCCGGCCTCTCGCAGCTGGGTTCCGTGGTTCAAATCCCGGTCACTCCATGTGACATTCGTGCTGGACAAAACGGAGGCCGGACAGGTTTTTCTCCGGATACTTCGATTTTCTCTCTCATCATTCATTCCAGCAACACTGTCCAATATTTCATTTCATTTGTCATTCAACGATCATTGCCCCAGAGGTGTGCTTCGGCAGCCGGCACAATTCCTATTGTCGCTGCTAGATGGGGCTTTATTCATTCCATTCCTGACCCTGTCGAATGACTGGAAACAGGCTATATAGTTTCGATGTACTTATTCTGATCATAAACCGATCATTTTTAATCTTTCCTGGGCTGGTTTTCAACAGCCATCTTTTCCTTCGGAGAACGTTCTTAGATTACAGTAGATCCTCCTGGCATGTAAATAAAAATTTAAACACATTTGAAATAAACGATAGGAATGAGATGGACCGTCAAATTGTTCACCTCTATAATAAGGTCAACAATGCACGGAAGTATGTCATTGGTATCGCCAGAAATCCCGCACACTTGCCTACGCGCGACGATGGTGCTGGTCACATTGTAACAATGACACTGGCAGCAGATGTAATTTACCGCCAAGTAGCGATCTTGCAGCTTGCTGTGGGGTTCAGAACATCTTTTAATAATAATAATAATAATAATAATAATAATAATAATAATAATAATAATAATAATAATAATAATAATGTTCTGGACCGTTGTCAAATGTGCGGACCCCCCTGGAAAATGGTCATGGACGGGTAATGACTAAGAATGCAGTTCGGCCGCGGGTTCAGTACCGCCAAGGCACCTAAGACGACACCACGCCGGATCTCCTGAAGGATTTGATCCATATTAAAAACGCTTATAGGAAAAGATGGCAAAGATTTAGGGACCCAACTGACGGGGCGGAATATCTGGACCTAGCCCGGGAAGTACGAAATCGATTGCTGGAAAGAAAGATTGAAAAATGTGAGGAAACATACCGTAATCTATTCGAAAACGAGTCAGATCGCGAATTTTGGCGGTGTAAAAGGGTGAATAATGGGTTGAATGCCTTTAATGAGGCTACTTATATTTCAGAACCTGAAGATATTACAGACCTGAAAATTGGTATTTGGGATCCACTTTAAAAGTAAAGAAACACACGTATTTTTTCGTTTTTGGAAAATTCAAATATTGGGGGGTGAAAAGGGGGGTGTGAATTTTTTTAAATGAGTGTGTCTACATCTTAAAACTTTAAAATTTACAGATGTAAAAATTGGTAGTTAGAATCTCCTCTAAAAATAAAGGAACACGTAAATTTTTGTTTCCTGTAAATCCCAATAGGAGGGGTGTAAAAGGGTAAAAAATGGGTTGAATGCCTTTAATGAGGATACTTATATTTCAGAACCTGAAGATATTACAGAACTGAAAATTTGTAGATGGGACCTCCTTTAAAAATAAAGAAACATGTATTTTTTAGTTTTTGGAAAATCCAATTAATGGCGGTTAAACAGGAGCGACAAATTGGGGTGAATTTTTTGGAAGGCTATATCTACAGAATATCTTGGAAACGTAAAATGTTACAGACGTAAAAAGTGGGTGTTTGGAATCTCCTGTAAATGTAAAGAAACATAGGTGATTTGTTTTTGGAAACTCCACTTAAGGGGAACCCAAAAGGGGTGAAATTTTAAAATGAGAATTTTTACAGTATATCTAAAAAAACTTAACATGTTACAGAAGTGAAAAATGGTATTTTTTATCTCTATTAAACATAACGAATCGTGTATTTTTAGTTTTCGGAAATACCACTTGGGTGGTGGGGGGTGGGTAAAAGTGACTGAAAATGATGTTGAATTCTTTTAATTAGGCTACTGATATCTCAAAAATGAAGATGTTACAGACGTGAAATTTGATATTTGCAATCTGCATTAAAAGTAAAGAAAGACGTATTCTCGGTAAATCCAATGAAGGGGAGGGGTGAAGGAATTGAAAATTTAATTGACTTAATTGTATGAGAATGCATACATCTAATAAAAACTAAAGTTGTTACAGACGTGAAAATTCGTATTTAGATCTCCTTTAAAAACAAAGAAAAACGCGTTTTGGTGGGGAAACCATCTTGGAGGGTGGGAGTGTAAAGGAGTTGAATTCCTTTCATGGGGACACATAAATCAAAAGAAGTTAGAGTCGTGATAATTGGTATTTAGAAGATCTTTTACTATTAAAGAAACAAGTATTTTTTGCGGGAAAATTCACTTAGTAGTGTGAAATGAAGTGAAAAAAGTAAATTATTTTTATGGGGATACTTATATCTCCAAACTGAAGGCAATAGACGTGAACATTGGTGTTTGGAATCTCCTTTAAACCTAACGAATCAAGCCTTCTTTTAATTTTTTTTGGAGGGGTGCGGGGATGGCGGTAAATAAATTTAACGGCGGTGGGGTGTAGAAGGAGGTGAGACCAATTGATTTTACTGTTCTTAATGTAATTATAAGTATCCTCCGTTGCTCAGGCGGCAGCGTGCCGGCCTCTCACAGCTGGGTTCCGTGGTTCAAATCCCCGTCACTCCATGTGACATTCGTGCTGGAAAAAACGGAGGCGGGACAGGTTTTTCTCCCGATACTCCGGTTTTCCCAGTCATCAGCCATTCCAGCAACACATAATAGTAATAACAGTAATAATAATAATGTTCCGGACCGTCGTCAAATGTGCGGACCGCGCTGGAAACGGCTCCTGGATGGGTAATGACTAAGAATGCAGTCCGGCCGCGGGTTCAGTGCCGCCAAAGCACCCAAGATTACACCAAGCCGGATCTCCTGAAGGATTTTATACATATTAAAATGATTATAGGAAAATATGGCAAAGATTTACGGACCCAACTGACCGGGAGGAATACCTTAGCCTAGCCCGGGAAGTACGAAATCGATTGCTGGAAAAGGAAGGTTGAAAAATGGGAGGAAACGTGCCGGAATCTAATAGAAAACGAGTCAGATCGGGAATTTTGGTGGATTCTCGCAGAAAACGAGTCAGATCGCGAATTTCGGCGGATTATATATCTAAAACAATAAGCATTCAATTATAAATTTCAGTATAATACCGTAGCGAAGCACGGGTATCTTGCTAGTCTATGTATATAAAATAACTTGTCCTGATTGACTGACTGACTGACTGATTGATTCATCATCGCTGAGCCAAAACTACTGGGCATAAAGGAATGAAATTTTTGGAATACGTTCATATTACAAAGTAGGTGCTCGCTAAGGGAGGATTTTTGGATATTCCGTCGCTAAGGCGGTGAAAAGGGGGGTGAAATTTTAAAATGAGTGTATCTATATCTCGAAAACTGAACAGTTTAAAGACATGAAATTTGGTATTTGGAATCTCCTTTAAAAATAAAGAAACACGTATTTTTTCGGAAAATCCCATTGTGGGGGGGGGGGTGAAAAAGGGGGAAAATTGGTTGAACACCTTTTGAGAGGAGAGTTATATCTCAAGAACTGATGACGTTACGGACATGAACATTTGTAATTGGAATCTCCTTTAAAAACAAAGAAGCACGTATTTCTTTCTTTTCGAAAAATCCAATGAATAGGGGGTGAACGGGAGTGACAAACGGGGTGTAATTTAAAAAGAATATATATCTAGGCCTACAAGATATCTCAGACACTTAACATGTTACAAACTTGAAAACTGCTACATGAAATCTCCTGTAAAATTAAAGAGACATAGATATTTTTTTCGGAAAATCCACTTAAGGGGAACAAAAAAGGGAGTGAATTTTTAGAATGAGCATATCTACAGTATATCTCGAAAACTTAACACGTTACATAAGTGAAAATTGGTACGTTTAATCCCTTTCAAAATAAGAAACACGTACTTTTGGTTTTCGGAAAAACCACTTGGGGGAGTGGCGGGTAGAAAGGGCTGAAATGTAGGTTGAATTCTTTGTATTAGGATACTGATATCTCAAGAACGTGAGACGTTACAGACATAAAGATTGGTGATTGGAATCATAAAGAAATGCATATTCTTTTGTTTTCGGAAAATCCGCATAGGTGGGGTGAAAAGAAATTGAAAAATTTGTTAAATTATTTATATAAGTATACATATATTTCAAAAACTATAGGTTGCAGACATGACAATTGGTGTTTGGATTCCCCTTTAGAAGTAAAGTAACACATATTCGTTTGATTTCGCAAAACCCAATTAAGGGGGGTGAAAGAATTGAAAAATTTATTGAATTATTTGTATGAGTGTACTTATATCTTATGGAAACTTAATTTGATACAGACTTGAAAATTGGTATTTGGAATCTCCTTTTAAATAAAGAAACGCGCATTTTAGGGGGGAAAAACTTGGGAGGAGGGTGTGAAAAGGAATTAAGTTCCTTTTATGAGGACACATATCTCGAAAACTAAAGATGTTACTGTCGTGATAATTGGTATTTAGAAGCTCCTTTATAAATAAACTCGTATTTTTGGTTTTCGGAAAATTCACTGAAGGAGGGTGGGTGAATGGAAGTGAAAAAATTGAATTCTTTTATGTGGATACTTATATCACAAACACTGATGGTTACAGACGTGAAAATTGGTGTTTGGAATCTCCTTTAAAATAAAGAAACACGCATTTTGGGGGAGAATCAACTTAACGGAGGGGGGAGGGTGAAAAAGGAGTTGAATTCTTTGTGTGAGGATACTTATATCTCACAAAAAAATGTTACAGTTGGGAGAATTGGTATTTGGAATCTTCTTTAAAAATAAAGAAACACGCCTTCTTTTGTTTTCGGAAATCCACTTCCTGGGGGGGGGGAGGAAAGAATTGAAATAATCGTTGAATTATTTCTATGAGGATACTTATATCTCTAAAGATAAGGTTGTTACAGACTTGAAACTTGGTATTTGGAATCTCATTTAAAAGACACGTTTTTTTGTTTTCGGAAAATCGACTTGGAGGGGAGGGGTGAAAATAAATAAAAAAGGAGTTGAATTCTGTTTAAGAAGATAGTTATATCTCAGAAACTGAAGATCGAAAGTGCACTTAAAGGGGGAGGGGGTGGATAAAAAAGGGAAAACGGAGTGGAATTCATTTTATGAGGATACTTATATCTCAAAAGCTGAAGATTTAACAGACTTGAAATTTGGTACTGTATTTTGAATCTCCTTTAAAAATAAAGAAACATGTACTCTTTGTTTTCGGAAAATCCAATTAAGGGGTTGACAAGAATTGAAAAAGTGGGTGATTCTGAAAATGAGTACCGGTTTATCTACAGTATATGTGAAGAACTTAACATGTTACAGACATGAAACATGGTATTTGGAAAGTCCGTTTAAAATACAGGAACACGTACTGTTTGTTTTCGGAAAAGGCACTTAACGGGTGGTGAAAAGAAGTGAAAAAAGAAGTGAATAATTTTTAACGAGGATGCTTATATCTCACAAACTGATGATGTTACAGGCGCGAAAATTAGTATTTGGAATCTCCTTTAAAAATAAATGAACATGTATTTCTTTTTATTTTCGGAAAATGGGAAGGACTGATAAAGAGGTTAAATTCTTTTCATGGTGATTCTTATAGTCTATCTCAAAAAATGTTACGAAGTGGAGACAGATATTTGGAATCTACTTTAATTTTTTTTCGATTTGAGAGAGGACTGTCTCTCATATGTACAGTTCTATGTTGCATGGTCATCTTAGCCCCAAAAGGCAACAACACAAACGTGGTTTACAAAGCGTTTCCGGGGTAAATGAAAGTTGTCGGTGAATGTTTACACTTTAGGGATTTTCAGATAATGTCTTAGTACAGTACCGAGGAACGATTATTTTTATTATTTTACGAAATCCACGCGAGCGAAGCCGCGGGTTACTGCCAGTATAAACATAAGAAAATAAAACTGGCTGTTTATATCGATCGCAGTAAAAATCAAACCGGAATATCTTGAAAAGGTCGGTTTGCTAGCGATTATAGCGTTTTATTCTTAGATACCGTACCCCATTCAGCATTTCACTGAGTAGTGGAGGAAAGATTCGTAATGACAAACGAACGTCACTGTTCCCTTCCCTGCAAAGTGTGTTCGCTCTCTCGCTTCACAATGACGTATGCTTGGTACGTAAGCTGCCCTCATTTACGTCACGTCCCGGCCACACTGGGCAGCTGAGCACCTCTGCTCTAGAAGCTGTTCAGGGTGCAGGCCCTCTTCACGCAACACTTGGTACACCGCCTCGATCTTAAAGTACTCCTTCAGGTGTTTGTAAGCTATGTTATTAATATTACTCTCCTAGATATCATTTTCACTCATAATAAATAATGCGATATTATTATATGGCAAATAACATTACAAGCAACTGTAAATTCTATGACCTGTTAGTGAGAACTGAAAGGAGAAATTGAAACGTAAGACGGCCAGCTTCTGTCAACCCAGAAGATATTTTACCCTCCTGAAAGTCATTCGGAGTCCGTTTATTCATTCCGACTTACGGAGAATCTCTGCTCATCAACAAATTTCTTGTACGACAGCAAGCAAAGCCATTCCTCAAAATTCAAGATGAACCGTGGTGTGTGTTGATGAATGTTATGTTAGACAGCAATTACAACAAATTTTCCTAAAATGCGAGAGTAATGAATTTCGATAAAATTCCCAGAACAAATTGTAGAGCTGGATTGAATGTGCTATCAAAAATTTCACGTTAGTCTATAGGACCCATCCTTATTTCAAGTTTCAAAGCTACCCCAGGAGTCTCCAGAGATTATGACGTATTTCCTTTCCAATCGCATGTTGAAATAACCTAGCATCGTGAAGGAAGGCAAAGCGCATAAAAGTTTTGATAAAAATACATTTTATTACAAGTTTCGTTTCGTTTAAGTGGCTTTGTATTTCAAGATATTTGCCTACTCGGAGCGTTGAAAACTAGAGAAGATATCGTAAGAGCTTTGGGCAGTTCCCTAAGGACCATTAAATCTACGTGCATACAAAAAGCCTTCTGAAGCATAATCGAACGTAGGACTCTCTCTATATTGCTAAGTCCCGATTGTACGAAACCGCGAAACAAAGGCATCCAAGTTGAATTACTTTGTTGTCGCGCTGGTCTGGGATAGCACTTCAGGGAGGTTTCTTTAGTGTCGATTATAAGAGAAAGGGAGGCAGGAAGGGGCAAAAGGAAATAGAGGAGAAGTGGGGACTCAGTGTGTTGAGATTCCATGGACCTCGTAAATACTGGAGCTGAGGAAACTCACTCACTCATTTCTTACCAATTAATACAGGATAAATACTTGTGTTATTCATTCAGTGTTTCTACTTACAGTTCAATTACCAGCGGCTGAACATTTCAATCACATGTACCTCCTCATCATTCCTTTCATGCGTCCTGCCTGACAAATATTTTTGTTATTATGGAAACACTAACGTATATAAAATTGTTAGAACAGGGCCTGAGGGCTGGACAAGGTAGTTGCGAAGAAAACCAAACTCCTATTTTTAAAATATATTTTACAAATTGCTTTACGTCGCACCGGCACAGATAGATCTTATGGGGACGAAGGGCGAGGAAAGGGCTAAAAGTGGGAAGGAAGCAGCCGTGGCCTTCACTAAAGTACAGCCCCAGTATTTGCCTGGTGTGAAAATGGGAAGCCAGAGAAAACCTTCACCAGGGCTGCCAATTGTGGGGTTCAAAACCACTATCTCCCGAGTGCAGGCTGTTCAAACTATTAAATTTTCAACTTGTATTAATCACGTTTCATGTTTCCTCAATTCAGTTAACAAAATGTATAACAATTAAATACAAAACCGGATAACAATTAGACAAAGCGAGCGCAACAATTTATAACAGATGCAATCTATATAATTTACTTATTTAATAAAACTAAGAAACAGTCTCCTAAACGAAGTAGGTAACAACAATTCTATAGGGGGCTCTCTAAAGTGAAGGAATGCTCGCAGAGTGGGCTTTTGAGTCCTATTTTACTACGTAGGTATTCCAATCTGGCACATTCACGTACCGGAAAAAAAATTCGAGTATTTAAAACTCAGTCACTCCTAACGGGGAGTACGAAACGAGTTCCGGCAACTAATCCCTAGAATACAAGGGCTAATCTCATACTACATAGCCTAACTGGCCAAAAGGAAAATTAACTCCAAAGAAGGAAGAAAAAACTACTTGCCAAATATTCGCTAAATGGCACAGATGTTCCCTGCGTAATTTAGTTGAAAAATCCAAAGGTCCCCACCAGTTACACATTTCCTACATCACAATTTTAAAACCTGCAAAATACATCCCTCAACCAGGAGAGGACGGTATTTGTTCCGTATTCAACATCAGACGTACATAGGGCGTCTGCTCGCAGCTCGAAATACCTGCACCAGGTTTCTGGGGAGGCCACACGCCATTATATTATTATTATTATTATTATTATTATTATTATTATTATTATTATTATTATTGTTATTATTATTATTATTATTAGTAGTAGTAGTAGTAGTAGTAGTAGTAGTAGTAGTAGTAGTATTCTGAGGAGAAATCTGAGTCAACGATTTTCTAATGTATCAATAACAGGTCTACGGGTACGATTGGATCATTCCTTTAATTTACAGTTTCTGGCAACTTTGCTATCATGTATCTGGACCAAAATATTGATGGTAAAATTGTAAAGTTTGCACAGATCATCATACACCGACCAAGATGGCTGTGTGATATTTAAGGGATGGTTCCACGTCCACTCAGCTTATGTGATTACAGTTGAGGAGCTACCAGACAGTGAGATAGCGGTCCCAGTTAATAAGGCCAAGAATGACGACCGAGAGAATCGTCGTGCCGACCACACGACATCTCGTAATCTGCAGGCCTTCGGGCTGACCAGCGGTCGCTTGGTAGGCTATGGCCCTTTGAGGCTTTTGCGCCGTGCGAGGGGGTGTAGGGTTTACAAGGTTCTACGTCCATAACATCATTTATTTCGCTATATTATGCTATATTTATCCGTTTCAGATCAACTCAAGATTGTCTCAGCAGTTTTTAGTTTCCGTATCTGTTTGTTTGTTTATTTGTTTGTCTGTCTGTCTGTCTGGCTGGCTGGCTGGCTGCTTGTTTGTTTGTTTATTTGTTTGGCTGTCTGTCTGGCTGCTTGTTTGTTTGTTTGTTTGTTCGTTCGTTCGTTCGTTCGTTTGTTTGTTTGTTTGTTTGTTCCATCTTCACCGTTAAACGGTTGAATAGATCTCGACCAAACTTCATATTTAGAGTTCACTCATCCAGGAGCAGGTTTTGATAGGAATATCATTTAAAAATTTATAGGAAGACCAGAAGAGTTTTCTTTCAATTTTTTTACACCATTGATTATAGACCTATGTACAATCTGTTTACTATATGTGGAACGCCCCTTCATTATAAAACATTTTTATTATGTATATAATTTCTCTTAAACTTCACATGACGGAGAAAATTACTATTTCCTACGGGCTTCATGCTCTGCAGCCAGTGATGGACACTCTTGGAGACCTACAGTTATTTAAAGGAACCATAACAAGAGAAAATAAGAGGATGACTAATATTTCGCTCGGCTTGAAAATTAACCGAGCCTAATGTAATTGAACACCGAGCAAACATGAGGTAGAACATTTTCCTTTGGTGCCAGTCTGTCTGGTTATCTGTCTTTTTGTATATTCCTAAAACTGGAAAACTACTGTACTTGTTTCAACCAAACTATGTATTTCGAATTTATTCGCTCAGGATAATGTTGTCAGGTGCATATGATGTCATGGTAGTAACATGGAGTTGGTATTTATAGGAAGATTATTCTCAAATATTTTTCGTTAAGGTTAGGTCTATCAAAATTTATATTTAACAAATGTTTAAGAATATGTTATTTCCGTTCCTTTTTGCCATGTACATATTTATCGTACAACGGATAATAACGCAGATGATAACGAAAAATTCGATTTTTTTTTGTCCAAGTCCCGTGGGACATGTCGTTCATGTTACTTCAAGATGTGCAACGGGAAACCTGAAGAGACATTGTACTCTTTTCTATAGGACAGATATTAAGGGAGGTATCATCAACGTCAGAGTGCCACGCCAGTGGTCAGATGTGTAGTACAATACGCAACCTGAGAACCATGGAGAATTTCTCACAACTTCGGATCAGGAACTATACCGTAGGCTACAATAAATTCGGAAATCGTCCTCATTTTACCTGGACTTTGTCCAGCTTCGTCATATTTCACGTTACTGCCACGCGCTTTTGTAGGAAAATATCATTTTAAAATGTTTCATTAAAAATGTGAATAAAGTCATGTTACTTCGCATAAACTGCTGAAGGAAACGTAATCCACAGTAAATTTCCGTGCGAAGTAGGGGTACAAATGCTAGTTTTCAATAAGCACTTTCAGTTCTACCAGCTATAGACAAGTGGATCAGTCTCAAGTCTGTGGAACAGAATTCCTCAAATTGCCTACGGATATTACTATTCAGTTTGAAAGTCTAATATTATTATAGGTTGTATTTCCCATTCACATTTTTTATGGTTTGCGGAGATATTGAGGCGCCGGAAATTTTTCCCACTGAAGTGGTTTTACGTAACGGTAAATCTACTGACACGAAGCTGGCATATTTCAGCAGTTTCGACTAAAATTTGGACTGAATTGAGATCGATCCCGCCAACTTAGTCTCAGAAGCCCAGTGCTTTTACCGTCAGAGCCACTCAACCCGGCTACCTAGTTCGAATATGAATCAGAATCAGAATCACCCTCTGTTCACTCCTTCCAATACAGACTACTACCCCACGGCTACCGACGACTGCAACTCTACTCATTCTGGTGTGTTGGTGGCACGGTCAGTAGTCTTGAAAAAATTCTGAGCTGCATCGCAACTTGATATTGTGTTCAGAGTATATACTAGACCACCAAGGAACAATCCATCAGTAATAATATATTAAGCAATCATTAAGAAAACTAAGACTCTTATTTTTCCTTCACCACTTTTCTCTGGTGGGGTCGCGGGTGGGAACAGTGTTGCACGTGTGGGCTTTGGGCTTGACCTTATTTTACGTTGGGATGCCCTTCTTGAAGCCAACACTATGTGGAGGAATGAATTCACTATTGCGCTTTTATGTGGTGGTTGGCAGTGTGATGTATGTTTATGAAGAGGAGAATATTGGGGCAAACACGAAAATCCATACCCCGAGTCAGAGGAATTACACGGACGCGATCAAGATCTCTGATATGATCTGGAATCGAATCCACAATACTCTGAACTTAAGGCCTCGACGCTGACCATTCAGCCAAGGAGCCGGACAAAGAAAGACTCTACAGTAAGATGTTTTTTCCGTTAATAAAATATATCCCTGACTTAACACATGATTCCCACATGCCATCAATGTTGGAGATTTACTCATAGGTTTTGGTTATATAATTTAATAGATCCAATTGACTGTAATATGAAGTTCAGTTTGTATAAATTGTACTTGTTATTATTCGTTCATACAGGTTGAAAGATAATTTTAGTCACCAGATCGTTTCCTTGTGTGTTATTACAAGTAATCTCACACTGTTGTAATACGTGTGTTTTGCGACTCTTGAAAGTGTTCTGGGACTTGATATAAGTGACGGTCCTCAGGAACGTGGACAGTTAGTAGTTGTTCTTCTGTTTCCAAGTTAGCAGGTTCGATTCCGGCTGATGTCGGTGGCATTTTGAGGGCATTTAAATAAAACTACTCCCCGTCATTGGCTTCCAAACGTACAGGTTAGCTCAGGCTGTTGCGGCACGGCCAATTACAGGTGCCTGATTTGCACTTGGAAGGCAGATGGATTCGAACACCCCGTGGACCATCCTCGAAATGGATTTCCACAGTTTCCAATTTCAACTCTAAAAGCCGCGATGCTACCATTCTCAAGGGCACGGTCACTTACTTCCTATTCCTAGCACGTACTATTTATTACACCTACACCGACAGATAACAGCCTCACACAGCGGCACATGTAGCTCACACCCATGAGGTGTCCTAGAAAAAGCAGGTACAGAACTGGCTGTTCTCGTACACACTCGGCACTAAATGTCATGAGCTGAAGAAAAGTATATCAAGAAAATTGTTTAGGTAAAATGTACATCTTATGGTGTCTGAAATACTGTGGCAATTGAACGTATGTTGAACAGATAACATTGTAAGGTACTGTGAAAGACAGTGATTAGAGCGAGAAAGGGAAGACGCAAAGTCATATGGTAGCTTCTGACAGGGCCCGAATTCCAGCCGCGGAACTCTCAGATCTGGCTTATCAACAGTTTTTAAACTTCAGATTGTGTCTAAATAAATATGAAGTCGGCATGTTGAAATACGAATGTGAAAAGAAAAGAAGATTTACTTCACGGAAATAAATCCCGGAAATAAGTACAGAAAGAACTTTGAACTTTCTCTTCGTAACCGTAAATTAAGCCTGTGTTCGCCAAACACTCCTAAAACCTTCGTGAAAAGTATATGTTGTGACAGCTGTTAATTATATATTAATAACACGTGTATTTCATTGCTCAAATATGTATCATTATGTTACATCAATCTAAGTTCCTGTCAGTTAACGTAAGGAGAGGCGTAGGGTCACTAGCACAAAATTTAACTTGTTTATTCTTTTTAAATATTTTAAGGGTTGAAGACGTGTTTTGTCATAAATCTTGTAAACGTATGCGTATGAATATACCACGACCTTGTTAGGGCTAATTATTTGGTTCTAGAATGGCCATTAATTTCCCTTGACATGAAATAATTTTTATTCTTGACGATGCCGTTATATACATATTATATGCCAGAAAACTAAATCTTAATGAGGCTCATATAGTTAAAATTTCATTGTGATACAGGTCCACGACCAATCAGACCTCAGATTTTCATTATGTACAGGTTCTCCACCAATCCGAGTTCAGATTTTCATTATGTACAGGTTCTCCACAAATCAGAGTTCATATTTATATTATTATACAACTGTTTGACCAGTTAGGTACGGATAGCATCACACCTGGGCTCAACGCACTAGCTTCGCACTTGTTTCCAAAATCAAACATGTCGGACACACATATTAACATCAATGCATTTTCTACTTCCAATATTCCACAACCACACGGCGCATTACCGCAAATTCACTTCACCAGCTGTGCAATAAACAATTTGTATTTGAAATAAAGCGATGTTATGATAATCTATTATCAAAGTTTTGAAAACATATGACATTCTCAAGGTCTCTGATCCACTCACGGAAAATCAATAACCCAGCGCATGCGCTCTCTTCTCCGTTCAATAAACTCAACTGTCAATCGACATCTCGACAGAAATTTATGAATATTTAAAAAATAGAGTTATAATTATCGTCGAGCATAAACAGTCGTATGCAACACGCCTATAATGGTAATGAAGAGATTCGTATGGAAATTATAAAACTCACTTCGCTCATTTTATAAACATAGGCCAACTCGTGTCTTCATTATTGCCATTACAGGCTTGTTGCATAACGAAATATTCATGTCTTGAGTGTAGAATCGCCGAGAGAAGATACACAAGGAATTGCTATGTAAGTTAGGTAAGAACCATGAGCATCCGAACGTCATGTCTTTTCACGTCTTTAGAGGTGGGAAGACTCCCAAGAAGAGTAAGAATTTATTTATACAGTATATGGGTAGTAGAATAGCCCTCTATCCCGTATATATTTTCGAAACAAGTTTGTTGGAGTGGCATACGAAGAATAGAGAAAATTAAAATGGATTCACACGGACTATGACGCTCAAAGCCTTAATGTTCTTTGTGCACGCAACACGTTTGTTTTTCACTATTATCATTATTATCAGTATTAATATTATTATGAACTGCAATTGAGAGAAATCTAGGTGGCAATGTTTGCGTACAGTAGTACGGCAGCGAAATTAAGAAATAAAATGAAAATACAAATTACATGGCAACAACAATAAATACAGCAATTTCATGAAAACGAAGCATTACAAGGAATTATATTAGCACAAGAAATTTCGTGACAACTACAAATGAAGGAGAACAACGAAATATATAAAATAAGAAACAGAAATTTACACGACAATTGAAAATTACTTATGAGCAGTGTAACATAATAACTAAAAACAATCTCATAGAAATTCACAGATAAAATTAAAACATCTCCTTACATGTAACATACCGCAATACACTGGCAGTAAGCAATCCAAACACTAAGAAAGAGTTGTGCTAGATAACTGAAATTCGGGAGGCGTGTTTGTAAATATGAAAGATGACGCATATTCATATTTGCTTGCTAGTAGACGAAGAGTGGTGTTAGTAGGAAGTTTGTTTTAAATATGCTCTGCACATTTCGCTAGTGTCAGCCAACGTCCGATGTTGACGTTGTGAGGTAGGTGTGATTCGAACATGCCTTTCAGGAGACGAAGGAAGCAGTATCACCAGTTCTTTAATTTGAACGAGGCCGTGTATTAGGGCTACGAGAAGGTGCATGTTCTTTCCGCGATATTGAAGAAAGACTTGGCTGGTATGTATCCACAGTGCATCGGTATTGGCAGCAATGGTCATGGGAAGGCACTATCTCAAGAAGACCGGGTTCCGGCTGCACACGGGTCACTGTGGAGAGGGAACGCTGTCGTACTTGCAGCATAGCTTTGTTGGGTGGTACTGCGTCTGCAGCAGCCATTCAGTTGGCACTAGAGTGACACAGCGAACAGTAAAAATCGATTACTTGAAGAACAGCTCCGAGCCAGACGTCCTGTAGCGTTCATGCCACTAACTTCGAATCACTACCAAGTGCGACTTCAGTGCTGTCAAGCTAGAGCTCATTGTAGGTGGGAGTGGAGATCTGCTGTGTTCTCAGATGAGATCCGGTTCTGTCTTGGTGCCATTGATGGCCGTAGTTTGGTAAGGAGGAGGCCAGATGAGCGCTTGGAACAAAGCTGTCTGCGGCCGCGGCGTCGACTCACTGGACCTACACAAGGAGTTATAGTCTTGGGATATATTTTCTTTGACAGCAGGGACCTTCTCGTCTTTATCCCAAGAACCTTCACGGGCGATTTGTGCTTCAGACTGGTGATTGAACGGGCTGTACTGCCATTCATTCGCAGTATTCAAGAAAGTGTATATCGCTTATCACCGAACGTGCTCTGTCTAATGTCGACCAGTTGCCTTAGCCTACGTGATCACGGGACATTTCACCCATTGAGATTGCATGGGACATTATGAGATGACAAATCCAGCGCCATCCAATATCAGCATTAACCGTTGCTGATTTGACTAACCAAGTCCAACAGGCGTGGAATTCCATCCCATAATGACATACGTCACCTGTACGACACAGTGCATTCATATTTGCATGCTTGCATTCGAAATCGTGGCGACCGCAGCGGTTATTAATGCACCATCATGTCACATGTTTTCTCGCACTTAGTTGAACATGTGATCTGGAAACTTTAATCAAATAAATATGTTACTTAGACAAATGCTTAGCCTAAATTGCATTCCTCTTCTTGGTGCTGTATAATTACAACGCATGCACTCATTCATTGAAAATTGATAAAATATCTGTGTAAATAAAAATATAATTTTATCAGTACGATTAATATGTTTTCCATACTTAGATTTTATCTCGGTTTACGGGTACAAAAGTAGGTTCAGTTCAGTTTTTGTTGTCTTATGTTTGTTGCAACATCACGAGGAAACAAACGAAACCAAACCAAACCCCATGGCACAAAAACCTCGAAGATCCGTATGACTACCAAGTTACCGTTGCTCAGCCTGAAGTGCTGCAGATTAAGAGATGTCGTACAAGGAAAGAGATAAATATAATTTCTCGAATCTCGGTATTCAAGTTCAGGGTTAACACAGTCCTGTGCTAAGCTGCATTCTATGTGATTAGTGTAGAGTGGCTTAACAATTTCATGCAGATCAAGCAGAAAATGTCAGACATACGGTATCGAAAAACTCTAAATAATAAAAGTTGTGAAAAATATGTTCGATCTTTTATGTTCGGTACATTTTTACCATACGAGGGTTAACAGCGGAGATACACACGATTATTACATTTTACTCAACATGTCAAATATCTCTTGAAATACAGTGTTAGTTCTATCCAAATGCTGTGCATAACAATTGTTATAGAAAATGCACTTTACGATCATTTATCTCATATATTTTTACCGTTCGATTTATCACAACAGAGATTCACGAATTAATTTTTAGTGCTAATACAATGAAGCCGAACATCGAAACATCCCTACATGGAAATATTGTCCTGTCATCATGGTAACAAGTTCTCGCGATGATGGTCGCTGTCATGTCACTAATCTGCATGTAGGACTGTCGTCCAGGTGGCAGATTCATTATAAATTGTTTACCTAATATTTTCTTAAACTCTTTCAAACACGTCGAAAAATCTGTCGAACATCTCCCTTAGTAAATTATTCCAGTCTCTGCTTCCCTTTCCTATAAATGAAACCGGGCGAGTTGGCCGTGCGGTTATGGGCGCGTAGCTGTGAGCTCGCATCCGGGAGATAGTGGGTTCGAATCCCACTGTCGGAAGCCCTGAAGATGGTTTTCCGTGGTCTCCCATTTTCACACAAGACAAATGCTGGGGCTGTACCTTAATTAAGGCCACGGCTGCTTACTTCCCATTACTAGGCCTTTCCTATCCCATCGTCGCCAAAAGACCTATCTGTGTCAGTGCGACGTAAAGCAATTAACTATGAATGCATATTTGCCCCAATTTGTCCTCTTGAATTCTAATATTATCTTCATATCTTTCTTACCTTAAAAAGCCCCACACGAGCTTATTCGTCTACTAATGTCATTCCACGCAATCTCTACACTGATAGCTTGTAACATACTGCTTAATTTATCAGCTCGCTTCCTTACCTCTAAGACTTCCCGGCTCAAAGTTAGCAACATTTTCATACCACTATTCTTTTGTACGAAATCACACAAAATACAAAGGGCACTAGGAAAGTTTTGCAATGTGAGTGAACGCTTTAGACTTTTTCAAAATAATTTTCAAAATAATTTTTAAAATAATTTCCACCACACTCAGTACACTTCTCCATACTTCGAAACCAGTCACTGAACCAACTCTGCCACTTTTCTTCGGTTACATTTTCACACTCTTGATCCCATGCTGCCAGAAGCTCCTTGTCGGATGCAAAACGTCGCCCTTTGATCTTCAACTTCAGTTCTGGGAAGAGCACGAAATCAAATGGGCAAGATCTGGACTGTATGGAGCGTGATGAAGCACAGTCAACCCTGATGTTGCAAGGAAATCCATTGTTACATTAGCACGATGTGCTGGAGCATTGTCGTGATTCAAGAGCCAAGTGTTGATCCGTGACCTTGGACGGAGCTGCTTGAGAGCCTGGATGACCTGAGGCAGACAAGTCTCACTGTACCACTTCGCAGTAACTGTCCTTTGTGTTTCTAGCACAACCCGAGTCAGGTTGCCCCGTTTAGTGAAGAATACTGCAATCAGCCCTTTCTTCACTGACCTTGACTTTCCCACAGTCACAGGATACCCTCATCTTCAAACAGCCACACATTGTTCTGGGATTTTATGGGACATCCTAATAATAAAGCCAAGTTTCGTCACCTGTAACGATTGCTTACGCGAAGTCCCATTTTCAAACTGTTTTATCATTTCTCGGCACCATTTCACTCGATGTGCCCTTTGTTCCTCTGAAAGTGAATAGGGCACCCAAAGGGAGCAAACCTTTCTAACATGGAGATGGTCGTGTAGAATAGAATGAATAGCTGGTGCAGGGACGTGGAGGGTCTCTTCTACCTGCCGATATGTCAACCGCCTCTCTTGCTGCAACATTTTCCTCACAGCTTCAATGTTTTCCTCAGTCACTGATTCAGACGGTCGCCCAGAACGACGATCGTCTTCAACCCCAAAATTTCCCCTCTGAAACACTTTGTACCAGCGGAAAATTGTTGTCCTATGTGGACAGTCTTTCTCCAGCACAGGAGTCATTTCCTCCAGGCACTGGTCAACAGTTACTCCACGAGCAAAATTGTAGCGGATAATTGCGCAATATTCACCTTTAGACCACACTGACATCTTAACTTGATTTCAATCCCACTGCTTGGTAACAACTGGTGTGAAGGGCGCGCCTTGCTGTCTTCTAGTCCGGTTTTCAATCCTATTTTCACCCCTCACCATAGCAGGGGTGTGAAGCCAACAGTTTTCGGGTATTGAAAACATTCCTAGTGCCCTTTGTAAATTGTGCTGCTTTCCTTTGGATAGTTTCCATTTCTCGAATCAAGGAATCCTTGAAAGAGTCACATACTGTACACTGGAACCATACTCTATTTGTTGTCTTACCAGTGACATATACGCCCTCTCCTTTACTTTCTTACCACAACCCCCAAATACCCTCATAAACCTATGAAGAGATTTGTAACATTTATTTACAACTTCGATAATGCAATTACCTCAATTAAGATATTTCCTTATATTAACACCTAAGTACTTACAGTGATCCCCGTACCTCCACCCCATCAGCAGAGTAATTAAAACTGAGAGGACTATTCATCTTGGTGAAACTTACAACCTGCCTTTTCATCCCGTGTGCAATTAAGCCGTAAAACAACGTAGCTGAGAACATTTAGGAATTGAAACGGTCGCTTACATGCAACCTAAAATGGATTAAAATGGTTAAAATAGACATTTAAAACAGGCGTTATCAAAATTTGTATAAAATTCTTCTTCTTCTTCTTCTTCTTCTTCTTCTTCCTCTGGTTCTTCACATTTCCAACACCCTTGGGTGTCACACGGGTGTGAACTGCGATGTACTGGTCAACATGGCCCTGTTCTTCGACCGGATGAATTTCGTAACACCAAAGTAGGAACGATCATAATATGAAGATAAAGTTGGGTAGATACGTGTTGCTCATGGCCCCTTACGTTATAATGGCGAATCCTGATGTTCAGAACTTTGCCTTCTGCAACAACGCTCTGGAGATCACTTGAATTCCCCCTACCCGGATATCAGGCCACCTGATATCTACGTATGAGACATGCTGAAGGAATCCGTTCTCTGGTCAGATCACCCACCTAGGAATGGAGTATCCTGACTTCCAGATCCTTTATTTTTGTGCCGTATGTTCTGCCGCAGACTGCAGAATTAAGTAATACGGTCTATTACACTGATAATATACGTTGTTTATATTTAAACTTTCCTTTCTTAAAATTCATTGCAATTTGTACGTACAGTGAAGTGCACGGAACCGCTGAGCACAATATGCAATATTTCATTACGAGTCGTGTAGCATAACTTCAATATTTCCAATTCTTTAACACTAATATTTACAGTGGGTTGAGCGGTACAATGACTTACTACTAGCAAACATGTTGAATACATCACCATCAAATAAAAATTTACGCACAATTGACGGAATATTGAAGTCCTTTCTTGAATAAACCCACACATTGTATTGCTCCTTGATCAAACATTGTTTACATTTGTGGCAGTGAATTTTAAACATGCTGTATGTTATATGGTCTAGCCCTAAAAGACGAGTCTCAGAAATATAAATTTTCATTGAGAGTATGTTTCCAGTTGTCAGCTGGATACTGACCACGGACTCCTTAGTAAAATGCCGGCAGTGGCCACACTCAAGGAGCTCCAAGGGAGCACCCATTTGTTACTATTCTAATAACTAATACCTTGTTTGTCCCGACACAGAGCCGTGGCTAATGCTAATGAAAGCTAAACACGGAACAGCTGGGGCGCTATTATTTACTACAAAGGGGCTCTCTCCTGGCGAGGAGTTGGCTTCTATAGTGTTAATAGATTACACAAGGATCCCGAAGAATTACTTCTATTAAAAGTATCAATATGTTGAATACACTTTATAATACAAATTGCTTTAAGGAAACCTTACATCCTTAAAACCGGTAGTATCCTCTTACGTGATATTATAGTCCGGCAAGTCATTTGTCATGGACCATATTAGCTGGCGAAGCCAGCGGCTGGCGTAACCAGTTTGTATCCAACCACAACATGTAGTAATTTACGAGAAAGAGCCACATTGTTGACTACAGGTTGTATTAAATCGTCCCTTACGCCTACAATGCTATAAACACCGTGTTAGCTTTAACAGCTTAACACTCGTAACAGGCGGCTGGAGAGTCCTCACTCACTCACTCATAGCACTGCAAGAGGGCGAAGATCATATCAATTTGTGGGATATTCCCCAGCGTGTTGGGAGTACCACCCGCCGATATAGGTAACTCAAGACACCGGCTTTGTAATCAGCTCACTACAGGTTGCCAGCTCGCGTTCGACTATGAGTATAGAAGTCTCTCCGTCAAGTTATAAGCCCAAAGCTGCTTAGATCTTCAAATAGCACCAATGATGGTTTTGCAGCTAAAAGGAAGCCGTAAAATATGATGGCAGTGCAATAATAAAGTGTACTAGGCAAGATGAGGAGTGAAGTAGTTTGCCATTGCTTTCCTCACAGAGCCAGAAAGGGCTATTGCAACATAATTGACCCTACGAATACCACCTTTCACAGTATGAAGATACACCATCAACGTTTTGAATGCCATTGCTCAGGACCACCCATTCCTCAACAGCTTCCATTTTGTCGCAGCCTTGAATTTGCCCGTGCCAGAGAATTTAACCAATTAAGGTTAAAATTCCAGACCTGCCGGGAATCGAACCCGGGACCCCTGTGAACAACACGCTAACCATTTAACCACGGAGCCGGACTCTATGTTCCATCGCACTACTTAATTAAGGAAAGAATGTTGCTGCTCATTTTTCCGGGTAATCCCATTTCTCAACTTGGCAGGTTCGATTCTGGCTAGGTCCGGTGGTATTTGAAAGTGCTCAAATATGTCAGTCCCATGTCGGTAGATTTACTAGCACGTGAAAGAACTCCCGCGGGTCTAAACTTCGGCATCTTGGCATCGCCGAAAACCATAAAAGTACTTTAGCGGGATATAAAGCCAATAACATTATTAGTGCTATCTCATTCCGTTAACGTCGGTTGGAATTTTTAATAAGATCAGAGCAATAGCTTTAAACCCTTGGACTTTTCTAGATCTCAAACTAGATGAACAGTCTATTAAAAGAACATGAGGAAGTGACGATGGAATAAAATATGACCACCTAATTGCCATGTCAGTCAACACTTAGGAAGTGGCCCAGTGATTAAGTCCGAGCATAGGCCTACTAATTCTAAATCCAAGGTCTATCCTTAGATTTTCTTCCACACTCTCCAAATATTGAGATAAGACGTTACTGCAAATCCCAGGGCACCTGTCCGCCTACTAACATAAATATAACCTTTATTTTTAGTGCTGCTAACACTGCAATTCACTCGGATGACTAGCATGACTACTCCATAAAAACGGTATTGCTAGGCTTCCGAGGCCGTGGTTAACATCTCTTACAATAAATAGCCGGGCTGAGTAGCTCGGACGGTAGAGCGCTGGGCTTCAGAGCCCAACTTGGCAGGTTCGATCCTGGCTCAGTCAGACGGTAGGCCTCACACCCGTGTCGGTAGATTTACTGGCACGTTAAAGAACTCATGTGGGAAAAAATTCCGGGATCTCAGCGTCACCGAAAACCGTAAAAGTAGTTAGTGGGACGTAAAACCAATAATAATAATAATAATAATTACAATAAATAGCTCCACAATTGTCTTCATGAGGTTGAATAAACTCCGTTCTATGATTTATATCCTCGGACGAGCCGCGAATCTACCCCGAGGTCTATTATCCTTACAGTATAGAGACACCCATTTACACCCCAGTCTAGGGTCGGGCGGTTTGTTGCACATTGTCCACTGCCCTGTAAGCAGACATAATACTGCGCATTGTTAAAGTAGGATATTATAAAATCATATGTAGGCCTACTGCTTTCTTTCTTCAGACTATCACAGTTATTTCTGGGCTCATTGGAGCCAACCAGGCCCATTTATTGGATTTGGCCGAGTGCCCTTCCTGATACCAACTAAATTTTATGATGAAAACCTCAACTCAGGCCAAACAGGGATTTGAACTTCAGCCTTACGGGCTAGAAGTCAGCAGGTACCAAAATGAAACAGTACTTTCACTGATAGCTTAAGAAACACCCCTCAGGACATTGATAGCAACTCCCCCCTCCTCCCACAATCACCACTACCATCACCACCATGGTTCTACAACTCCGATGGGCCTCGAATTTCCAAGCAACCACCGCTCAGAAGGAAAGCCTGCAGATTACGAGGTGACGCGTAGTCAGCGGAACGAATCCTCTCGGCTGTTATTCTTGACTTTATAGACAGGAACTCACTATCACACTGTCCGATGGTTCCTCAGTTGTTCTCACTAGGCTTAGTGGAACTCAAACCAGCCTTCTAATTCAGGTAAAAATCCTTGACATTGCCGGGAATTGAATTCGGGACCTCCAAGTAAGAGGCAGGCATGCTTCCCCTAGACCATGGTTTTTACACCATTTTCCTGAATCGTAAATGGCATCTTACACTTCATGTCAATTAACTCTCATTGTAACGTACGGGAACGTCGTCCATTATTGTGGTGGGAATAAAATGAATGACGAACATGGCAAAATCCATGTCCAACAAGTTCAGTTCTCAAAATTCTTCACTAAACTGTTGAATAGTGTAACTAAGGTTTCCATATAAGTTCTTACAGATACAGCAGTACCCTGCTCAAAGATAGTGAGGGGAAATGTGGGACGTTTCTTCCTTCGATTTGGCGGTGCTACTTTATTTCAGCTGAAATTATTTAATACAGTCACTGAATTAGGTAAAATAAATATATTTAAATATCCTGTTAGATCTCTTAAAAATGCCAAACGAGAAAACTATTTTCGTTATTAACCCCTTAAGGACTATTTTTCGAACGTACGGAATTGGCATCTCTCCTGAGATATTTATTGTGTTCTGTGAACTCATTTCTCTGTTAATAGGTTAAGTGCTTTAAATGGCTTATTTGCTTTGAAGTAATCGATTATTCCTCAAGTGGAAAGGTGGGACAAAAACCCTGAACCCACACACTCCATTCGCCTCCCTCAGTATGATGATTATCTCGTTGTACTTCCTCAATAAAGTAATCACCACTAGCAACAACCTTTGTTGTCTTCGGTCTAAGTTCAGTTACGAATTAGCTCCTTAATTCTGGTAATTAGAAATTTGAAAAGTAATATTCGGTTCATTCATTAGGGAATGAGAAACTATAGATAAATGTGGTTGATGATTGTGGGGAGTAGGATTAGGATGGCTATTATTTTCAGAGACAAAAAATTCGATGTTCAAATGGATAAGTTGACGAGTACCTTCTTTTTACGCAGGAAGGACTCCCGTAGGCGACCTGCGCGTCGTGATGAGGATGAAATGATGATGAAGATGACACGTACACCCAGCCCCTGTGCCAGCGAAATTAACCAATTAAGGTTAAAATTCCCGACACTGCCGGGAATCGAACCTGGGACCCCTGTGACCAAAGGCCAGCACGCTAACCATTTAGCCATGGAGCCGGACAGCTGAGATCATTAATCACGCATCCTGAACTGGAGTTTATTGGGGTAGTGTGGTCATTTCATTTCCATTGCCACTTCTAGCCAAGGCCACGCAACTTACTCGTCCAGGTGGTGACCACGCCCACTGTTGCTTATCTGCGGAGATCTCACGGGAGCCGCTGTTTCAGCACAACTGCGCCTTTGGCAACCAAACATAAATGCGTGGCGATAAAAAAAGGAAATTGGTCCCCAAGAACTACTTGTGAGATGGTTGCTACACAAACCATGCAATATAAAATATTCTGACGGACACATTATGTTATAAAGGGAATGGTTACTTCACTTTTGAATAACTCTGCATATTTGTCGCACTTGGTAGACATTGAACTCTCATTAAGCCCACTACTTCATTAATACAAGGTCCACTGCAGTGTATTTCCGTTACAAGTCGAGAGGATCTCAGGGTATTGGCAGAAGAGTGAGTCACTGTAAGCTGAGTTATTAGTTACAATTTAATGAGGAGCGAGAGTTGGGAGGGGGAGGATGGGAGGAAAGGAGGTAATCAATGCCCCTAAATGTGATGAGTGAATTAAGTGAGATGCACGCGAGTTTGGCGAGAGCTTAATGACGACCAGTTAAGGAGAAGAATGATTTGCATAAGAGCGACATTAGCGTTGAGGTCTTCGCTAGGCGGGGCGAGACCAAAACTAAACGTGACGCACAAAAAGATGCGGACGAGAAAGTTAACTCGACTGTGAAGGAGAGAAAGATGTGACATCAAGACTTCCTATTACTCACCCCCTCGCTTGATTTGTATAGAGTTTCTCACATTATGCCATGGCCGAGTAAGACAGTGAAGAATGGTTTCAGCATCTTCAACCAGCATACGGTCTTGTATACAGGGTGATTCACTAAGAGTTACCACCAACTACGTCAGTTGTTGCTTTAGACATCTTCAGAAAGGAACTGAACATAATCCTGAGTCCTAACCTCAATAATGACAGAATGACACCGGTTCGAAACCTATTAATAATCTATCATAATAATAATAATAATAATAATAATAATAATAATAATAATAATAATAATAATAATAGTCTAAGTAATATTTACCGAGCGAGTGGGCTACGCGGTTTGGTTAACATAGCTTTCAGCTCGAATTCAGCAAAAATGTGTTCGAACCACTCTATCGACAGCCCTGAATACAGTTTTTCGTGGTTTCCCATGTTTACACAAGGTGCTAGAGCTGTACTATATTTAATTAAGACCACAGTCACTTCCTTCCCAGTCTTAGCCATTTCCTATCCCATTGACACCGTAACACCTGACTATAACGGTGCGACGCAAAAAAGAAGCAAAAATACACAAAACTTCATTATAGATTTTATACCTGTCGTCGTTAAAGCAACTACTGTAGGACTGCAGGCTCGTTAAGATCCACGCCTCTTACTGGTAAATTAGTAAAAAGTGACAGTAATCATCGTCGCCTTGAGCTCCCACTACTTGTCTTACCCTC
The DNA here is from genome assembly GCF_040414725.1 of Anabrus simplex. Lineage (NCBI taxonomy): Eukaryota > Metazoa > Arthropoda > Insecta > Orthoptera > Tettigoniidae > Anabrus > Anabrus simplex. Next base: position 525,373,922 of record NC_090266.1, read on the forward strand.
CATCGTCCAGTCCATTATTCTGTTTGGTAAGGTATACTCCTCCATTCGATTCACATAACCCCACCACCGAAGCTGGATTATGCGTAGAACTTCATCCACATTCTTCACCTCCTCATTGCGAGTACCCTCCCAAAATAATAATAATAATAATAATAATAATAATAATAATAATAATAATAATAATAATAATAATAATAATAATAATAATAAATGTATAAATTAAAACAAAACGTCGTGTGGCTATTGCTAGCCGCTTGCAGCCCTTGTAAGGCTGACCAGCAGACGAGTGTGGGCCGCATCTGACACGTATGGGAAACTGCATGTTATTGAAGTTGAGGGTACTGTTCATTGTGATGTATGAATTGCAGGGACGCTGGGAATAAGTAATACACCCAGTTCCCAAGCCTAGGGAATTAACCAGTAACATTAAAATCACCTACCCGACCGGGAATCACACCTTGGGCCCTCTGGACCGAAGGTTACTTCGCTCACCATTCAGTCAATGAACCGGACTAGAAGAAGAAGTTTACTTTGAAAGTAGAAATTGTTGGTTTAAAGGACAGAACATCGGACTTATCAGCTTCTGAATGGGGATTACTTATTTCAAAAAATGAAAATATGTTGAACTCTTCAACATACCGTTCCATCGTTGGTCGTCTGTCTCGGCTGCTTCAGTAGAGCACTATCGTACTCTTAGATTTTGGGGTCGTTACCAGTTTCTTTTTCTGTCAGTTCATCGACCAAACGATAGGGTTCATAAGAGAGCATAAGTGCTTCAAATAAGGAGGAAAAATGTCCTTAATACGATATTTATTGAGTTTAAATCACGATCATTCATTTATTAAATTGGCAAGAAAGTCACCTACAATTTTCAGAACATTCTAACGCAGTCACAATACAGAACGTGATTGGTAAAGTTTTATTGAAATATTTATTATTGTCTTTCAAAGAATGAAAACATAGTGAAAATGTCGTGGACAGCAAAGACCCGAAAACGAATATAAAACCTTAAAATCGGGCACCGTTGTTCCAAACGATAACTGGGAGTTAATCCACACGATCCGTGGAAAATCTGACCTTCAACAAGTAAAAATTCCAGATTTGCATTTAATTAAGGTTATCAACCAGTCGACTATCCTGTCGGATATTGGAACATCCCCTGAATGGATCCTTAATCGAACCAAATCGACTATCAGTTGCTTTGGATAGGTTGCGAAATATTACTAGAATGCATGGTGTTCATTACAAGTTAACAGCAATTGACGGGGTCAAAAAAAAATTCCACCTTATATCGTCATCTCGTGACACACTTAAGTTACAGAGGAATCCCGATGCTGAAACGTGCATCACCCCAAACAGATGTTCAGGAGGAACCAAAAACACTTGATCCGAGGGGATCTTACGTTACGTCGTCTTGAAGGACCAAAACTGCAAAATGCTGAAAACATTCATTCATTATGCATTTAGAAGAAGTTCCAAACACTTACGTTAAAGAAAAGTGGTAAGTCGCTTGAAAATGTTCCTACTAAACCAACCTTCAGGTTATGAAACACTTACGTCATTAAATTTGTTAAGATACAAGTCCAAAATATAACACAAATAAAAATAATATTTCCGAGTGTCAACACACGACATTTTAATAATATATCGGACACCCGAACAATAAATCTTAAAGTAAAGAAAAGTAAATAAATATGAACAAAAGTTCATTGAACTTGAACACGCTCAGCTAGACAGTAAGGATCAGTCTCCATTAGTTAGGTTTCCACGTGGGACAACCCTTACATTAATGCCACTACTGACGCAACGCTATTATGGGAGCACATTCTGGCTAGTAAGAATTATGCCGAAACATGGCCTAAATGGTACATGCTAATACCTTTCATATTCGTATCCACTACTGCAAACACTAACATCGTTCAAGTCGATTCGCAAAAATGTCTAACTTATGACTTGACTATCAAATCAAATCAAATCAAAATCTCTTTATTTGCAAATGAGGTGTCTACCTCGGTGGCAAATGGTACACTAAAATGCATTATTGTCAAGCACTAAATTTTAAATTAACAGGAGACGAAGAAAATTTTCCTAGAATACAATATTATACAATTTACGCTAATAATTTTTTCTATTAAACACACACATCATCCTTAATAAATTTATATTGTTTACAAAATTCTACTTATAATATCTTACAAACATAGTCAACTCATATACAGTACGGTATATGAAATTACTTCTAATAATACTATACAACTGGTATAAGATTAAAATTAACACTGAATTTATTTACATATTTATATTTTACCCATTTTGGAACCTAAGTAGCATAACGACCTGCTGCGTCTTAACCAGAGCCCCTTTTCCCACCACTTTTCAGAGTTCCTGAAGGGTCTTCACAGCTACCGTAGCGGTCCCAGGGCCCTCGAAGTCCCCACTGTACTTCACCCCTACAGGCAGTCCCCTACTTGGGCTGTCCAAACTCCTTAGACCAGGGGATGGAATTAATTTAATCACACACATTTATTATTTACAATATCCTGCACTGGTCGAATGCCCTCTTAACATTTCATTTATTATCTCTGTTGTTGTTTATTCTCTTCTTGAATATCTGTACAGATTTTGGAAAAGGATCAAACACTACCCCTGGTAAACTGTTCCACTCCTTCACGCCCTTGCCAATGAAAGAAAATTTACCCCAATCGCTTCTGCTAAAATTCCTTCTAATTTTGTACTTGTGGTCAGTTCTACCAATATAATTATTTTCCACCCGAAGCCTCTCACGGATATCTCCCCATGCTTCTTCTCCTGTATAGGCTCTATATAATCCTATAAGTCTAGTTTTCTCCCTTCTCTTACTTAAAGTTTCCCACCCTAGTTCTTTTAACATTTCTGATACACTACTCTTTCTCCTGAAATCCCCTGTTACAAACCTTGCTGCTTTCCTCCGCACACCATCTAGTTCTTTTATTAGGTATTCTTGGTGAGGATCCCAAACACTGTTTGCATATTCCAATAATGGACGAACCATACTTAAGTAACTTTTTTCTTTTAATTCTTTGTTGCATCCTTTAAGTAGTCTCATTATGACATGTAACGATCTGTATGCTTTCCCAACAATGTCATCAACATGACCCTTCCAGTGCAAATTACTTTCAAATCTCACACCTAAGTATTTGCACTTGCCATCTTTTGGGATAACTACCTCATCCAAAGTATATTCAAATTCAGTTTTAAAGCTCCTGTTTGTAAATGTTGTAACAGTTGATTTGCCTCCATTAATCTTCATATTATTTTCTTCAACCCATTCTTGGATACTGTCAAGGTCCCTTTGTAATTCTGAACAATCCTCAATGTTATTTATTTCCCTATAAACAATTATGTCATCTGCATACAATCTTATTTTCGATGTTATATTGTTCCCTAAATCATTTGCGTATATTAAGAAAAGTAAAGGACCGATTATACTACCCTGTGCAATACCCTTCCAGACTTTCTCTTCCTGTGATATATTATTTCCTACTTTGACTTTCTGAACCCTTGAATTTAGAAATGTTCTTATCCAACGTATAACCCTTACATCCAATCCTATTCCCTCCAACTTCTTTAATAATATTCCATGTTCCACTCTATCAAAGGCTTTGGAAAGATCTATGGCTATGCAATCTAACTGGCCTCCTGAATCTAACTGATCTGATATGTCCTGCTGAAATCCCACCAGTTGTGCCTCGCAAGAAAATTTCTTTCTAAATCCATACTGGCTCCTCATGAACCAATTTTTATCATCACATATCCCTCTGATGTACTTTGCTATTAAACTCTCCAATATTTTACAAACTATGCTGGTCAGGCTGATTGGTCTGTAGTTCTCTGGTTTCCTTTTATCACCCTTTCCTTTATAAATTGGTATTATTATAGATTCCTTCCATTCCTTTGGTATCACACTATTATTTATGACATAGTCAAAGATAAATTTTAAATAAGGCACTATATACCACCCCATTGTCTTTAATACCTCCCCAGTAATTTGATCACTTCCTGCTGCTTTTCCTTGCTGAAGCAGTTGGATTTCTCTGAAAATATCTTCATTTGTGAATGAGAAGCTTCTTGTTTCCCTCTGTGTCTCTCCCTCTCTATCTTCTGTTACGGTTTCCAAGTCCTGACAATCTTCTACTGAATCTCGGAATTCCCTACTAAAGAGGTTTGCTTTCTCAGTATCTGTTAAATAGTGTTCACCTCCTTCTCCCACCATTGTAGGAATTTGGATTCCTTTTCCTTTTTGATTCCTAATATATGAATACAGCTTTTTCCATTTCCCTTTGTGGTCATTACTCTCTTGAAGAATGCCATTCATATAATTCTCTTTTGCTTCCTTTTTTAACTCTATTCAGTTCCCTCATTAGCTGTTTTCTACTTTCTCTACTCTCCCTACCTTCTTTGATTTTCCTGTTTACTATTCTACATTTTCTTTTTAATTTTCTTATTTCCCTTGTGTAATAAACAGGGTCTGAGGTCATTTTACCCTTCTTAACAGGTAAAAATCTCTTCTCTCCTTCCCAAATGATTCCTTTAAATTTAGCCCAAAGTGTATCCACATTATTCCCTTCACTTATCCAACAACTGAATTGTGATTTAAGGTAAGTCCCAAATTCATCAACTTTAGTTTTTCTGTATAATTTCTTGTCTTTTGTGACCCTCTTATTAAGCATTTTTGGTACAAGTCCTACATCCATTATTACAGCCTTATGGTCACCTATTCCTTCAATTACCTCAGTTTTATCAACAATTTCCCATGGTTTAACCAAGAATACATCTAGCAAGTTATTGAAACGAGTTGGTTCTTGTACTATTTGTGTAAATCCTCCCTCCCAAATTAACTTATTTGCCAGTTTCTGTTCATGGGCTTCACTTGCAGCTCCATTCCATTCAACTTCAGGCAAGTTTAGATCTCCCCCAATTATTACCGTATCATTATTGTTTTTATGAGTATAATCTATTATTTTCTCAAATATTTCCATGTCTCTTTCCTCTCTTCCAGGCCTATATGTTCCTATAATTCCCACCTCCTTCATATTATCACAAACTAATTTTATCCCTAATATTTCATCACTTTCATCAGTAAACCATTCATGCGAACAATAAGTTTCCTTCACCAGAATAAATACCCCTCCTCCCTTTTTATCTCCTCGGTCTCTACGATAGACTGTATACCCTTCTGGAAATACTTCTGTATTACCCACCCCTTCTCTCAACCACGATTCCACTCCTATCACCACATCCGTCCCATAAGATTCCATCAATGTACCGAATTTTAATTGTTTATTTACTACACTCTGACAGTTTACCAAGAGCAATCTCAGACCTCCTTCCTCCCTAAAACTTGACTGTTGCAATTGGGTAACGTTTGACTCATGAGTTGAGAACTTCCCTGGAACCCAGATCCTTGTACATAGATCTTGATTTAAGGGTCTGGGTTTTCTGGCAAGTTTCCCTGTATGTGCCAGTTTAGTGGTATGGGTTTTCTTAAGTACAGATTAGTTTGCAAATCTCTGTTGATAATTGTAGCAATTTGTCTACAGAGAGTTGCTTTTCCATTACCATTTAGATGTAACCCATGTCTAGTGAACATTTGCCTGCCAAGACCTAAAGTATCTACTACATAGACATTTCTAAAACTCTTACTTAATCTCTTGATTTTTATATTTACATCATGTACAGCTTTGTTCACACATGAGTCCTCTAAAAGGTCAAACCTGGGTGGCACATTTACTACAATTACTTTTGAGTCAGGTAGTTTAGAAATCTTACCTCTGAGAGTCGTAATTAATTCCTCACCTTCATTTGCAGCAATGTCATTTGCACCACTCACAATCACCACATAATTGTCCTTCTCTAACACAGGATCTGAACTTGAAAGGACGTCTTCAGTTTTGGCACCTGGTTTTATTAGTCCTAAAACCTCAGTCTCTGGATTCTGCAGCTCATCCTTGATGCCTTCTGCCATACCCCGCCCTTGACTGTCTGCGTAGAGATGAATCTTTGGCGATCTTGCCTTTCGGTCGGTTTTCTTCTGTAGCTTACCTCCACTGGATTTAAAATTATTTGGAAAACTTGGTGTGTCTTCTTGTGGGACTTGCTGCAATAACTGAAATCTACTTTGGCACTGCAAAGAGTTTTTCCCGGTTTTAAGTTGTTCGTAGTTTCTCTCATATGTTTAACATTAGGCCTAAAATGGCCACGCGTTACTTCCGTCCACGGCGATCTTTCATCTCCAATGTCTTCTTTATCTTCCAGTTTCTTTATTCTGTCCTTTAAGCTTTCATTTTCATGTTTCAGAGCGCATAAGTCCTCTTGTAGCACTCCTAAAATCTTAATTATAGTTTCGTAAGTCTCTCTTTCTTGTTTTTCTGCCTCACTCTCAGTTTGTTTACACTCGGGACACAGCCACTCACTTTCTTCAATATCAGTCCTATTTACAATATTTGCACAGCGAAAATGGTACCATTCATCACACTTACGACACAGAATCCCATTTTTAACTACTCTTCTGCATTTGCCACATTTTTCACTGCATCTTACACCATTATCTACTACGGATATCACAGACTCACACACAGTAGTCGCCATCTTGAATGTACAGACGACATCCTAATCCTGTCTTTGAGCCAACGTTATGGTATCTAGATATCATTCATACTGCCAGGCGAAATCTAGACTTTAATACAATGTGTGGATAATTAAATCTGATCCTCGTTGTAACTCTAACACATGAAGTGAAATTCACTACAAGAAATGAACTCGAACATGGAAATATAATTGTGTCCATATCCTACAATAAAGCGTGAAAACGAACTTAACCAACTTGTCCAAATAGATTAATCCATTCCTCAAGACAATCTCAAGACATGCAGTGAAGTTCGGTAAATAAAAATAAACTCAACTCTCGTTTAATATTACATAATATCACTGCAAACAATAATCATTACCATCACGATATTCAGGGCATAACTCGAGTGTGAGGCTCCAACTGACCTACCATGTAAACGTTCCGAACATGTATCGTCGTGAACTGTCCAGTGATGTAACTTCCCATCAGTCTACCCAAGCTAAACTCTCATTCTAATAAAATTCATTTTTCTCACTCGCAATGTTTATAGTCAGCGATATTCATCTCTTGAAGATACAGAATAGAATTCAGTTTACAATAATAAAGTATTATCTTGACCGTGTGTCAAGAATGTATTTCGTTCGTGAGGTCGGCTATCACAAAATGCACTTTGCTGGTACTACATAGAATAATCACCTAGACGTAATTACCAAAACCTACGGTATCATATAAATTAGTAATCAAAGGAGAACAACAACTTGTACTTAAAATAGGCGTTACAACGCACTCACTTGGATTTGACAACCTTTAAATTCATCAACCGTTATGGATTGCTACAGGATACCGTTCATCTTATACAGCCTGTCTCAGAAATAGTACACCTCAACTTACATACCATGTCACAAAAATTCCTCTCCGTCGAAACACAGGGTCTCTTATCCTCGAAATCCTGCTCATGGTACATCACTCATGAAATACAGGCTTACTCTGCCTTTAAAATCTTCATAACTATTCTCGCAATATTTCAATTCCATTATAATCCCATTTCTTCTTGTTTGAAACTTTTAAATACAAGCGATCCATGACCAAACAACTTTATAATGATCTCACAATTAACATTTCGAAATTTTTCCTAACCTCAGGAGCAAAATGGCACACCGTGATTTTCTGTATCACAAATACACGGTGTCACAAAATGTATGTTTCTCAAAAATGCCCACATTATCACATTTCACTGGATTTCGACATAAGCCGCAAATATCGCTTATAACTGCTGAACGCATAATATATCGTCTCAATTTTTACCCTTCGTGAATATTATTATTATTATTATTATTATTATTATTATTGGATAATTTGATATTTGACTTCATCACACTCATAACGGTTATTTTACCGTTATCCTTCTTATAACTTTTACCAGTCCGAACATTATTTCATTGATTTTCAAAACAATATTTAACTTCACTTTTGCATTTTTTAAAAAGAAATTCAAACACATTTTAAATTTTCGCGCACTGACATAAATAATAGACAATTCGCCACCACACTAGAATAACGACAAGACACTTCCTCACCATCGCAATATACTTGATTACACAAGCCACATATATACAACTCGATGTAATGATATACTAATGAATTTATTTAAAGGGACAAGCATCTACATCTTTAAATGCAAAACATAATATTGAAATTAGACAGACCTGTAATTGTAGTCGTGTGGCATGGCATTATCTTGGCTTCATCTTGTGCCAGCTATCTCCAATTTAGCCCTTCATAATTGCAGGATACATTCTTGGCTTAAATATTACCTTACACATACACAGATTTTACACTTGACTTGAAGCAACACACGTTGCCATAAATTATTCTGTACACATATAACAGTTAAACCGTCCCGCTTCATCTTGAGAATTCAACCAATGCAGATTGTGGAATTATCCCAACTCCTTCCAAACCAGGTGTTTTACACATATGACTGACCGTGAGACACAAAGCTTACCTCTTCCCGACTATCGCGCTCCCTTATGTCCGCAGTAATTCACAAAAACTATCCATGAATCTGCTGTGTCCCAACGAGAAGGTCAGGAATCCTATAGTTATTAAACTTATAATATTCTTCCCCGACCGTGATAGATGTCGTAACTACGATCTTTCAAATAGCTAATTTAGTCTTCGTTCACCATTTACCACTTGGTAAAATATTCATCCCTCAAACCAACTTGCATTAGAGATTCTACAAGACTATTTCACTCACTTTAAGTCTGCGTCTTATGTTACCTGACGTAGGTTCACACTTCTCGGAACACAGAATAACGACTGACGCTCCTGGTTGAGGAGGGAGTATTTATGTATTTTCTGGGGACGCTCTGCTTGGTGTTATGTACTGTGGTGCAATCGTTCCCATTGACGACTACTGGACCGATTTCTTCGAGACTCAATCCAGAGATTCCACCTTATTTTCCGGTCATAATCGTGTTGTTTGCTGATTTTTCCCGTTACTTTAAAGAGCGCAATTAATTAATTTTGTGCCTTAGATTTGCAACGCATTTTTACTGTAAGGCCTTGACACATAATTCCACTATGCCAGTATGGATGCCAACTTCTCTCCAGGCTTAATTAAATACATTTCCACCCTGTGTACTTTAGTTCCATCAGACATTTCCCAACATTCTTAATTAATTATTTCTTTCTTGATACAGTGCCGAAATCTCTTGCAATGAGGGTTATTATGCAGAATATGATTATTAATTACCCGAGGTCTGCCGAAATGCTCCGACCTCGTTCGAATTGGTGGTTCGCCCCTCCGCTGTGAGTTGTCATGCCACAGAATGCGAGATGAGCTCACAATAAAAATATTGTTGCACTCCATTTTGTAGTAGCAATTTTCAGCAAGGTAGAACTATGGGTTCAATATATATACACTAGCTGTTACCCGCGGCTTTGGTCGCGTGAACATCGTAATTGGACAAAAGTAATCGTTCATCGTTGCTGCACTAACACATTCCTTGAAAATTACCAAGATGCAAAAAACTCACCTATAAATTGAGTTTCATTTACCCCAGTATCTCTTTGAAAACCACGTCTCTGATCTTGCCTTTTGGGGCCTAGATGACCAGGCTACTGGCAGGGATCATGCGATACAGAACTGTCCTTGGGAGGAACAGCCATTTCTTGAGCCGAAAAAACAACCAAATATGTTTCTCTTTTTCCAAGGAGATTTCAAACAACAATAACTAAGTCTGTAACATATACAGTTTTTTTAGATATTAGTACCCACACAAAAAGAATTCAACCACATTTTCAGTCCTTTTAATTCCCTTGGTACGTGGATTTTCCGAAAACAAACAATACGTGTTTTCCTAATTTAAAAGCAGATTTTAATACCAGTTTTTACGAATTCAACATGTTCAGTTATTGACATACAATTATCCTCATAAAGTCCGACTCGTTGGCTGAATGGTCAGCGTACTGGCCTTCGGTTCAGAAGGTCCCGGATTCGATTCCCGGCCGGGTACGGGATTTTAACCTTCATTGGTTAATTCCAATGGCTCGAGGGCTGGGTGTTTGTGTTGTCCCCAACATCCCTGCAACTCACACACCACACATAACACTATCCACTACCACTATAACACGCAGTTTCCTACTCATGGCAGATGCCGCCCACCCTCATCGGAGGGTCTGCCTTACAAGAGCTGCACTCGGCTAGAAATAGCCACACGACATTAAATTAAAATCCTCATAAAAGAGGATTCAATATTTTGTATTTCTTTTCACCCCCCCCCCCTCCCCAACTTTAGGTCTATTTTTCAAGAACAAAAATATACGTGTTTCTATATTTTTAAGGGAGATTCCAAATACCAGTTTTCACGTTTGTTACATCTTCAGTTCTTGAGATCCTCATACAAATTATTCAACACATTTTTCAACTTTCTCCCTCCCCAACCCCCTTAAGGGAATTTTCCGAAAATATACATGCTTTTTCCCTTCAAAGGAGATTCCAAATATCAATTTTCATGTCTGCAACATCTTCAGTTTTTCAGATATATCCTCATAAAAAGAATTCGATTCTTTCCACCTCCCTTAAGTGGACATTAAATAAAAGAAATACGGGTTATTGTTAAAGAAGACTCCAAATACAAAATATTACTTCTGTAATATCAGTTTTAGAGATGTAAGTATCCCCATAAACGAATTTAACCACTTTTCAATTCCTTTTAATCCCCCTCGTAAGTGGGATTTCCGAAAGTAAAAAAATACGTGTTCCTAAAATTTAAAGGAGATTCTAAAGTCCAGTTTTCACGTAACGTCTTGTTATTGAGAAACAATTATCCTCATAAAAAGAATGCAAAGGTTTTCACATCTTTCCGAACTCCCCCTTAAATGGATTTTCCTACAACAAGAAATACGTGTTCCTTTATTTTTAAAGGAGATTTCAAATAACAATTTATACGGCTGTAAACTGTGAAGTTTGTGAGAATTAGATATACTCATATAAAAATTTCACCCACCCCTTCACCCCCTTTGAAACGGAATATCCAGAAAACCTCCCTTAGTGAGCACCTACACTCTAATATAAATGAAAGCCTACAACCTGTTTTCCAGTCAGTGGCCGGGTCAGGGATGGAATGAATGAAGCCCCTACCTTGCGGCGAGGATAAGAATTGTGCCGGCTGCCGAAGTCTGTCGCACTCCTCTGAGGCAATGATTAATGACTGACAGGTGAAATGAAATGATAGTGGAGAGTGTTGCTGGAATGAAAGATGACAGGGAAAACTGGAGTACCCGGAGAAAACCCTGTCCCGCCTCCGCTTCGTCCAGCACAAATCTCACATGGATTGAGCGGGATTTGAACCACGGAACCCAGCCGTGAGAGGCCGACGCGCTGCCGCCAGAGCCACCAAGGCTCTCTACTGAAATATAAATATATTCCCAAAATTTCATTTCTTTCTGTCCAATAGTTTTGGCTCGGCGATGATCAATCATTCATTCAGTCAGTCAGGACATGTTATTTTATAAACAATACTAGCTCATGTGCCCGTTCTTCGCTACGGAATTCTACATTATATACAGTGTTCTAGGTTAGGTAGTGTACACTTTGTGAGCAAGATTGTATTATATTGCATAGCTCTTAATGTTATCCTAGAAACGCGACAGGGAAGTCACCAAACGTCTTTCCTCATATGAAGACTGGGTTAGGGAATTTTCACCGTAATGGTAGGCCCGGCTTGCCCAACATCAGTCATAATCAGGTTGGGGAGTTTTCATTATAATGGCAGACACTCACTCTCCACCTGGTTTTTACGTCCTCAGAAAGACTGTCTTAGTGGTTTTCCCAAGTGAAATTAACATAGGTCATTACAATGACGTCAGTAGGAATGGCGCGATTAAAAGCAATATGAAATACTCGATCAAATGAAAAACCACGCATTTTCTCACTTTTAACTAACTGTAGCCTACTACACAGCCGATCTAACAGACCAAAGTTCCAGAACTGGAATGACCAAGCCGCAGACAGCCGTGATCCGTGAACAGTCTTCCTCACTTTTTCGGAGAAGTGAGGGGGGGAGGGTCAAGTAGTGGAGAGTCCCAGGGCAAATCTATGCCCTTTTACTAATCTGTTTCCTAGGAGTACCCGATGAGTCGGGAAATCTCATTGCACTACACTGGCGGCGGAAAAATCTATCTGACTTGGAGGCAAATTTTCCCTCCAAGCCGGAGGAGTAAAACAAATCTTCACTGCTAATTTGGGTTAAATGAATGTAGAATTTAATAAAAGTGAAGAGGAAGACGCTTAAGAAACGGCTCTTTTCAGGGTTGAATTTTGAATTTTTAGTGAATTGTAGTGCTATAATTTAAATAGGCCTAAATGTAATTCTAGACCAGGTCATACTACTACTACTAAGTGAGCCTCTGCCAAATGTGCACACTGCTCATTCAGAACAGCGCGTCGGAGTAGAATCGAATAGCTGGAATACTATGATGAATCAGTGTGTTACGTACCAGCAGGATCAAACAATGAATGAACCAGAGGAATGGCATGCTGAAGAAAAAAAGTTTTCTAACTCCCCAGCTATTTCCCGCCAATATTCTGTCAGGCTGTTATACTCGGTACGCAACAGTAATCGCATCTATCGGAGTTGAGGGCACCATAAGAGGCAAAGAACATAACAACAAACAATGGTCAATGTATTGTTATTGTTGATCAATGTTATGCGCTTTCGATATTGTAGGCCTTCACATTTATTTTTCTTCCGACTCTGAAATACTACTCTTATCACAGTCGGTATGGTAAAACTGAATACAACATAAATGATCGGAAATTGTGTTCTCTATAACTTTTGTTATGTAGTACTTTCCTACAGGGACAATAATATAGGTATTTGAAAAATAAATTTTAGGCGCCTACCACTAAACTACCATTTCATCCAGGTCAGTACAGTTGTTTATAGAATAGACTATAGTTTCTTCTTCCCCGACTTTACATACCGATTTTCATGAAATTCTCTTCAGCCGTTTTCTCGTGATGCGTGTACAGATAGACAGACAGACAGACAGACAGACAGACAGACAGACAGACAGACAGACAGACAGACAGACAGACAGACAGACAGACAGACAGACAGACAGACAGACAGACAGACAGACAGACAGACAGACATTACGGAAAAGTAAAACGTGCATTTCCTTGTTACTGTGGACATTACCGATACAGCAATACCATTCTTTTCACATTGTGAGCAATGTAGAGAAAAAAATTTATTTTATATATATAGACTAGCAAGATACCCGTGCTTCGCTACGGTATTATACTGAAATTTATAATTGCATTTTTTAACATTTTATATATAATCCGCCGAAATTCTCGATCTGACTTGTTTTCTGAGAGATGACGGCAATGTTCCTTCCATTTTTCTATCTTTCTTTCCAGCAATCGATTTCATACTTCCCGTGTTAGGTCCAGGTATTCCACCCGGTCAGTTGGTTCCCTAAATCTTTGCCATCTCATCCTGTAAGCATTTTAATATGTATCAAATCCTTGAGGAGATCCAGCGTGGTGTCGTCTTGGGTGCCTTGGCGGTACTGAACCCACGGCCGGACTGCCATCGTAGTCATTACCCGGCCAGGACCCGTTTCCAACGCGGTCCGCACATTTTAACGACGGTCCAGAACATTATTATTATTTTTATTATTATTATTATTATTATTATTATTATTATTATTATTATTATTATTATTATTATTATTGACAGTCTGGAACCCCCAACTGGATGCAAGACCGCTACTTGGCGGTAAATTACATCCATCGTCGAGCGTAGGCAAGTGAGCGAGATTTCTGGCGACAGGAATGATATACTTCCGTGAATTATTCACCTTATTATAGAGGTGAACAATGGCACGGTCAATATCATTCCTATCGTTTATTTCAAATGTGTTCAAATTTTCATTTATATGCCAGGAGAATCTACAGTAATCTAACTGTATGTACTCCAAAGGAAAAGGTGGTTCTTGGAAACGAACCGAGGAAAGATTAAAAATGATCAGTTTATGATCAGAATAAGTATATTATGCACAGTAAAATCAATAGGTCTCAACTCCTTCTTCACCCCACTGCCTTTAAGTTGATTTACACCCCCCCCCCCAAGAAAAGAAGGCGTCTTTCCGTATGTTTAAAGGAGATTCCAAATACCAGAGTCCACGTCTGTTACCTTCAGTTATGGGATATAAGTATCCCCATAAAAGGAATTCACTTTTTCCACTTCCTTTCACCCCCACCCCTTAAGTGAATTTCCCGCTAAAAATACTTGTTTCTTTAATAGTAACGGATCTTCTAAATACCAATTATCACGACTCTAACATCTTCCGATTTTGAGACATGTGTCCACATAAAAGGAATTCAACACCTTTCCACACCCGACCCCCAAAACGATTTCGCCCAAAAACACCCTTATCTTTGTTTTTAAAGTATATCCAAATATCAGTCTTTATGTCTGTAACAACTTTAGTTTTTTTAGATGTAAGTCACCTCATATAATTCTTTTAATTTTTCACCTCCCCCTCCCCTTTATTGGATTTTCCGAGAATACGTGTTTCTTTAATTTTAAAACAGATTGCAAATACAAATTTTCACGTCTGCAAAATCTTTCGTTTTCTCTCCTCCCTTCAGGTGGATTTCCGAAAACAAAAAATACGTATTCCTTACGTTACGTCTGTAACATCTTCAGCTTTTGAGACATCAGTATCGTAATTACAAGAATTCAACCGCATTTTCAGTCACTTTTACCCCTCCACCCAAGTGGTTTTTCAGAAAACAAAAATGACACGTTTGTTTATTTTCAATACAGATAAAAAATGCTATTTTTCACTTCGGTAACATGTTACGTTTTTGAGATGTACTGTAGAAATTTTCATTTTAAGATTTCACCCCCCCCCCCCTTTTAGTTCCGCTTAAGTGGAGTTTCCAAAAAAATCACCTACGTTTCTTTACTTTTACAGGAGATTCCAAATACCAATTTTTGCGTCTGTAACATTTTACGTTTCTGAGATATACTGTAGATATAGACTTTCCAAAAATTCACCCCAACTTGTCACTTCTGTTTAACCTCCATTAATTAGATTACCCAAAAAGAAAAGAATACGTGTTTCTTTATATTCAAAGGAGATCCCAAATACCAATTTTCAGGTCTGAAATAACTTCTGTTTCTGAGATATAAGTATCCTCATTTAAGGCATTCAACCCATTTTTCACCCTTTTTCACCCCTACCATTGGGATTTTCCGAAAACAAAGAACTATGTCTCTTTATTTCTAAGGCGATTCTAATTACCAATTTTTACATCTGTACACTTTAATTTTTTTAGATATATATATACACTCATTTTATAAATTCACCCCCATTTAACCCCCCTCCCCCATTAATTGGATATTCCAAAGAAAATCCGCGTTTCTTTATTTTTAAAGGAGATCCCAAATACCATTTTTCAAGTCCGTAATATCTTCAGTTTCTGAGATATAAGTATCCTCATTAAATGCATTCAACCATTTTTTCACCCTTTTCCACCCTTCCTATTGATATTTTCTTATACGTGTTTTTTTTATTTTCAAAGGAGATTCTAAATACCAAATTTTACATCTATAAACGTTAAAAGTTTTGAGATATAGATACACTCATTTTAAAAACTCACCCCCTTTTCACCCCCCTCCCCTTAAATTGGATTTTCCAACAACAAAAAGTACATGTTTCTTTATTTTTAAAAAAGATCCCAAACACCAATTTTCAGGTCTGTAATATCTTCAGTTTCTGAGATATAAGTATCCTCATTAAAGGCATTCAACCCCTTCTTCACCCCTTCTCACCCCTCCTATTGGGTTTTTCCGAAAACAAAAAATACGTATTTCTTTATTTTTAATGGAGATTTAAAATACCAATTTTTACATCTGTAAACTTTCAAAGTTTTGAGATGTGATGCACTCATTTTAAAAATTCAACCCCCTTTCACCCTCTCATTAAATGGATTTCCCAACAACAACAAAATACATGTTTATTTTTAGAAGAGATCAGAAGTATCAATTTTCAGGTCTGTAATATCTTCAGTTCCTGAGATATAAGTACCGGTATCCTGATTAAAGGTATTCAACCACTTTTTCACCCTTTTTCACCGCTCCCATTGGGATTTTCCGAAAACAAAAAAATATGTGTTTCCTTATTTTTTAAGCAGATTCTAAATACTAATTTCTACATCTGTAAACTTTTAAAGTTTTGAGATATAGATACACTCATTTTAAAATTTCACCCCCTCTTTTCACCCTCTTTGCGACGGAATATCCAAAAATCCTCTCTTAGCGATCACCTACATCTTAATGTGAATGTATCCCCAAAATTTCATTTCTATATGTCCAGTAGTTTTGGCTCGGCGATGATGAATCCGTCAGTCAGTCAGGACAAGTTATTTTATATGTATAGACTAGCAAGATACTCATGCTTCGCTACGGTATTATACTGAAATTTGTAATTGAGTGCTTATTGTTTTATATATAATCCGCCGAAATTCGCGATCTGACTCTTTTCTGAGAGAATCCGCCGAAATTCGCGATCTGACTCGTTCTCTAATAGATTACGGCAAGTTTCCTCCCATTTTTCAATCTTTCTCTCCAGCAACCGATTTCGTACATCCCGGGCTAGGTCCAGGCATTCCATCCGGTCACTTGGGTCCCTAAATATTTGCCATCTTTCCCTATAAGCATTTTTAATATGGAACAAATCTTTCAGGAGATCCGGCATGGTGTCGTCTTGGGTGCGTTGCCGGTACTGAACCCGCGGCCGGACTACATTCTAAGTCATTATCCGTCCAGGACCCATTTCCAGCGCGGTCCGTACATTTGACGATGGTCCAGAACTTTATTATTATTATTATTATTATTATTATTATTATTATTATTATTATTATTATTATTATTATTATTATTATTATAGATGTTCTGTACCCCACAGCAAGATGCAAGACCGCTACTTGGCGGTAATTTATATCTGCCGCCATTGTCATTGTTGAGAATGTGACCAGCACCATTGTCGAGCGTAGGCAAGTGTGCGGGATTTCTGGCGATACGAATGACATACTTCCGAGCATTATTGACCTTATTATAGAGGTGAACAATTTGACGGTCAATCTCATTCATATCGTTTATTTCAAATGTGTTTAAATTTTTATTTATATGCCAGGAGAATCTACTGTAATCTAAGAACGTTCTCCGAAGAAAAAGGTGGCTGTTGAAAACGAACCCAGGAAAGGTTTAAAATGATCGGCTAATGATCAGAATAAGTACATCGAAAACCTACAGTCTGTTTCCAGTCATTCGACAGGGTCGGGAATGGAATGAATAAAGCCCCATCTAGCGGCGACAATAGGAATTGTGCCCGCTGCCGAAGCCTGTCGCACTCCTCTGGGACAATGATCGATGAATGACAAATGAAATGAAATATTGTACAGTGTTGCTGGAATGAATGATGACAGGAAAAACCGGAGTATCCGGAGAAAAACCTGTCCCGCCTCCGTTTTGTCCAGCACGAATGTTACATGGAGTGACCGGGATTTGAACCACGGAACCCTGCTGTGAGGGGCCGGCGCGCTGCCGCCTGAGCAACGGAGGCTTCTTATAAGTACTTTATGAACAGTAATATCAATTGGTCCCACTTCCTTTTACACCCCACCGCCGTAAGTTTATCCCCCCCGAAAAAAAATTAAAGTAAGGCGTGTTTCTTTATGTTTAAAAGAGATTCCAAACACCAATGTTCACGACTATTACGTTCAGTTTTGAGGTATTAGTATCCCCATAAAATAATTCACTTTTTTTTCATTTCCTTTCACACTCTTCCCCCTCCCCCCAAGTGAATTTTCCGGCAAAAAATACGTGTTTCTTTAATAGTAATACCAATTATCACGACTCTAACTTCTTCAGTTTTTGATTTATGTGTCCTCATGAAAGGAATTCAAGTCCCTTTCACTCCCGCCCCCCAAGATGGTTTTCCCCCGAAAACGCGTTTTTCTTTGTTTTAAAGCAGTTCCAAATACCAATTGTCGCGTCTGTAACAACTCTAGTTTTGATTAGATGTATGTATTCTCTTACAATTATGTCAATTAATTTTTCAATTCTTTCAACCCCACCCCGCCCCCCTTTCATTGGATTTTCCTAGAATACGTGTTTCTTTACTTTTAAAGCAGATTCCTAATATCAAATTTCACGTCTGTAACATCTTCATTTTTGAGATATCAGTAACCTAATTAAAAGAACTCAACACCATTTTCAGTCACTTTTAACGCCCCACCCTCCATCCAAGTGTTATTTCCGAAAACTAAAAATACACGTTTCTTCATTTTAATAGAGATAAAAAATACCATTTTTCACTTCTGTAATATGTTAAGTTTTTGAGATATACTGTAGAATTTCTCATTTTAAAATTTCACCCCCTTTTTAGTTCCCCTTAAGTGGAGTTTGCAAAAACAAATCTCCTATGTTTCTTTACATTTATAGGAGATTCAAAATACCCACTTTTTACGTCTGTAACGTTTTACGTTTCTAAGATATTGTGTAGATATAGTCTTTCAAAAAATTCACCCTAATTTGTCACTCCAGTTTAACCACCATTAATTGGATTATCCAAAAACAAAAAATACGTGTTTCTTTATTGTTAAAGGAAATCCCATATACAAATTTTCAGTTCTGTAATATCTTCAGTTTCCGAGATATATGTATCCTCATTAAAGGCATTCAACCCGTTATTCACCCTTTTACACCCCTCCTATTGGGATTTACAGAAGACAAAAAAATACGTGTTCCTTTAGTTTTAAAGGAGATTCTAAATACCAAATTTACATTTGTAAACTATTAAAGTTTTAAGTTGTAGACACACTCATTTTAAAAATTAACCCCCCTTTTCACCCCCATTATTTGGATTTTCCAAACACGAAAAAATACCTGCTTTTTATTTTTAAAGTAGATCCCATATACCAATCTTCAGGTCTGTAATATCTCCAGGTTCTGAAATATATGTAGCCTCATTAAAGGCATTCAACCCCTTTTTCTCCCTTTTTCATCCATCCTATTGGGATTTTATGAAAACAAAAAATACGTGTATCCTCATTTTTAAAGAAGATTCTAAGTACCAATTTTTACATCTGTATTAAAGTTTTGAGATATAGATGCACTCAATTTAAAATTTCACCCCCCTTTTCACCCCCTTAGCGACGGAATATCCAAAAATCCTCTCTTAGCGAGCACCTACATCTTAATATAAACATATTCCCAAAATTTCATTTCTTTATGTCCAGTAGTTTTGGCTCCGCGATGATGAATCAGTCAGTCAGTCAGTCAGTCAGTCAGGACAAGTTATTTTATATATATAGACTAGCACTTACCCGCGGCTTCACTCGCATGGATTTCGTAATTTGTAAAAAGTAATCCGTCTTCGGTACTCTACTAAGACATTACCTGAAAATCTCTAAGATATAAAATCTCACCGAGGTTGATTTACCCAAGAAACTAATTGTAAACCTCGTTTGTGGTATTGCCTTTTGGGGCTACGGTGACCATGCGACATAGGAATGTACATGTGAGAAAGAGTCTACTCTCAAGTCGAAATAAAAACATATTACTTTACTTTTAAAAGAGATTTCAAATACCTATTTCCACGTCTGTAACATATTCAGTTCTTGAGATATAAGTATTCCCATTAAAGTAATTCAACACCTTTATCATTCCTCCCCCAATCCCACCCCCACCAAAGTGGATTTTACGAAAATAAAAAATTCACGTTTCTTAGTTTTTAAAGGAGATTCTAAATACAAATTTTCACCTCTGTAACAATTTAAGTTTCTGAGATATACTGTAGATATAATCTTTCTTTTTAAATTCACCCCCTTTGTCACTCCTGTGCTGTGACCGAATGTAAGCTGCTGAGCTATTAATTATATTTTCTAGAAACAAAACAAATACTTTTTTCTTTACATTTAAAGCAGATTTCAAATACTAATTTTCATGTCTGCAACATCTTCAGTTTTTGAGGTATAAGTATCCTCATAAAAGGTATTCAACCATATTTTCACCTATTTGCACCCCCCCCTTAAAGGGATTTTCCTAAAATAGAAAAATACGTGTTTATTTTTAAAATATCAATTATTTACGTGTGTAAAATTTTAAGTCTATGAGGTATAAATATGCTTATTTAAAACCTTCTCCCCCTTTTTTACCCCCTTAGCGACGGAATATCCAAATATCCTCCCTTAGTGAGCACCTACGCTCTAATAAAAATGTGTCCCCAAAATTTTAATTTTTCTAATTTCTTTATGTCCAGTAGTTTTGGCTCGGCGATGATGAGTCAGTCAGTCAGTCAGTCAGTCGGGACATGTTATTTTATTTATGTAGATCTAGATGGTAGCAACGACCTACGCAGTCAGTCTGTAAGTGTTTTTGCGTTTCTTCAATGTGAGGAAAAAGTAGAAAGCAAAAAATAGTCAACAGTGTGGTTTGAGTTCCTTATTGCTTCTTATAGTAATTTTTTTATCGACGATTAGCATCAAAATTGCATTATTAGACTACAATGTCCTGTTACATTTTGTACCCATTTTAAAGATTGAAGACTTTATCGTTCAATTTAGCATCCACTTGTTCATTCTTTATAAAATATTTTCAGAACTTCCTCCATTCACTTCGGTAAATTTCGTCGCACTCTTGCGAACGGTGGATATTTTTTTATTTTTTGCTGTGACTGACTATAAGCTGCTGAGCTATGAGTGGTACTGAGTACGCCTCGTGCATCAGGATGCTATAAATTATAAAAGGTCCTGTACTCAGTGAAGAAAATAATGGCAAACTATCTCACTCTTCCTCTTGCCCAGCATGCCTATTAATGGCATTGTCGTCGGCCTTCCCTTTTTTCCTAAGGAAACAAGCATGCTTACAGCTTTGCGTTACGGAAGTGATTTTTAATTACAAAATTCCAGCATGCATTGGAAGTAATTCTAACCGCGGTCGCCTCGGTGAGCAGCCAGTAATTGTGGATTACCCTATACTAGCTTAATCTTCGAAGGTGCTGTTCATGTTCCAACCAGACTCCAGACTGATGATTCGGCAAACGTTATGCAATTTAATAAAGTCGAGCTCGATAGCTGCAGTCTCTTAAATGCGGCCAGTAAACAGTATTCGGTAGATAGTGGGTGCGAACCACACTGTCGGCAGCCATGCAGATGGTTTTCTGTGGTTTCCCGTTTTCACATCAGGCATTTACTGGGGCTGTACCTTAATTAAAGCCACACCCGCTTCCTTCCCACTCCACGCCTTTTCCTGCCCCATTGTCGCCATAAGACATATCTGTGTCGATGCGACGCAAAGCAACTTCAAAAAAATTATAAAAATTAACAAATTATTTTCATTCTCAGAAAAATAGCTAGAGAGGAAAGTACTGTTACCGAATTATTCACTCATTTTCCTTTATTCCTGGAACTAGAGAGAATATTCTGCAAATCTGAAATTTTGAAATTTTAGAATTTAAATTATTATAAATCCAAAATTATTTTTTTAGGTGATATGGCTGTAGATGTCGTGGTCGTAGCCAGTAGATATTTATATTTACAAGGAAGTGATATTGCATTTCAAAAATCCTACTTTCACTGCCCACAATTAGGAACGCAGTGTCATTGACACTCAGCTATCTGATCTGTGTAAATACGGAGGAATGTGCCCTATTCACGTGCCATCTTTTTCTGAAAATATCTTTAGAAGCGAACTCCATGAATTCTCGTGAGTCACTCTGTATGATTGCACCTCTACTGCGACTCGGCTGCAAGTTTAGTAGTGTGGATGTTTGCCGCAGGCTGGTCAGCATGTTAATAGAGGAGCCAGATGTGAGATGACATAGACCCTACCTCCAACCATGATTACAGCAACACTAATCTACCATTAATTACCAAGAGCGACAGTTTGAAATTTGAATGAACTTATACAGCGGCAGCTAGAGAGAGAGAGAGAGAACAGAAAAAACAAGAACAAACAAAGCTGCTTTCTCCCCACACCACTCGGTTACATTACCGCCAACTCAAATTTGCATAATGACGATAACAATGCGGCATATTGCTTCACTCTTTCCAGTTCTGAATGCGCACCACATGATAAGGGGTGCACAGGCAGTATCATCATATGGCAGTTATCTTCTATCATTAACAAGTCAGCTAACTTCACTTGCAACCAGCCTGCAATCAGCAGAGTCTTCGAAAATAAGAACTGAATGTTCATCTCTGCGAAGTATGTCGTACGTTGCTCAGTTCTACCAGGATGAGTAAAGGTGGCTTTGGTGAATATTGACTAGTTGACTGGGATGAATTTGAATTAGCATTAACTGAGAATAAATGGTATATTTCTGACATTTTTAATCACTTTCACGCTATACACAATTGTTAACAATAGTAAGATGTTAGATTAAAACTGATTTTGCACATGTAGGGTTGGATGAAGACCTTTTGGAGTCCTAGGTATTCAAAAAGATGTTGAGCTTCCACATAAGCCCTATCTCATTCAAGGGGTGTATTGGTCAATGACAACTGTAAAAGATACAAGCTATTTTCCTAAATTAAGTATACCTTCTGGTTATTTATTATACCTTTTCACACTTTGTATCTACCAAATTTTAAACATGTTTCTCTTATTTTTGCTAACTAGAGAGCCTCAAGACTCTTCTTAAGTATTTACACTTACTAGGGACTCAGTTTGCCTGATTTTTCACAAATTTCTCCTCTTGAGCACTTTTTAATGTATTTCAAGGAAGAACACGAGCACTCAGCTAATCAAATTATCATTTAACAGTTCCCTATTTTAGACTAATTAACTAAAAATGTTTCGTAATTGCTCTTGGTAGTCTTTGAATAAGAAGAATATTTATTTTGTTTATTATGTGGCGAAAAACACATGTATACATACTATATCACCATCTGAAACTCAAGTCAAAGTTATTTAACTTGAAAGCAACCACTATAAAAGGAAAATACTTTGCTTACTCATTTACAACAAAGTTCTCAAGTTCCAGTACAAGGGAAGGAACATAAACAATATCTCAAAACCCTTCCATCTTCCTCCTCCCAGCACTATTACTGTTTTAGTATTATTACATACAATTGCCATTATAATTATATTAATCCATTTGTTCTTGTTTGTGGAATCAGATTCATATGATCCATACAAAAGCAAATGACATGTGGTGATCTCTGCCCGTTGATGTTGTAAGCATGAGCTTATTTTGATTAATGGTTTATGGATACTAACGAGATGGTTCAGAATTACTTCGTGCCTTTCCTGCCAGCAGACTCCCAAAAGGCTGACATATTATTGAATTAAAAATACTCGTTACTTCCAACTAGCAGGCTTCCTATACTGCTGAACACAATAGTTGGCACATCCCGCTGACTGGCTTGCAATAGCCTGTTGTATCGCTGAGCATAAGTCAGTCCTTTTTGTACATGACTTGCAATAGTCTCTTATACTGCTGAGTACGGCAGTTGGTACTTCCTGCTAGATGGGTTTCAACAGCCTCTGATATTGCTTATCAAAAGAATTGGTTCTTCTTGCTGCACCTGTTGCAATAGGCTCTCCTCTATATCATGTATATTGCATTTATTGTAGACTACATCCCTTTTCACGCTCTGTTCCCTAGCTTCATAGTTTTAATCATTACAGAGGAACACTTTTCAGATTACCTTACAGTTTCCTCGTTACTGATTCGAAATTCTATGTGCAATCATTAATTTAACATAATATATCAAACGTCCATTGGGACCCATGACGGAACAAGCACAAAACAGGATGTGAGCACTGTAGGTGCTCACTGAGATGAATATCTTTAGTAGAATAATCACCTGAGTGAGAAAGTCCCACTTTAATCTATAGGCCTATGTACTTACTATTTCATGTTACTACGAGATAACCTGTGATATTACGTGTTAAACATATTTACAGAAACAATCATATTTACACATTTTTCTTTGTAACGATAACAGCGACACCTGGTAATCCTACGCAACTTTCAGATGTATTCTAATAGGATTACTGAATTTTAGTTAAATCCCTCTACCCTACTAGTTTATACCTCAACGCTGATATGTATTATGAGTGAAAGAAACCACTGAATGTGTTTGGTCTAATTGGCCTACTTTCCACCACGGGAAACAACCAGCTTTTCCATGAAGTCCTTCCGTCTTTCTAGTTCCCTATTTCTGCACGTGAAAGATCAAAATTTTGGAGTCAGCTCTTTATAATATTTGAAGAGGTGACTTAATTTTAATAACATTTTATACAATGGAGGTAATAATAATAATAATAATAATAATAATAATAATAATAATAATAATAATAATAATAATAATAATAATAATAATAATCGTTATCGTCATGAAATAAGCTCAGTTTCCTTGCGCAGGAAGGTCGATTTGACTTCATACGCCGTTTAGGTTGCCTGTATCTCAGTTTCAGCGTTCCGTTTTTCTCTACCTGATGGCAGAGAAGTCTGAACTCTGTTGGTCAACCCATGGTTGAGTTTTAATTTGTTTCTTCATGAAAATACCAAATGTCGGCACCAGAGATCTTTTTCAAAGTTCTCTAGGAGATCGGCATAATTCAATGGCAATTGCTTTTAAGTTATTTGCCAATATATTTCTTGTAAAATGTTATTCTTATCGATATTGGTCATCTTATGACCTGGTAAAATAAGCCTATGTATTTAAATTCATGACTGTCTTTTTTATATCTAATAGCTCGTCCTATCTGTTTCCTCCTCTCTTCCCTTCAGATTGACTTTCTTACCTCTTCTCCTTATGCTGGAAACGCTTGAAGTTTTGTATTAATCTTCGAAAAATTGTCATCTCTAGTATTACATCTTCTGTTTTCCCAATCTCTGCCATACCTTACTTATATTTCTTCGATTCAGTAGTTGCAATTCATACTCTTGTAATCGTTGTTGAAAATTCGTTTCGTAAGTCTGCAGTTATTCTCATTTTTCTCTTTCTGATCCAGTCTGGTACCCTTTCTTTTTCTTCACCCTTGCGCGGGTCTTTATTCCTCCTATGCCTAAAATCTTTCTCCGTATTCAGTGGTAATCAGGTTTTTCTTGGAATTATACTTTCCTTTTCCTCTATAGCTCCTATTTCTCCTGTTGAATAGAAAACATATATTCTCTGGCGTAGAGACTCTGTGACTCGACTACTGTGTTGTAGTGTGCGATTTTAGGTTTGTTTGAGCGATTCTTCTTATTGAAGGCATGTTTAGTTAATTGGTTCGGTAGTTTCTAGTTTTCTTGTTCTTGATTTGTTTGCTTCCGTGTCTAGCCCATTGATCTGTATTACCTCACCTAGATATTTCAATTTAGTAACCTCCTTGAGTCATCCGAGCTCTGTTTTATTGCAGAAAGTGAATTCCTCATATTATTCATGAATTTGGCTTCCTGAAAATATATCGGAAGTTCAACTTTTCCTACCGTTTCCTTCAGAAGGCTGATTTTTTGGAATGTTGTCTCCACACTTTCAGAGAGCACCATGATATCAAACAGTTTATACTAATCCATTTGTGCTCCTGCTTTAATCTTATCTCGTAGTGGAATCCCCTTTCACTAAGTTTATCATATCACAATGGTAATATCTTATTCAGAACGCAGTTGAACAGAATCAGGGAAAGTCTGTATCCTTTCCTGACGCCAGTTTTAATTTGAAATTCGTTTTAGACCTCTCCCATGAATTTCGTTCTGGACTTTGTATCTACCATTTGTTTAATGAATTTACGTCAACTCCAGTCTCCTATAATATCGTCGCTGGAACGGTAAAAGGTTGTATTCCACAATACTCTTCCTATCCACTATTCTCCTTAAGACTGGTCACGCCTCCCAGCCACATATGGATACGCAGTCCATCAGAACAATGTCCGTTGTGTTCGTTTCCCTATGTCGATGATTAAACGAAAATGAACCTTACATGCATTGTACACTAAGAGTGCGTAAATACGTAATGCAAACGTGCATTCCTACAGTACGGTACTGTAAGGTTCATTTTCCTTTACACATGGGCATAGGAAAATGAACACAACAAAATTTGTTCTGATGGACTGCATATCCATACGTGGCTGGGAGGCGTGGCCAGTCTTAAGGAGAATAATTGATAGGAAGAGCTTTGTGGAATACAACCTTTTACCGTTCCAGCGACGGTATGTTATGTAGTGGTAATCTGTCAACTGAATCGTATGCTGCCTTGAAATCTACAAGGATTAAAACATAGCTTTTGTTCTTTGTAATCCTGTCTGGTGTTAATTATTTGAAATTCAGAATCAGTTCTGCACATAATCTGTCTATTATGAACCCACTTTTGTATTCTCCGATTTGTCAATATAGGTACTATTGGTTCTAATCTGCTTTGAAGAATTTTTGACAAGAACTTACATGGGACTGCTACCAGTAAAATTCCTCTGTAATATTTCGCATCTGTTTTCGTTCTTTCTGATTGTCTGTTTATTGTGGAACGCTCAAGTCAATCAAGATAGTATTCGAAATGTGTTATGAAGTCTAATGATGAATGTAGCCATTACTCACGTGCCATCGGTTTCCCATACACTGTGCCTTGTAACTCGGGCGCATTCCTCAACTCGACCTCACGGAGTCAAATGTTAAAGAAGAAAAGGGAACATGTCGTATTCTTGCAATTACTCCACGCTATGTTTTGCTGCTTGCTTCCCTAACATCCCCTCTCTTCCCTCTGCTAATTTAACTTTGTTGTGGGATTTGATTAATTACCAGGGCTTAGCGCTTTAGATCAGCCTCAATGGACACAAGCGTGATTCCCACCCTCCTCGGACATGCCTCTGCTGAAGACAAGGTTTAAGTCTCCACAAGAAAGAGCCTGTTTTAACTACTTGGCTGCTATTCATATTTCACTCTATTCAGACATGGAATTTAAGATGAATATTTGGAATTCAATTTTTGAATTTAAAGGAAAAACTCATTGAAGAATATATCTGTTTACCTAATATACCTCAAAATTAGTATCTATAGCACGTAGTTACAAATGAAATAATGAAATTGATGCACTCCAGTCACCGAAGACCTAGGATCCAGCAGACTGAAGATTAAACTGTATTCCACTGGTTCTTCTTCTACTTCTTTTATTCATAGGGTCTCTTTAAAAAGTTCCTTTTAGCGTCGACCTCGAAGATCTTTTGCTACCACGTGTTTTCCTCTATCCCCACCTTGTTATACCTGCTCCCTTCATAAAGTTGCAGGTTCTCCTTATTGGGTCTTCTCGGACTTTTTATCTCTCTTCACCAGGTAGTCCCAGGGTGGAGATTCTGATTCTTCCCAGCATCTCACATTCAAAGAGTGTCTGTTCGGTTGATTCTTCCTCATCGTTAAATTTCCTACATACATTGTTTCTTATTACTCCAATTCTTTGTAAATGCTTTTTAAGATGGCAGTGTCCAGTCAGCAGTCCTACTCTACCCATCTTATATTTTCTCGGCTGAGTTCCAGCAGTTCCTTAGTATGCTTCTTGTTTGGGCTCTTTATTAGTTCTTTGGCAAGCCTGCATCCTGGAGCATTTTTCCAGTTTTCCGTCTGTTACTGTTGTACCAATTTACCTATGTAAAGTTGGGCTTGTCTATAAGAGATCCCGCATAATTGTTCTGGGCCACCACAAGGTGTTTCTGGCCCTTTTCTTGCCAGTTTATCTGATTTTTCATTACCTTCTATGCCTGCATGTCCAGGTACCCATATTATTTTAAGAACATTTTACTCTGAGAGCTTCAGGATAAGTGTTTAACAATACCAAACAATTTTGGATGTAATCCGGACAGCTTCAAGTGCCTTAATGGCTGCTTGGCTATCTGTAAATATGAAAATGTCCTTCTCTGTAGTTCTTTTTTAGGGTTTCCTCAAGGAATATAATGATGGCTATCACTTCAGCTTGGAAAACTGTAGTGTGTCTGCCTAGACTCATTTGGTTTGATCTCTCAGGTCTTTCCCCGTTGATCCCTCCTCCTGTTCCCATCTCAGTCCTTGGGCCATCTGTCCACCACACAATATTTTCCCTACCACTTTTCCATCTGTTAATGTCCCAGTCTTCCTTTTTGTTATCTGGGTCTCAAATAGTTTCTCAAAGATATACTTTGGAATCATATGATCTGCTGGCATGTGTAAAACTTCCCCTGTTATTACTCTGTTAATTTTACAGTGTCCAAGATTGGGTCTTTGAGTCTTCCGGCATCAATTTTGCTCCAATCTACACGAGCTCATCCTAGCCTGTCCCTCTATAAAGTTACTTAATGGAGGGAGATCTAGTAGGGTATTCAAGGCTTCTGTCGGAGCAGCTTTCATTGCCCCAGTTATGGCTATACATGCCATTCTCTGAGTGCTATTTAGTTTGCTACTGACGTTTCCTCGACTTACTCTCACCCACCAAATGATTGCTGCATAGGTCATCAGTGATCTAATGATCATTGTGTATACCCTTATTACCATCGCCGGCTTTAGACCACATGTTGTCCCGACTGTCCTCTTGCATGCATACAATAGGTTCTTAGCTCGGGTTATGTTTCTTTCCCTACTGAGCGAGTTGTCCGTGCGGTTAGGGGCACATGGCTGTGAGCTTGCATCCGGGAGATAGTGGGTTCTTTTTTTTTGCTATGGGCTTTACTTCGCACCGACACAGATAGGTCTTATGGCGACGATGGGATAGGAAAGGCCTAGGAGTTGGAAGGAAGCGGCCGTGGCCTTAATTAAGGTGTGAAAATGGGAAACCACGGAAAACCATTTTCAGGGCTACTAGCAAAAACTGTTTCTTTCTATGTGAGGATTCCAGATTAACTTTTTGTTTAATATTACACCTAATTGTAACACTTGTTCTTCCATATACAGGGTGGCCCACTTAAATGTTTCACCGCAGATATATCTGGAACAACAAGAGATATTGAAAAATGACTTCCACGGGCATGAAGGCAGGGAAGGGCTAATTAACGTAAATACTATGAGCCAGTCTAAAACGTAGGAAAATAGTATTTTCAACATCAACTTACATTTTTTTTTAATGGACACCCTGTATTATTTCGAGTGCAATCGTTAACATGAAAAATCACATGAGTAATGGCGTTTGTTTCATCGCAATAGGTCAATTACATCCCGAGATATTGCAACGTGAAGTTGACGCTTGAGATAAACGAAACGCGCAGTAGTTGCACATCCCGAGAGTCCAGCACGAACCTCTCGGTCCTCTTACTCACGATGTGATTGCCGTACTACGATGTGACAAGCGCTATACTTAATGCTATTTGCACTGCTAATCAAGAGGGGTGAAAATAAGAGAATTTCGTTATAGTAACTTTGCTGTACGATTTATGTACATTCTGAAGTAGGACAGTACAGAGTACTGCAATGTACTGTGTAGGTAAATAAAACACGCAAGAGAGAAACAGTTATTTACATATCCTTTTGCTGTGGCAGGAAACCCTTCTTTTATTTTCATCCCCCTTCATAGCAGTGCAAATAGCATTAAGGACAGTGTCTGTCGCATCGTAGTACGGCAATCATATCGTAAGAGGACCGTGAGGTTCGCGCTTGGCTCTCGGGATGTGCAACTGCTGCGCGTTTCGTTCATCTCATCGTCGCCATAAGACCTATCTGTGTCGGTGCGACGTAAAGCCCCTAGCAAGAAAACGTTTATCTCAAGCGTCAAATTCACGTTGCAATATCTTGGGATATAATTGACCTATTGCGATGAAACAAACGCCATTACTTATGTGATTTTTCATATTAACGATTGCTTACGAAATAATATAGGGTGTCTATTTAAAAATACGTAAGTTGATGTTAAAAATACTATTTTCCTACGTTTTAGACTGGCTCATAGTATTCACGTTAATTAGCCCCTTCCCTGCCTTCATGCCCGTGAAAGTCATTTTTCAATATCTCTTGTTGTTCCAGATATATCTGCGGTGAAACGTTTAAGTGGGCCACCCTGTAGGTTGCTTGCCCAAAGAGCTTCAGTGTTCTCGTCCCCTCTAATTTCTTCCTTCTTGTGAAAGGGACCAGTGTTACCTCTCTCGGGTTGACTGTGAAT
Organism: Anabrus simplex; assembly: GCF_040414725.1. Taxonomy (NCBI): domain Eukaryota; kingdom Metazoa; phylum Arthropoda; class Insecta; order Orthoptera; family Tettigoniidae; genus Anabrus; species Anabrus simplex. The sequence goes on from NC_090266.1 coordinate 525,404,158, forward strand.
TGTTCATCCCGACATCAGTTCTCCAGAAGGTTTGCAGAACCTATTGTTATTTCTCTGGGACCTTCCCAATTTCCAAGTTTTATCTTGGCCGCCAATAAATCCCTTGAACAATGTTCCTGAAACAGAAAAAAATTTTAATTTTCTGCTCACAAGTAAACATGTTCTGGGCATATTCGATGTAGTATCGTACATTATCTTACCTCCAGATTCCGCCAGTCCTGCTACTCTGCCCTTAACTACCCATGGCTCTTGTATAAGAGCCACGTCAGTAGCTTCGGACTTGAACTTCCTGACGAAATTGGCAGCAGCTGCTATTTATGTTGAAGGTTTGCCTTAAGAACTTTGAACACCATCCTTGCCAACGCTAGGTTTTGTTTTCCCCTTAGTTACTTGAAATTTGATCTGCCCAAGCCCAAACTTGGCCTTAATGCCTCTTTTCTTGAGCTCTTCGAAATCTATTTAATCAAGAGCCAAAACAATTCTCATTCCTGTGCCATCGGTAGTTGTCGCATTCAGCACTCTCCACTCTTTCGTCGGAAGTTTGGTATCATGCTGATGTATTCTGACAAGAACATCTTCAACCTTTATCTTGTCAAATGGAGGTGGAAACTTGGCGATGACCTTTGTAATATTCAGCACCTTTTTTGGCTTCTGACACCTCTAAATTCTCCCCTTTCCAAAGGATTGCAATTGGGTACTGTCTGTTCCAGCCAACGTTTGGTTTCTGGATTTGCAAAGATCAGTACCATTGCTCCACTTTCCAGCATTGGAGACTCGAGGAAGCCTGGAAGACATTGGCCCGACAGCAGTTTCATCTGCGCTACCATAACAGATGAGAGCTCATGCACGTCTTTCTCCTTCAGTTTCCAACCTGGAAGGGTGTTAAGTATTATGGCTACCTTGATTGAAGTAAGTCTTTCCGAGAAAACATGGCCGTTTCTTCTTTCTGTTTCTTGCCGGGCGGCTTTATAGCCGAACTTGATGGCGTACTATCCTCGGACCTTATCCTTTTGGGCGTTGTCGGAGGAATAGCCTCTCGCCGAGCCCTGTTCCTTGGCTTCTTCTCCGCCCAAGTTCCGGCCGCTATTTTGGCTTCTTTCCTGGCTCTATTCCTTTCCATATAGTATGCGATGTTGCGAGGTGGATTGCCGATATGTAATCTGTTGAAGTTCGATGCAGAAATCTTAGTTCTCTCTCTACGGACGTTCCTTATTTGCTTGTGGTTACAGTCTGCTCTACTGGAGCTTCTGTTGCAATTTCTTAGTTTGTGCTTGCGACAGTTTGCCCCATTGGAACTTCTGTCTCCATTTTCCCATCTTGAGCTTGCTTCTGGATCCGCTCTGCTGGAGCTTCCATGGCTTCCCTTGATGTCTGGGTTTTTGAAAATGGTTCTTTTGAGCACCCTTGTTTCAATCAATCATAGAGTTTTTCCTTCTAGGGTCCTGATTATCGTTCTTATCCTCCGTGTTGAGGCACACAGCCAGACATTTTCCTCCCGCAACTCAGCCTTTCCGTAGCAGAATCCTCGCCCCTCAGTCGTCCATCCAGCGGTCCGCCCCTCGCCTGAACATAGCCAGGTTTGTTCCCCCTTCAGTAGGCCTACTCACGTGGTTTCCACTTCGCATTCCCATGTCTGAGTTTACAGCCATGAGTTCCCCCTAGGTTGGGTTCGTTCTTTCCCAACCCACGGCTCGTCCAGGCTACGTAGATCAAAGTGGTGTGTTGGTCCGAGCAACCCTCGGTGAGCCTTCACCTCAATCACCAGCAACACTTCACCTGAACCACCGCATCACCAATGTGGATGAACCATGGATGCCTCTCTAGCATGTGTGGGCGAGGCTTCCACTTCCAAGACTTGGCTTGGGCAAGTAACGATCATAATGCCTCAAGACGTGATCTGGCATGACCTGTTTTTGGTCCGCGAGAGGGTATTTTATTTCCCTCAGACCCTTCATACAAGTCCGGAGGGACCCCCTATCCGCCACCTGGGACGCGCCCGATGGGGAAACAGGTCAGAAAACCTCCACTGGTTAGTAACATGTACAGTAATATTCCTGTCGTTTTGCCAGAATTCAATTTACCAATTCACCACGCATTTAAAGGATCGGAACAGGAACATAAATGAGGAAGGAAAAGGGTCCTGTAACCGCCCCCCAGTGGTTACACGATACACAGTAAAGAAAAGTGGATAGTGAAACAAATTGCACGGCACTTTAAAACCTTAACGTACAATAACCATCAGATGAAATGCGCCAATACATACAAAATACATGTCAGGTTGGGCAACGTGACGACTAAAGTAAAGGAACGTGGAGCGGGTCTGGGCAAACCTACCAGGGCCATAAGCATACGAAAGTTGCGGGTTTCCAGAAAAATCAACGGTGATCTCTTGATTCAAGATAATATTTTACTAAACAAACATTACACGGTAAATTCCGAACAAAATTCATCTATCCAAACAATCTAGTTCCACAATTTCCAAAATACGGATTAGATGTACCTTGCCAAGTGCTTGCTATTAGGTCAAGAATTTGACTAGAGATATCTTAACATAATGCAACTTCTACAATACAATATTGAGGATAAGAAGAAACACAGGATACACTTACAATATTAAATGAACGTCAAGGTGCTTTCTAAGACATCTGAGCCACATAGTGGTAATAGGGGGAAATCAGAAATATTTAAACTTGGCGCAGAGGCCAGTTCAACTTGCTCCCACACCAAAAACACTTCTGATGCGGGGCAGCGGAAAAACTAGCGTGCATCTAGTGACATGGAGGTACTAGAGGCAAAACCGAGGGAAATTAAATTAATCTATAAATTACATGTTGAGCAAAACAAAGGAAAGGGGAATGCCTTGAAAGCAAACAGGCATGCCCAGCTGAAAAGCTAAGACATCTGAAGTAATTGAGTGGCGAGTCTGGGCGAGTAGAGCAAACTCCTGTGTGGAATTGGAAGCGAATATTAAATGTAATTTAAGGTGGAACTAAGATCAACAGTGCTTACCTCAAGGTATCCCATCCCGGGAGGGAGGATTTACCGACGTGCGTCAAAACGCTGGACTGACGAGAGAACGAAAGACCACGAAATCTTGCCTCGCTCTCTTAAAAAGGGAAGTCTGGCCTTGGTGTGATTACCGAGTGACCAATCAGAGCACTGGAGCTTGCCTATTGCCACCCAGTTCCACCAATCAAAACGAGAGAACGAAAGACCACGAAATCTTGCCTCGCTCTCTTTAAAAGGGAAGTCTGGCCTTGGTGTTATTACCGAGTGAGCAATCAGAGCACAGGAACTTGCTTATCGCCACCCAGATCCACCGATCAAAACTCTTTATCAAGTCGCGAAGTTTTCACAAGATTTCAGAACATAGGCAGACATCGCGAACTTTCTATCTTCCAGAATTAGCAAGGACATGCTTCTAGAATCGACAGGGGCCAACACACCTTGTTCTAAAAGTCTGCGTCACAACCTTTCTGGAATGTTACCGATATCACAGAACAATATTTACAACCTAGTAGTTACTTAAGTACACAAAAGGAATACAAACAAGACATTCCACAATAATCTTCTACACCATACAGGCTAGGTAGCTAAATGGAATGTGAATAAAATATTCTATCACAGCATTCCACATCATACAGCAAACATTCCTTAAAAATGGATTCTGCACACGTCTCATCCTTCCTCCCTCAGAAAATCGAGCTATGCTCGACAATTAACCTAAGATTACTGGGGGGGGGCCTTGATCAAACACCCGGAAACTTACACGCCATAGCACAGATTTGTAGAACATAACATAATGGTATTCACAACTATCGTCCTCGGAATGTTCGACAGTCACCTTACTGACAACCTTGATTTTCTTCAAGTTGAACTTACAACAATTAAAAACAGACTGTCACTACACCAAATGTCTTTCAGTAGCTTGCAGTATTTTAATGTTTACATATAAACACAACATAAATAAATATCAAAATGTGATACAGTGCAAAAATGCATTTGCCAATATTCCAAAAAATGCTTTGACCATTTTAATTCTGTCCACAGAAAAGGATGTACACTCTTACCTTTCACCGAATGTCAGTAATTTACTGCCCATTCACTTTCTTGTAAGAGAGCGTCCACTGTCTCCTTCTTAGCAAAGTTTCGGAATAAGTCGATCTTTCATCAGTTTTCACACAAATCATAGGATCGAAGTTGCACAACTAGATCACAGGTTGTTGCTGATGATGTGGCTGCCGACACGGAAGTTTGCCAACAGCATCCAATCAAGTTCAGTCCAAATCAGGTTGATAGGTAAGTTGCAGTGCAGCCAAGCCGTATCTTGAACCAACGGGTAATGGGCAGACGGGTGAGGCGCAGTCTAGCCAGACTGCCTCCATCGGGACACTAGGCCACTGGATAGCTGTGCCGGATGGTAGCTCCCAAGCCATACAGTGTGTTTCTCAACTTGGCACGTTACGTTGCCGTCAGGGGAATTTAGTCACTGCAGCCACTACAATATAAACCAACACGCAGCAAACAGAGGGATACTCGAGGCAAAACTACCCTGCCGGACTAGAAGATCTTGGAGAAAAACTGTTTTCAAAGGAGGGTTAGTGTCCTATATTTAATTTGCTGACTAGCATAGAGTAACCCAACTGGTGGCTCAACGAATTTCTTGTAGAGACCCCCTCTCACACCAGGGACATTAGGGCACCTAGCCCCGGGGTAAGCACTATCCATTATCCGTATATTTTAGAGAAGATTACGGTTGGAGTGAAAGAAAACTACAGGAGTTTACCCGGAGCCCGAAATGTTAGGGGAATAAATTCCAATCAGTGACCCTTAAATAAAACCTACCTAACTTTTCATACTAAACCCATTACACTAAGGAAGATAAATGCTCGAGGATACCTAATGTATTTACACACAACAATTACAGTCATTACTAAATTACTTAAATCACTTATGATTAGGGTATAGATATAAGTAATACTTGCTGGCCAGCAGCTAATATCTTACAAATACATTACAACTAAAAAACTCAAAATTACCTTACAACCAAAAATCTTACGAATACCTTACAACTAAAAGTCGTACAACTAACTTACAACTAAAAAATTTACAAATACCTTACAACTAAATTTTCATGGTCACGAACAATGGAATTGACCCCTCCATATACAACTTAAGGTACCTTTATCTGAGAGATGTGGACTCTGCTGATCGTTTTCCTCTCGGGATCACTCACCAATAATGACACCGGGGTAAGGAACTTTAAGATGGTGCAGGGACCTCGAAATCTGGGGGCCAACTTACTGATAACATGGTCCTCAGCACTACTAACGGGATGCTTTTTACGAGGGCCATCCGGAAAGTAGTACCCGTTAGCGCCGCATGAAACGCTGACGATTCGGGTAGCCGCTGGGCAAGGTCAGACCACGTCATTGGCTTGTCTGCCTGCTCTGTGCGATGTTGCGTGACGCTAGCATTGCCCGTGTTGTGTCAATGATCGTTTAAAATGTTTAAACAAATTGAGCACCCCGTCAGTTGTGAAGTGAGGGCCGTGATTAAATTTCTTGATGCACGAAACGTTCGACGTTGTGATATTCATCGCCAATTAACGGAGGTGTATGGAGACAATGTGATGGACAAGTCGTCTGTTCGGCGCTGGTGTCGCAACTTCAACCTGGGGAGGAGAATACACACGACGAGGAGCGTTCAGGGAGACCATCTGTCATCTGTCATTACAGACCAACTGCTGAGCACAGTAGACGAATGCGTGAGGAACGATCGGCGTGTCACAATTGATGAACTCTGTGTTTTTTTTTTCTAATGTGTCTCGAACAATTGTTCATGAAATTTTCAAAGACCATCTGCATTATTCAAAAAACGGTGCAATGTGGGTCCCTCGCATTCTTACAGAAGAGCACAAAACCAAGCGTATGGCTGCAGCACTGACGTTTCTGGGACATTATTCCGATGAAGGAGACTCCTTCCTTACTCGCATCATTACTGGGGACGAAACATGGGTTTGTTATGCATCACTTGAGACTAAACGAGTCAATGGAGTGGCAGCATGCTCATTCACCAACCAAACCAAAAAAATTCAAGACAGTTCTGTCCACCAGGAAACTCATGGCAACCGTTTTCTGGGATCGCCGAGGTGTACTGATCATTGATTTTATGGCCCGTGGAGACACAATTAATGCTAATGCGCATTGTGAAACATTAAAGAAATAACGGCGGGCAATACAAAATCGATGGCGAGGTCTATTGTCTACAGGCGTCATTTTTCTTCATGACAATACCAGGCCTCATGCAGCTGCGATAACACAACTTTCGCATCAATTCATGTGGGAAATCTTCGACCATCCCCGTATAACCCGGATTTGGCCCCTTCGGAATTTCATCTCTTTACGAAGCTTAAAGACTTTCTGGCGGGAAAAAGATTTGATAGCGATGAAGAACTTAAACGAGCCGTGACTACGTATCTCAACACGCTGGCGGCGGAGGACTATGGCGCTGGATAACAAAAAAGCGTCCCACTTTATGACAAATGCCTAAATTTGCTTGGAGATTATGTGGAGAAGTAGTGTAAAGTATGCTCTTTCCAATAAAAATGTGTATATTTGTTAATATTTACTCCTGTGTCTTTATTGCGCAAACGGGTACCACTTTCCGGATCGCCTTCGTAATAAATACCTGGTCATCCACAGACAGACCGTGCGACCTCTAAACATACGTACATGATCAACTTTATCGAATGCTTTTCTAAAATCTGTGAAAACTACTTCAACTTGGCCTCCTGTATCCATGGCTGCCGACACTTCATGAGTGAACTCCAACAAATTTGTCGTTGTCGATTTAACCGGTCTGAAACCATGTTGGGTGTCACTGATGATAATTTCTACATGTTCGAACACATGCCGATATAGGGTTTGTTCGTAGACTTTTGCTAATGACGAGACTTGATTCCTAAACTCTACATGATAAGGAGCTGAGACACATCCGAATATTAAACAAGTAAGAATTCAAATCTTAACTTGGAATTTCGTAGACAGAAAGAGAACAGAAACTTACACGGAGATATTATAAAGGGGGAAAACGTGAAATTCTTCATTAGAATTGTAATTTTGGCAGAATCTGTTTGTTACTAATTGAGACGTTTCATCTTGGCAAAGCTGTGTGTTGCAACTGGTAGATGGGTCACTGAATAAAATCGCCGCACACCAGATCATCAAAGAAAATGCTTATTATGAAACCTTGGATGACCAGAATTTCGCCGTGGAGGATGGATCCTTAAGATGGCAGTACGTCCGCTGATATGTGTCCCTTTCGTTTCATCAGTTATTAAGTAAGAAAGTGAAAGTTTGTCTTTATAAGTACATATTCCATTCATCGTAGTCTATGATTTCTTTCTCATCTCTTTCTTTGTAGAAGAGATTACCGTTCTTCATATGGTTGATTTATTGTGGTCAACAACCTCCTGTACTCAATGTGCACATTATTTTGTGACGTGACGTCACAAAATAATGTACAAAGTTGAAATGGTGCAAAGCAAATTTCTTAGATACCTTACGTACAAAATAACTAATAATTACCCTAAATTTGATTCGTATGATGACTTAATGAAACAGCGTATCTATAAGTCCTTAGCAAAAAGACGAGTAATTTCAGTTCTTCTATTTGTCTACAAATTATTTAACAATCTTATTGGTAGCTCTAACTTGCTCTCTCTGTTCAACTTGTCAGTCCCTAATCATCTACACGCCCAAAACATGTTACTTTCTACTGCTCTAGATCAAGAACCCAACAACATAGTAATTCACCAGTGTTAAACTCACTGAAAATATTTAATAAATATAGCAATGAGTACAGACTAGACATATTTGCAGCTACATACACATCCATAGTAAAACGATGTAAACAAATGACTTAATTGTTTTCTGTCTGACTCCTTTTGTTAAGCTCATAACTTTAGTTATCTTTCTAGTTTCTAGTTATACCGTCTACCCCGTTATCATTATTATCTTCGATAACATCACTACCATCATGTATAATTACAGTACTAATGCAGCTTTAAAGCAGTTCGTAAATCATTTTAATTTTTATATTTTAAATACCTTGTTATACTATGTGCATATGTAACTGAATATTTGTAATATTATGTTACTGAAGAAAAGTGATTTTATGTCATATATGACTTTATTTTACAAGGACTTTCATACGAGATATTACAATTTTAATTTAATCTTTATTTTTATCTAATGCAACAGTATATGTATATGTGTTTCACATCTTTAGGTTTGTACCTGTCTGAAGCACAATAAATTAAATAAATAAATAAATAAATTGTTTTTGTATTATCTTTTAAGTAACGATAGCTTACACTTTACTAAATGTTAACCTTGATCTGCTTACTTACAACACAAGAAAATGTCATACAGAATTTAACTAAATGGTTAAGAAATCAAAATGTATGTGAAGCAGGATTTTCACCATTTATGCTGCAGTCATTCTGCGTTTTATACCAAAATCACTCCATGCAAATGCTAGGATGGTGGATATATCAATATAGGCCATCCAAAATCTTAGAAGTTAAATAAGTGTGTTTGACATTTATGTCCGAGTCTTGTCCAGAATAAGAATAAAACACCATTTTTACATTTCTCTCACGCCTGCCTCTCTGAATATTTTTATTTATTTATTTATTTATTTATTTATTTATTTATTTATTTATTTATTTATTTACGCTGATCGCGAAGAAACGGCAGTGAAGAATTTAATTCAATTCGCTGTTTAATGTCATGGGGTAAGGAACAAGAGTCTATCCTGTAAGTTATATTACACACGCTATGCGAAATAGTACACTGCTCAAAGAAAGAATTTTCGTCATATTTTATGCTCATATCGCAGTGATACGCCGTATATATTGAATATAAATATGAAAACAGACAAGCAAATGAAGACAAAACTTCTTCTTTGCAGCTATCGAAAATTTAAATGAAAAGCGTTCTTTGGACACTCAAAACTCGACGTCACTACACAGTGTGCCATAAACAAGTGTTCGCAGGCCATACGCCAAAATGGCTATGTGATAACTAAGGGTCTCAATAAGGAGTATTGAAACAGCTTCACAATGCCTTCTCGTACTTCTGACAAGGCGCCGCTCGTTCATTCGAGGCAGACTTCCCCACTGTTCCCAAAGGGCGTCTTCAAGGACTTGTATTGCTCGGGGTGACGGATTTCCCGCTCGGGTGCGTATCTCCAGTTAGACCCAAACTTTTTCGATCGGATTTAAGTCGGGCAGATGGGTCACATTGGTTAACAAGTACTACGATTGTCAAGTCCAGCACTGGAATGACCATAGACAGCGGTGCTTTGTTCCGCTCGGTGTGTAACATTCCCTTTCCTATCAGCGCTTCCATAGCACGGAATGGAAAGCTCAAATACTATGATGGACCAGTGTGTCCAAGAATTAATTATCAAATATCTCTGTTAGTACTGGCCCTATTTTATTTATTTATTTATTTATTTATTTATTTATTTATTTATTTATTTATTTATTTATTTATTTATTTACTTACTTTACGCTTGTCGCGAGAAAACGGCAGTAAAGAATTTAATTCAATTCGCTACACAACAGAAGTTGTAGAAAATAAGATTTCCTATCTTACCCACACTACAAATTGATTCCACGTCTAAAAATAACGGGAATTTTAGAGACATTTTATTTCTTGCCACCTACAGTTGCCCGACCCCGTAGAGAAATGGGGCAAGGTTTGGACAAACAAACAAAACAAACATTCCTCTGGATCACACATATTCCGAAGACGACTGGTACTTGCCGAAACTACACTGCTCAAATAAAGAAATTTGGTCAGTTATTCAGATGTTCCTAACTAAATAGTACAAATGTAGTGGGATGGGATTGGACTATTGCGGCAATATCGTGCTCTGTTTGCCTGCACAGTTCTAAGGTGACAGGTAAGACAGACCGTGTGTGGTAGAATTTGCGTCCGTGTACTGTCTTAGGCGTGGCCCGAAGTTAATCTGTCGGCGGCTGATTTTTCTGTACATGTAGCATATTTTTACATCGTGAAGATAAGTACTTTCGGTATTTTTCGACCAAGGAATGCTACATATACTCCAATGATGTAGACGACTAAATTCAGTCCGATGGAGTAATTCATGATACGGATGAATGGCGACTCTTCATAGATTCCTCCAAAGTAAGGTCCAAAGTCGTTCTACTACACAACGGTAACAAACTCCATTCGATTCCAATTGTCCACTCAGTGAGTTTGAATGAATCTTATTAAACCATACAATATCTATTAAATAGCATGAAATACAAGTATTTCAACTGGAAGATGTGCGGGGACCTAAAACTGATTGCTATAGCTTTGGGAATACAGCTGGGTTGTTCGAAATACTGCTGAAAGTGTCAGTGGAACGAGATGTAAACATTACATTGTCAGAGACTGGCAAGTAAGACAACTGAAACCAGGGCCCAAGAATGTGTTGCATTCAAATCTTGTTTAATTTTGCTGCATTCACCTTCCACACCTGCGATCAAGCTAGGGCTAGTGAAAAACTTCGTGAAGGAATGGCGGAAGGTTTCAGTACATAAAAGACAAGTTCTCAAAAGTTAATGTGGTAAAATATCTAATCGGGTATATTCGTTGGTCAATAAATTCGGGATTTGATAAGAGATATTGAATTCCATGCAGATTTAGAGGGGAAAGAAGAACATGCCTGGGAATGCTTTAAAGATATAGCAAAACATTTCTCAGAAGACTGGAAAACGAAGACTACAGGGATTATTTGGAAAGAATGCTGATGGCCTACGGTGAGATGAAGTGCAATATGTCTTTGAAGCTTCGTCAATGACGAACGTGGAGTGCGGTTATATCAGGACAGTTTCACAATTGAAAAGCGTTACCAGAGAATATGGAACCCAGCCACATTAGCAGATTACCGTTGGTTAGCAGTGAAAGTAACACATGCAACTTCATACTGTTGAAACGGAAGAGAGCCAAGAAGTCCATGCAGTAAGACAAGTATACTAAAGTAAGTATAGCTAATGACTTGAGTACAGACCCCACAAATATCACGTGTTATCATGAGGAACACCACGCATTTAATGCATGGGATTCTTGAGCGCGTTTTCTGCAGTTCTCAAATGAATTATCACTTACAAAGTAATGTGTTATGCCAGGCTGATTGGCTCAGGTGGTTAAGGCAGGGGTTTTCTGAGTCCACATTGGCAGGTTCGATTCTTCCTCAGTCCGATGGTATTTGAAAGTGCTCAAGTACAACAGCCTCGTATCGGTAGTTTTACCGGCACGCAAAAAAAAAAGAGCATGCGTGGGACAAAATCCTTCACGTCGACGTCTACCAAAAATGTGAAAATAGTTAGTGAGACGTCAAATCAATAGAATTATTATTAGTAGTAGAAATGTATTATATATAAATGACATTTCTCTTGATCTGCAACCACCAATGTGGGTAGCATAGCACGCTAACTCCACTCATCGCCGGACGTATTTGTCGCACAAATTATTAGAAGTTACAGGAGAATAAGTCGTAACTTTTTCTTGCAGTCCACTGATACATACACCTTTCATAATCTTAAGTAGCCACTAGTAGATTTTTATCACTTCATTCTTTGTTCTCGCCAATTTCTTAATGCTAGCTGACATTTGTTATACAAATTTCAGGTATTTCTGTGATAGAATGAAAAGTGAAATTATTTTGGAATATTTTTGTCTCTATAGAACGTTAAGAATCATTAGTATGGACTATTAAACTAGAAAAGTCTATCGCTTATATTCATGGTATATAGGTTTTTCATTGCCGTAGTGTGTTCTGTAATTCTATATTTCCATGCTTCTTACGCAAACAATCATATATATATATATGTTTCCAACAATGTGATTAATGTCCTTACTTCTGATTAGAAAGTCTTGAATAAATGTTCTTTTATATACATACTAGCAAGATAACCGTGCTTCGCTACGGTATTATACTGAAATTTATAATTGAATGCTTATTGTTTTAGATATATAATCCGCCGAAATTCGCGATCTGACTCGTTTTCTGCGAGAAACCGCCACCATTTGCGATCTGACTGGTTTTCTAATAGATTGCGGCAAGTTTCCTCCCATTTTTCAATCTTTTTTTCCAGCAATCGATTTCGTACCTCCCGGGCTAGGTCCAGGTATTCCACCCGGTCATTTGGGTCCCTAAATCTTTGCCATCTTTTCCTATAAGCATTTTTAATATGGATCAAATCCTTCAGGAGATCCGGCGTGGTGTCGTCTTAGGTGCCTTCGCGGTACTAAACCCGCAGCCGGACTGGATTCTTAGTCTTTACCCGTCCAGGACCCGTTTCCAGAGCGATCCGCACATTTGACGACGGTCCAGAACATTATTATTATTATTATTATTATTATTAGTATTATTATTATTATTATTAGTATTATTATTATTATTATTATTATTATTATTATTATTATTATTATTATTATTAGATGTTCTGGACCCCACAGCAAGATGCAAGACCGTTACTTGGCAGTACATTACATCTGCTGCCATTATCTTTGTTGACAATGTGACCAGCACCATTGTCGCGCGTACGCAAGTGTGCGGGATTTCTGGCGATACGAATGACATACTTCCGTGCATTATTGACCTTATTATAGAGGTGAACGATTTGACAGCCAATCGCATTCCTATCGTTTATTTCAAAATGTGTTTAAATTTTTATTTGTATGCCAGGAGAATCTACTGTAATCTAAGAACGTTCTGCGAAGGAAAAGATAGCTGTTGAAAACGAACCCAGGAAAGATTAAAAATGATCGGCTTATGATCAGAATAAGTACATCGAAAATCTACAGCCTGTTTCCAGTCATTCGACAGGGTCAGGAATGGAATGAATAAAGCCCCATCTAGCGGTGGCAATAGGAACTGTGCCGGCTGCCGAAGCACTCCTCTGGAGCAATGATCGATGAATGACAAATGAAATGAAATATTGGGCAGTATTGCTGGAATGAATGATGACAGGGAAAACCGGAGTATCCGGAGAAAAACCTGTCCCGCCTCCGTTTTATCCAGCACGAATATCACATGGAGTGACCGGGATTTGAACCACGGAACCCAGTTGTGAGAGGCTGCCGCCTAAGCAACGGAGGCTCCTTATAAGTACTTTATGAACAGTAAAATCAATTGGTCTCATCTCCTTTTTCACCCCACCGCCGTTAAGTTTATTTACCCCCACCAAAAAAATTAAGGAGTGTTTCTTCATGTTTAAAGGAGATACCCAACACCAATCTTCACGTCTATTACCTTCAGCTTTGAGATATAAATATCCCCATAAAATAATTCACTTCTTTTCACTTCCTTTCACACTTCACACTACTCTCCGTCCACCCCCCGTCCAAGTGAATTTTCCGGCAAAAATGCTTGTTTCTTCAATAGTAAAGGATCTTCTAAATACCAATTATCATGACTCTAACTACTTCAGTTTTTGATTTATGTGTCCTCATGTAAGGAATTCAACTCCTTTTCACTCCCGCCCCCAAAGATGGTTTCCCCCCGAAAACGCGTTTTTCTTTGTTTTATAGGAGAGCCAAATACCAATTTTTACATCTGTAACAACTTTAGTTTTTATTAGATGTATGTATTCTCATACAATTACGTCAATTAATTTTTCATTACTTTCAACCCCCCCCCCCCCAACTTCATTGGATTTTCCGACAATACGTGTTTCTTTACTTTTAAAGCAGATTCCAAATATCAAATTTACGTCTTTAAAATCTTCATTTTTGCGATATCAGTAGCCTAACCAAGAGAAATCAACACCATTTTCAGTCACATTTACCACCCCCTCCACCCAAGTCGTATTTCCGAAAACTAAAAATACACGTTTCTTTATTTTTAATAGAGATAAAAAAAACATTTTTCACTTCTGTAACATATTAAGTTTTTTTTAGATATACTGTAGAAATTCTCATTTTAAAATTTCACCACTTTTTATTTCCCCTTAAGTGGAGTTTCCAAAAACAAATCACCTATATTTCTTTACATTTACAGGAAGTTCCAAATACCCACTTTTTATGTCTGTAACATTTTACGTTTCTCATATATTCTGTAGATATAGTCTTTCGAAAAATTCACCCCATTTGTCACTCCTCTTTAACCGCCATTATTTGGATTTTCCAGAAACAAAAAATACGTTTTTCTTTATTTTTAAAGGAAATTCTAAATATCAATTTTTAAATCTGTAAACTTTTAAAGTTTTAAGATATAGACACGCTCATTTTAAAAATTCTCCCCCTTTTTCCCTAGCCCCTCATTGTTTGGATTTTCCAAAAACGAAAAAATACCTGTTTCTTTATTTTTAAAGGAGATACCAAACACCAATTTTCAGGTCTGTAATATCTTGAGGTTCTGAAATATAAGTAACCTCATTAAAGGTATTCAACCCCTTTTTCACCCTTTTCCACCCTTCCCATTGGGATTTTCCTAAAACAAAGAAATACGTGTTTCTTTATTTTTGAAGGAGATTCTAAATACCAATTTTTACATCTATGAACTTTTAAAGTTTTGAGATATAGATACACTCATTTCAAAATTTCACCCCCCTTTTCACCCCCTTAGCGACGGATTATCCAAAAATCCTGTCTTAGCGAGCACCTACATATTAATATGAATATATCCCCTAAAATTTCATTTCTTTATGTCAAGTAGTTTTGGCTCGGCGATGATGAATCAGTCAGTCAGTCTGTCAGTCAGTCAGAACAAGTTATTTTATATAACTTACTAGCAAGATGCCCGTGCTTCGCTACGGTTTATAGTGTAATTTATAATTCAATGCTTAACGTTTTATATATAATCCTCCGAAATTCGCGATCTGAATCGTTTTCTGAAAGAATCCGCCAAAATTCGCAATCTGACTCGTTTTCTGAGAGATTACGGCAAAGTTTCTCACATTTTTCAATCTTTCTTTCCTGCAATCGATTTCGTACTTCCCGGGCTAGTTCCAGGTATTCCGTGCGGTCAGTTGGGTTCCTAAATCTTTGCCATCTTTTCCTATAAGCATTTTTAGTAAGGATCAAATACTGAAGGCGATCCGGCGTGGTGTCGTAATGGGTGCCTTGGCGGTAGTGAACCCGCGGCTGGACTGTATTCGTAGTCATTACCAGGCCAGGACCCGTTTCCAGCGTGGTCCGCACAATTTGACGACGGTCCAGAACATTATTTTTATTAATATTATTATTATTATTATTATTATTATTATTATTATTATTATTATTATTATTATTATTATTATTATTATTAGATTTTCTGGACCCCACAGTAAGATGAAAGACCGCTACTTGGCGGTAAATTACATCAGCTGCCATTGTCATTGTTGACAATGTGACCAGCACCATTGCCACGCGTAGGCAAGTGTTCGGCATTTCTGGCGATACGAATGACATACTTCCGTGCATTATTGACCTTATTATAGAGGTTAAAAATTGGACGGTCAATCTCTTTCCTACCGTTTATTTCAAATGTGTTTAAATTTTTATCTATATGCCAGGAGAGTCTACTGTAATCTAAGCACGTTCTGCGAAGGAAAAGATGGCTGTTGAAATCAAACCCAGCAAAGATTAAAAATGATCGTTTTATGATCAGAATAAGTACATTGAAAATCTACAGCCTGTTTCCAGTCATTCGACCGGGTCAGGAATGGAACGAATAAAGCCCCATCTAGCGGCGACAATAGGAATTGTGCCGGCTATCGAATCACTCCTCTGGGGCAATGATCGATGAATGACAAATGAATTGAAATATTGGACAGTGTTGCTGGAATGAATGATGACAGGGAAAACCGGAGTATTCGGAGAAAAACCTGTCCCGCCTCCGTTTTGTCCAGCACGAATGTCACATGTAGTGACCGGGATTTGAACCACGGAACCCAGCTGTGAGAGGCCAGCGCGCTGCCGCCTGAGTAACGGAGGCTCCTTATAAGTACATTATGAACAGTAAAATTAATTGGTCTCACCTCCTTTTACACCCCACCACCGTTAAGGTTACATCCCCACCAAATAAATTAAAAGAAGGCGTGTTTATTTAAGTTTAAAGGAGATTCCAAACACATATGTTCATGTCTAATACCTTCAGTTTTAAGATATAAGTATGCCCATAAAAATAATACACTTTCACTTCCTCTCACACTCCTCCCCCTGCCAACTGAATTTTCCGGCAAAAATTACTTGTTTCTTTAATAGTAAAGGATCTTCTCAATACCAATTATCACGACTCGAACTTCTTCAGTTTTGGTTTTATGTGTCCTCATGAAAGGAATTCAACTCCTTTTCACTCCCGCCCCGCAAGATGCTTCCCGCCCCCCCCCCCAACGCGTTTTCCTTTGTCTTGAAGGAAATCCAAATACCAATTCTCACGTCTGTAACAACTTTGTTTTTATTAGATGTATGTATTCTCATACAATTACGTCATTTAATTTTTCAATTCTTTCTCCCACCCCCCTTCATTGGATTTTCCGAAAATACGTGTTTCTTTACTTTTAAAGCATATTCCAAATATCAAATTTCACGTCTGTAACATCTTCATTTTTGAGATATCAGTAGCCTAATTAAAAGAAGTCAACACCATTTTCAGTCAATTTAACCTCCCCCTCCACCCAAGTGGTATTTCCGAAAACTAAAAATACTCGTTTCTTTATTTTTAATAGAGATGAAAAATACCATTTTTCACTTCTGTAACATGTTAAGTTTTTTATATATTCTGTAGAAATTCTCATTTTAAAATTGCACGCTTTTTTAGTTCCCATTAAGTGGAGTTTCCAAAAACAAATCACCTATGTTTCTTTACATTTACAGGAAATTCAAAATACCCACTTTTTACGTCTGTAACATTTTACGCTTCTCAGATATTCTGTAGATATAGTCTTTCGAAAAATTCACCCCAATTTGTCTCTCCTGTTTAACCGCCATTAATTGGATTTTCCAAAAACAAAAATACGTATTTCTTTATTTTTAAAGCAGATCCCATATACAAATTTTCAGCTCTGTATTATCTTCACTTTCTGAGATATATGTATCCTCATTAATGGCATTCAACCCTTCTACACCCCTCCTATTGGGATTTACAGAAAAAAATACGTGTTCCTTTATTTTTAAAGGAGATTCTAAATACCAATTTTTACATGTCTAAACATTAATCGTTTTGAGATATAGATACACCATTTACAAATTCACCCCCTTTTCACCCCCCCACCATCAATTGGATTATCCAAAGCAAAAAATACATGTTTCTTTATTTTAAAGTGAGATCCCAAACACCAATTTTCAGGTCTGTAATATCTTCAGTTTCTGAGATATAAGTATCCTCATTAACGGCATTCAAACAATTTTTCACCCCTTTTCACCCCTCCTATGTCCGGCTCCATGGTTAGCGTGCTGGCCTTTGGCTACAGGGGTCCCGGGTTCGATTCCCGGCAGGGTCGGGAATTTTAACCTTATTTGGTTAATTTCGCGGGCACCGGGGCTGGGTGTATGTGTCGTCTTCATCATCGTTTCATCCTCATCACGACGCGCAGGTCGCCTACGGGAGTCAAATCAAAAGACCTGCATCTGGCGAGCCGAACTTGTCATCGGACACTCCCGGCACTAAAAGCCATACGCCATTTCATTCACCCCTCCTATTGGGATTTTCCGAAAACAAAAAATACGTGTTTCCTTATTTTTAAAGCAGATTCTAAATAACAAATTTTACATCTATAAACTTTAAGAGTTTTGAGATATAGATACACTCATTTTAAAAATTCATCCCCTTTTCACCCCCCCCCATTAATTGGATTTTCCAAAAACAAAAAATACGTGTATCTTTATTTTTAAACGGGATCACAAACACCAATTTTCAGGTATGTAATATCTTCAGTTTCTGAGATATAAGTATCCTCATTAACGACATCCAACCCATTTTTCACCCCTTTTCACCCCTCCTATTGAGATTTTCCGAAAACAAAAAAATACGTGTTTCTTTATTTTTAATGAAGATTCTAAATACCAATTTTTACATCTGTAAACTTTAAAAGTTTTGAGATATAGATGCACTCATGTTAAAATTTAACCCCCCTTTACACCCTCCCATTAATTGGATTTTACAAAAACAGAAAAATACGTATTTCTTTATTTTTAGAAAAGATCAAATGTACCAATTTTCAGGTCTGTAATATCTTCAGTTTCTGAGATATAAGTACCGGTATCCTGATTAAAGGCATTCAACCCCTTTTTCACCGTTTTTCACCCCTCCTATTGGGATTTTCTGAAAACCGAAAAATACGTGTTTCCTTATCTTTAAATAAGATTCTAAATACCAATTTTTACATCTGTAAACTTTTAAAGTTTTGAGATACAGATACACTCATTTTAAAATTTTAACCCCCTTTTCACCCCCTTAGCGAAGGAATATCCAAAAATCCAAAAATCCTCTCTTAGCGAGCGCCTACATCTTAATATGAATGTATTCCCAAAATTTCATTTCTTTATGTCCAATAGTTTTGGTTCGGCGATGATGAATCAGTCAGTCAGTCAGTCAGGACAAGTTACTTTATATATATAGATATTCTTATGTTATTTATTATCCCTTATTACAAATGCCCATATCAGCATTAAAGGGCATGAATATAAACTGGGCATAAGAGAGTAAGTTGAGATTACGCGGAGTAAGCTTAAAGAAAATCAGTTAACTTATTTATAAATGATAACACAGTGTAGCTTAATGAATGTGGAAATTACAGAGTTATAAGCTGAATATCAGGCTTGGAAAATTCTGCAGTAAGTACATTTCATAGTTTTTATTGTCTTTGTATATGCTATAAATAAATAAGGGTTAAAAAAGCGGGGATAATCTCATATGCTAACTTGGTTTCAGGAAAGTCGTAAGTTTCGATCCCCAGACGGTCAACGTTGAAATAGTTTTCCGTATTTTCAACATTTCAATTCATGGTGAAAGTTTAAATGGTAGTTCTATGAAGGTCATGAACGATTTTTGCCAGGCCTCTCTCTTAATAAATACAAACCCACACATCAAAATAGACATCACGGTAACAGTCATCAGGCCGTATTTTAAACATGGAACTGATGTTAACGAGATCAAAACCTTTGGAAAGAAATAACAAATGCAAAATCATATTCTAAATCCTATTCGCAATTAATTACAATGTACGCACCTGTTAATGAGAATTCATAATGACAATAATATCATTGGTTTTACGTCCCAGCCATTTTTATTATTATTATTATTATTATTATTATTATTATTATTATTATTATTATTATTATCTTTAACATGTCCGGCTTCATGGATAAATGGTTAGTGTGCTCGTCTTTGGCCCAGTGGGTCCCGGGTTCGATTCCCGGCCTGATCGGGGATTTTACCCCTCATTGGTTAATTCCAGTGATTCAGAGGCTATACGGCATTATCTTGATAGACCTACCTACACCAGACCTCTTCGGAGGCCACATACTATTATTTGTAATTATTTTATAACGGGCTATTTCGTTATATTGTTTTATTACAACAATTCCAAGTGATGTGAGTAATTTCTTTATCCTGTTATGTTATTTTGTTCAAGGTTTTCTCATTTTATATTTTCATTCTCCGTAAGTAGGGCTAGATGTATTTAATAGCAATGTATAGTGATTTATTTTATTATAACTGGAAATGTGTTAATTTTTTCTTTATCTTTGTCTTGTATTTTTAATGCCCTTTTAACAGGAAGTTATGCACTTTTGAGTGCTTTCATAATTAAGAAAACCACGAATTTTTCCTTATTTCTGCAACCTATTTACTAGCTTTATCACAACGCCTACTTGTTTTGATCGCTTAAAATATGACAGACGTAGCGTTTAAGTCAATTGAAATATGGTGGCGCAATAGCCACTGTATAGTCCTCTTTCTAGCTCGTTGCATGTAACAGAGTGTAGCTCCACGAAATCCTCGTATTCGGACTTGATGCCTGAGATCGAGGACCGCTGAGGGTGCTAACAATTTTTTGGTTGACCGCACTGGTCTAGGAAATACTGATTCAAAAATAATCATTTAGCCCGCCTTGGCTCAGAACTGGCTCTGCCCTTAATACTCACTAGTTCTTCATATTCACACATAACACCACATTGCCGATACCACAGAAACACGCAACAGTTAACACGTCACTCCACATAGGATTGGAGTCAGGAGAGTCATCCTCCAGCAAATCAAGGCCAAGTCGACATGTGTGACTAGGTTCTCACGCGCGACCGTATTGGTGGGTTGGAAAGGTAGCTGAAG
Organism: Anabrus simplex; assembly: GCF_040414725.1. Lineage (NCBI taxonomy): Eukaryota > Metazoa > Arthropoda > Insecta > Orthoptera > Tettigoniidae > Anabrus > Anabrus simplex. The sequence continues at coordinate 525,424,495 of NC_090266.1, forward strand.
AAGGAGAAGAAGATTGAACTTTTTCCTTAAAGCTCGTTGCAGTTTGTACGTATAGTGGCTCAAAGCAGGTCTTTAGATGTAGAAACAAATTACAGGAAGTATGGGTTAGCTGAAGTGAATTAGTCAGGCACAAGTGTTACCTTATTTATCACCATTGAACTGTCTTGCAAATTCGTAATGTTCTGATACAAAAATTGTCAGAATTAGACAAATTACTAGACCAATATTCTACAATGCTTGACCGTCTGCAAGCTTGCTGAAGCCGAAACACTAACAAATTTGAATGATTAGTTGCCCGGGATTCTTCTATTTGCATTACCTCCACATGTTGTAGGGGTAGCGTTCCAGCCTCATACCCGAAGGCCGATTCCCGGCCAGATCGGTGAGTTTTACCTGGACCTGAGTGCTCGTTCGAGGTCAACTCAGTCTACGTGGTTAGAATTGAGGAGCTATCTGACGGTGAGATAGCGGCCCCGGTCTAGAAAGCCAAGAATAACGGCCGAGAGGATTCATCGAGCTGAACACACGACACCTCGTAATCTGCAGGCCTTCGGACTGAGCAGCGGTCGCTTGGTAGGCCAAGGCCCTTCAAGGGCTGTAGTGCCATGGGGTTTGGTTTCGTTTAATATTCAAGGAAAAATGTGTATTTGCTAATATTCATATTTTGTTGCAATTCGCTTTACACCGCACCGACACAGATAGGTCTTATGGCGACAATGGGATAGGAAAGGACTAGGCGTGGAAAGGAAGCAGCTGTGATTTAAAATAATATGCAGCTCCAGCATTTGCCTGGTGTGAAAATGGGAAACTACGGAAAACCATCTTCAGGGCTGCCGACAGTGGGGTTCGAACCCACTATCTCCCGGATGCAAGATCACAGCTGCGCATTCCTAACCGCACGGCCAACTCGCCCGTTGCTAATGTTCAAAGAATGATCCTGCACTGGTACAAAAAGGTAGAATAATTTTAAATTATGTGCGACTGTACTCCTGAACAACATAAATATTCAGATCCACTATAACATTCCTCTTCCGCATACAGTTCAAGTGACTTGTTGAAATATTTTACTAAACAATTGTGAGCTATCTAGCCTCTGAAGGACACTCGAGGTGCGAACATCTTTTATTTGTCCTCTTACAACGAGCAGTTTAGGGAGAAAGGGATTCAGTTCCGGGACAGCGACTTTGTGACACATTTTCACGTTGTTTTTCTCTGGTTGTTTCCGCCGTATTTTGACCGCCCTCTACCTGTGTCACTCCAGTCCTCCCCCTCCTTGTTCCTACATTACTATGCTAATTCTAGGGCACTCCACGCCCTGCCTTGTGACACCAACATCAGGCAAGCCAAAATTTAAAGGCGAATATGATTAAGGGAACGCCTGCAAATCGATTCCAAGCTGCTTCAGCTGTGCATCTTGAAGAAGTCAACCCCTGCCTGCCTGTCTGTTGCACTGCACTCAATTACTTTACATTCCTCGTGCCGTCTCCTTATCAACATAAACTGTTTCTGTATTACCCAGTCCCACTTGAACGCCTTGTTCTGCAAGGAAGTTTACCCAACAATGCATTTCTTCTCTCCACTATTGTTACCGGTTCCTCCAAACGATATTAAACACGTTTTGAGTACAGTGACTCTATGTGTACAGTGTGGCCAAGTCCAGTAGAGCCGCCACGCTTTAGCCAAGTACTCAATCAGCTGATAGATGAAGGAGAATGATATTGTTATTGTTTCAATAAAGAATAGAGTGGTTCAATGTTTTAAGATGTTATTTATTTTGCTTATGCTGTATGTACATAGGCCTATCAGTATTTGTTATATTCGGAGTCTGACCACCTGACGCAAGACTTCAAAATGTAGATTTACTCGTGGTATAGGCCTACAAGTCACAATTATTGAAGAGGTTAGAAATTCTGTGTAGGTAGCTAGGCCTATTATGTATGTTGGGTATTCAGCCCGAAGGCTGGTTGGATCCTCAACAGGTCCACCATTAGCTGTTATACATGGCCTAGGTGTCACTGAAGAGGCGTTCTAGGAAATGCTTCATGATGATCATCATTGTTGTTTAAAGGGGCCTAACATCGGAGGTCATCGCCCCCTAGGAAATTGTGGAGTGAGGTAGTTCCCCGTTGCTTTCCTCACCGAGCCAGCCGTTGCTATTGCATATCAGTCTACCAAGTCCACTGAAATGCTTGCACCAACCGACACTATGAGCGACATTTTCACACCATTCATAACAGGGACTGGCTGCATAAGGAATGGTATTACTAGCATCGCACATACCTTTGGTCACTTTCATTTTGCCAAAGCCAAGGATGAGGCTGAGGCAGGTCAATGAAAGTAACAAATTTATTCTAGCCCATACCGGAAGACATAGTGCACTGTAAACACTACATCTTGCCAGCAAAGGCACAGGCCTATTGTAACATTTATATTATGATAAATATGCCATGAAATAGTACAGCCATTGTCTTGAATAATATATGTGATGACTGTAAGGTTAGCCTACATTTAAATGAAAAAAAAATAACATTTCCAACGCAGTACTGCAACGCAGTATCATCAAACTATACATATTATCCGCGCACTTTTTAGTGATAGATTTTTGTACTCGTTGGAGAAGTAAGAAGGGTTCCGTCAATACTGCCAACTGAATGGAAATGAAATCTGAATTGAATCGATAATATGATCGATCGATATGAGTTTTATAAACCTTTATTATTTTAAGCAAACAACTGTGTCACACACACAATATTTAATACTATATAACATTTCCCGTTGCGAAACTTGTTCCTAGCATGAATTCTATGGTTTGGCTTTGCTGTGTAAACAACAACAGTAAGAGTACTTAAAGTGTACGCCAGATGGCGCACAGCGATGATAAGCGATTCTTAGTTTGTGTTTCAAAGGTTGCCAATACGAATCTCGAAGATAACCAAAGTCGACCGCTTCAGCACTAGGGTGTAAATCTATCACTAAAAAGTGCGCGGATAATAGCAATGTCCTCTTTTATATATGACTTTTCGGTATGTATATAATCTTAACACACGCAGAAGATAGAAAGTAATATGATTAGTTAACCGATGGGTAGACAAAATTGTATTACCTAGCTCCATATTTACGTTAACATAATATACTGTACCATTTTACCCGTGGCACTAATATAAATAATAACGAAAACCTGCTACTCTTTAGTGGTGAAAACAAGCAACTGCCAAGTCCAGTATAAAAATGTGTGAACTAATTCTGTGCCCCGGTTCGTTTAGGACTGGTAGATATCCGCTGTACAGTATTTTAAACATTCTATTTGCTACTGTCGGTTTTGATAATACATTTTTTTCATTACCTTCTTCTTTTTCTACGGTTCTTCCCACAACTGTGGGGTTGTGAGTGCGAATAGCCTCACACGTGTGGATTTGGCCCTTGTTAACGGCCGGATGCCCTTCCCGTCACCAATCCTAAATGGAGGAAGTAATCACTATTGCGTGTTTCTGTGCTGATTTGTAGTGTGATATGCTGTCTGAATAGGAAGAGGAGGGTGTTGGGACAAACACAAGCACCCAGTCCCCAAGCCCGACATATTAAAATACCCCACCCGGTCGGAAATCGAACCCGGGAGACTCTGAACCGAAGGGCAGTACGCTGACCATTCAGCCAAGGAGTCTGACTATTATTGTTATCATTATGATGTATGGGAAAGCTCAGCTTGATAGGCGGCACTTATAACCACGTCCTTTAAGAGATGAATAGCCATAGAAGTGCTTGATTTTGAGAATATATCAATCATAACATCTCATACGGTGAAAATTGATGAGACTTACAGTAAATGATCGGGAGTGAATTTTCCTGTAAATTTTATTATGTACAGGTTTTAGATAAAAGATATTTTCGGGGATATTTGAAAGTTTGCGAAATATAATTTAATCGTGAAAATCTCTGTTATTTTGCCTTACACGGTAAAATCACACGAATTGTAAAACATCGGAAATTACAATCTAAACAACATTCCTTATGTACAGGTTTTCGATACGGCGAATATTAACGGAGAAATCTGACATTTAGTGCCTTGGCCTCCATAAAATTACTAACCCATTTAGTTATTATTGTTACAATTAGAATGCATAGGACAACCCTACTCGTTGCTGGGAGCGTCTTATGACGTGCTACTTTCAGAGCTGAAAACTAGCAGTTATTGTCCAATTTCATTTTAAAACCCTTTCTGGATCTGTTCCAGCATCCATAAGCATAACAGTCTGGCGTATTTTTTTTTTTTAAACTCAGACATCAGAGATACGTAAATTCACACCCAATTCGAAACTAATCATACTATAAAATCTTCCGTGTTTAATAAAAACATATTTTCGGTTGTATTAAGGTTGAAACAGGTAACCTGCACTTCGCTGAAATTGCGTAATGAGTGATCTTAACCTGTGAAGAATACATGTTTAAATCAGCTGACGTGACATTTGGCTAAAACATGGCGGAGCCAATCAGAATGAAGCACTCGTTGGCCACACTGCTGTACATATAGAGTCACTGTAGTTTTGAGATACTTGGAAATCTTTTCTGAAAAGAAAGCTAATTATATAAGGTAACTTAGGGAGATCCCGACATGAGGGAGAACTCGACACTTTTAAGTTTAGCGCCTCTGGTAACCACAGTACTGCACAGGTCAAACTTGCAACTATATTTACTGGAGCCGTATGGTTTTGTGCTCATTGTCATCCTGTTAGCTGAAGATTATCACTATAAATACAAGGCATATGAACAATTGGAGGTGAGTAAGTAAGTGATATATGATTTAAAAGTAACTTGCTATAATATGATGAGTAGGTTGTGTAACGAAATAGGTAGCTATGCGATACTTTTAAGATCATGTTTTTGGATAGGCGCACTAAGCAAGTTTCGGAGAAGCAGTGATGTTATTTCCAAATCGCCAAACCTTCAGCTTGGTAAGTGTTGCGATCTCTTGCCTGCCAATGAAACTCGGGGAGATCTAGACACGACAAGCTGGGAGATCTCGACAGTGTCGAGATCTCCCTGAATCTCTAAACCGGGGTACATTTTTGGGGACATGGTTTAATGGTGCGTTAATACTACAGTTTAGTAGAAGTAATAAATGATGACAATGTAGTGTTTTAGGATATTTATAATACTTTTGTAATGCGATATTTTTATAATAATGTTTGTATTGTGAAGTTAAACTCAAATTACGAAGATTGGAGATTGATGATAAAGTAGAAGTTTCGCATTAATAGTTTTACATCCAAATGGCTGTGGAGGATGCCACGGAAATATGTGTACAAGGGTCTGCTTGGACGATGGAATTCAGAAGATATGGCTGCTGCTATTAAGGACGTGAAAGAAAATGGAACTACTTTAGCACTAGCTGCGAAGTATTTCAGTATTCCAAGGAATACACTCACATCCAGAATACTATCTGGTATATCTACCAACAGAAAACTGAAAAAAGGAGCAACAATTGACAAAGCTATGGAGGACCAGTTAGTCAACCATCTTTTTCATCTCGATTCTAAAGGGTTTGGGCGAACAGTGACCGACTTACGAGAACTGGCTTTTAGGTTCACTCAGAGGAATGGTGTTAAGAAACATATTTAAAAATCAAAAAGCAATGGTTGGATATGACTGGGTTTTTCAAGAGCCTGGTAATATTTTCAATGTCAATGAAACTGGTGTTCAGCTCATATTTAAGGCAGGGAAGATTATCAGTGAAAAAGGAAAGAAAAACGTGTTTCACAGCACCACTACAGAAAAGGGGTCTACGGTAACAGTAATAGTGTGTGGTAATGCTACTGGATATGCTATCCCACCCTTTGTTATAATGAAAGGGGTAGGGTAAAGATACACTCAAAAGGAATGCCCAGTGGATCAGTTGTTAAAATGTCCGAATCATTATTTCTTGATCACCTAAATCGTTACAAACCTCGGGGCTGGATTCGGTTCATAATCGACGGACACTCAACGCACTGCAAAGATTCGGATGTGCTTGATAAGGTATCAGCTGTATGAATAGAGATGTGTTCCTTCCCCCCATCCGCTACGGTGACTTCACAGGATTATCGGGAAAATTTAAAGAATAGGAAACGCGAAAATGGAAAGAATTCTTCAAATCGAAAGACAACAACGAGAACTCGGCGTGCGCAACGGGGAAGCTAGTTTCTCAAGCAGTTTTCTTTGCTCTGAGAATTACTGCGCAGTATGTGACGACAACCGTAATGAGGCATGGGTCCAATGTAGTAGGGAATGCAGGAAATATTTCCAGGAGATGTGTGTGGAAAATGGAAACGATCAGCAGTTTATATGTTCCCATTGTGTAAAATAGTTGCGTAACTATTCGGAGGTCCTACCTAGTGTCAGGTTCTCCCTAAGTGCGGGAGAAGTGGACTTTATTGCATCGTTTATTTATTTGATAATTTAACATTTCATGAAATGTTATTTTTTCACAAATAATAGAAAACATAAACTAACTGTGTACAAAATCACATGGGAAATAATTTAAATATTTTACAAATAAAGCATGATCAAAATTACAGGTTTTTGCTTAGCGTGTCGAGATATCCCTAAACTACTATATCCTGTACTGAATGGCACATTCATGCAGCGACGTACGCAACGGAAAACTTAAGATTGGGGACTACGGAGCTCACACAACACGTTATCATTATGATTATTATTATTGTTATTGCACCGGGAGGTACACCTCAACGCCGCGCATTCAAAGCTTGCGCCTAAATGAACTCCTCTATTGGTGAAACAGTGAAACTGAAACTACACCAACTTGGAACTTTAATCAGGAGATGTCACCACCTAAATATCGAGTAATTTTGTTATTGTGCAGTTTCCTAACCTGGGTGAATTTCTACTTGTTTTGTTTGACATTCATCAAGAAGTTCGGAAATTCTTCTACAGATGGAATTACTAAAAACTATGGATGCACCCTGGTGCAAGGTGGAAGAAATGATCATTTAAAGAAGTTTTGTATTTTCTTCGGTCAGTAGTACATCTACTAGGTAATGGCCACACGACATATTTATTTCTAGCTAACTCCGCAGTTTAACCCGAATGAAAGGTCGAAATCGTTAACTATGTAACCTTCTTTCCTAAAAAAAGGCAACTTTCTGCCGGCAAATGTAAAACCTTCATAAATCTTTAACTGTAAATCGGGGATAGAGAGTTATGTACCCTCTCGAGCTCCCCTTCATCTTGGTTTGAGGTGACTACGTTTCATAACTGTTCTTCATTCTGTATTGTGGTAATGTAAATTCTATACGAGTCACCTCAGTAGTTTGGGCATAGCCCCTGTTTCATCGTCCTAGAGCCCCTTAGTTGGTTTTAGTGTTCATATCTAGGAGTGCAAGTATACGCCTCCATTCAGTTTGTGTTTCGGGCCATTTACTTATCCTGTTCTTTCCCGCAAAGGCCCTGTAGGTTGGGTACTGGATACCCCTGTATAACATTACCTTTCAATTTGTAAGTTGTGCCTTGATGGGTGAGTAATTGTAATTTTCTGATATTGCCTTGAATAGGCTAGAAGAAACCGAGAGCCTGTTAGCTCTTTTCCAAGTTTTGTAACTGTAAAGTGTGCCTCTGGGGAGGCTAGATATTGTGAGTTAGGGAACAAGTGCTCTTGAATTAGGGGATTTCTGCCCCTCATTAAATCATTCCTCTTCGTGTTTGTATGTGATCTAGGACTCAAGTGATGTTCAAGACAGATCTGTGGCAGTGATGAGACGGGTATCACAAAACATGAAGAAAGGCAATTCCCCAGACGGCAAGGGATGTCCCTCGTTGTGGAGGGGAACTGCTGGGTCAATTTAACCACTGTAGCGGATCGATGAAACAAAGAGTATCTGGCGAAATGTAGGCCAGCAGAAGCCCAGCATCACAAGAACAGACGTCTCGTTATTCCCTGATAGGGATGTGCGTGTGAAAATACCGTTCGGTGACGAGCAAACTAATTTCTAAAAGCGTTTTCTTAAGGCTAGGGAAGGTTTGCGACATACTTGACTATGTACAACAGAAGAACTACCAAATGAATTGGGATAAGCAGTAAGGATAATGTTGCTCTAAGTTTGTATTCGGGAGGTGATGGGATCGAGTCTCAGCTTCGTTTTCCCTAAAGATTGTTTTACTGTGGGTTCCTATTATCACACCAACTAAATAGCGGGCTATAGCTATTTAAGGTCACCGAGCGAGTTGGCTGTGCGGTTCGTGCTGATGGTTGTAAGCTTGCGTTTGGAAGATAGTTATTTCGAAGATGGTTGTCCGTGGTTTCCCATTTTCACACCAGGCAAATGCTGGGGCTGTACCTTAATTAAGGCCATGGTCACTTCCTTCCCACTCCTAGACATCTTCTAACCCATCGTCACCACAAACCTATTTGTGTCGGTGCGAAGTAAAATAAATTGTAAAAAAAATGTTACTTCGAACCCTGCAATCAACAGCCCTGAAAAGTCATTGTCACTTCATTCCCAGATCTAACCATCTCCTAACATCACGTCACGGAAGGCCTCGGTGTGACAGCACTTGCAAAGAAATAAACAAGTCCATTGCCACATCCTTTTCAACTCTTCCCCTCCATAACCCAACACCACTAGACACTGAGTAGTTTGTTAGACACTCGTTTGTTATGCTGAAGTTTGTGGATTCTAATAGTACAGATGTCCGTTGCTTATATGCGAGAGTTCCGTGACATTAACAAAACTATTGTCCGACTCGTTGGCTGAACGGTCAGCGTACTGGCCTACCGTTCAGAGGGTCCCGGGTTCGATTCTCGGCCGGGTCGGGGATTTTAACCTTAATTGGTTAATTCCAATGGCACGGGGCCTGGGTGTGTGTGTTGTCTTCATCATCATTTCATCGCCATCATGACGCGCAGGTCCCCTACGGGAGTCAAATAGAAAGACCTGCATCTGGCGAGCCGAACCCGTTCTGGGATATCCCGGCACTAAAAGCCATACGACATTTCATTTTCAACAAAACTATTTTGGAGGCAAAGTTCTGGCACGCCACCCTAGCTTAAAATTGATAGCATATTAGCATATAAGCTTGTGAGCCCGTAAGTACAGTAAAGACGATATAGTCACTAATATGTTCCAGGCCATTAATGAGTCAAAAATAGTCTAAATTAATTACTCGACGCAAGTATCCGCATTTCTCTTACTGCTTGGAAATATAAACTTGTGTTTTCGGCAGTACAATCCACTGTTCCTCGCTTACCACCTGCGTGGTGCTCCACGACTCCGGGATATGATGATGGGAACTTTTTGGAGTTACCCTACAGTTCCTCACTTTCCACCTCTGTGGTGTTCCATGACTCTGAGACATAATGGTATGTACCAATTAGAACAACTCCACAGCTCTTGATTTTCCACCTGTATGGAGTTCCACGACTCCAGAACATAATGATGTTAATTAATTATTAACTACCCACCAGTCACTCAATTTTCACCTCTGTGGAGTTTAACGACTCTGGGACATAATTATGTGAACCCTTTCGAACTACTTCACAATCCATCGCATTGCAGCTCTCGTGGTGCTCCATAGTTCGGTGTCAGGAGGATGTTAATGTAAATCTAGTAGTACCTCATACATGTACACAGGAACGCTGTTTATATTAATGCAACATATTTACATTTTATTACAGGTTGAGAATAGTGACTGATAAATTTTTAAACGTTGAGGTCAGGTTGTCGTCTGCATGCCAGGTCAATGACAATATACCCAACGATTCGCTTTCGTAAATGAAAGTGATCCAGAAGAATTTTCGAATTCTTATACTAAGACTATCTATCCTTCCCGTGTCACCTAATTCATTTCCAGACCCACATGAGAGCATTTCGTTTAACAGCACCTTATCTGCTGATATTCTTAAAAGAGATATGCACCACTACAAGTTTAACAGTATGTGTGTTACCAGTCTGAAACACAAAGAGAGTTATTTCGGATTGTGTATAAAATATGCCACAAGCCCTAACAAAAAGCTAGCGGCAATATCTCACCCCTGATCGTACTTAGTACCACTCCATCAAAATTCTTAAGTGTTAAAACCTTCACAGCTTTAGTTACATACAACCACACAGTTATAGAAATCAATTACGTCCAGAGAGAAATAACTTTGATCTGCAGAATATCGCCTATCGGCATATCAAAATTTTATAGCGGGATTTCTACCAATCTAAAAATACTGCACCGGGCGAGTTGGCCGTGCGGTTAAGGGTCGGGCAGCTATGAGCTTGTATCCGGGAGATAGTGGGTTCGAACCCCACTGTCGGCAGCTCTGGAGATGGTTTTCCCATTTTCACAACAGGCAAATGTACCTTAATTAAGGCCACGGCCGCTTCCTTCCCACTCCTAGGCATTTCCCATCCCATCGTCGCCATAAGACCTATCTGTGTCAGTGTGACGTAAAGCAAACTAGCAAAAAAAATACTGCATCATACGCATGGGAGTGACATTTCGACCTAAGACATTCGGAAAGGAATAATTGATTTCCTCATTTTCTATCTTTATAATTGTAAGTTCAATGGTCCATTTCACGATTGCAAGGAAACGCAGGGCCCAATTGTAAGTCCAGTGAAGGCATGAATGCCTAAGAACTCTTCCCAAGACATATTTTCAATCCATTGTTATTTTATGAAGAACTTGGTCTCGTGGTTCCTTGAATGGTAGCCAGTCTCTAACCTATCTGTGTCAACGTCTTTCCCCGATAAAAAAGGTAAAAATGTTGAAAGAAATATAGACATTTTGTGAGCAAAGAGAACGTGCGTCAGATATATTGGTTATCTGGAATGTCCAATAAATAGAAAATATAAATTACTTCTCTGACATATAGGGGTCCAGCAGAATTGGAGACAGATTACAAGATATTTCAGAGAAGCGAATGCGTGCTTTATTGGGTAGTTTGTCCTGGTTACAAGTTGACACCAAACGAAAACAGATATAATAGACTTAACCCATTCGTACCATTTTTGCTTCCAAAGACCACTGTTATTTGATAAGACTCAGCTCATCCTTGTCAAGCAAACTCGAGCACTTTATCTGTACGACAGTATAACGTGCTGTTTTAACGTCTGTTTTACTTTCAATTCTTTTACATCCTCAGCAAATGTTAGTCTTTGTGGGAAAGAACTCTTTGTATGTGTGTTTAACAGCAAAAAATTGCGAAGTAAAAAGTCCACATCGTGGCGATTCTCGACAATCGGCAATCCTCCTGGGAGTTTTATATTAATTGTGTGTATGTCAGGCGTGGTGGTGGCGGAGAAAACATGACTAGCCTCAACAAGAGTGGAGGAAGTGTGAAGGAAGCTATATATTTCTCCACGGCTTAATTGTCAGTGTACACAGGGCATCGTCAATGGCATCCCCCTAAGGCAGTAAAGGTTCGAATCCCGGCGAAAGCTTGTGCGATGTTCCCAATGAAATGACATGTCTTTGAGGCCCGAATTCTACAAAGAAAAGAATGTCCCTTAACCGTGATAACTTTAGTGATTTCCGAATTAAACTACAATCTTACTGGCTTGACTAGTTATTTAAGCCTACTATGAAACGTAGCTAAATACGCGATAGTCCTAACACAGTTGCTGATTATGCTTGTTGTTTAAATGGGCCTAATATCTAAGGTCATCGACCCTAACACAGTTGAAACAGTTACATCTCATTTATAGACTTTTATGCCTGTCAGTGTTCAGTCTGCAAGCTTATCTGAATTAACTAAAGTCTCCATAATCCTCCATTTGCAGCTAACTTCGTAGCCTGGTTTATTCCACACTTCATTAAATAATTACAAACTGAGTATATTCATTGTCGTCTTGGTCTCCCTCTACTTCTCTTACCATCCATGTCTTTGTCCATTAATTCGTCCTAGGGGCCGATGACCTTCGAGGTTAGGCCCCGTAAAACAACAAGCATCATCATCATCATCATCATCATCATTAATTCGTCCTCGAATCTAGTTAGTTGTAAAAGTAATGGAACAAAACATTCTAAGCACGTGGTATAAATGTGTACGTGAAATTACTGAAATAAAATTTCCATTCTCTGTGGTTCATATTCCACATAAAATAGGTCTCCTAGCTATTATCACGATATAAACAGTCACGTAAAACTGCAGAATACAAAATATCTTGCTATGTCAATTAAACCTCTCAAGATAAGTGGCCAAATACTCTATTGTCTGGAACTGATGACATTGGTGGCGTCCTGATCACCATCGCCATACTACACTTTTAACACTGTTGTAATAGTGCGCATTGCCGAATAGAATAAAATAGGAAGCTAATGAAGCTAATTTAACATGAATTTAACTGTACGTATAATATTAATGTAATGAATAAAATGTTCGAGCTACGTATTCCTAGTAATGTAGTACATAACCAGTACTCGCTGGAACCTACTCCACAAATGAGAACCTCCAAACTTTGATAATTCGAACATACCGAACTTGCCCCGCAGTTGGGTAATTATTATAAAAATTCAACATACTAATAGTCTATTAAATTCGTTCCACATTTGTGATTATATAAATACTCACCACCCATAATAGTAATGAAATGCTGGTAAGTGGGCGCCGGAGTTTTCCACAGAACCCCTCAAAATGTAAATATTTAATAAACAAGGAAAACGGTAGAAACATGAAATTACTCTTCTCAGGTCGTGGAAGAAACGCAAAAATCTGGTATTCTGTTACGATTAAAACTTGGTAGGAGCATGTAGTCAAATTACTACGAAATAATTTACTTGTTGGATTCATTTACGTAATTTATATAAAATAAATGAAGCAATTAAAATATGTAAACAAATAAAAGTTATATAGGAAAAATTTAAAATTTTCTTTTATACCACCATCATTCTGTATTGATCATTGTTGATTTTGTTCAGTACTTCTATGTTCAGTTCTCTACTTACATTAACAATCGTATTTCCTCGTCCAGTACACATTTTAGACGCGATATCCGTTTTGTCTTCACCTAGTAGACCTAATACAGAGGACTCCACACATAGATCTGGCTTATACACTACCTCTCATTAATTTCAATACACCCTGGTATTTCAGATTTACAACATAAATCAAAAGTTATTTCTCACAAAAGATAATTATATAAACTTACACATATATAACACAATCACAATCGTTATATTTTACTTTCATAAAAGTATCCTCCTTTGGATTTGATGACTGCCTCACAAACTCGAGGCATGCGGTCAATCAATTTTTGTAGGTATCGTGAAACTCTATGATTCCACACACCCTTAACAATATTTCACAGATGTTCCTTGCTGGATATATTAACTTCCCGGATACGTCTGTCCACTTCATCGCAGACCATTTCAATGGGATTACAATCGGGACTTCGGGATGGCCATGCCATGTCTTCCAGTACTTTCTGTTTTTCCTTTGATGGAATGTAGTTCGTATAGTATGCCTACCGATGTTTTGGGTCATTATCCTATTTTAAGGTGAACCCTTTCCATATTAAGAGCAATCCACTTGGTATTGCATGATATTGAAGTATGCGGTTGTATTGCTTCTGATCCATACATCCTTCTATTTTCACTATGTCGCCAAATCTATCTCCGGAAAAACTTCCCCAAACCCATTACAGAACCTCCACCGTGTTTAACTGTAGGTAGAACACACTGCTGGGCTACCCTTTCCCCTACAAATCGGCGAACAAATATTCTCCTTCTGGTTCCAAAAATCTCGAACTTCGATTCATCGGTGAATAACACCTTCGTACACTCTTCCGATGTCCAATTACGATGTTTTCTAGGCCATTCAAGTCTCTTCTGTTTATTTATGGGCCTTAGATGGGGTTTTCTTGCTGTGACACATCCTTTCAAGTCGGCTTCAGTCAGTCTCCTTTTTACTGTTGCAACAGATATTGTTGTCGTGTTCATTTCTACCTATTCTGCACGAAATTGGGGCGCTGTTTTGAATCTATTTCTCTTACTGATAATTCTGATATATTTATCATCACTTTTAGTTGTTCTACGAGGTCGTCCTGGTCGTGGCATGTCCTTATTGCTACCTGTTGTCTTCTGGCGGTGAAGGATGTATTGCACTCCCCCTAAAGGCACACTACACTGTTTCGCAATTTTTCGAATAGATAAACGTGCTTGGCTAAGTGCTAAATTGCAGCACGTTTTTCTACGGATATCTCCACTCGTGGAGCCATACTAGCGATGTGCACACTTCAACTGTCACGCCGGGCTGAGTGGCTCACACGGTTAAGGCGCTGGCCTTCTGACCCCAACTTGGTAGGTTCGATCCTGGCTCAGTCCGGTGGTATTTGAAGGTGCTCCTGTCAGCCTCGTGTCTGTAGATTTGCGGGCACGTAGAAGAACTCCTGCGGGACTAAATTCCGGCACCTCGGCGTCTCCGAAAACCGTAAAAGTAGTTAGTGAGACGTAAAGCAAATAACTTTTTTTTTCAACTGTCACGGAGGAACTGACATGCAGGAACCACATGATATGTATCGTACCAATGCTTGCCGTTCGCTGCAGATATCACATCACTACAGGGAACAACACAGGTGCACCAAATGCGGCATCCGTAGGCAAATAGGTAAACAAACATATCCGATAGGTACATAACGTTTATGTGCACTACATTGTTTGTTGGATACTATTGTATCTCCATGATTACAAACAAAAATCATGACATGTGTACAACTGTTGTACTATTCCTTTGCTTCCTCTACCATACCCACGGTATTATTCCTTAACTATAGAGAACAAGATGTCAATTATTGGGTGTATTGAAATTAATGAGCGGTAGTGTAGCTGAACCGATGAAGGTTTTCAAACACTTATTTGAAACAAATAGCGAGACCCGGGATGATATTATAATCAGTGATCATTTAACACGTACTAATTGCAACAGTATATAGATAGTTGTGACCGAATTCATGACACCCAACATGTCCAAAACAAAATAATCTGAATGAACCACACTTCTGATTACTGTCAGAACAAAATGAACTTGTGCTCCAAAAATTAGCACGCACTACCGCCAGAATATAATATCTCTCATAATAAGATGCTGTCTGAACTGTGGCGCTTGGGACCACCGACAAACCAGAGTAGCTCGCGTACTAACGCCCACAACAGTCACAGAACCCGAATCAGAATAGCTGCCACTTCCTGTACACATGTCTATAGACTTCTAATTCAAACTACTTCCTGCTATGTGACTTCCTCTAGTAGTGGTCATTATCGGTCACTTCAACTTAAAATGTTTGAACATGTGGTATTTAAAACGTCCAATTACAACCCTTGTCTCAAAACTTTCTAGATTACACAAGTATGTCCAGTAACTTAATTACAGCTTAACAATTTTTAAATAAATATTAATATACTCTAAAATCGTTAATCTAATTAAATATTGGATCTTCTTATAATTGAATTTTACACCATGCAAGAATCATAGAGGTCAACTGAGTAGAGGTGGGTTCGATTCCCACCTCAGCCATCCTGGAAGTGGTTTTCCGTGGTTTCCCACTTCTCCTCCGGGCAAATGCCGGGATGGTACCTCACTTAAGGCCACGGCCGCTTCCTTCCCTCTTCCTTGCCTGTCCCATCCAATCTCCCCATCCCTCTACAAGGCCCCTGTTCAGCATAGCAGGTGAGGCCGCCTGGGCGAGGTACTGGTCATTCTCCCCAGTTGTATCCCCGACCAAGAGTCTGAAGCTCCAGGACACTGCCCTTGAGGCGGTAGAGGTGGGATCCCTCGCTGAGTCCGAGGGAAAAAGCCAACCCTGGAGGGTAAACAGATTAAGAAGAAGAAGAATCATAAACAAATGATAAACTGAAATAACAAATTGTTGCGTAATACTTGCATAGCATTATATATATTACAACACATTCAACAGGACCCTCCCACAACAATTGGACTGCCCTACGCTGTATAGTCACAAGGAGTTTCGCAGAACGTTCTGGACGTGCGCGAAGTGATGTTATCAGAGCCTAACTTGACATACGATGTGTTAATCTCGCCGTAAAACGGATATATCACGGTTATACCTGTCACTTCCTCCAAGGTTTACATGGGATTACTCACATCAACATTCCCAAACAACATCTCTTTAACAGAATATGAAGGCCCTCTAGGGAGGAAGAAACTTAAAGTACTATGTTACCCCGACATTAGTTAATCCTAAATCTGGTCACTTTCACCTCTCAGGAATCAACCTGGTACGCATTTCTAATATTCGCTGTACTAGGGTAGTACAGTATCTGTAACAACTATAGGCTAGGCGTAAGTACCCTAATATCAGCTTCATAATTCCCTTTTATGTAAAAACCACTCTAATATAGGCCTACGACTGACAGATAGTTCATCCATGATGAAATACATAAAGTTGAAGAGTTTAAAAATATAAAAATACAACAAAAATTAACACTAAATACTAAATAGTACGACAATACTGTAAATGAATGCAAAATATATGCTTAAAAATGTATAGCAAATCCACGGCAATTGCTTAATGAATACATGAAGCGTTCACAAAAATGAGAAATACAACAAAAATTAACCCTACATAATTTAAGAATAATGTAAATTAGAAAAACCAAACCAAACCCTACGGCACTTAACGCCCTTGAAAGGACTTTGGCCTGCCCAGCGACCGCTGCTCAGCCCGAAGGCCTGCAGATTTCGAGGGGCCGTGTGGTCAGCACGATGCATCCTCTCGGCCGTTATTCTGGGCTTTCGAGGCCGGGATTACTATCCCACCGTCAGAGAGCTCCTCAATTCTAATCACATAGGCTGATTGGACTTGGAACCAGCCCTCAGGTCGAGATAAAGATCCCTGACCTGGTCAGGAATCGAACCCGGGGCCTCCGGGTGAGAAGCAGGCACGATATCCCTACACCATGTAAATTGGAAGCTTACCAATATAACGTGCGTGAACGCCTGTACCCTCACATATAGAATTTTGCGAACTCGATATCCACTGCGGAAAAATATGACCACATTTAACTCAACATTGCCTTCTTCATAATTCCTGTATCGCTAAAAATATTCATTGATGACTCAATGCTGGTTATCAAAATACTGGTTACTGGTAGCGAGGACGGCCACGCGCAACACTTGTTAGCCGAGGGCACACAAGTATTGCCAAACAGCTCCCATTTCAGTAAATAGATATCTCCTGTAATCGTTACATGATGTAACCGTTTTAAGCGCGTACTTGTTAAAAATACTAGTTACGATATCTACCAGCCATTACTAATAGTAACGTCTTTGATTATTGCCCGTGAAATCGGAAAGCTGTGAGCTTGTGAAGTCTGTCTTAGTGTGAGCATTTGTAAATAACTGAAGCTTTTGTTAGGAGGAAAAGTTACTGACTTCGACTAAACACTTCTAGTAGCATTCCTGTGGCTGAAGGGATCTTCCAAAGCTCTCAGTCTTCAATTCGTAATAAAGCCGGGAACTCAACTCAGTCCAGTCGGTTAACAACATTGTGGTTGGTAATATCAACAGTCTTACAAGATCAAAGAATTCACGCTTCACTCTTAATTACCAAATCACTGACAGCATCAAACCAAGTATTGGAATTGAGAACTGTCGTAACTCCCGCTGTGTCAGTCCATTTTACGGACCAATAGAACGAGTCGGATCTTCACGTTATCGAAAGCCTATCGGGGAACTACATCAACAGACATGTGGTTCTTCTATAGCTCTATCAGAGTTATTTGAAGAATATGAAAAACATGGTTTCATGAGGCGGCGTTTCACAATACAGTACCATTCTACATGTAATAACTGTACATACGGTGTTCAATGCATACTAGAGTACTGACCAGTTTCTCCCTGTTCCAGTAAAACTCTCCTCGGTACAGAGTGTATAGAAATCATCGGGATATCAGTCGCCTTCACCAGCTGTGTGTTTCAAGACATCGGATGCAATAAGAGCACTGATCCATGCGGTAGACATCTCCTTCATGGAGGAAGGTTTTCGCTGATATATATTGTCACTGGGAAACATTCATGGCTTTCCCTAAGAATATTTTGCGTGGCCCTTCGTTTAAAACATCCTTTCTTAACTGACCTTGTCAGTAAGTCAACCACGAATCATAAGGAATGTAAACAATGCGAGACAGTAATATGCAAGCGTTGTATGGAGTCCCAGACGTAAAACACACATTGCCCAAATTGCGAACGTACGCTGAGAATATCTCAGAGTATTACTGTACCAAAAAACAGATATATACCCACTAAGACACAATACAAGGAGTTCCTTCTATATTTTTAGTATAGAATTACAAAGGGAGAATGATGCCATGACATTTCGCTACAACATTATAAATGGTAGAATATATAACTATGAATTCTTGGTACTTCTAACATTTCATGTTTCTACGGTCAACAGCTAAATAAACTTTTCAAAATATTACAAACTTAAAAAATTTGAATATATTCTGTTGCAAATTCTCTTCTTCACACTGTATGCACTACCTAAAACAGTGCAGTTCATAAAAACGACTCACCGGATTTCTGCTCACCATTCAAGTCCTTCTTGATAGACTTCAGAGCTTCTAAAAAAAATCATAAAATCCTTCCATCCAATCGCAAATTTGTAAATAACTGTACATTCCTCCATGTAAGTTATTATTTTATTTGATTATTATTATTTTATTATTTTATTTTTATATTTAATTGTACAGTATAATGTACATTCATCCCTGAAGCATATTCGTAATCATTACTTGTTTAATTATTACTACCACCAGTTTAGTATAATATAAGAAATTATTAGTATTATTCGTTTAGAATATTATTAGATTTTAGCGTATTATTGCCATTAATATAACGTAAGGATGTAAAATAATTGTGACAAACTTTTAGTGGGGTAAATACACCCTGTAGTGAGCAATAAATAAATATACATAAGGTAACAGTTCTCGTAGTCTCATGCATTAAAACTTCGGCGTTCCAACAAAAGATCATCGTTTTCACCATGAAATATTGCGATATGAAGGAGTGGTGAACAATTTATCTCCATTACCTAACAACACAATATAATTTAAAGGTTGCTGTTGGGTCGAGGTCTGGATTCCTGCAGTCACGTCGTAATTTGTGAACTATGTGCAACTGATGAGTTGCCTAATCATTCGGTGACCGAGAACTAAAGGGTTACAATTTAGAATCTATGATTTTTCAGGTGAACAGTTTAAACGTTTAGCAGTTTATATCATTGCTTCCCAAAAATACACTTGTTTCGCATTTTTTAAATAAAAATGGGTGTGTACATAGTTTTCACACTATGTATTATAATATGAAAAACAGTACAACTCAAAATGACCTCTTTGAATTGAGCAAAGCGACTATTTATTTATTTATTCGTGTCAGAGGTACCAATATATAAGAAATCAATTCAAATACAGTTCAAAAAAATTCAATAATAAAAATTTGAAGTATGTTAATCACTCAAAATGAAAGACATATGAACAAATTAATTGTAAAAAATAAAAAAATGAGAAAGGAAGTATTACATGAAAATATCTACACTATATATGCATTATTTACACAAGTTGTGACCAGTATTTGGCTACATTGATGGCATTGTTTACAGCCAGTGCCAATTCCAACCCTGTACATGAATCTGGGCATAGACGACAGTGCAAGAGGTGCGTAGAAGTCTGTTCCTCTCCACATTCACATAATGAGTCCCCACCGTGCACGATGCCCCATTTCACAAGATTGTCCTTAGATCTTGCAACGCCGGTCCGCAGTCTGTTTAATGACTTCCATATACACCATCCCTCTTCGTGACCAGGTGGCAACTTCTCTTCAATTTCAACACGTTCCGGATGATCTGGGTACCTTTGTTTCCATAGCTTAACCCTGGCCTTTTTTGGGTCAGAATCAAGTGGAGCAGAAGACTGTAGAAAACTCTTCCTGGATTTCAGTCGAGCTGGTGGTGGCTGATGTTCATGAAGGGGGTGGGCAGAGATGCTGCAAACCTTTTGTCTCCCGATATTAGCGGCCAATTCACGTCTAATATCAGGTGGGGCTATACCTGCAAGTGAATACAACTTCTGTGTGGGTGTTGGTTTTAAACAGCCTGTAATTAGCTTGCAGGTTTCATTCAAGGCAATGTCGACTTTCTTTGCGTGAGCTGATTTATACCGCACGGGACTAGCATATTCAGCAGCAGAGTAGCAGAGTGCTAGGGCAGTTGTCCTTACTGTCTGGGGGTGGGCACCCCATCCAGAACCAGTTACCTTACGCAATAGGCAGTTTCGTGATGAAACTTTTGCCATGAGTTTGGTGCAGTGTGTGGTGAAGGTCAGCGAACGATCCAGGGTTACACCAAGGTAAACTGGAGTATTGCTATGTTCCAGCTCCATTCCTTTCCAATTCACACGCAGCTTCCGCAGGGCTTCTTTGTTCTTTAAATGAAAGGCACACACACTAGTTTTCGATGGGTTTGGCTTGAGGTGATTTTCCTCATAATAATCTGAGAGCATCTTCAAAGCAGCAGTAAGGTTTTGTTCTACTTGCTCAAAGTTTTTACTCTGAGTTCCCAGGGCCAGGTCATCTGCGTACAGAAAGCTCCTTGTGTGAGGCGGAAGAGGTTGGTCGTTGGTATATATGTTAAATAGCATTGGTGCTAGGACACTGCCTTGTGGGAGACCGTTCTTCTGTATTCTCCATCTACTCTGCTGTCCTTGAAATTCAACGAAGAAGCGTCGGTTCTGCAACAGCGTGTCAATAATCGTTGTGATCCTGAAGTCCATAGTAAGATGGTAAAACTTCCTTAGAACTATTTGGTGTTGTACAGTATCATATGCTGAAGAGAGATCAACAAAAGCCACTCCAGTAATATCACCACGTTGAAATCCATCTTCTATGTGCTGTGTCAGATTAAGTATCTGTGTACAGCAGTTCCTTCCTAGTCTAAATCCAGCCTGCTCTGGGATTAGAAAAGGTTCGACCGCTGGTGTTATACGGTTCAGAAGTATTCTTTCAAAAATTTTATATAGATGGCACAGGAGTGATATTGGTCTGAAATTCTTCGGATACGTAGGCTGCTTACCAGGTTTCAGGATTGAAACCACCTTAGTCTTCCGCCTTATTTTAGGGATTTGACATCGTTCCAGACAGTTATTGAAAAGCTGTAGGATCCATTGTTTGGTAGCATTCCCAAAGTGCTGTATCTGCTCCATACGCATGTCATCTAGACCGGCTGCCTTGCCAGTTTTGCTCATTTTTATGGCATTGTCCAGCTCGTTCATAGTGAAGGGATTGGACAGACTGGATGTTTCTTGTTCGATATTTCTTTGAAGTGGTGGTGGTCTTTTTCGCTTGTCTGTTTTGCCATTTATTAGGAGCTGATGAGCTATCTGGTTGGAAGTAATGTTGCCATGTAGAGGACTTTTCGTGGGGTCATTGTTCAGACGTCTAAGTAGCTTCCAAGCTTCTCTGCTGTTTCTTGCCATATCTAGTTCTTCCATCAGCTTAACCCAACGTTCTCTCTTTATTTCGCCCATGGACTGGATTAGTTGTTGACCAGCCTGAATAGTGTCCTCACTGAAGGAATTTTCTTCATAGAGCAGCAGGTACTCATTTAATTTATCTACTGTACTGGCCTCTAGACCCTGTATGTACTGAGACCTACAGCTTCTTGGGATTGATGTGCGAGAGCATTCTTGCACGGCATCGATGAACAGATCGTATATCTCTGGAACAGGTTCGATGTCTGCTACCATTTCATCTAAGCGCTTTGTGTACTTCAACCAGTCAGCTTTCTTAAAGTTGTACCGCCTTCTGAATGGCACAGATTGTGGATGAACTGCTGAGAAAACTTGGCACATAATGGGTCTATGTTGTGTGTTGGGTATAGGTTCGCAGACAGACTTCACACACTGCTGTGAAATAGCATCGCTGACAAAGATGAGATCTGGGTTGTATCCACGTCTCCATCGACGACTGTTGAAAGAAGCGGGAAGTTTACTGTCGTGTATTAAGGACAGTTGACTAGATTCTGACCACGTAATCACAGCTTCACCGTCTTCATTGTCTTCTCTATATCCCCATAAGCAACTATGGCTGTTGAAATCTCCCACGATGACACGAACCTTCTCCTCTAGCCCTACAGCTGAATCAGTAAAGTGGAATGGAACGCTCGGTGGTTTATAGACAGATGTTATGATACAGTTCGATAGCCCCACTCTTATGATTTCTATATCATTGTTGTCTGTAGATGAGGTAGATATTACGTTCAGCTCTGGCCTTGTGAATATAGCACTACCATAGTTTTCATGTGGTCTCTCGGCTACCAAGCGCATTCCTAATACTCTTGGTCGTCTTTGGTCGCTACTTCTGTGAGTTTCTTGAACACAGAGAACGTCACACCTGTGTTTTTGGCAAAGTTGTTGTAACAGGGTTTCCTTGTTTGATGTTAATCCTTCTATGTTAACTGATACAACTGTCAGCTTTGGTCCTGAAAAGGACCATTTGTGGGGTTTATTAACCATAGAAATTGTTCTTGGTACTTCTGGAGTGAGAGAATCAGCCGTCTAGGAAAAGCCCTAGTCCGTTGCCCAGGAGACACCCGGATGTATAACAATATCACATGCAAATACACCCTACTAGGAGGTTTCTCTCGTGTCCCTCCAAAGCGACTAATGCCAGAACATTGGAAACTGTTAGAAGTGCTTCCTAACATAAATACATCAGATTTTAGTAACACTTTCAGAAGTTTTAAAGGTCGAAATAAGCTATACATCGATGGTAACATCTCAAAAACGAATTTTTATTTTAATTGTAACCCTTTGGTTCTCTGTTATCGAAGTGGTCCTGAGAATAGGAATATGAGTTAGTACAGAACTGGAGTAGGCAACTCGGACATATTCTGAGTCGTCGTCCTCCGGATGGTCAGGCAGCTAGGACTAACCAATCCACTGGAGGTCTCTAAGCCGTTAGAGTGAAAATTCTCACCCGGGCTAAATGTAAGTAAAGTTATAACTCTGCTTCACAGAAATGTACGAAGCACGGCCTATGGACCTATTGAAATGACGTAGTCTTACTTCCATATGACAGAGGCTCGTATAACGAGCACTGAAAGGCATAATAACCTACAATGAGGATGAATCTTGATATGTATGAGTGCTATATCATTTCATGGACGTTGATCAGTTGATTGCCAGCCCCGCGGTGTAGGTGTATGCCTCTTATTCGGACGCTCCGGTTCGATTCCCGGCCAAATCAGGGATTTTACCTGGATCTGAGGACTGTTTCTAGTTCCGCTAAGCCTACGTGATTACAATTGAGGAGCTATCTGACGTGAGATAGCGGCCCCGGCCTAGAAACCCAAGAATAACGGCCGAGAGGAATTGTCGTGCTGACCACACGACACCTCGTAATCTGCTTGCCTTCGGGCTGAGCAGCGGTCACTTGGCAGGCCATGGCCCTTCGCGGCTGTCGAACCATGCGGTTTGGTTTTTGGTTTGATCAGTTGAGTAAGGACCACAATCTTCGGTCTAGATATCAGTGAACATGCAGCAATAGCAGAACTTTACGAAAGATATATTTGGCAGTTCCTATGTTTTATTCTTCCTGAATCCCTTTTCTTCATTGCCTCACGGGGCTAGGCAATCCAGTTCAGGATTATGTCAAAACTTTTAAAATCGTGTGTTCCGCTGTGTCCATATCTGCGTTATATAGTCCTACATGTTGGACAAAAGAGACAGTCGAATTTGTCATACAACTCAATATGTCTGGGCCAATCTATATAGCCAGACTAGAATGTTATAATGAAATGATCTCTTAAGGAAGGAGATCATTTCTTATTTTCCTTTTCTTAAAGTACACTGATTACCCTTGAATAACGAGCTTCAGGAATCTGAAAGTACATAGGCCTATGCTGATGCTCGTTCCTAAGAACTGTCTAGTCTTCTGACCTTCAAGTCTAGAAATGTAAAGAAAGACAGCTCTAGGTGACTTTTCCGCATCCGATCTGTTCATGTGGTGCACTGAAGAGGGCTGAAGACTGTACTGTGTACCTTTCAAATAACGGGGACATACGTTCTTGTATGGGGAGCGAAGACAAACATGATAACAATATATGAGTGGACATCACTATCTTAAAGAACACCTGACTATACACACAAATTAATGCAAATAAAACCCTTACATGTAACGAAACATAGCATAAAAATTCGACATGAGTTAGAAAAAACACATCGCACACATCTATTCTGTAATTGCCGTCAGCATCCACCAAGTTTGAGGCCAATGCAAATAAGCCGTAGCCAGAGTACTTGGAAGCTACGTCGCTAATCCGGGAACTTTCAATTATTACGGCAATTCTCTTGAGAATTCTCGGGGAGAAGAGAAGGGGTAAGGGTGAAAAAGTTGCGGTAAAAATACACGAGCTCGAAGGGAGTTATTAGAACATAGGACATAGACGGGGAGTGGACAGAGTGGGAGCTTAAGGGAGCGATGTGAAGGCTGCGACACTTTCAAATAAAGAATAGTCGCTTGCTTCAGCAAAGCGATCCCATCGTATTTGTGGACTCTGGACCTTGAGATTCCGGTCACTAAATAAAGGAACTTGTGATCCTACATAGATGACACGCAATTATATTAGGTTTAATAGAAATGTACAGTAAATATTAATTGTTCCTTGAAATACCATCAATCTCAAGAGACATTCGAGTGTCAGAAATTTACTTGGAGAAAGACTCATCAACAAGTTAGTTAACCTACCGAACTGAGTCTCTGATATTTAAGCTCTGATCAAGACCAAATGGCTAAGTCGGAATTCAATCCCATAAGCTTTAGCTCGTAAGATGGAAGACTAAACAAATTTCTCGATTTAAAATTAAATGAAGAATCTATACCTGGAAATGTACGGCTTTGGCGCTATAATGAAAACAAAGAAAATGACAATTCGTAAAGATAACATCTTACTTTTCTAAAGTCTAAGAATGTAAGTCAATATACCATAAATTTCTAAAAGAAACGCCTCAAGCTAGCCTGTGTGACGGATAACTTGAACGGCCGCAACTCAGTGAATGTTGAATTTATAAGACATAGCGATCATCTGAGGAAATGCACGTTTTCTGTCTGTGTTCCTAATAAAAACTTTAGTCTCTGACACCTCTTCAAGTCCCGTAATTTCGTATGAGGCCTAGATAATGTCAAGTAACAACCTCTAGTTATACAGTGAATAAATATGTTTCATTGGCATTTGTAGTTTTATTAGGAATATCCAACTTGTTTTAATGTAATATATTTGAAACAGACAGCCTGCTATTGTGTTGAAGATCTTGGGGCAGATAACTTTGTGATTAGATTCTCCGACAACGGTATTTGTTTAACGACCCTCAGTAGTAATTGTTGTAAAAAGACGCTGGGACGTCGGAGTTCCATCGTACAGGAATTATTTAACATGCTAGAAGCCAACGTCACTGAGATTCACATTCAAGTATACTTAAATACCTCTGACCTCAGCAGGGACTGAATACGATATCGTCGGAACAGGACAACGACCAACCAAATGTGCCGCAGAATCGGCTCACTAGAAACTGATGGTGAATTGGTGAGCTTGATGTTTAACTCTTAAAAGGAACAGTCATAGTCAAGGTTCATTATTCCACGTGGTAGACAGTCCTATATTCTTAAAAGTACTGATTGCTAAATGCCGAGCTTTATAACAAGGTTTTATTTTGTTATAATAGACTTCATGTTCCTTCAGTTTCGACGTAGTTAATTTATAACTGGGAGGTTCTTCAACCTGTCGAAACTATTTCAGTATAACATAAATTTAGAAAATACCTGAATTAGAAAACATGTATTAACAGATTAAACCCGAGAATAGATGCCATTAATTATTAACATAATGAAGTGTTTCGTTTTTGATATGTTTTACGTGATATTCTTTTAAGAACGAAGTATATCATTCTGTTATTAATTAATTAGATCATTTTCACATATATCCTGTCAATAAAGTTTTTCAGGTATTTTATAAATGTATGATGTAAGTTACTAAATTAATTTCGGCAGAATGAAGAACCCCCACAGTAATTTAAAAAACCTATAACAAGTATCTTTCTAAAATTCATCTAACTAAGATTAAGATGTAGAATAAGATCAAGATGTTTATGATGTACGTATAATGAAACTGTTATGAATAATACGTTAAATACGAATGAAGACACAGCAATAGCTCTATTTAAACCTTTCAGTCACATTTTCCATTTACCCAAAGCATCTCAGAAATGAGTGGTTGAACCTTTTCAAAAAAATTTAAAACATTTTTGAATGACTTTATTTCAGTATTCTTGTGAGATATATTTTTAGATTGGTACATATTAATTCACCACAGAAAGAGATAATTACACATAGTAGGAGAACAGTTTGTCTTTCAATCATTAATTAATTTTGACCAATTAAAAATACTTTGCTACTGAAATGCAATGAAATGGCGTAAGGCTTTTAGTGCCGGGAGTGTCCGAGGACAAGTTCGGCTCTCCAGATGCAGGTCTTTTGATTTACACCGGTAGGCAACCCGCGGGTCGTGATGAGGATGAAATGATGATGAAGACGGCATATACACCCAGCTCCCATGTCAGCGAAATTAACCAATTATGGTTAAAATTCCCGACCTCGCTGGGAATCGAACCCGGAACTCCTGTGGCCAAAGACCATCACGCTAACCATTTATGCATGGAGCCAGGCTTTATTGCGTAAAATAGTAATTTATTCGAATAATACGATGCCTTCGTCGTTGCAGCTAACAATATGCGTCGGCATATGGCACTATGAAAGATGTCTCCGCTGATCTTGCTATGAAAGCGCGATAGAGAGTTCTGCGGAAGTTGCTAACGGAGTTCTTTCTATGTAAGTCCGATAGATGTCTCTGTGAAATCATGTTATCACCAGAATGTAAGTTGTTGCTCCATATTGGTTCTAATAAGTGAGAAACAGAAAGGAATCCATCTCAGGATATTCAGCATTTCAAAAATAATCATTTATTTGTAAAATATGATTCTACGGGCGTCTCATTTAACTTTATTGTCCAGTAGATGGCTGTGTGAGTCGTGAATTTGTGTCCCCGTGCCATGCACAATATTGGTCATTTCATTACCCCCACATACAGCGCCATCGTACCAGTAAATGGGTATTCTCTCTGACGGCGGTTAATTTTGTGGTTCCTTCAGTGCATACAACTAATATCGCTCGCTTATCTTATAGTCCGCACTTAAAAGAAACATATCGTCGCTCGACCGGTAAAAGGTTATATTCCACAAAGCTCTTCCTATCAATTATTCTCCTTAAGAGTGGTCACGCCTCCCAGCCACGTATGGATATGCAGTCCATCAGAACAAATGTTGCTGTGTTCATTTTCCTATGCCCATGTGTAAAGGAAAATGAACCTTACTGTACCGTACTGTAGGAATGTACGTTTGCATTACGTATTTACACACTCCTAGTGTACAATGCATGTAAGGTTCATTTTCGTTTAATCGTCGACGTAGTAAAACGAACACAACGGACATTGTTCTGATGGACTGCGTATCCATATGTGGCTGGGAGGCGTGACCAGTCTTAAGGAGAATAATGGATAGGAAGAGTATTGTGGGATACAACGTTTTACCGGTGAAGCGACGATATTTATTGATTCTGTTCGTCGTTTTTAGTGGTCAGGAGCACACTTACAGTGTTGCATATTTTCTTCTTCGAACAAAATGAACTGCCGTTGCTGGGTAAACGAGACTGCAGAGCAGGTCGAGTGTTAGCTGTTTTATTCTACAGCGCCATTGTGGCACGTTTTATCCACATCGCCATTTTGGCATATTTTATTATTTTTTCGTAGCAAAAGCGCTATTGCTTTAAATTTGGAGTGAAGTGATGGAAGGAAATATTATGGATAAAGCTTATTCTGTGCTTCTGTCCTACATGATCACCGTTTTCTTTTTATGGTTACTTATTCCTTGACTGAATATCGATGGCTTACTTCTAAAACCTCGTACCTCCACATGCACTTCATATCCATTTTCTTCCTTAAGACTGGTCACGCCCTCTTGCCACATATGGATGTACAGTCCATCAGAACAATTTTCGTTGTGTTCATTTTCCTATGGGAATGTGTAAAGAAAAATGAACCTTAAATACATTGAACTGTAGGAGTGCTTAAATTCGCCATGAAAACATCATCCCTACAATACGGTGTGGTAAGGTCCATTTTCCTTTACACTTCAACATAGGAAATTGAACACTACGAAAAAGGTTCTGATGGATTGCATATAAATATGTGGCTGGGAGGCGTGACCAATCTTAAGGGATATAATGGGTAGGAAGAACATTGTAACATACGAGGTTTTAGAAGTAAAGCGACGAAATTCTGCTTCTACCTAACAGAAAGCCAACGCTGAAAAGCATACACACACAGTTTTCTATTTTCTTATGTGAAATGAGGATTGAGTTCTGTTCCTAGGAGATGACGGCCAAGAAGGTGTGCAGTTTCACGAAGCACCGCCGATGTCAGAGCTCGAACTAAGGACCGAGTTAATAATTTCCGCAATAGGTCTGTTGGCTCGGAAAGCTATTCACGATGAAACCTCCATTCAAATTTGCAGGTAACAGTTATTAAATGAAACTTCTATGCACTGCCAAGCACTACATTTCACTGCGAAAATGGGAAATGGACATTTTAATTCGTGTTGCCACAATGGGTTCGTTTTTTTCACAACCTCAATTAAACGACGTACTTTAAGGTATAATGCAACATGATACAGATTTCACGAACCATATAAGGCAGAATAATAGTACAATGTCCTGTGAATCTTTCTCTGCTAACCGTAGCCACATTGCGGGATTAGGTCCTTACTATTTTAAGATTGAAGGGAAGATTAATAGATACATTTCAGGTTTACTGCCTACTGAAAATTGCCGAGTATTATACGGCCAGCTTTATGTGTCATGCGAACAGAATTCGTTGTGAAAAATTCTATAAATTCCTCTCTTAATGCAGAGACTATTGAAAGACTACAACAGTTTGCTAAACAACCCATACGCTACATCATATCATAATGCTAGCAATGCAATAAGACAAGAAATAAGTTCGCAGCTATTACTGGGACAGGCCACCAGTCGAAATCGAATTTCTGAGATAGGCTTCCACTATCCGTAAACTCGGCACTCTGTGGGGTAGAATGGTTAGCTATAAGCCCGACAGCCTTTGAGTCCAGAAATCAATCTGGTACTCATTCTTTGTATAGAATGAGTGAGTCTCAGGGCAATGTACACCTTCGAAAATGGAAATCCAGCTTCTTAAACTTTCTACTTCCTGGCGGCAGTGTTAGAAATTCAATTTCAGATGAATTCTTCAAGGTACTGATATATAGGTTGTGATGTTTCGAACATCACAGAATGTATATAAAATTACCAAATTGTACAAATAATTTGTAAGATGTATATGTTTGATTTCCGGTAGGCCATTCTAAATTATGATGTTTATATAGAATATAGGGTTTGTAATCATATATTTCACATTATCGTCTCATTTCTTTGTATCACGGCAATAACGAATAATAAACGAGGTAAGTCTTGAGTAAGGTATTACATCACCCTGCAGTGAATTTCCAGTAGCCCGAGGTCAGGCGAATCATCTTCAGCTCTACTTTGCCCTAAATAACATTAAACATGTGCACATTGTAACTCTGATGGTTTTTATATTATTACTAAATATATTTATTTATTTATTTATTTATTTATTTATTTATTTATTTATTTATTTATTTATTTATTTATTTATTTTATTCGTTAAAGTCATCTGTGCACCACGTTTTCACAACCGACCAAATCTTCTATCGTTCAAACTTATTCCCTGTACTTTGCACTCCTTTCAGATGTTCGTAAGTTTTTGACTTCTCCTATGTCACGGTACACTGATGTTTTAATTTTGCTTGGATGGATATGGACTTCGATTTATAGATTCCATTACCTGGTCTGAAAACAATTTAAATCATTCCCACCCTTCTATTTACACCTTTTTTCTCATGTTCATTCGGGGTGAGATTTCTCCCAGTCACTAGAATTTCTGAACACGGTGGATTTCCTCAAATTTGGTTTTGGTTTGTCTGTGACATTTTTAAAGAGTTTTGGCGGCCACATTTTATAATTTCTTTACTTGTTTTGCGGCTGAGTGTAGATTATCAGTTAGGATTACTGCATCATCCGCGAAAGCTGGGCATTCAAATATGATCGCACAATTTCCACATCATATCTTTACCTCGTTTTGTTCCCTTCTAATCATTCTTCATTTCCAAACTCTGATGACCTTTTCCACGATATAATTAAAAGTAATGGTGAAAGGCAGTCCCCTTGTCTGGGATCCCTTTTTATCTCAAATGGTTCTGAGATTTTATCCATGAAGTAGCAAGATACCCGTGCTTCGCTACGGTATTATACTGAAATTTATGATTGAATGCTTAACGTTTTATATGTAATCCTCCAAAATTCGCGAACTGCCCCTTTTTCTGAGAGAATCCGCCAAAATTCGCGATCTGAGTCGTTTTCTGAGTGATTACGGCATAGTTCCTCACATTTTTCAATCTTTCTTTCCAGCAATCGCTTTCGTACTTCCCGGGCTAGGTCCAAGTATTCCACACGGTCAGTTAGGTCCCTAAATCTTTGCCATCTTTTCTTATAAGCATTTTTAGTACGGATCAATTCCTGAAGGAGATCCGGCGTTGTGTCGTCTTGGGTGCCTTGGCGGTACTGAACCCGCGGCCGGACTGTATTCGTAGATATTACCAGGCCAGGACCCGTTTCCAGCGCAGTCCGCACAATTTGACGACGGTCCAGAACATTATTATTATTATTATTATTATTATTATTATTATTATTATTATTATTATTATTATTATTATTATTATTATTATTATTATTATTAGATGTTCTGGACCCCGCAGAAAGATGCAAGACCGTTACCTGGTGGTAAATTACATATGCTGCCATTGTCATTGTTGAGAATGTGACCAGCACCATTGTCGCGCGTAGGCAAGTGTGCGGGGTTTCTGGCGATACGAATGACATACTTCCGTGCTTTATTGAACTTATTATAGAGGTAAACAATTTGACGGTCAATCTCATTCCTATCGCTTATTTCAAATGTATTTAAATTTTCATTTATATGCCAGGAGAGTCTACTGTAATCTAAGAACGTTCTCCGAAGGAAAAGATGGCTGTTGAAATAGAACCCAGGAAAGATTAAAAATGATCGGTTTATGATCAGAATAAGTACATCGAAAATCTACAGCCTGTTTCCAGTCATACGACAGGGTCAGAAATGGAATGAATAAAGCCCCATCTAGCGGCGACAATAGGAAATGTGCCGGCTGCCGAAGCACTCCTCTGGGGCAATGATCGATGAATGACAAATGAAATGGAATATTGGACAGTGTTGCTGGAATGAATGATGATAGGAAAAACCGGAGTATCCGGAGGAAAACCTGTCCCGCCTCCGTTTTGTCCAGCACGAATATCACATGGAGTGACCGGGATTTGAACCACGGAACCCAGCTTTGAGAGGCCGGCGTGCTGTCGCCTGAGCAACGGAGGCTCCTTGTAAGTACATTATGAACAGTAATATCAAATGGTCTCACCTCCTTTCACATCCCACCGCCGTTAAGTTGATTCCCCACCCCCAAAATAAAAGAAAATTAAAAGAAGGCGTGTTTCTTTATGTTTAAAGGAGATCCCAAACATCAATGTTTACGGCTATTACCTTCAGTTTTGATATATAAGTACACCCATAAGAATAATTTTTTCACTTCCTTTCAGCCCCCCCCCCCCCCACCAAGTGAATTTTCCAGCAAAAAATAATTGTTTCTTTAATAGTAAAGGATCTTCTAAATACCAATTATCACGACTCTAACTTCTTCAGTTTTTGATTTATGTGTCCTCATGAAAGGAATTCAACTCCTTTTCACTCCCGCCCCGCAAGATGCCCCCCTCCCCAAAAACGCGTTTTTCTTTGTTTTTTTAGGAAATCCAAATACCAATTTTCACGTCTGTAACAACCTTATTTTTATTAGATGTATGTATTCTCATACAATTAAGTCAATTATTTTTTCAATTATTTCACCCCCGCTCCATCATTGGATTTTCCGAAAATGCGTGTTTCTTTACTTTCAAAGCAGATTTCAAATATCAAATTTCACGTCTGTAACATCTTCATTTTTGAGATATCAGTAGCCTAATTAAAAGAAATCGACACCATTTTCAGTCACTTTTACTCCCCCTCCTCCACCCAAGTGGTATTTCCTAAAACTAAAAATACACGTTTATTTATTCTTAATAGAGGTAAAAACACCTTTTGTTCACTTCTGTAACATGTTACATTTTTTTGGGATATACTGTAGAAATTCTCCTTTTATAATTTCACCCCTTTTTACTTCCCTTTAAGGGGAGTTTCCAAAAACAAATCATCTCTGTTTCTTAACATTTACAGGAAATTCCAAATACCCACTTTTACGCCTGTAACATTTTACGTTTCTCAGATATTCTGTAGATATAGTCTTTCGAAAAATTCACCCCGATTTGTCACTCCTGTTTAACCGCCATTAATTGGATTTTCCAAAAACGAAAAAATACCTGCTTCTTTATTTTTAAGGTAGATCCCGAATACCAATTTTCAGCTCTGTAATATCTTCAGGTTCTGAAATATAAGTAGCCTCATTAAAGGCATTCAACCCCTTTTTCACCCTTTTCCACACTTCCCATTGGGATTTTCCGAAAACAAAAAATACGTGTTTCTTTATTTTTAACGGAGATTCTAAAATACCAATTTTTACATCTATAAACTTTAAAAGTTTTGGGATATAATACACTCATTTTAAAAATTCACCCCTTTTCACCCCTCCCCCCATTAAATGGATTTTCCAAAAACAAAACATACGTGTTTCTTTATTTTCAAAGGAGATCCTAAATACCAATTTACAGGTCTGTAATATATTCAGTTTATGAGATATACGTATCCTCATTAAAGGCATTCAACCCATTTTCACCCTCTTTCACCCCTCCTATTGGGATTTTCCAAAAACAAAAAAATACGTGTTTCCTTATTTTTAAAGGAGATTCTAAATACTAATTTTTACATCTGTAAACTTTTTAAGTTTCGAGATATAGACACACACATTTTTAAATTTCACCCCCCTTTTCACCCCCTTAGCGATGGAATATCCAAAAATCCTCTCTTAGCGAGCACTTACATCTTAATATGAATGTATTCCCAAAATTTCATTTCATTATATCCAGTAGTTTTGGCTCGGCGATGATGAATCAGTCAGTCAGTCAGTCAGTCAGTCAGTCAGTCAGTCAGTCAGTCAGTCAGTCAGTCAGGACAAGCTATTTTATATATATAGATTTAAGTTTAGATGGGTTGACTGTCAATCTCAATTCTTATTCTTATTTTTATTCTTATTATTATTATTACTGTTCTTATCACAAATAAGGTGAAGTTCAACTTGCCGTATGAAAGATTGCCTTCAAAGTTCTGCAGTACTTTCTGCACAATGTCGGTATTGTCTCCGATGGGTCAATCCCGGCTTGTATGTGCCATGAACAATCCTTTAGCTCTTAATTGCAGCTCTGTTCGTCGAAATACGGGTATAGAGGGCAGACGTCCATTTGTAAACTCTTGCATTGGCTATATTCAGACCCGATTCGCCATAGATTGAAATAATGTCTATGTATTCGTCGTTGCTGAACACATCAGTCATTGTCGATATGTTGACTAGAACACTAGTGCTCTTGTACCATATACCAGTCCACCATTGCGCGTTTTAAAACGAGGTTGACTAATGCAAGGGAGCGCATTTCACAGGTAGCGCTGTAGAAACTGCAGCGAACGGTCATCCGGTTCTTTTCTCTTCGTATTCTGATATAAAATGCCTGCAGGAGTAGTACCCCTGTGAAAATCAGTTGTTAGACATCCCATTCGTCATTAATGGATGCGGGAAACTTATGAGTGGAAGGTACGGCGCTGAAGATCCATCTGGTACATTTTGTATTTTTATGACATATTCTGTACATACGACATAGGTTTAACTGGAGGAAATTTTGGAAAATTTAGAATGATGGTACTTGAAATATTCTTTACTCCATTCGCGTCCGATAAAAGTTGCAGCTATAATACTTCAATCTGAAAGTCTTCAAATGTAAAGTGTTTCGATTCTCAAAGTTTCAAAGATTTCGTCACTGAATTTAGTCTTGAACAAACAGTAGGCCTACTGTCAAATTCTATTAATCCAGATTCATGAAAATATTGTGAAATCTGCGTTATTCAATTGAAACAACGATACATTTTACTTTAAAGTAATTACACAAATACATGAAACCAAATACGACCCTTTGTTAGGTTATCGTTTCTACAGTCTCTTCTGGAACTATTTCAGTGGTTCTCTCTGGTTATGTCTGCAGTGATGTGTGATGAACCCTTCTGCTCTACTGTGGTCACCATAGACTGACTGCAGTAAAATGTTCTATAAACATTTCTTCAAAATATTTTCAGAGAATACTCTATATCAAGTCCTTTAATACCCATCGTCCCGAATGTGGTAGTACAAGTAAACCATTCATTTTAAATATGGCTTAACGAACTCAATCGTTATATTTGATAACAGAACAATAACAACTAGAGATAGAATACAACACAATGCAGTAGATATACTTTGTCTGCCAAGATTAAGACCATTAGTCCCTCTCTTCCATTTAACCAGAAAATACAATATTTACATGTGCAGAATTAAAGTAAATAGTCTACAATTGAAGCATCTTGCAGCTACTACACAATACAATAATGTAATAAAAATAAAATGATGATGATGATGATAATGATAATCATGATGATGATGATGATGATTTACACATTTATGACATGAATATAGTGTTCATAAAATGTTAACTTAGCTAATTCCTATTATCCTAAATAATAACAGTTTGATTATTTAAAGTGTATAGTTTGAAGAAAAGCTAATCTACAATATTAAATAACGTAAGAACAAAAATTTAGGACTTACTCTATTACCTAGTAACAAAGTTGTCTGAAAGTAGCAAGTGACGCCCCTCTGACAGTGACAGGTAGTGTATCCCATTGTCTTGCGAAAAAATACCAAATGAGTTAGTGCATCCTGTGGAGCGATGAATTGGAATAGATAAAGAGTGTATCCGATTTTTCCCGTGATCCGAAACTGGCAGGCGTTTTGCGCGTGTTGTAGTTTGTCATAAAGAGTAGCAGTAAGGTCGTTGTACATGGAGCCATATTAGTCTAAATGTGGTAATAACAGAACGCAAATGAGGCATTCCTTTAATACTCGAGAAAATATGTTGCGGAATCTTCTAAACGAGTCAATTGTCCCAAATATTTTCCTGTAGACGTTGATAATCTGATGCTTTCAAGAAAGATGTTTGTCTAAGATAACACAGCGATCTATGAACGATTTACTGTAATCGATTTGTGAATTTTGTAGCTGGAGATTGGTAAAGTGAAGTTGCTTAAGTTATTTGAATGCGAATGTTCTTCTGAAAAGTAATCAAAGCCGTGATGATAGATACGTGGAAAAGTCATCTGTTAATTGATCAAACAAACTTCTTCCACACACTTACTTTTGATACTTATTAGCTTCATTGTTGAATACTGAAGAGTATGTAATTTTAATTAGAAATAGCGTTGTTAATTATTGTTCGGATATTTGTAAAATGTTCTTATATTCGAACCTGTCAGACAACAGTTCGATGGCTTTCTTTAAAAACCTCGTAAGTCCGAATACTCTTCCTATCCATTATATTCCTTAAGACTGGTCACGCCTCCCAGCCTCATATTTATATGCAGTCCAAAAGAATAATTTTCGTTATGGTCATTTTCCTCTGGCATGTTGTAAAGGAAAATGAACCTTCAATACATTATACTGTAAGAGTATGTAAATTTGCCATGCAATCAACATCCCTACAATACGGTACGGTAAGGTCCATTTTCCTTTAGACATTAGCAAAGCAAAATGAACACAGCGAAAATTATTCTGATGGACTGCATACAAATATATGACCGGGAAGCGTGACCAGACTTAAGGAATATAATGGGTCGGAAGAACATTTGGACATACGAGGTTTTAAAAGAAAGCCATCGAGTTGTCACTTGTCAGCTGTTGAAGAATGAAGACCGATGGGTTGGTAATATGGAGCTCAACAGCCCATTGGTTGTTACATGTACTTCATTGTGACTAGCTGGAGATTACAAGAATTCATGAACGGTATTCCTGGAGGGTAATCTACACTGTCAGACTATTACATAATACATATACTACTGCTTGTTTTTTCCACATTTTTCTGGAGCTGCTGTAAGAAATTTAATTTTATGTATATTTTGCGAAGAGACATGTCGGATTCACAAAGGTTAAGTCAATATTTTTCTTTTATTTCTTGACGGAAAGATCCTGAATTATTTCAGTCTCTTCGCTTTATCTGGTTGTTTATAATCTGAGGACGAAAGTTGTTTCTGTAATCAAGGAAATCTTAAACGATTGCAAAATCCGTTGAGCTAACAACCAACTCGACCATGTTTATCAGTATTTATAATTATATTCCTAATGTGTTTAACATATGGGCGCACCGAAGAATACTGAAGAATCCTGCGAAAGCTAAAGTTACTCACGTGAAAGTTTTACGACGAATGAACTATGAAATAGAAGAAAACTAATATTTTGGTCAAATGATGCGGAACGCCAACTTCCATCTGTTTCAAATAATAGTCAAAGAGAAAGTTTATTAAGGTTACTACGGACCGTTAAAGAAATTCATGGTTTAAGAAAGCATTGCCATTGGCCTGTAGTGAACACAACGCAGTTATTTATACAGCTTAAGAACAAGGTCATGCTATTGATCGCTAGCGTTCTGCCAGACCACCGTTAGTCCAAACTTCCATTGATGTACTTCATTACCAAATACGCGTACATTGCTGAGATATTTAAATTGTCTCTTCCCCTCTTCCGTTTGCTTGATACATCAGGACAATATTCAACATCAACTACAACACACATATTCTTTGGTTTTAACCTTTTAAATAGCAACAGAATTTCAAGTCATAGTGCTCCACTCAACAAGGACAGAAAATTAGGAGACCACCTCCTTGAGCTAAATTATGTGAACCAACTCACAGGTAAGGAATGTTATTTCAAAAATCAAGAAACACGGTACATCTACTTTCATTTAACATATTCTCCGATTGTATTAACTACCTCGGTGAAACAGAGGTAGAATGTCAGAGTCAAGATGCAAGTTCGCGAATCCGATCCAGGCCGAGATCACCGATGTTTCCAAGAGCCGGCACTAATTATGGCACTCTATGTCATTGTTTCTTGATTTTCCCTACGAATCAGTGCATATCGTTGGAGACGTGAACACTTGTGTTTAAGTATTACCACAAACTGGAGTCTAATCAAACTCCTCACCCCCAGCAGTCTTTGACTCTAACCACTAGCCCGGAGAGTGAGAGTCCTTAAATGCATCAACACAAAAGATTGTGAAATCAGTAATAGAAACCACTCGTATTATTATTATTATTATTATTATTAATATTATTATTATTATTATTATTATTATTATTATTATTATTATTATTATTATTATTATTATTATTATTATTCCTGGTCTTTATGCCATCATATTGGAGTCGACATTTTCTGTGGGTTTGGACCGGTTTTATTGCTCCAACCTGATGTGGAGGGATGTAGTGGTAACAGTAGGCCTACTAGTAGTAGTAGCAGAAATCGTATTTACACAGTGACTTACCTGCTGATTTTCCGGTCAGATATTCGAGGTTCGAATTTCACTGAATCCCAAGGTGGGATATTCACCTGAAAAATTTCATGACATCAGAAATGGCATTTTCCCGGACAGAACCTAAATGGCCCAGGATGGCTCCGATGACTCCGGAAATAACATAAGTAAATCAAAGATTATTCTTATAATGGTCATCATCATCCTCATTTGCGCACCAGATCTAACTCTCAAGCAAATTAATCTTGGTACTTCAACCTTCACTTTTAGAAGTGGGGACTGTTAACAGTGGAATACTGTGTTGGAGGAATACTGACTGGAGGGTGATCGGGGATTTAAATCATACTTGTGAGCGGGAATGTGGGAAATTGGCACTAAGCTTTGTAGACCCTATAGGGTGGGAAGGAGATAGGGATCTACACTCTGATGGCCTTCATTTGAACCGCACTTGTAGGTATAAGTTGTTTTTTTAGATGATATGTAGGGAGGTACATTCTGCAAGTGGGGTGGACAAGGGAGCTGGAACTCAAGGGAGGATGACATAAAGTTGTTAGTGTTAAACTGTAGAAGTGTTGTGAAGTTAGGAATAGAATTAAGTACTTGAAAAAATGTATATTTACCCGACAATGTAACAGGAGTTGAATAATGGCTGAGAAATAATATTATGGGCCCGCAAATTTTTTTCACGGGACTGAATTGCTTATCTAAGAGGCGGTATAGTTTGGAAAGGAGGGGGAGAATTCATTCGGGTTAAAGAAGGGTGTATAAGCTATGAAATAATTAAGGAATTATTTGATAAGGTAATCAGCTATTTAGCTTCCTCTATGGATCAGTGGTAGAGTGTCGGCCAACGGATCCCAAGCTAGCGGGTTCAAACCCGGCAGAGGTAGCCGGATTTTTAAAGGGCGGAAAGGAAGTCCTTTCGATGTCCCATGTTTACGATTTCACCAAGTAAAATATCTCGGATATCACATTTGGCGTTTATCCGCCAAAAATTCATTAAAACTCAGCCATGGACGTCCAGCAGAGATTCGGTTTACTCTGACATCCTGTAGGCCTAGGGTAAAACGGAACGTGCAAATTGACGAGCAAGCAGCCTGATGGTGTCGAATTAAATTGCTTGCACACGGTGATTGAGGCCATACTGCACCCTTGCTTACCGATTCTCAACATCTGCATCCGGCTCACGCCAATGTAGATTATTCTATTCTCAGGGGGTTCCGGTTTTTCCAGGCACTTGTTGACATGAATCGGCGGGAGGCAAA
Organism: Anabrus simplex; assembly: GCF_040414725.1. Lineage (NCBI taxonomy): Eukaryota > Metazoa > Arthropoda > Insecta > Orthoptera > Tettigoniidae > Anabrus > Anabrus simplex. The sequence continues at coordinate 525,463,573 of NC_090266.1, forward strand.
AGGAAATCTAATTATTACTTGAAATACAATTCAAAAAGAGGGTTAAATGGATTTATTACAATAAATAATTAATACTACGTCCAATAGATGTGAGGCATCGAATAAATAATTAATTGTATTAATGAAACAGCTGACAGAAAATTTGACACAAATGTGGATAAAAATGAAGACCCCATTAAAATTAGTTTTATTCCCATTCAGTTAAGTTAAACGTTAATTGCCATTCCATAAAATAATTCAATAAAATAATGAAAAGAGAAAAACCTGAAAATTACTATCGGATTGCAAGTAAAGCCCTTGGTCAATTCACTTGGTCCGTGAAGATTCAATTTCCGTAACCGGACTCCGAATTTTTCTTTAACTAAGGTTATCCACCGATCACAAAATACCTCGCAGGATATCATCAGCCAACGAGTGGACCCTTAGTCGAACCGAAACAACCTCCGGTCATATGTGAACCGATTAATTATACACAAAATAAAGCATTTACTTCACAAGTTAACTTTCTCCTTGGCAAGGCATGGTCCTCCAAAATTCAATGTTATCAATCCCTAATATCTCTGTAAAATACATGATCGCACCATGTTGTGTCACAACCACACACCCAGAAACAAAGTTACTTTACTAATTAATTATTTGAAATCATATAGAATATTGTTCCACTGAACTGCAATATTTATGAAATATAATTAAAAGCTTGGGTTTACAGTTACGAGTAAATTAACACACAAATAACTTTCAGGTTATGTTAGTCTACAATAGACCAATTTAAACTGAGTAAACCAATAAGCACGGATTTCTGAAAATTAATCTTACTGATTCTTTGAATAATAATTAAATTAATTTAATCCGTCCGTTTATGAACAGTACCACAAATTGAACTGAAAATAGTAACACACCATGTTGACACACACTATGCACATTTCACACACTTATTCTCGGAGATTCTTAATTAACAACATTATTCAATCTTATTTCTTACATTCTACACACTGAAAATTTTAATACTTAACAAATATATGTGAATCTTCAATGTTATTTCACACCTTTCTTCTTGGATATTCTTACGTTTATATGATATTAGCTGATGTACCCGTGCTTTGCTACGGGATTCTCAGAAAGACTGTCCTTGTGGTTTTCTAACTGAAGTCAACATAGGTCATTACAATAAACGTCAGCAGGAATGTAGCGATTAAAAGCAAAGTTATCATATAAAATACTTGATCAAATGAAAAACCGCATATTTTCTCACAGTCCAAAGTCCCAGTGCAGGAATGATCAGGCGCAGACAGCCGTGAACACTCCTCCGCCATTGTTTATGTAAGTGAGCACACTGCTCGTTCCAATCAGTGCCACAGAGTAGGGATTGAATAGCTCGAATGCTATGATGCTCCAGTGTGTTACGTACCAGCAGTATCAGAAAATTTATGAACCACAGGAATGGTATGCTAAAGAAGAAAGTTATTTAACTCCCCATTTACTTCCCGCCAATATTCAGGCAGGCTGTTATACATGGTACGACCGAGCGAGTAGGCCGTGCGGTTAGGAGCGCTCAGCTGTGAGCTTGCATCCGGGAAATAGTGGATTCGAACCCCACTGTCGGCAGACCTGAAAATGGATTTCCGTGGTTTCCCATTTTCACACCAGGCAAATGCAGGGGCTAAACCTTAAGGGGGCACATACAGCTCAAACCTATCTAAAATAGGTAACATTCAATTTCAATTTTTACAGCTTCCACTGGGCCTTCTAAGCTAAACTTTTGCATACATGACTAAAAGGTCCTCGTATGCCTATATATTTATCAATATTTAAAAAATTAAAATTTTTAAAGATTTTTTGGGCATTTCAAATTTTGCAGGTTTTTTCACATAAGAGTAGCGTTTCCCTCGTAACATCCACAATTTTGGACTGATTCTAATATTTTTTATTTTATATACTCCCAAATAATTGAGGAACAAACTCAATTAGGTTTTCTAAAACATTTTATTTTTAAGTAATTTTTTTAAACAATACTTCCTATCATTCATTTTTAGGTAATTTTATTTCAAAATTTTTTTTAAAAAAAATATCTGGTCGTGATGATACTACGAAATTAATTAACTTTTTAGAACACTAGAAAGTGATGTAAAGTACAAACTTTAATGCTCATATCTTGAAAACTGTTCATGTTACAAGGGAAACAGCTTTGAAAAACTCAAGTTGCGGTAAATGAGCATTAAAGTTATAACTGACATGAATGAACTCTAGAAGATCCCTGGTGCATACATGACTCCCTTTTGTGAGTTTCTCTGGGATGCTTTTTCCATCCTTAGTCTTCACCTTACTTTCCTTGCCTCCTCTGTCGATTGTTGAGCTCCTTTAAGGCTGTAAGTGACTCGTTGAGCGTTGATTTGGCTGAAAGCCTTGAGGCAGTACTCTCCAGGAACAAGTTGTAGCTCTTCAAGAACTTTCAATCTACACTGCATACCATCATTGTAAGTCATAGCAGCAGCATTTACTGCTATATCTACCAATTTATGCCCTGCAAAGCCATTTTGGGCAAATTCTTCAAATTTTGGAGTTTAGAGATTCATTATTGTTCTGGGTGTGACCTTCTACACACATCTTCAGGAGATCTGTTTTAACTAAATCTTTAAACACAGGTTTGACAACCTCCATTATAGAAAGGGATGCGTTATTTTTGAGTTTTTAAGCCTGAACTTGCCCTTCCACTACGGCATTTTGGTAAGAGCACCAATAATTAGGTCCCTTTGGGCAGAAATAATGGTATGGCTTGCCTTCTGAGGATACTTTGTGGTACCATACAGGCCAAATAGCCTTCCTCATCTCATTTACAGAATTACAGTTTTCCCTGATAGCATTCCCATAGTAAACAGGAAGATTTCCTCTTTCCAATGTTTCACTTTAAAACACAACTCGCTAAACAATAGATTTACGTAATAAAAACAGAAGTCACATATGCATATCGGTAAACAGCTGATCTTTTGTAGGCATGGTAACAAACAATAATAAAAGGAAGTAGATGTCGCTACCAGTGCCATGGAAGTGTGAGAAAGTGAGCAAGTAGTATGACAATCAGTCCCCGCGGCAAATATGAATTTGCCTGTAGTAATAACTCGGAAACAAGGCATGAACGCGTTCAGATCTATGTGACAGCAGAATGGGGCGTGGTACCTGCAGGGATTTAAAAACGTTTTAGACCATAACTCAAGAACTATTGCAGATATTAATGTAATTCTTTCATGGAATTACACAGAAGACTATAAACTAAAATCACATAACAAAACAGAAAAATCAATTTTTTGGCCACTTAAGCTGTATGTGCCCCCTTAGTCAAGACCACGGCCGCTTCCTTCCCACTCCCAGCTCGTTCCTATCCCATCGTCGTCGTAAGACCTATCTGTGTCGGTGCGACGTAAAGCAAATTTAAAAAAATACTCTGTAGGCAACAGTAATCCCATCTATCGCAAATGAGTAGCAACAGAAGACACAAACCATATCACGACAAACAATGGTCAATGTCATGTTATTGTTGATCAATTTTATGAGCTTTCTATATTGTAGGCCTTCACATTCAGTTTTCTTTCGACTCTGTGATATTAAGGCGTCTTATCAAATTATTTACAGCGTAGATTGTAGTTCCTTATTTCCCAACTTTACCTACCGATTTTCATTAAAGTCTGTTCACCCATTTTCTCGTGACTCGGCGTTGATATAGACTTAAGCAACAAAAATCTAAATTAATGAATATCTCTGTTATCATAGCCGGTGCGGTAAAATGTATAAGGAATGAATGATCGGAAATTTAATACGGTATAGCTTTAGTGATGTAGTATTTATCGACAGGACCAATAATAACAAATATTTCAGAATTAAATTTTAGGCCTTCCTCTGAACTACCATTTCACTCGGTGTGAATAAAATTATTTACAGCCTAGATTGTAGTGGCCCATTCTCCGACTTTGCATACCAATTTTCATTAAGAAGGACCACTAATAACAAATATTTGAGAATCAAATGTTGGCCTTCCCCTAAACTACCATTTCACTCAGCGTGATTAAAATGATCTATAGCCTGGATTATAGCGACCCATTCTCCGACTTTACATACCAATTTTCATTAAGATAGGACCACTAACAACATAAATATTTGAAAAAAAAATTTTTTTTGCTAGGGGCTTTACGTCGCACCGACACAGATAGGTCTTATGGCGACGATGGGATAGGAAAGGCCTAGGAGTGGGAAGGAAGCGGCCGTGGCCTTAATTAAGGTACAGCCCCAGCATTTGCCTGGTGTGAAAATGGGAAACCACGGAAAACCATCTTCAGGGCTGCCGATAGTGGGATTCGAACCTACTATCTCCGGGATGCAAGCTCAAAGCCGCGCGCCTCTACGCGCAAAATAAAATTTTAGACCTTCCCCTAAGCTACCAATCCTATCAGCGTGAATAAAATTATTTATGGCCTAGATTGTAACGACTTATTCCACGACTTTGCATACCCATTTTCATTCAGTTTTCTTCAGCCGTTTTCTAGTGATGCGTGTACAGACAGACAGACAGACAGACAGACAGACAGACAGACAGACAGACAGACAGACAGACAGACAGAAATTACGGAAAATTGAAAAGTGCATTTCCTTGTTACTGTGAACATGACCGATACAGAAATATCATCCTTTTTAAATTCTGAGCAATGTACAGACGAAATTCTTATTTTATATATATATAGAGAGAGAGATTTTGTACTCAGGTCGTCAAATGGATTGCATCAGTATTTACCTAACCAAGGGATTTGATAGGGTAGATCATGGATTGTTACTTGCGAAAGTGAGGGTTATTGGACTAGACAAAGTAATAACTGAAGAGATGGCTACATTTCTGGAAAGTAGAACTCAGTGAATTAGAGTAGCTGAACCATTATCATATAGTATAATGATTAAGAGGGGGATCCTACAATATGGTATTGTTGGACCTCTGAACTGGAATCACAGGCGGGTTGAATGGCTCAGACGATTGAGGTGCTGACCTTCTGACTCCAACTTGGCAGGTTGGACTCTGGCTCAGTCCGGTGATATTTGAAGGTGCTCAAATATGTCAGTCTCATGTCGGTAGATTTACTAGCACGTGAAAGAACTCCTGCGGGACAAAATTCCGGCACCTCGGCGTCTTAGGAAACAGTAAAAGTAGTTAGTGGGACTTAAAGCCAATAACATTATTGGAAACACTAATAAGGAGTTTTGGTGGTAATGTTACAGTGCGTAGAGTAGTAAATCAGTTTCAGGATTATGAACGACTGCGCAAGAAGACCGCGACAATATTGTGAGACGGAGAGCAGACAATAGTATGGTGGTTAACAGGATGGAAAGTTAGATTCCATTGTATGAGAAGCACGCCAGGATTACCTGATAAGAGAAATGGAAAATATAACAAGGAAAGCAGTTCGATTTGTTCTGGGCGATTTACAACAAAAGAGCAGTGTGACGGAAATGTTACAAACTTTGGGCAGGGAAGATCTGCTGGTAAGGAGAGAAACTGTTCGACTAAGCTGTATGTTCCTATCTGTCAGTGGAGAGATTGCGAGGAATAACATTAGTAGACGAATAAGCTTACGTGGAGCTTCTAAAGGTAGAAAAGATCATAATATGAAGAAAAATGGTGGAATTGAAGAGGACAAATTGTTAAAAATATTCATTAATAGGAAGAGGAATTAGGGACTTGAGTAATTCATCAAGGGTAATGTTCGATAAATTTGCACGTTCTTTGAAATCCTTTAAGAAAGGGCTAGTTAAACAACTGACAGCGAATCTGCCACCTGCCTGACAGCCTTAATGCAAATCACTGATGATTGATTGATTGATTGATTGATTGATTGATTGATTGATTGATTGATTGATTGATTGATTGATTGATTGATTGATTGATTGATTGATTGATTGATTGATTGATTGATTGATTGATTGATTGATTGATTGATTGATTGATTGATTGATTGATTGATTGATTGATATAAGTACTCGTTTACTACTTGCCGCATTCTACCTTTATTTACTACCTTCCAGTTCCTTAACACGATGGTCAGCTTAGCGCTTTCGGTTCTGACCATCCTTCGTGGCCGGATCGGGGATTTTAATCGTGTCTGGTTAACTCCAGCTCGGATCAGAGCGTGTGTGGTTGGTGTTTGTCCCAATACACACCTCTTCATATACAAACAACACACCACACTACCAACCACCAAAGAAACATGCAATAGTGGAATCATCCCTCCACTTTGCGTTGGTGGCAGTAAGGGCATCCGGCAATAAAACAAGATCAAATCCACATATGCCACGCAGTTCGCACCCGCAGTCCCACGATCATATGAGAGAAAGATGGCTGTTTCACAAGGAAAATCTCAAGCATGAGATGTTCCCACTTGGTTTCGGAGTGGCTTGAACACCATTGTTGAATATCATATCGCTGTACAAAGCGAAGAAGGTCCATCGGTTGACAAGTAGGCCTGCATTGCTAATTCGGTGATGTAATCAAGTAGTTATAGTTGATAGATGCTTAGAAAATGCGTCTGTAATCTATTTCCATCTTCCTTTCACATTTTTAGGTGACGGAACTGAGCTGTTAAGGAAGATGAAGAAATACCATTTAATGAAGAAGAATTAAAGTACACAATAAAAAAGCACAGCGATAGAGAAATGGGTGAAATAAAAAGACCATACAAGCAAAGAGAGAAACAGAGTGGTAGCAAAGAATAGAACCTAGACGTCCGTGTCTCCAGGGAGACGGGGCGAAACAAACAGCGAGACTTGGCGTAGCAAATGAGATGGCGCGAGACACAATAAGATGGAAAGATGAAAAAAATGGTACTTAGGCTTTTCATGGCTCTCAGGTTTATTATTAATGATGAGAGTGTCATTGAAAAGCTGGGATCCTGGTGGTGACTTGAGAAACAATATGGGCGCTCACCCCGCTACCATATTCAATCATAATCAAATAGGCAGTGGCTGATCCTTCGCCGCTCGCTACCATTTTACAGCAGAAAGGCGTGGGGGGTTGCGACACAATGGAACGTAACACTGGCGACTGAGTTTCTTGGTGGGCTGAATAAATGTGTCAGAAACACAACATAATGCTGGAAGAGAAAGAGGGGAAGTGCGACACTGAGAGAGAAAATCAGGGGATGGAAAGAGCTGGAGTGAGAGGAGAAAAGGGGACGTCAATAATCTCCTGAGCTAAATGACACGGTGCATAGAGACAAAGACAGCGCTACTGTTAAAGACTGGGAGGGAGTTCATGTAGAGAATGTGATGACAAAGGAAGAGAGGAAGTGGGAAGTGAATTTGGTATAAACCAACGATAAAAGAGTATATTGGAAGAAAATTCTTCACAGGATGACTAGTTAAAATACTTGATAACACTCCTTATAGAGATGGCGATAAAAACTTGCAAGACAATAATGGGAAAATCTTTGGATGAGGACGTTGCACTTTCTCACATCTGCGTTCTCAGATATTTGCCATCGCCGGAAAGAGAATATTGGGAGTTACACTCTGCTTCTACTTGCGTATTTAGACTTGTAATGATAGAAGGTAAAACTCGTAAGCATTCTTTGCGGTATAGTTTTATAAACAATACTCCCCCGCGGGGAAAGGCGGTAGGTTGTGTACCACCACTCTACATTGGTAGTCACCTTCGAATTAAGGTGTTTCTTACTTGGAATACTTTACTTGAAAATATACACGTGTCAGGAAGAGCATTCAGTTTGAAAACACCGGCCAAATATGTCCGGGTGTCCCAGGAACCTAATGATTTATAGGCAACTAGCTGATGTACCCGTGCTTCGCTACGGGATCCCAGAAAGACTGAATTTGTGGTTTTCCTAACTGAAGTTAACGTAGGTCACTACAAAAACATCAGTAGGAACGTAGCGATTAAAAGCTATTTTTTTATGCTATTTGCTTTACGTCGCACCGACACAGACATGTCTTAAGGCGACGATGGGAGAGGAAAGACCTAGGAAGTGGAAGGAAGCGGCCATGGCCTTAATTAAGGTACAGCCCCGGCATTTGCCTGGTGTGAAAATGGTAAACCACGGAAAACCATCTTCAGGGCTGCCGACAGTGGGGCTCGAACCCACTATCTCCCGATTACTGGATACTGGCCGCACTTAAGCGACTGCAGCTATCGAACTCGGTGCGATTAAAAGCAAACTTAGCACATAAAATACTCGATCAAATAAAAAACTGCACATTTTCTCACTCTTAACGAACAGTACTACGGTGCCGATCTAACAGTCCAAAGTCCCAGAGCTGGAATGACCAGGTTGCAGACAGCCGTGAACACTTCTCTGCCATTATTCCGTTAAATATGCACACTTCTCATTCCAATCAGTGCCTCAGAGTACGGATTGAATAGTTCGAATACTATGAAGAACCAGTGTGTTACGTGTCAGTAGTATCGGAAAATTTATGAAACATTGGAATGGCATGCTAAAGAAGAAAGTTATTTAACTTCCCAGCTACTTCTCGCCAATATTCAGGCAGACTGTTACACTCGGTACGATCGAGCGAGTTGGCCGTGTGGTTAGGGGCGCGCAGCTGTTTGTTTGCATCCGGGAGATAGTGGATTCGAACCACACTATCGGCAGCCCTGAGGATGTTATTCCGTGGATTTCCTCCCATTTTCACACCAGGCAAATGCTGGCGCTGTACCTCAATTAAGGCCAAGGCCGCTTCCTTCACACTCACAGCGCTTTCCTATCCCATCGTCGCCATAAGACCTAACTGTGTCAGTGCGAGGTAAGGCAAATTAAAAAAATACTCGGTACGCAGCAGTAATCCTATCGGAGATGAGTAGCAAGAGAAGACAAAGCACATCACAACAAACAATGGTCAATGTAATGCTATTGTTGATCAATTTTATGAGCTTTCTATATTGTAGGCCTTTGCGTTTAGTTTTCTTTCGATTCTATGATATTAGGGCGTCTTATAAAATTATTTATAGCGTAGACTGTAGTTCCTTATTCACCGACTTTACATACCGATTTTCATTATATCCTGTTTACCCATTTTCACGTGACTCGGCGCTGATAAGGACTTGGTAACAAAAATCCAAATTCATTAATATCTCTGATCATAACCGGTATGGTAACAATGTATAAGACATAAATAATCGGAAATATCGGTACGACCACTAATAATATAATTATTTGGGAATGAAATTTTAGGACTACCCCTAAACTATCATTTCATACAGCGTGAATAAAATTATTTATAGCCTAGATTATAACGACTTATTCCCCGACTTTGCATACCGATTTTCACAGGACCACTAATAAGTATTTGAGAATTAAAATTGAGGCCTTCCCCTAAACTACCATTTCACTCAGCGTGAGTAAAATTATTTATGGCCTAGATTATAGTGACTTATTTCCCAACTTTGTATATCGATTTTCATTAAGATATGGCCACTTATAACATAAATATTTCAGAATTAAATTTTAGGCCTTCCCCTAAACTACCATTTCAGTCAGTGTGAATAAAATTATTTATGGCCTAGATTATAGAGACTTATTACCCGACCTTGTATACCGATTTTCATTAAATTCTCTTCAGCCGTTTTCTCGTGATACGTGTACATACATACATACAGACAGACAGACAGAAATTACGGAGAAGTAAAAATATCAATTCCTTGTTACTGTGGGCATGATTGATACAGAAATACCATCCTTTTTAAATTCTGAGCAATGTACGGATAAAACTCTTATTTTATATACATATATAGGTAGATGAAAAAACATTCAATCACTATCGCCAGTGCTGTACTACATCACTCCCTCAAAATTATTTTCTGCATACTCTCAGGGATCTCGAACTTTAGAATATACAGAATAATTGGTCTGTGTTGGAAGAGGAAGCAACAGGAGGAAGATACAAGGACAAGTAAGACAATCCCTAAGGACAAGACGTATCTCAACATTTTTCGTACATTATCGTCTTATTCTTTTCCCCTTCTCATTTCTAGTTCCCCTATGCCCGTTTCTTCCCTGTCACAGATGACCTCGTTTGATGATGCTGATGCTTGTTATTTAAAGGGGCCTAACACCTAGGTCATCGGCTCCCTACCTCGTTTCTGCTCTCCAGCTTCATCAGGAGGAGAGCGGGCATCAACACTCGTTGAGGAGCATTTTGACAAATTCTCGGTCTTGAAGTGGGAAATGTATGATAAGGAATGTTACTTTTTCAGATCTGTAAGGACTAGAATGCTTAAACAAACCAATACAGTAATAACACTTAACTTCATTTCATTCAGTGATTCGGAACATCGTAATGTTTCCTTACTCCAAGTTAAGTCATATTTGTATTGGTGTGTGTATTTTTTGCATCTAAAATATTCTGAAAGGAGGAAAGGTGCAGTCTTTATTTATATTGTACCTACTGTATTTGTCTAGAGATGAAATCGAAAACCACAGAATATTATTTCATCTACTGTTGACAGTAGGGTTCGATCCTACACTAATCCCTAGGTCATAGTTACTCATCACCCTCTATTGACTGGTAAAAACAGAGCAAAGCAATTTCCACACATACCAGGACGGCCCTTGGAGTGGTGAAAGGAAAATGCTTTGACTAAGTGCGATGGAGTAGTTAGCCCCGGCCGCCATTGCCTCCAGGATTTAACCTGGTACTCATTTTTGGTGTCAGTTGAGTAAACCTCAAGGCCATGTGCCACTCCAGAATTGGAAATCTCGATTCCCAAATTTTTCGACTCCCTGGTGGGGAATCCAACGCACGTCCTTCAGAGCGAAGCGAGCACACCTTTACGGCCTTGATTAGGCATCTCCCGCATTGATTGGCACCATCCTCAAATATAGTTTACTGATGTACTTCGCACCAAATAATACCTTATACATAGAAACGGAAATAGAGATGTATTTTTCTCTTCCTATCTAAAAGTGCTGGAGATTCTTGGAAATTTCCAGGAGTCAGTGAAAGGAAAATCCTGACAATCACCTCCCCGATGTAGAGAGTGGACAACCTTTGCATATCAAGCGGCTAACCAATGCAAGAATAGTGTTTCCCCCGGGATAAGATGACATTCCTTACCAAGTTACAATGGCCTCCTTAGGAGAGCGGAAGAGCGGGTATAGGGTAGCCCACTCACTTGACACTGGAGCGGGTAACTACTCCTAAAGCCAGATGTACCAACATGGTGAATGGCATAGGATGAGAAGCCCAAAGGGAAGCCACTCCATTAAAGATCCACCGGGTATCTCTTGTTTCGCAGCTATGATGGTGGGCTTTGGAACTAAACGTAAAACCGGAGGTAAAATAGTCAGTCGGAAACTTCGGTTGGGGTTATGTACAAAACGCGAAAACAGTAGAAGATATGCTATGAAAGGTACATCGAATGTATGATCCCTCAACATTTGTGGAAAGCTAGATAACGTACACAAACGCATGGCTTAACAAGACATACAAATACCAGGAGTAAGTGAATAAATTGGCCTGGCAAATGGGACTTTTGGAACTATAATTTTAAAATTATACACATTGGATAAAAAGGGAACCATGCAGGTGTAGGGATAGCACTATGTAAAAACTTAGGCATAAGAGTTAACTGCTATGTGCAATACAGTGATAGAACAGTTATGATGTGAATAGAGAATGAACCAGTTGACACAGTAATACAGGTATACATGCCAACAGCGAGTTATGCAGATGAAGAAGTGGACCAAGAATACGTCAAATAGAGGAAGGGATAGGAATGACTAAGGACAACAAGAACCTCGTCATTCTTGGAGACTGAAACACTTCTGTAGGTGAAACAGAAGATGGGAATACTGTGCATTGGTATGGCTTTCTTCTGAGAAATCACAGAGGACAACAACTAATATACTTCTGTAAACTGAATGGACTAACAGTTACTGTACAAACACAACAACCCAAAACAAGAAGGTGCATCTGAACTGTGCCTGGAGATAAAGCACGATACCAAATAGATTGTATCGATGTCTTACTTCTAAAACCTCGTACATCCCAATGCTCTTCCTATCTATTATTTCCCTTAAGACAGGTCACGTCTCCCAGCCATATATGGATATGCATTCCATCAGAACAATTTTCGTTGGGTTCCTCTTCTGTGCGGATGTGTAAAGGAAAATGAACCTTAGGTACAGTGTACTGTAGGCGTGCGTAAATTCGCCAGGCAAATATCATCCCTACAATACTGTATGGTAAGGTCCATTTTCCTTTACACACTAGCATAGGAAAATGAACAGAACGAAAATTATTCACATGGACTGCATATAAATATGTGGCTTGGAGGCGTGACCAGTCTTAAGCAACATAATGGGTAGGAAGAGCACTTTGACATACGGGGTTTTAGAAGTAAGCCATCGATATTATGGTAAGAGGAAGATACCGTAACCAGATCAAGCAATGAAAAAAATACCCTGGGGCTCATGTAGCTAGTGACCACAACATAGTATTGTTAAAATCTGACTTACGACTATGAAATAAGGGGAAGAACCTAGGAAAATATTACAGATATAATTTCAGAAAACTAAAAGAAGACATAGTCAAGGAAAACTATCAAAAACTGGCACAATGGAAAGTTTGAGAAATAGAGCTGCGTATCGCGGAATACGAAGAACGACTTGGTTCGGGAACCAAGGATTACAAAACATGTTCTTGAAATTGTGGAGGAAAGGAGGAAATTCTAAAACTCGAAGAGAGAAGAATAAATTATACATCATAAAAAGAACTAAGAAATGTAGTCAACAGAGAAACAAAGAAGGTTAAGAAAGAGTACATAATAAGACAATGCAAGGAAATAGAGAAAAGGATAGAAAAGGAAACATAGAAACAGCTTATGAACTGATCAAGAAATAACTCGAAACAGTCAATGGTCGTAGTAACAGCACATTAAACGAAAATTGGGAACTGAGAGCAAAGAAGTGGGAAAAGATGAAAGAAATACACAGAAAAATGATATGAACATCCAGCCGAGATAATCCACCTTGGAAATGAAGATGAAGATGACCTTGAAAATGATCAACTGGGACCCTTCTTAACAAAGTACTGACTTTAATTTACATGTCTTCTTTGACACAATTACGTCATTCAAATGTAAATGTTCGAAAATGAAATCAAATCGATCTCCTGAGATGACAGTACTGACGTCTGCATTGTAGACGACAGATGTACTTCCCAATACATACGAAGGTAGGCTCGGGCCACATACCCACTAAGAAGTAATATAACTATGACACATTTCACTTACTCCCGCTTTCATCACACATCAAGCTGTTGCCAACGCTTGTAATTTTGCATGACTGAAGATATCGAGATCTGAGCCAGTGTTACGGGGAATCTGAAACACAGAGACCAAAATTTTCATTTCAAAAATCCCACATTTGTTGACTGGGGTTCGAACTACGGCTGTCCTGGTGAGAAGCCAGTGACGATGTCACTCGGCTATCACACCCGAGGAGAGTATTGAAACGAACTGATAATTGAACAATCCGGTAAACCACTCCACTGAACATATTTCAGGAAAAAGTTCCTCTGTACTATCCCAGACGGACCACTTGCGGATTTGGGCCCTTTGACTACTACAGCAGTGTCTTATGCCATTGGAGTTGTAGCAGGGAGTATCTGTTGCGGTCTCATTGGGATTTGCTGGATTTGGACTCTACAGATGGATGTGTGATATCTAGTCCAAATATTTTTCTTTTCCTTTTTACAATTTGCTGTACGTTGCACCGACACAGATGGGTTCGTAAAGGCTGGGAGTAGGAAGGAAGCAACCGTGGCCTTAATTAAGGCACATCCCCAGCATTTGCATAGTGTGAAAATTGGAAACCAGGAAAAACAACTTTAGGGTTGCTGACAGTGGGGTTCGAACCCACTATCTCCAGAATGCAAGATGATAGCTACGCGACCCAAACATTTGTTCGAGTAGCTGTGATAAACCTAAATTGGATGGTCAGATTGAAGTAATCCTGTATATTGGAACCATCACGTGCACCCAATCCACTCACAGAAGATGGTGATCAATTAATTTTACTTCGAAGATTATTTACGTTTGCTTCTCATTTTCTTCACCCCAGTCTTCGTTGTTGTGTTCCGCAGTGTTATAGAAGTACAAATATGAATGTTTTACGATGGATCATCTGTACATTCCTCGTCAAACCTATAGCATGTATATATCTCGTCCAAACAAAGGTGTTTATCTTACTGCCAACGGGATCTAAAATATAAATTTCTACAATATTCAGTTTATAAATAAAGATATAATATCTAAGATATTGATAATTCACAGAATCAATCATGCAAACAACCATAATGAGATAAAAATCTTGCATTATCCAGTTTACCTACACGTGGGAAAATAGCGTTTTAATTCTTTTGAATTATTGATATTGAACCCTTTAAGGTCCTTCGAAGGATACCTACCTTCTTTACCTACCAACAAATCGGCATGAGATTTTTCTCTTGGGTCGTCGATGGGTTCTTGGTCACTTGCTAAGGTAAGAGGCGTATTTCAGTAATTTATACTAAGGTCTACAATGAGAGGATTCGAGTCAAAAGAAATGGATGTTTATTGATCATAAGTGATAAAATCGAAGAAGTTTGTGACATTACACAACCTCAAATCTTGTCCGTTTAAAAGAAATAATAATACAATAACAATAACCATGATGAGAGACGCTGGATTTGGAGACCTTCATTCAGTTGCTGAAGGGCATCCTTACTAGAAACCACAATCTTAATTTAAGAATGAAATGAGGATTGGAGAACCATAAGATTGGTTTCCATGTGATACTGCATGCACCATCATAATGATTCGTGATGATCCACCGCCCGGAACACGAGCTCTGGACTCTTGGTATAATTAAGGCAGTCCAATCGGTATGTGCTATACAGTGGGTGTACGGCATGGACCCTTAATTGAATCGGTGTGACCTGCGACTATGTCATGGACCTATATCTAACTTTGTGATTTACATTAAAGTCATTGTGGTTGATGACCCCAAAAAATGATGCTATACTGGCAGACGGCCCTAATCTAAGTCACTGAGGTTGATGACCCCATGACAATCCAAACTTCTAAGCTGAAGGCTGAACATAATTATGTTACAGTAGTTGATGACCAAGGTTTTCACATTAATAAATCACCGACAGATCTGATGCTCAAGAAATCAAAATAGCAACAACAATAACAAACGTTCAGAACACTTGTGGCAGTGAAGTCCCTTGCCATCGGATATGTCCCCTAAATCGTTATGTTAATAAGTTGAAATTTCCCAGCAAATAACACTAAGATTTCCAGAATACATTTTCAAGTTAGTCACTTTGTTTTAAGTTAATTCTCAAAATACGAGTCTACTGAAGTTAATACGTTAATAAATGAAGTAATTTCATAATCCTAATTAACAACAAGTTTTATCTATCCTGGACGAAGTGGTTTCTTTAAAATCCCTCACTCTTAATTACATTTTTGTTATCACTCAGATCTGTTTGCCAGAAACATTCTCTTGACGAAAAGTATTGATCTGATATTGTTTATGCTCAAAATTTTCTTCAGCTGGAAAGCAAAATACATTTTCATAACTACCAGTACCATTTATTTATTTCATGGCGTCACTCAACAAGTTTATATTATAACACTAATAATGATTAAGAAACTAGCTTGTATAACCCTAACTTACATCCTATAATCTGCATAACTTTATAAACAACGCAAAACAAATAACCCATGTCAAATAGCTTATAATGCCTTTGGTTATCCCTTGAACTAATTCCGGCACCTCCTTCGATATTACTTCAGGTCGATAAGACTCAAGTGTCGTAAAGTACCTTACCCAACTCCAGGGTGGATGGACTACTGCACACCATGTGCTCCACAAGCATGACCTTATATCACATGAACCGACATTTGTGCCTTGGAAAGCAACAACAACAACACAACACAATCATCCATCACCAACTCTATGGATTGACAGCTATCGTGACATTCAAATAAAGTAACCGGAAAACTTTGGACAACCCTCAACAACACAAGAAACTTCACTAGAGATTCTCAAATTTTAACATCCCCAAAAATGGTTATTTCCAACATAACGTACCATCGTGTCATTTCCGTCGCTTCGATAATTAATCTTAAGTCTCTACTAAACGGCTGTCTTCTAAAACAATGAAATCTAATTCCAAATATTTACTACAAATGACAAAATCTCAGTTATTTTTTCTTTCTAACGATAAACTGGTTCGACCGCCCAACAGCTGGCTTAATAACGGGAACACGACACCTCCTCGCTATCCCTTAAAATAAACATATACGTTATCTTGATCTGTATCAAATGAAAACCTCGCCTCGCATGAAATATAATTCTTGGCCTACACAGTCTATGCGAAGAGATCTAATTTAAAAAGTCACTTGAAATATTCTTATCCACCACGGTCCTACGGTTTCACGTGGAATCCTAACTATGGAATTACCCTATTCCTATATCATTAAATTACACAAAATAAACCCTCGTGTTCCCTACAGTGAAAATCTCGCCGTAAAGTCTTTTCAACATTACAGGATTTCAACAACCTGATCCACATTCCTTCCATCTTTGCAAGACTTATACCACTTGCTATCACAAATTCTCTACACGACAATAATATGGAGTATCTCTCTTGAGTTACCCACTGTGTTGTTACATAAAACACTCTGTGACAAACTAACCATCTCTCCTCGCATATCTGAGATTCACAACACAATCTTTCCAAAACCGAAACTCACAACTTGAATTACAATATAAATTCTACACAAATTTTAACAGACGTTTGGAAAGCATCCCCCTTTCACAAATCACACCGGGCTCGCCTCGTAAATTCCCTTGACAAAATTTTCAGCGCCGAACACACGACGGTGTGACTTCCGCAACAGCTAGCATTCCATCATTATCGCGCACTCGCTCTGAATGGTAAACAAAGAATTACACTTAACAGGAATTTCATCTTTACACTGAACAGAATTTTATGATTAAATTAATGTCGTAATTTTGGCAAAAAGCAAATATAGAAAATAAAAGTGCGGAAATGATACTTTGCTCTAGTCATCATATTCGTTTTACAGCCATCAAATCTACAACTACACAACATTTCACGCTCTAGTTTCGTGACTTTTCGATTATCCAAGAATCATAAAAAATGGCCTTTGGTCGTATTCCTCTGACATTTTCACAAATAAAAGGGTGACCAAATGTGTCACAAACACACAAATAAAATGGTGATATCATGACAAATAAAATTCGTTTTGTGATAAGGTAGTCTACATACCTGTAGTCGTACGTGGTTTCACATCTTAACAGGCCCACCAGCCTCTCTCATTCTTTATCTAGCCATCTCAACAGAGAGTGGCTTTACAAAGAATAATCTTCCCTTCTTTATATTTGACATCATTCACCTGAAAATAATTACATAAACAAAAAATGGTCTTCATACGTTCTCTTCCTAGCGAACCGAACACGTTTGTCAAAACACCGATCCGCACACGCAATAAAGTCAATCAATGATATTAGCTCATTGCACTACAGGACTTCGGCATTATAATGACCGTCTGTTGGCCTGATGTGAATTTATATGACGGTTCCACATAGGATTACCGTTAATTTGACTGATAATCTCTCCACTTGGAGATGACGTTAGATAGCCACCTTTGGCGAAAACTCCCTCCCTTCTGGGGACGTAGCCTCCACAACCGGTTTTTTAATGTTAGTCTGAATGACGTGAGGTCGCCTCAAGTTCACGGAAAACAATGCGAGATTGCAAATTGCGCGGCGTTCTTTTATAAAATTTACTCCCACTCCCATGCCATATTTATTTACCGTCAAAAATTTACAGACACGTTTTCCACCCCACTGAAATATAATTATGGCTGATTATGACATAACACATAGTTGCTTAGTTTAGTAGCGGTTTTGATGATAAATATTCAGGGTTTCTCTTAACTAACTGACCGGGCGAGGTGGCCGTCCGCGTAGAGGCGCGCGGCTGTGAGCTTGCATCCGGGAGATAGTAGGTTCGAATCCCACTATCGGCAGGCCTGAAGATGGTTTTCCGTGGTTTCCCATTTTCACACCAGGCAAATGCTGGGGCTGTACCTTAATTAAGGCCACGGCCACTTCCTTGCAACTCCTAGGCCTTTCCTATCCCATTGTCGCCATAAGACCTATCTGTGTCGGTGCGACGTAAAGGCTCTAGCAAAAAAAAATTAACCAACTGAGTCGTTAAGTTAATTCATAAGCTGGGCAATATAGTTTGCTCGATGTAACGGAGTTTAAACGAAAAGGCACGTCTTTCGACAATTTTCCTTCTGGAGCTATTTAGCGGTATAAAGCCTTTACCACTAACAACCAAATTGTTTCACTTACGACTTCCTGATGTTTAATACGGCAGTTTCGTCGCCAATTTCTCTTAAAATGCAATTTTACTAGAAAAATAGTCCCGCCAAATTACCTTGTAACCTTGCACATTCTACACGTGTGGGTGACGTAATTTCTCTAGCGTGAAGATGAGAATCACCACCTGTTTTCCACGTGCCGTCTCTGGTCAGAAATAAAAAATTCATCAAGAGCTCACCACTTGTAATTTATACGGGACCCGACGTAATGAATTTAGGAACCTGCCTACTTATGGCCCAAAGGTCAGTGGTTCAATATACGAGTAAAATATCAATTCGCGTATATGTGTATAAACTTCGTCTTTTAACAATGTAATAATAATAAAATTAAGTCAAAATATTTTTAAATAACAATGCAAGCAAACCATATGCTAAGCATACACTAACTACTGCCATATCTATATATCGTCGCTGGAAAGGTAAAAGGTTGTATTCCACAAAGCTCTTCCTATCAATTATTCTCCTTAAGACTGGTCACGCCTCCCAGCCACATATGGATACGCAGTCCATCAGAACAATGTCCGTTGTGTTCGTTTTCCTATGTCGACGATTAAACGAAAATGAACCTTACATGCATTGTACACTACGAGTGCCTAAATACGTAATGCAAACGTACATTCCTACAGTACGGTACTGTAAGGTTCATTTTCCTTTACACATGGGCATAGGAAAATGAACACAACAAAATTTGTTCTGATGGACTGCATATCCATACGGGGCTGGGAGGCGTGACCAGTCTTAAGGAGAATAATTTATAGGAAGAGCTTTGTGGAATACAACCTTTTACCTTTCCAGCGACGATATATAAAATAAGAGTTTTGTCTGTACTTTGCTCAGAATTTGGAAAGAATGGTATTTCTGTATCGGCCATATCTACAGTAACAAGGAAATGCACTTCATACTTTTCCGTAATGTCTGTCTGTCTGTCTGTCTGTCTGTCTGTCTGTCTGTCTGTCTGTCTGTCTGTCTGTCTGTCTGTCTGTCTGTCTGTCTGTCTGTCTGTCTGTCTGTCTGTCTGTCTGTCTGTCTGTCTGTCTGTCAGTATGTATGTATGTATGTATGTACACACATCACGAGAAAACGGTTCAAGAGAATTTAATAAAAATCGGTATGTAAAGTCGGGGGAAGATCCACTACAATCTAGGCTATAAATAATTTTATTCACGTTGAGTGAAATAGTAGTTTAGGGAAAGGCCTAAAATTTAATGCTCGAATATTTATATTATTAGTTGTCCTATCGATAAATACTACATAACTAAATTTATATAGAATTAAATTTACGACCATTTATGTCTTAAACATTTTTAACGTACCGGCTATGATTACACAGGTATTCATGAATTTGTATTTTTGTTGCTAAGTTTATCTCAACGCCAAGCCACGAGAAAATGGGTTAAGAGAATTGAATGGAAATCGGTATATAGAGTCGGAGAATAAGAAACTACAGTCTAAGCTATAAGCAATTTTATTCATCTTGGATGAAATTTTAGTTTAGCGAAGGCGAATAAAATTTATTCTTTAATACCTATGTTGTTTGTTTCATCGAAAAGTATTACATAACAAAAGTTATAGAGAATACAATTTCCGATAATTTATGTTTTATTCAGTTTTACTGTACCGACTATGATAAGATTGGTATTTCGGAGTCGGAAGAAAACTAAATGTGAAGGCCAACAATATCGAATGCGCGTAAAATTGATCAACAAGAACATTACACTGACCATTGTTTGTTGTGATGTTCACTGTGTCTTATCCTGCCACTCACCTCCGATTGATGGGATTACTGCTGCGTACCGAGTATAACAGCCTGACTGAATACTGACAGATAATTGCTGGGGAGTTAGAAAACTTTCTTGTTTAGCATGCCATTCCTCTGGTTCATACATTTTCTGATACTGGTGGTACGTAACACACAGGTTCATTATAGTATTCCAGCTATTCGATCCCTACCCTAACGCGCTGTTTTGAATGAGCAGCGTGCACACTTAAGGCAGAGGCTCTGGTAGTAGTAGTAGTAGTAGTAATAGTAATACCTGGTGTAGAATTACAATTTAGGCCTGTTCCAAATTATAGCACCACAATATTCACTAAATAAATTCAAACCTGAAAAGAGCCGTTTCTTAAGAAAAGCTTCTTCCTGTTCGCTTTTATTAAATTATGCATTATTTTTTTCCAATCAACAGTGAAGAGGGGGTTTCTCCTCTGACTTGGAGGCAAATTTTTCCTCCAAGCCAGATAGATTTTCCGCCGCCAGTGTAGTGAAGTGAGATTTTCCGAGTCATCGGGTACTCCTAGGAAACAGCTGGGACTCTCCTCTATTCGAACCCGCCCCCCGTTCTCACGCTGAAGAAGGACGAAGAGTGTTCACGGATCACGGCTGTGTGTGGCTTAGTTATTCCAGCTCTCAAACTTTGGAACTTTGGATTGTTAGATCGACAGCGTAGTACCATTCGCTAAAAGAGAGAACATGTGTAGTTTTTCATTTGATCGAGTATTTCATATGAAAGTATTGCTTTTCACCGCGCCGTTCCTACTGACGACATTGTAATGACGTATGTTCATTTCAGTTGGGGAAACCAGTAAGACAGTCTTCCTGAGGATTTAAATACGCAGGTGGTGTGTGAGTGTCGGCCATTATAACGAAAACTCCCCAACCTGATTTCGACTGATGGTAGGCAAATGGGCCAGTCTTAACATGAGAAAAGACGTTTGGTGACTTCCCCGTCGTGTTTCTAGGGTAACGTTACGAGGTATGCAGTTTAATACCATCTTGCTCACAACGAGTACACCACCTAGCCTAGAATTCTGTATACAATGTAGAATTTCGCAGCGAAGCACGGGTACATCAGCTAGTACAGAATTTAATGATACTTTCGCATGGCTATATCTAGCCTTGTGGAGCCCTTCAAAGGCAGACCCTCCAGCGGGGGCGGTCGGCATCTGTCGTGTACGTAAAGGTGCGTGCTATTCTAGTGGAGGGCGTTGTTGTGTGTGGTGCGTGAGCTTGAGAGATGTTGGGGACAGTACAGTCATCCAGTCCCCGAGCCAGGAGTATTAATATTTTACAGCTAAATTCTCAGACTCGGACGGGAATCAAACTCTGGGCCCTCTGAACTGAAGGTGGCTACGCTGATCATTCAGCCAAAGAGTTGGGACATAAACAGAATGAAACATATACAAAAGGCAAAATTTCCGAAATAGATTCCATATACCTAGGAAATAACGGTAAGTCATATCTTATGGGCCCAGAAATGCTTAATTTCTGAATCAAGTTTGCCCAATATGAATTTAGTGTATGCTATACGTTCATTGACTGGAACTGTATCCGAAACATTAATGTTTTTTAATGTGTATCTGTCTTGGCTGAACTGAAAGGTGTTACAGTACATCTGCCGTCTGGGAGTGAATTGTGAAGCCTATCCGACAATAAAAACTCCATGAGGAATGTCGTAGCTGGTTCAGAAGTCGATAAGATGACGAACCAAGCAATGTGTACAGATGGAGGGTGGACGTGTTGATACAAAAAATAGCAATAAAATGTATCATAATTCCATATCATACTTGAAACTCAGATATCTCTTAAAGAAGGCGTTTCGGGACCCAAGTCGATATAGGTCCTAACCTATTTTGTAATCTCTACGTATAAAGCATCCTTTTATGAAATTTTGCCCAGTATTTTTGTTAGTCTACACCCTGCACTGAGTACTGGAGAAGATCACTTACTGCCCTAGGATAATGGGTTTTGGTACTCAGAGAATCTCAGGGCCATGTGCGTCTCCAGAAGAGAAGGTATCGTTTTTAATTTTCTTAACTTTCTGACGAGGACTCGAATCCACATTCCTCCGGGTGAATCAAACTCACCTTCACCTCCTCGGATAGATAGTCCTCATAGTAATAGCATGACGAATATAATAACAAGTGTGATGACTCAACCGTTACAGCGTGGTAGTTTGTGGACCCGCCACTGGGAGCACTGCGAACGACGGTGTCCAACACGTGCTTCAGTAGACCGGCAAACCATGTGTAGGAAAGTGCTGGAGATGTTATTGTACGAGGTATTTCAAGTCAATAAGTTGAATTTTCTTTGCTTTCAGTTCCTAAACTCAGTTCATTGTGTGTTGTGCACATAAAGCACGTGTGTTATGTGGCTTGATTAAATTAATAGTTCAACATGCCGTACTGTTTTGTGCCTGGCTGTAAGTCAGGCTATGGTAGAGTAGTTAATGGTATTAAGATTCTTTTCACCATCGAAGGATATAAATAAATTTGAAAAATGGGCCAGAGCTGTTCCACGAAATGATACTGTGTTAATGCGTAATAGTAGAATTTGTCAAGTACATTTCTCTGATGATTTGATAGTAAAATCAGATAATTTTATAGTGAATGGTGAAAAAGTGGTTATGTCTCCTGTGAGATGGAAATTACGTCCAGGAGCGGTGTCTCACATTTTCCCTAATTTTCCGCAATACCTTTCAAGTGAGATTAAGTCCTGTGAAACTTCCAACAGGAAAAAGAATCTAGACACCACTAGGAAAAGAAGAAACAAGATTGAAGATGAGAGTGCATCAGCTAATGGAGAATTAAAAGGTCAATCTAATGTTGATCAAAATTTGAGTTGTTATCCTAGTGTGCTTTCTGATGCCCAAAATACCTTTTCATCACCATTCGTTTTAGATTCTAGTCGATACATTTTGAAGTTTTAATTTGCATTTTGTTGCACCTCGTACCATTAGGGGTCGATGACCTAGCGGTTATGCCCCTTTAAACAACAATCATCATCTTTATAATACCTATTTCAGTGTTCGAAGTGAGTAAATTTCTTTTCGTAAGGATGTTCTTCCTTGCTCGTGCTAGTCTGCATGTTATTTTGTCCTTCTGCCATCGTTAGTTATTATTTTACTACCCAAGTAACAATATTCATATACTTCCTTCTAAGTTTATTAAGTGTTCGCCCTGTGCCCATTCTCTACGTGACAACAATCAAAGTACATTTTTAGTTCCCTCCGAGATAACAGACTACGGTTCAAGCAATAATGGAGTGTTTTTAACACGCCCTTCGAAAAGTATATGTGACATTCTTTTCCAGGCCGAGAAAATAATTCGTGACAAACGGAACTCAAAATCGATGTGGGGCGAAATATTTTTTTATTGTATCGATTCTATAGACAAAATTTCAGTTGATCCTGCAGGAGTTGGCTGTTGTCTTCAACATGCTATGGATATAATCCCCACTTGTTTATCATTATCTGAAGTGCCGATTTTTCTTCAGTATGAAAGAAGTCCGGTGATATTTGCAATCTCGAACACCCGCCAAATCTTCACGCAAGCTTTCGAAAGTCCATTAACCGACAAACTGAGTTGGTGTTTGTTTTAATATGCTGGGAGTTGTGTGTTATTATTGTATATGTACACTCGAGTAACTTGTGCTTTTCTCAACATGTGATGAAGGTCGTAGCTCTTTATTTCCGTGTATGATATTTTTGCATTGTTCTCTGCCGTGGTATTTTAATTGTAATCTCTCATTTTTTTAATAAATTACAGTGTATATACTTATCAGTTACGGAGTAATACGTTTCCTGTGTCAACATTCCTAAGTCCAGCGGATCGGTTATGTGGAGCTACCACACTCTAGCGCTGCCTGGCGGGGCGCGCTTGAACTCGTTGAGTCATCACACTTGGTTTTTATATTCGTCATGGTAATAGTATTAATTATATGATGATGATGATGATGATGATGATGATGATGATGGTGATGATGAGAAAGAAGTACAGCAACATAGTAGAATGGTCATGAATTCAAAATCAAGTCGGTAAGGCATCTCAGTACGTGTTTAACTGGTAACATGTGTATTCCTTTGATTTTATCGGATAGGCAGTGGCATTTCTGTGTAGGACAGTGACTATGAGGTTTAATGGGCGAACCCCATGTTTCACAGCAATGAGCGTAGGAGTGCTAGTGAAAACGAGAAGAGAAGTGAAAATAATAATAATAATAATAATAATAATAATAATAATAATAATAATAATAATAATAGGTTATTGGTGTTATGTCCCACATTTGACGGTTTTCAGAGGCACCGGAAGTTTGTCCCACAGGGATTAATTTACTAGCCAGTAAATATACTGACACGAGGCTGACGGTCGTTCGGACGCTTTCATTCCCCACCCTGAAGGGGTGGGGCAGGCCATCTAGAAGGTGTCGTCCTTTCTCTGGGCAGGGTAGGCTGATGTATTTGAGCACCTTTAAATACCACCGGACCAAGCGAGGATCGAACCTGTCAAGTTGAGGTTAGGAAGCCAGCGTCTCAATCGTCTGAGCCACTCAGACCAGCAAAAGAAGTAAAGCTGGCACGTCCAATGAGAACTGCTATAGTAGTGGATGAAGTATGACGTTTATTGTGCGGTGAACTGCAGCTTATAGATTTAGAAGGATCAAAATAAAGGCAATCGAGATTATCATCATCATCACAGGTGAGTATGTAACTATTTATTTATTATTTATTTATTTATTTATTTATTTATTTATTTATTTATTTATTTATTTATTTATTTATTTATTTATTTATTTATTTATTTATTTATTTATTTATTATGGGTTCTTTCATGTGGCGAAGTTAGGGTACCCGGCCCTCTCTTACACTCAACCACAATACAACAAATAATATTGAGACTGCCTATTACTAATTATACTAATTATACTAATTATAATTATACTACTTATACTATTTCCTAATTAAGATTAAGTTACACACCCACACAGTATGCAGCTTCTTAGCTTATTAGCTCGTTAATTCAGTCCTCTTTTCTCACTCACACAGACACTTGCACACACACTGACAATTTACAGAGTTATCGACTATCCTTACGTTTATATTATATAAAATTAACAGAACCATTTTTAATTTTTCAATTAACAATCATACGCACATATACGCACTTCAATCGGTAATTTCAACAGGAAGTCTCGGCAAGTTATTTTAAATTTGAGGAAAGAGTCAATGCCCCTGCACTTACTGGCAGGGAATTCCAAAGCCTGGAACCGGTTACAATAAAAGAATTATTATACACAGAAGAGTGGTGAAGAGGGATAGCTAGAGTGGAGCCAGAGCGAGTGTTACGGTTATGGAAGGAAGAGATGAAGTGAAGTTTAGATATAACTAGCTGATGTACCCGTGCTTCGCTGCGAAATTCTACATTGTATACAGAATTCTAGGCTAGGTGGTGTACTCGTTGTGAGCAAGATGGTATTAAACTGCATACCTCGTAACGTTACCCTAGAAACACGACGGGGAAGTCACCAAACGTCTTTTCTCATGTTAAGACTGGCCCATTTGCCTACCATCAGTCGAAATCAGGTTGGGAGTTTTCGTTATAATGGCCGACACTCACACACCACCTGCGTATTTAAATCCTCAGGAAGACTGTCTTACTGGTTTCCCCAACTGAAATGAACATACGTCATTACAATGTCGTCAGTAGGAACGGCGCGGTGAAAAGCAATACTTTCATATGAAATACTCGATCAAATGAAAAACTACACATGTTCTCTCTTTTAGCGAATGGTACTACGCTGACGATCTAACAATCCAAAGTTCCAAAGTTCGAGAGCTGGAATAACTAAGCCACACACAGCCGTGATCCGTGAACACTCTTCGTCCTTCTGCAGCGTGAGAACGGGGGGCGGGGGTCGAATAGAGGAGAGTCCCAGCTGTTTCCTAGGAGTACCCGATGACTCGGAAAATCTCACTTCACTACACTGGCGGCGGAAAATCTATCTGGCTTGGAGGAAAAATTTGCCTCCAAGTCAGAGGAGAAACCCCCTCTTCACTGTTGATTGGAAAAAAATAATGCATAATTTAATAAAAGCGAACAGGAAGAAGCTTTTCTTAAGAAACGGCTCTTTTCAGGTTTGAATTTATTTAGTGAATATTGTGGTGCTATAATTTGGAACAGGCCTAAATTGTAATTCTACACCAGGTATTACTATTACTACTACTACTACTACTACCAGAGCCTCTGCCTTAAGTGTGCACGCTGCACATTCAAAACAGCGCGTTAGGGTAGGGATCGAATAGCTGGAATACTATAATGAACCTGTGTGTTACGTACCACCAGTATCAGAAAATGTATGAACCAGAGGAATGGCATGCTAAACAAGAAAGTTTTCTAACTCCCCAGCAATTATCTGTCAGTATTCAGTCAGGCTGTTATACTCGGTACGCAGCAGTAATCCCATCAATCGGAGGTGAGTGGCAGGATAAGACACAGTGAACATCACAACAAACAATGGTCAGTGTAATGTTCTTGTTGATCAATGTTATGCGCATTCGATATTGTTGGCCTTCACATTTAGTTTTCTTCCGACTCCGAAATACCTATCTTATCATAGTCGGTACAGTAAAATTGAATAAAACATAAATTATCGGAAATTGTATTCTCTATTACTTTTGTTATGTAATATTTTTCGATAGGACAAACAACACAGGTATTAAAAATATAAATTTTATTCGCTTTCCCCTAAACTACAATTTCATCCAGGATGAATAAAATTGATTATAGCTTAGACTGTAGTTTCTTGTTCCCTGACTATATATACCGATTTTCATTCAATTCTCTTAACCCATTTTCTCGTGGCTCGGTGTTGAGGTGAACTTAGCAAAAAAATACAAATTCATGAATACCTGTGTTATCATATCCGGTACGGTAAAAATGTATAGGTAAGACATAAATGATCGTAAATTTAATTCTATATTACTTTAGTTATGTAGTATTCATCGATAGGACCACTAATAATATACATATTCGAGAATTAAATTTTAGGCCTTCCCCTAAACTACTGGGGTAAACCTACCTTATTTCGTGACATACTTTATTTCGTGATACGCGACATATTATTGATCCTGAAGTAAGGTAGGCGTTTTACACTGAGTTCCACCAGTCCTCAATATATAGCAGGAGTGCCTTTACACGGAGAAAATATTTTGAGCGGGAATTGCCGCTGGGTGAAGGACAGGCAGTTGATTGTATGTTGTGTGCATGGAAACACGCTACTTGTTGGTCTGTTCCGGTAGTAAAACGTTATTGAGGTAAGTTGATCAAGTAATTATTCAGAAAAATATATGCACTTATATTCTCTAAGGAACTCAGTTATAATATCAGTAGTCAGAGTTGGATTTAAGTGCGTTATTAATTAAATATTTGCTTAGGAAAATGACTACGATTCTTACGTTTTGTGACCATTTCAGACATAATGGTTCCAGCGTTAAACAAATGTGTGAAGAAGGAAAACAGCAACAAGCTCAAAAAAGCGGGTCTTGTGACCAAAGAAGACAAGCCTTTTCATCAGTTGACCTTCGGGGAGCGCTTCAGAAGGTTTTGGAGGAAAAGTGGTCTATATACAAGGCTGCTAAACATTTCACCGTTCCGTGGAGTACTCTAAAAGGAAATATGTCTACTGTATTTTAAAAATGGGTGGACCATTTTCCCTTACGAGTGAACTGCAGATTAAGTTAATTAATTTCATGGTAAAAATGCAGGAAATAGGGATCGGTCTGAACGTTAACCGAATAAGATATTTTGCGTATGCTATGGCCAAAAAACAGTATGCAAACAATGACAAAGTTTCCATTCAGTGAAGTGAAAAATTGTGCAAGCTGGAAATGTTGCAGGTGAATTCGGTCCACTTCTAATCATTTTTAAAGGAGTGAGAATGTCAGATTCATTGACGAATGGTGCCTTCCTAATGCCTCAGTAGCCCTGTCACAGAGTGAATGGATTAACAGTGAACTTTTCTTAAAGTGGTTCAAGGAATTTGTTCGAGGCCTTGGTGCAGAAAGACCTGTGATACCGATAATGAATTCCCATATCTGTCACGTGACACCAGAAGTACTGGAAATTGCATCCAAGAATGAAATTATCGTTGTGAATATTCCACCGCATACCAGCCACACGTTCCTGATCAGGCCAGAGCTGCCAACACACATCGAACTACACCTGTTTCTGATCAAGCCGGAAAATCCACTACACATATCACTCCAGTGAAACCGGTATCTACGGAAAAACAGAAGTAAAACCAGAAAAATTATGACATTTGGGCCACCTGTAACGACAGCTACAGTAATGGGAAGAATAAAAGTCCTTGGATTCAGTGTTGCTTCTGTTTTCGATGGTTCCATGAAAGTTGTCAGTCCATTGATTCATCTGGTGCTATTGTATTTATGTGTAGTGTTTGTGAATACCGATAATAAAATGAGCGAAAAGTGCGTGAAGTGAACTGTAACAATGCTCAGAAAAGTTATCACGGAGTTAAGTACAATATCACGAAGTTAGGTATACTGTGTCACGGAATTACGTATGCTATCACGAAATTAGGTAGCATGCCCACATCACTTATTACATGTTATAACTCCAAATATTTTGCATTTTTTGAACGTTCTTTATCATGTGTTTGTAGAATAATGTTTAAGTACTCAGCATGTAAAATATAAAATTCCTAGATCGAGTATTTGTCCTGATATATTACTTACAATCCTTAATATCACGAAGTTAGGTAGGTTTACCCTATTTCACTCAGCGTGAATAAAATTATTTATAGCCTAGATTGTAGTGGATCTTCCCCCGACTTTACATACCGATTTTTATTAAATTCTCTTGAGCCGTTTTCTCGTGATGCGTGTACCGACAGACAGACAGACAGACAGACAGACAGACAGACAGACAGACAGACAGACAGACAGACAGACAGACAGACAGACAGACAGACAGAAAGACAGACAGACAGAAATTACGTAAAAGTAAGAAGTAAATTTCCTTTTTACTGGGGATATGGCCGATACAGAAATACCATTCTTTTCAAATTCTGAGCAATGTACAGACAAAACTCTTATTTTATATAATAGATATACTGGGGGGGAGTTACAATGCAATAGTTTGTGTATTAAGTATATGATATTCAGGTCTCTTATCAGGTGTTAACCAGTTCAGTGCCTGATAGTGCACCCATAAGCTCATTGGCCAAATGGAGGCATTAATTAAATTATTGAAATTCATATATGTGAATACTGCAGAAAGCAGGGAAGAGCAGGCAGTTTCACAAAGCACTACACAGGCACCACTCTGGCTGAAAAATATCCCCTGAAACCACGTTAAGTCACGTACAGGAAGTAGGGTGGCTAAAAGCTTTCTCCAATAAATGTTTATGATACCGCCGAATACCGGACTTTCTACAAGTGTTCTCACGGGAAACCGCAGTAAGGAATGCGGCGCGCCTAAATGTGTGACAAGGACAGAACAAATATCTGTCACCCCTTGGCAAAAATGGTTTCACCCACGCCAACGGGCGGCGGTAAAATTCAAACCAATCAGAAATTCCGAAATTAAACTGTCCTACACCAGCGGGAATATTTATACACTATTTCGCGATTTGATGTCGGAAGAAGTAGAGAAATACTGTGTCCTGATCTGCAAATAATATTTAAGGAATTATTTATGCAAATACGTGATTAGCAATTCCATAAGTAATAAGCTTTCAACATTGTGTGGAAGAGTGATTTCGTCCGGGAAGTTAACTGTCATGGCGGGTAGGTGTCGTGCTGCGAGTGTAAATAGGCCCTATGACGCATTGCAGTTTATAAAATAATCTATGATCATTTCTGATAGCGCAGTGCGAAATGCGAATCAAACCAAATTTTGGAATATCTGGAGCGCATTTTCTGAACATTTAACCTACGGACAAGTGAAAAATTGATCCAAGGTGCAATATCACTACGCCACATCCCCTCCAGTGGAACTACTTTGAGGCGGGGGTATGTGAATTTACAAAACCGGCAGCGACAATGTGCCGATACTCCAGTCTTAGTTGAAATTTCTGTGTGTACAGGCGACTCTTCAGAAGGTGGAGCGCTAAGTGACGGCCATAGCTTGGAGTGAGTAAAGTCTTTGATCAGACAATGTACAGTTGGGGAGAACTCTCATAATAACATCACGTTATAGGAAACATTCAAACACTTTGTTACAGTAGTAATGACGATGTTTATTTCGATAAAATATTTCCTAAATGAACACTTAATATGGTGACCGCGGCGGTGTACGCAGATGAACATTGGGACATTTCAGAACAATGTGGTTGTACAACATTTCCTTAGCTCACACGTTACTTTTGCACTAGTATTTGGGTGGAGAAAGTATTATTCTAGCAGGACTATATTTGCATAAAATTTCTCTGTGACTTACATGGGAGCAGTGTAATCAAATTTCTGCAGTTTATAAAAATAACTATTTCATTGGAGACATTGGGAGCGAGCAGTAGTTGTGCTAATTACAGGGAGCAACTTGTTTACTACTTGGACATAACGGGACCAGGACTGCTCGTCTATTTCCACGTCCGAGCAAGGTGAATGACTGCTAAATCCCTTGTATAAACAAGCCGTAAGGGGGCGAGTTGGAGGACACCAGACCAGGTAGTTTTGTTGCTGACTAAGATCAACATCGCAACCAGTGTTAATTCATATGCTGTGTAATTTATATTATACTATAATTGTTAAGAGTGCGTGTGTGCGAAATAAATCTTACGTGTGCTACGCAAATATTAAACATGGATCCTAATCGTGTGCACCAAGTATCACATATTATCATCAAGATGCGGAAGATGGAGTAGAGTAATGGAACGGGGGCCAAGGAAGATCCAACCTGCCTCCCAACACTAAGGTAATGAGCATGTTATAATTTTGTAATATGTAATTGAGGACGATATGAACAATTCGTGGTCAATTTTAGGTCTGTAAATTCATGTATTCTTGTATATAAAATGTTCACGTACTGGATGGTGTAGATATTTTTAGCCGTCGTTTTGCAGTAAACGTTAGGAGGGAGGCTAGGACAATTACATCTGACGACTCGGGATGTAAATGTCCTGATGTCAACATAATAATAATAATAATAATAATAATAATAATAATAATAATAATAATAGTAATAATAATAATAATAATAATAATAATAATAATAATAATAATAATAATAATCTGATAATACTCGTATCTTTCCCTTAAATTTTTCTCACATATTTATTTGTAGCATTTGGACATGAGTTTATTTGTTTTGACCTAATATTTGAAGCCTAATCTTCAGTAGATATTTCATGCCCAGTGTAATTTCAGATTTCAATGTAATAGTAATAATAATATAATGGGTAATGGTGATAGTTTGATTCTCGTGGATGCCGCCGAGCTATTATTTTATTTAACTAGACACGTTTACGGCACATCCAATTTTATTTATCCTGTGATCACATCTTAGATAACTGTTTTATTTGGATTTTATATCGTTATTTTTGGTAGTGTAGCGTTTAATACGCGATTTTATTTTCTTTCGGTGTACGCGATTCGTGTTTTCAGCAGTCGTGTATTTGACAGGCAATCTTGTTGTTACCGTCATAACTAAAGTGGGAAGCATTGCCGGTCAGCTCTGATAATTCATGGCAGCATGTTAATGAAAGATGAAAGATCAAAGTATGTGATCAAAGAGGTAGTAATGTCCCTGATGATAATAATCAAAGAAATGGAGAATAGAGGCTAGAGGACCATGTCGTATAACGGTGTCGTATTGATGAATATGTGAACGACACAGTGGATTAATAAAATGTTGGCCCGTGTGGAAATGGGAGAGGATACGTTGACAAGTAAATGCTACGTTGAGAATAATGAGGTGAATATGAGGATTGAAAGATAATCAATTAA
Organism: Anabrus simplex; assembly: GCF_040414725.1. NCBI lineage: Eukaryota > Metazoa > Arthropoda > Insecta > Orthoptera > Tettigoniidae > Anabrus > Anabrus simplex. The sequence goes on from NC_090266.1 coordinate 525,495,763, forward strand.
CTAATAGAGTTAAATCTACGACGACATGTATGATAATTGTAGGCGGAAGGCTTATATATTCAAATACTTTCCAGGGACGACGTAACACTCCGAAATATGCAAATCAGAGGCCGAGTTGAGACATGAACAGAGCGAGCCAGCAATGTATATTTTGAAAGTCATTTGTGGTCGTGATGATATGTAATTTTCTTAGTCATTGTTCCTTAAAGTTGAGAAATATTCTGTCCAGACATTTACGTCTGTTGTCAAGAGATTGCCGTCAAATCTACCTCAGTTGGTACTTGAATTTCAGCTTGACAGCGATGTTCTGCATTTTTGGTTTCGCGTGTTTTATTTAATTTTTGATAGGCAGTGATCACTTTTATTTTGAGAATTTCTTTCCTATTCTTTTCGTTCCTTTGGGATATTTTTTGTCACTGTGTTTTTTTAGTTATGTGGTGAGACTGAAGGTACGTGAATATTGTTGTGGCTACATGATTTTAATAATATAGGTGTAGTTAAGTCATTTTTTCTTATTTATTGCTTTGGGAGCACAGTTGTTTCTCCAGTGCATTGTATATTTTGTAAATATTAATTTTAAGTGTTAGGTTAGTAAGACCACGGATTATTCATTAGTAGGAATCAAATTAAATATTTATGCTCAAAGGCATCGTAATCACTAAGATTCTGGACTCCACTACAGTTTTAATTAGGAAAATGAACCGACTTTTAATAAGAAATGATGTGATAAATGCCGCAAACTGAGTAAATAAGATGGAATCTGCCTCCATCAACAATGATATCATGCAATTATGGTTATTCACAGTTCAAATCCAGACAGCGGCAAGCAAGCTAAAATTAATGTTGTAAAATGGTCGAGTTCATTAAATAAAAATAAAACTGAGGCACTTGGCCTAATTTAGTTATTTTAAGTGTCGAGGCTATCACAGCTAATAATGAGTAAATTGACAAAATAACTGAGTATTCATAATCAATGTTTGATGTGGTAAATATTCTTGGTTCAGCCACCAGGTATTTATGTGATGGCAAAGTCATACGAATAGTAATGAGATACCGTGTTCATGGAATTTCTTTATTGTTATCCATGTATATTTTACATAATTATAGTTTTACAGTTGGGTAATTGTCAAATTAACTAGTATTTTGGAAGGAAAACTTAGGATACCCACAAATGAAATCAGTGTAATTAATTAATCAATTAATTAATAATTTATGCAAATCAAGTTTATTTAAAATGACGGGTTAAATGTAATTCAAGAGGTGATATTCATGAACGATGAATCTTGGTTGATCTCTGGTCTGTTGTTGTTGTGTCATGGACATTGAAGACACGAGTTCGATTGGTGATGATCATTTATTTAAATTTTGTTGACCTTAAGTCAGTTTCATTAAGGCAGATGTTTGATTTTTGTTGAGAAGACTCCATTGTTTTATTTTCTATAATTCTATTTCATTTTATTTTAACTTCACTTTATTTAAATTTTCACTTCATTACGTAATTTGCAGATTTTGTTAATAAATTATTTTACTTATTTCAATTTAATTCAGTCTCGTGGGTACCGTTATTTGGTAGTTTGTTGACCCCATCTTTCACTCCCTCAACCCTGATCATGTGGCCCGACAACTCCGAGGAAGATGAAGGACGTAACCACACCCAAGAAGATGAGAGTCCACGTGAGCGGTAGGTATTATTTGATGTCTTTACTTACAGGAGCAGCCGGCGCAACAATCAAGCAAGAAGAATACCGCAACGCCTGCCTTAAAAGGGCACAATAGTAAGGAGTAATATCGTCGGCTTACTTCTAAAACCTCGTATGTTACAATGTTCTTCCTACCCATTATATTCCTTAACACTAGTCACGCCTCCCAGCCACATATTTATATGAAATCCATCAGAAAATTTTTCGTAGTGTTCATTTTCCTGTGCAAATGTGTAAAGGAAAATGGACCTTACCACACCGTATTGTAGGGATGTTGTTTTCATGGCGAATTTAAGCACTCCTACAGTTTAACGTATCTAAGGTTCATTTTCCTTTACACAGACCCAAAGAAAAATGAACACAATGAAAATTGATCTGATGGACTGTACATCCATATGTTGCTGGAGGGCGTGACCAATCTTAAGGAAGAAAATGGTTAGGAAGTGCATTGGGAGATACGAGGTTTTAGAAGTAAGCCATCGACATGCACATCATACCTTAGGTTAAAAATGAATCTAAGGCAATAATTCATAATACGCTGCAGTTTCCCAGTTTGTTCTTTAGTAGCGCCTACTAAGATTACATCACAGTAGTCAAGGATATGAAGGATTAGGGTCTGTGTTAGTCTTTGCCGCATATTTAGTAGTATAATACCTTTATTTAAATTCAGTGGGTGTAGAGTAGCAAACACCTTCTGACCTACGTTTTTGATACGTTCTGTCCAATTTAGAGTTCCATTCATAGTCACCCCAAGATTTCTCACTGTTTTACTGTACGGTGTTGTGCTATTATTTATTTGTAGAGGAGGAATGAGTGAATCGTTGATCTTGTGTAGGAGCTTCTGGGAACCGACAATGATAGCTTGCGATTTTGATGGATTTATGAGAAGTCTGTTTGCGAGAGCATATTCACTGAGTGGTTTCATGTCATCATTTATGCATTTTACTGCGTTTGGTAATTCGCATAAACTGCAATGGTAATATATTGGTATGTGTGATATAACTTCAACTACACTTGGTTTCTTGAGAGAAGTCGGATTTCTGGAAAGATACCCTGGAAGAGGAATCCACTGACACAGATCTCAGGTGCCTAAGCACAATTAAATGCGACACATTTTACCTTATGCAGCCCTAGCGAGTGCACACATGGTTCTGTGCTAGTGGAGCGACCCGATGAACGTGCGTAAACAAGAGACTGTATGGTCATTTTGAATCATCATCAAGTGTATTCATATAAAAATATAATTCGTTTGTTCACTTTACTCGACCAATGGAGAAACCGCCTGATACCGGCCAAGTTTTAAACACGCCATTAGAGACTTGTTATGATGATCCTCAAAAACATCTCGTCAACTTTTAACCAACTGGCTCTCCATATTCTGAACAACAGCAACAGCAGCAGCTCCAAGGCAACATGACATGCGGACCAGGTTTGTGTATCTCAAATACTCCACCACTACAGACACCTAAGGACACAGGTATTGAGATCAATCGATCTATTTTACTAGTGAATTTGCTCTCCAAACTAAACTTTTTTGCTCAAATGACGTTATGAGACCGAAAATAACCTAATGTTACACGATTCAACTTCTAGCTCTGAAACCAGAGAAACCCATCAGATTTCATTTTTTGCTGTTAGTCGCACCGACACAGATAGGTCTTATGGTGACGATGGGATAGGAAATGGCTTTGAGTGGGAAGGAATCGGCCATGCCCTAGCATTTACCTGGTTTGAAAATGGGAAACCACGGAAAACCATCTTCAGGCCCGCCGATGTGGGGTTCGAACCCACTATCTCCCGAATACAAGCTGAGATCGGTTTATACCTTGCAGAAAAATCCACAGTAGTTCTGCGAGACAAACAGTTATTTCCAGCGAAAAAGAGTCCTTCAGCTAAACGGACACTTCCCTTTCCAGTGCATGTATCACTTGTTGAATGTTGTTTGTTCCGTTATACCACTCCTTTATCAATGTGCGTTCCTCTGCACAACACATGAACTCTGTTCCCAACAGTTATAATGATATCGCTTCCACGGGGTTTACTGGCTGAGTTTATGCCATCAGCTCCCTTCTGCATTAAAGTCACTGCCTCTTGGCCATCTTCGACACTTTTTTTGCACATACATACTGGAAATGTTGGCCAGTGGCAACCGTTTGTAATAAAATTTACGTGCAACAAGAAAATATTGTTTTAATATCATATTTATTAAAATTACACCGTTGCGGCTTTTGTGTTGGCAACTCGCCTGCTGCATTTCATTTGTCACTTTCACATTTAGCAACGTACTGCCGCGTCCATTATTATCATCAGACTGAACATGCCGACCGGCAGCAGTAGACGTATCCTGGTGTATCTCTACATTTTATTTTGTACATGTGTGTAAATATGTGGTATTTATTCATGTGTAATAAATATATTAAATCACCTTGTGAGGGATGTGTTGTGTTGTGTCTGCTCGTTTAGGGCAGTCTGGTCCTCCATCTGACTTGTTCCAAATTGTGTTTGTGCGCCTATGGAAATTAACAATGTTATGTGGGTCCGATATGCTGATTCGTCGGACGCAACATTAAATGTTAGTCCTTCCGGACTGCGATAAGTATCATTTTGACCTTTGAAGTTAAACAACGTACAGTTTTGAACATTGTGCTTAGACACCATAAAATTGTTATCGCAATGAATTGGTGCCTGCAACCGCCATTTGAACAAAGTGACGAGCTTGACGCGAAAAGCGTTGTGAACAGTTATTGTATTGAAGCACCAGAATGTCGTGCTTAAGACTAATTACTACAAATGATTGAATTCGTTATAGTGAGATTTCAACGAAGTCTGCATTGCTTTGGAACTTTTTTGATATCGCATGTCAACAATCTGTGGAATGTTACCACGTGCTAACGCATCTGTTCTTGTGAGATGTTTACGCCAGTTTGTATCTGATACCCTGATGTTTATGATTTTAAATGCTGCTTGGAATTTGAACTCCATCATGCACTACATTGCATACGTTATCCTTTGGTCACCTTGGCCATGTGGTTCCAGTCAAGGAGTGGTTCCAGTGGTAGTGATGATACAGTACCGCTATGTACTGTAAGTCTGTTCCATTTACCTTTATTGTTCCTATCGTGACTAGGGTGGACATCCTGCCTAATATACTAACCTACTGCTACCACTTCCCGTGTACAGAATTAACAGATTTGTCTTGAATTCTCACGGGCACTATAAAACTCCGTAATAATAATGTCGGACCGCTTTGTGTACTTTGCATATTTTAGGACGTACGTGATTTATATTATACGTTATCTCATGCTTGTATGCATCTACCTACATTGTTGGGTCCATTCATATATTGTCACTCATTCTGACAGTGCGAAATGAATGCAGTGTACTGAGTATAGAGCTTATTGTTTGCATAGTCACCATAATTGCAGGATCGTGGTGTTTGAATCCGAAAAAACGTGGCCTACTTAAAAGGTCATTAACTCAACCTGAAAATTACTTGAAGCAAGATAACATCAAACATTACGAACTGATTTCCAAACAGAATAGGCTGCCAGATATCTGGAATGATTTTAGTATATTTAGGGAGTATCTAGAATGTGAATTATACTCAAATTCTAGCAAAGCTCATTTCAGAGGGCATGATGAATTTGAAAACGGGTATGATGTAATAGTTGGTAGGATTCAAGAATTGCTTTGTTCATTTGAAAGACCCAGGAGTCCTAGTAATGCATCCATTGTTTCTGATAACTCTACTAGATCCAGTTCTAGCTTGAACTTCCCTCCCATTGAATTGCCCGTTTTTAAAGCTGATTTGACAAAATACTTAAGTTTCAGGAACACCATTCAGAGCTTAGTTATAAATAATACCCACATTGACAATATGCAGAGATTACACTACTTATTGTCGTCTCTTCAAGGCGAACCTAAGGATTTGTTAGATGAAGGGGTCGGGGCAAAAGAGTGCCAAGCAACATTTTTGTCAAAACTGAGTTGTCGGTGCCATTTTTTGAGGATTATGATAAGCTATCAGTAAACACTAGAAACTTGCACAGAAACACATTCAAGTGGCACTGTATGTGACTTTCATCTTGTTGCCCCCAACAGTTCTTAGTAACACTCGGAGCAAAACAGTGTCAAGCAACCAGGAGACGCAGATTACCATGGATTGTAGGAGGAAGCTTGTGTTTTCGAGTGATTCTGAAGAATATCTCAGTGATACCGATGTAGATGCTGACTATCTTCCTCACATAGCATGTGAAATTTCCTCTCAAAATGGAAGTGAGGTAAGTGTTGCTTGGCATTATTTTGACCATAACTAAAGTTTCCGCCATTGTTGCTTGGGGTATGCAACTTATTAAGTCATTGGGTTATGTTTTAGGAACCGTTATAACACACTCTTGGATCGATAGCAAGTGGCTTTTTCAGTTCAAAGTTTACTCAAGTTATTTTAAGGCCTTTGTTGACCAACATTCGCGAATATTCATTATGTGGCTTGGCACTATATTGCTCCAATTTTAAATCTGTTGCTGTCAGTCATCATTTTTCTCAAGAAAGGTTACATTGTCACTTGCGACCAGAGGTTTATACGAGTTAACAGAAAAACTAGTGCATAAGTTTGCAGCACTCTTGTTAAAGTATCGTTATTAGTTACATAACAGAGGATACAACATGGGTATTTCTCGTACTAAGACTTGGTGTTTTGCACTGTTTAGGATATCCTGGATCATTCAAGGATACCGTAACATTCGCCTGAGAAAGGCCCGAATTATAGGAAGAGAAATAGACGTATTACGATGCAGATGAATAAGAAGAGGCGAAACGAAGGAAGAGAATATGTAGCACGTAAGACCGGAAAAATTGTTCCAGGAGCAAAAGTTAGAGAGCTATGTCGCTGTCCCCTGAGATGTTTTGAACTTGAAGAACAACAGATATTGTCGATATTTAATGGGTTTTGGCATTTCGCTGATTTTGATAAGCAAAATGCTTATTTATTTGGATGCATTGGAACTATTCCTGTAAAACGGAAATACAGGACACCTGATAATAGCCAAGCTACGGAAATTGTGGACATACAATGTAGGCATTCATGACTGTGGTAAAGACTTAGTGTGCATGTTTTTGTGGGATGAGAGTATTGCAGGAGAGGCAGTGACGAAATAGGTAGTGCAGATTTGAAGTATCTGAAAACAAACGCCGTCGATGCTAAAAAGCTTGTGATTTTTTCTGATAACTGCGGGGGCCAGAATAAAAACTGGAATATAATGGCACTCTGGCATTTAATTCACACTAAACGATTTAATGAGATCGAACACTGGCTTTTAACATCTGGCCACACATTCTTGCTATCAGATAGAGACTTTGTTAAAATTGAGAAGTACCAACGAAATCAGACGCCTGTGTACGACGCTGCCGACTAGAAATGTATCATTCAAGAATGTGGGAGAAAGAAGAAGTTCAGTGTAACAGACATGAAACAAGACGACTTTTATGACCTGGCAGCATTAAAAGTTGGACTCCTGAACACCAGTAAAAAAACATGTGTAAGTGGCATGGAATTTAAATTCACAGACGTAATTTGATCAAATTTGAAGCAAGTAATCCATGGTTTATCAAACTAAAAAACAAGAGTGAATGTGGATTTTGAAGACTGTAGGGTGCGAAAAGAGGCAGCACCACAACGTTGAGCTTGAAACGAAAGTACACTACTGTGCGAAAAATAAAGAAAAATAAAATGCAAGATGTGTTGAAACTCCTGGACTACGTCCCACCTGTCTATCACCAGTTTTATCTCAGCTTGATTCCTGATTCTGAAGACACTAATGAAGTTGAAGAAGTGTAGGAAAGGAGCAGCTGATATTTTAGTTTTAATGTTATGCATGTGCAGTTATAAGTCCCTAAATTCCATATTTCAAAAGAACAACATAGTTAAAAGATACAAACAGACCTTTTTCCGTGATGGGTTTACGTTGATTTATTTAAATTTATTTTCAGTTGCCAGTTCTACCCCGATTTCCGCTGCTAGCAATTTAAATATTATTGGTGGAAATGTTATTTCAATTGAAGATTGGTGTTAGTTTTAATTTCTGATTAAAATAGTTGAAATATCAGACATTGTTTCATTATCATAAAATAATATTCCTAAGATAAGTGTCACTCCCATTGGGGCAATAAAGTGCCAAGCCACAGTATTCTGTGACGTGGTATTAAATGTATTGACTTTTACTCTACAAATTGCAGCCCAAAAGAAATTATGCCTGCAAATCACATACAATGAATATTACTGAACCTTTCAAAGCTATTATTAGATCATTCCCGTGAATGGTACGATTTCACGATTTGAACAAACTTTCTAAGTGCTCTCCCGTAAATTTAAGAAAATGTTGCTTGGCACTCTTTTGCCCCGACCCCTTCAGATAACCTAGGCATATGTTTTGAGAACTTCACTGTTGTTAGGAATTTAACTGATGAAAGGTACAATAATGAACGCTTGATTGCTTCACAGCACGTAAAACCTTTGCTCAATCTCCATAATTGTAGTAGTTAATTTTTTTTTTAATATCGCAAATTGATAAACCGAATAAAATCTAACTTAAGCCTATTGACAGTTTGGAATGTCAAGATCCACTTCATGAAAATTTGCTACAGGAATTTATTGTAAATAACACCAAGTTCAACCATAGAAGCGAATGGGAAAACAGATTCGCCTCCACTGATATTTCCACACCAAGTAACTTAATTTATTTCTTGGAAAGAAAATGTCAAACATTAGAGCTAACAGAATCCAAGAAACCTGTTATTGAAGAAAAACGAGAGTTAAAATCCAACCTAAAGGCTCTTCACATTACCAACAACAGCACTTCCTTGAGTTGTAAATTTTGCAAACTTGATAATCACGGCATTTCTGATTGTAGAAAGTTCAAACAAGCAAACATTGGTCATCGTCACAAATTTGTGAGGGAAAACAAACTTTGTTATGTGTGTTTTTCCGCTTCTCATGTTTCTGAACAGTCTAAGCAAAACAAGTGCCCCCGGTGTAATGGACCCCACAACTTATTGGTTCACAAGGAACAACCAACTCCCAATAATAATAATAATAATAATAATAATAATAATAATAATAATAATAATAATAATGTTACAAGTTATGCAATTCTTTCACCCACCGCTATGAAGGTTGTTTCAGAACTAGGCTCTAATGTTTTGCTGAGCGCAGCGCGTGTAGGGGTGAAAGATAGTTCAGGAGAGATTGTACTAGCTAAAGTTTTGTTAGACTCTGCGAGTCAGTTATCCTTTGTGACTTCTGATCTTGTTGAGAAGCTTGGCATCCATACAAGGTCTTGTCGTCTACTTATTGTTGGCATGGGCAATGCGAATGTGTCGCCTTTATGCTCCACATGTAACCTTGTTTGGTTCTCTAATGTCTCAGATTATACATTGAAGTTGAACTGTGCAGTTGTGAACACAATCACAAGACCACTTCCTGCGCAGGAAATTGATTGTTCCAATTGCGTTATTCCTCAGGATATTATTTTGAGAGATAGGACATTTAATCAGCCTTCAACTGTTGATATCTTGCTAGGAGCTTATGTCTACTATGAAACTGTGTTGTCTAATATTTTACATAATAAAGCTTATCCCACCTTGTTAGGCACCGAATTTGGTTGGGTATTATCAGGCACTTTCCCTGAGTTGTGCATTAAGAATAATGCCAAGGCTCGTCGTGACAATCTTGTAAAACTTAATTCTATTGACACTAAACTCCAACGGTTCTGAGAACTTGAAGAACTTCATCAACCAGTTCTTCTTCCTGAATAAAGGGCTTGGGAAGAACACTTTGTGAATAGTGTTCAAAGAGATGATTTTGGTAGGTTTATTGTCAAACTTCCTATTCGTGCCACCAGGCGAGTTGGCCGTGTGGTTAGGAGCGCGCAGCTGTGAGCTTGCATCCGGGAGATAGTGGGTTCGAACCCCACTGTCGGCAGCACTGAAGATTTCCGTGGTTTCCCATTTTCACTCCAGGCAAATGCTAGACTGTACCTTAATTAAGGCCACGGCCGATTCCTTCCCATTCCTAGGCCTTTCCTATCCCATCGTTGCCATAAGACCTATCTGTGTCCGTGCGACGTAAAACAAATAGCAAAAATCCTTTTCGTGCCGAAGTGTCACCTGTAGCTGAGACTAAGCGTAATACTGTTAGAAGGCTCAGATTGAAAATAAATTTGCTAGACATACAGATTTGATATGAAAGTATGCTGATTTCGTGCGTGAATAAAGTTAAATGTGTCACATGGAAAATGCACCTCCCGAGATTTCTAACTCATTCAAATTTTACTTGCCCCATCATTGTGTGCTCAACGATACTAGCACTACAACCAAGCTTAGAGTTGTTTTTGACGGAAGTTGTGAATGATCAAATGGGATAGCATTGAATTCTATGTTACTTTTTGTCCCTACTATTAAGACTGACACGCTGTCATTTGCCTTAAGGTTCAGAACCTATTTTGTTGCTCTTACAGCTGACATTGCTAAGATGTACAGATGAGTTCAAATTCATCCCGACCACAGAAATATTCAGAAAATTATTTGGCGTGATTCTGCTGATGAAGAGATCAAAGACTACCGTCTTACTACTGTTACATACGGTACAAGTTCTGCCTCCTTTCTTGCCACGAGATATATAGTTCAACTTGCTGATGAACACAAAGAACACTGCATCAGAGATCATCCACTCTTCTTTTTATGTTGACGACCTGCTCGCAGGCACTAGTTCAGTTAAAGAAGGTAAGGAGCTTCAATCAGAAATCTCTTCTGTGCTTGATAGTGCACATTTTCATCTTAGAAAGTGGACATCAAATTGCCTTGAAGCTCTTGCCAATGTCTCTGTAGAGGATAGATAAATGTTGTCAACTTGTAACCTCATTAAAGATGAAGCTACTAAAACATTAGATATTGTGTGGCATCCTAAATGTGATGAGTTCCAGTTTCAAATAAATTTGAAGAAAGCACCCAAGGAAGTCACTAAGAGAAGCATTCACACTATCATTTCTTCCACATTTGATCTCTTTGGATTGTCAGGATGTGCCGTGGTTAAGTGTAAACTTATCCTCCAGTCTCTTCGGCAATTGAAAATCGATTGTGATGATCCGCTAGAACCTTCATCTGAAATTATTGAAATCTGGAATGCTATCTACAGTGAGATCACCTTGCTTAATGAACTCAGAATGCAAAGAAATGTAATGCCCTTTGCTAAGAATAAGGTTATTGAAATCCATGTCTTTTCTGACTCTTCAGCAGCTGCCTATGGTGAGTGTGTGTTAGTTATGACAGTATCTGATAATGATGAGGTATCAGTGACTTCTCGCCTTATGAATAAGGTCACTGAATTTCTGAAATTCCACATTGCTTTTTCCATATACTGCTGGACTAACAGCACGATAGTTCTGTGTAGGTTACAGAAACCCGCCAATTGTTCAAAAACCTTTGTAGCCAATAGAGTTGCTGAAATTCAATACCTCACTTCAGTTTCAGATTTATGACATGTACCTACCCACACCAGTCCAGCTGACCACTTGTCTCGAGATGTTTTGCCCTCAGAAATGGTGGTATGGTCCCTCCTGGTTACACGAATTGTCCCCAGTGTATCCTGATTTTGTTGCCAGCAGTACACCATCTGCTGTGAATGCAGAAACGAAACCCTCTTTGAGAGTCCTGCTAGTTAACGTGCACCCACCTGAGTTAGAGAGTTTTTCCCTTCTCAAACTCAAGCGAGTTTATAGCTATGTTCTGAGATTGATTATCAATGTCCACTCCACTAAGGATGCTCATTTCATTGGTCCAGTTACCCCTGAAGAACTGAGGATTACTGAAAAGAAACTAGTAAGTCTGATGCAAGCTAGTGAATATGGGAAGAAACTTCATGACTTGAGGTTTAATAATGCAGTTGCCTATTCAAGCACATTAACAACTTTTAATCCGTTTCTGGGTGATAACAGGTTGCTGAGTGTCGGTGGTTGACTCATGGATTGGCAGTTAGAATGTAATGAAAAACACCCTATCATTCTTCCTCAGAAACACTTAGATACTAAATTGATTGTTAAACACGAACATGAGATGCTATTGCATTCCGGTCCTCAGGCTGTATTGTTTTCTTTGCGTAACAGATTTTGAAATCCACGTGGGAAGACAGTTATTCGTGGTGTGATCCATCTGTGTTACAAGTGCTTCAGGAGCAAACCTCCACTAACCACTCACATAATGGATCCGTTACCCTCGTATAGAGTTGAACCCTCTTTACCCTTCGTTAAGGTTGGTCTTGATTATGGTGGCCCAGTCATCATAAAGGGTGATAACACGAGGAGTAAGATAAAGTTTAAAGCATACATTGCTCTCTTTGTTTGTCTTGTCACTAAGGTAATACATCTTGAACCTGTGAAGAGTGTAACGACTCAGGACGTCCTCGCTGCATTTAGAAGATTTACGGCTCGTAGAGGATTTCCAAATCTCATCCTGAGTGATAAAGGCACAAATTTTGTTAGAGCAAACAATGATTTATTAAGATTTATTAAGGATAGCTGCACTGAAATAGAAGAATATTCATCTAATTTGAATGTGAAAAGGAAGTTTATTCCACCCTCCAGTCCTCATTTCGGTGGGCTTTGGGAGGATGGAATAAAGTCCGCAATATCACTTTTGAAGTGGACCATAGGAAATTCTATTCTTAATTTTGAAGAGCTGAGTAATCTTTTGTATCAAATTGGGTCTGCGTTGAACTCGAGACCGCTCTGTTCAATGACTGACGAATGATCAATGATCAATGCTATTTGACACCTGGACATTTTCTAGTAGCGAGACGATTGACCTGTGTTCCCTCTCCAGACATATCCAACAGCTACCGCTCCTGTCTAACTAAATGGAATTTGGTGCAACAGCTCTATCACGCTTTTTGGCAGAGATGGTCAAAGGAATACATACAATCACTTAAACAAGGACGTAAATGGTATTCGATAGGAGAATGGACTCCAACTGTGGTAGACTTGGTTCTTCTAAGGGAAGATAACCTTCCTCCTCTGGTTTGGAAGACCGACATAATCCAGGAGCTCCATCGTGGTTGTGATAATATTACTAGTGTGGTCGCTGTCAAAACAAAAACTGATATTTTTCGCCGTGCCACAGTAAAATTGTGTCCATTGCCCAAAGATTGTGTAATTTGTATATTTTGCATATGTTGTATGAGAAGTTTTTTCATTCATTTGTCTGTGATTGTGTATAAGAGACTTGACATTGATTGTGAGTGCTGAGATTTTTCTAAGAGGCGAGTATGTTGCGGCTTTTGTGTTGGCAACTCGCCGGCCTCATTTCATTTGTCACTCTCACATTTGACAACGTTCTGCCGTGTCCATTATTATCGTCAGACTGAACATGGCGACCGGCAGCAGTAGACGCTTCTTGATGTATCTCTACATTTTCTTTTGCATATATGTGTAAATATGTGGTATTTATTCGTGTGTAATAAATATGTTAAATCACCTTCTTAGTGATGTGTTGTGTTGTGTCTGCTCGTTTAGGGCAGTTTGTTTCTCCATCTGACTTGTTCCAAATTGTGTTTGTGCGCCTATGGAAATGAACAATGTTATGTGCGTCCGATATGTTGATTCGTCGGTCACAACATACACATTAGATAACATTTCACTTTATGGTAACAAATACGATAATTTAGGAAAAAGGCAACCACTTTCATTTGATTTTAAAGCACTTTCCCATTTTGGGATTTTGTCGGATTTTCGGTACGTTAAAACGCAACGTTTGTTGAGTTGAATATCACATCTATAGCTTCAGAAGCAATTTTCCCAGATTTATCGATCTTTTATTTAGTTGGACTAAACTAATCCTTGGAACTCTGCAATTAGTGAGAAACTCAGAACTACGAGGAATAACAATTGATTTTCTGTGGATCAAGGGACACGCCGGAATTGAACACAACGAAACAGTAGACCTCCTCCTAGTCAAAGTATGACCGAGTACTTCCGAGAAGTACCACTTCAGTGTTATGGGTACAATACAGACTTTGTCCCCTTTATCTGTATGAAAGCTCACGAGAAATGGTTAGCGGAATGAACTACATAGGATCTTGACACTGGACGATATTATGATGCACTACCAAACGATTGTTCGCCAGTTTCAGATCCGCCAGATGTCAATTTTCACCCCTAATACGCATGAGACTCGGACACGGATGTTATGCCAACCACCTCTACCGTATTAAAGTGTTGGACTCTCCCAGGTGTGAAAATGAATCCCCCCCGTGTATTTCAGATTTGAACCATATTTTAATTGTTTGTACGAAGTACAGCGCAGCACGATCAGTAATGTTCACAAAACTGGAACCCCACTTCCTACAAGCGTGCCAGTTTTACTTTCGCCTTGCAAGCACAATGTACATAGTGTAATTTTAGCTGAATTACACAGAAATAGTGACTTACAAATATAATTTATATTGTTAATAAATTGAAATGGCGTATGGCTTTCAGTGCCGGAAGTGTCCCAGGACATGTTCGGCTCGCCAGGTGCAGGTCTTTCGATTTGACACCCGTGGGAGACCTGCGCTTCGTGATGAAGAGGAAATGATAATGAAGACGGCACATACACCCAGCCCCCGTTCCAGAGATATTAACCAATGATGGTTAATATTCTCGACCCTACCGGGAATCGAACCCGGGACCCCTGTGTCCGAAGGCCAGCATGCTAACCATTTAGCCATGGAGCCGGACGTTAATAAATGTATCTTATTTAACCAAAAAATTGTATTGCATTGATTTTAGCAAAGGAGAGAATACAAATCATAAACTGTGAATAATAACACATTCATTGAATATGTGTTTTGGAAAATACTGTCGCAAGTGATGTTCTTTGTTTACTTCCTTCAACAATATTATAACAAAATTGTCCTTTATTTCAGGTATATGTATACATTGTTATGTAAATTGTAAATATTCAACAATTTGCGTGCTGTATGGCTAATAGGGCTAAAACACAAATAAAATGAATTCGAACGACGATTCCAATCACAGATAGTGACGATAGGATAGAGCACACATCTCTTAAAAGAAGTAAAAGTTGAACAAATCCTGTAGAAAATTCCGTTATACTTTGGCAGTTATTTTATATAAAGCCGAATGGAACCTCTTTGTCTACAGCGCCGTATGTTTAAGGGGAATTCATCCCATTTCGAAGTCGGGGAAGCAAAAGGTTGTGTTACCGTTGAAAGTGCTACGCAATGTCTAGTTCGCATACGCAATTAAAACCCACTCCACACGAGAACAATAGAAAATTTACCTCTCAATGGTGGGAAAAGCTTGCTCGTCTGAATAGGAAGATAATAAAATAACAATTGGGTATGACCTCCGAAGAGGCCTGGCGCACGTCTTTCGAAATGACGCCTACCGGCAAGCTGCGTTTCTGTGAGGATTCCAATGTTGAACGTACACACACACACACACACACACACACACACACACAGCCCCCAGCAAGAGGAATTAACCAATGGATGTTAAAATCTCGTCCCGACTGGTAATCGAAGCCAGGAATCATTAGACCAACCATTTAGCCATGGAGTTGGACTGGGTAGTAATATGATTATAGGAGATAAGGGTTTTATTTCACTGTCATCGTCGGAGTTCACAGAATGATTACAAAGGATTTTTAATTTCCACTAGAAGCAGTGAATAAAGAACACGTCACGTCCATCTGAGTCAAAAGTGACTCCATCCTGAGCTGATACAGTTCTACTCTCGTAAAGATCCTGGTACATAAATATATGATTAGTGCAGAAATACATCTCACATGATGCTGTGTACGGTTATAATATCGTGGATTTATAGGCAAAGTGCATTAAGTAAAAAAAAAATTACATTTGAAAAAAAAAGGTGTTTGAAAGTTTTTACAGTAATTAATTGTCAATATCTGCTCTCAGAATAAGAATATTTATCTTTAAAATTATGAAAAAATATATAGTATCTAGAAGAGCGCTGAATAACCAAAATTGTATTTTTCGCAGCTAATCAAATTTAACTAACAGTTTTATCAAAACATTTCGTTGACAATGAAGTGAAATGAAATAGCATATGGCTTTTAGTGCCGGGATGTGTCCGAGGACTTCTGCTCGCCAGGTGTAAGTCTTTTTAATTTGACGCCCGTCGGTGAACTTCGCGTCGTGATGAGGATGAAATGAGGATGAAGACGAAGCCAGGACTCCTTACACTAACCATTTAGCCATGGAGCTCGACTGGGTAGGAATATGATATATTAACATTACACGATCTAGTACATACAACACAATAACACCGATTATCTGATCGTTTATTCACTCTAAATAAGTACAGAAGAGGATTACCAAAAGGGCCACTGTATCAGTCACTGCTTCTCCATGGTTTTTGTTGTATTCCTCGTGATAATTATCTGATTGGTTTTGCGTCTGATAAACTACCTAATGATTTTTGAACACTCTGAGGGACTTGAAAGTTTGTCCCCCAGGTTTATTGAGCAATTATTAAGCACATTTAAATATCCTAGGATTGAGCCCGGATCGAAGCCACCAGACCGAGCAACTGGCTATGTGATTTGGGTTACATAGCTGTCAGCTTGCGTTCGGAAAATAGTGAGTTCGAAACTCACTATCGGCAGCCCTGAAGATGGTTTTCTGTCGATTTCCATTTTCGCACCATGCTGTACCTTAATTAAGGTCACGTCCGTCTCCTTCCCATTCCAAGCCTTTCCTATCCCATCATTGCCGTAAGACCTATCTGTATCGGTGTGACGTAAAGCATATTCTAAAAAAGTAAAAAATCGAAACCACCATCTTCAGAATAGAAAGCCAGTACTCTACCATCTGATCCACACACTCCAGCCCTTGGATTTCTTACAACCACATAGTTTATTGTTGTGTGTTTTGGAGATCCGAGAAACCTTCAGAGAGATGATTCAGTAAACTCTCCCAAGCAAGGAAATAAGCAAATACTAGAGTTGTACCTTAATTATGGCCACACCCGCTTTCTTTCCTCTCCCATCGTCGCCACAAGACCTATCTGTCTCGGTGCGACTTACTGTAAAGCAAACTGTAAAATCTTGAACCTCGAGGACTTGACCATTTTCCGAAAATTCTCGCTTGCATTCTGCGGGATGTTAACGACAGCCTGTAAGGAGATCGTTGTTCTCCCTGAGTTATCATGTCCACTGAGAAAACTAACGAATTTTGCACTAAATGAACAATTCAACATAGGAACCTACCTTACACAACATGCAATTATTTAAAGAATATTCCAGCCGTATTGTATACTAATCGCATATTATTAGGCATGCTGTACCGGAAGATGGAAATATAATCTTTGGTGAAGTTACTGACATTTTTGGGCATGTGATTGTGTTAAAAACAGTGTCATTACACTTTTTACAACGTTGAAGAACTCATTTCTCACAGTAAAATGCCAGCAATCCAGTGTCGTTTAAGACTGCTAGGCTAGCAGTTGAAACAAGATGAAGTACTTCTTCTTCTTCTTCTCCTTCTTCTGCACCCAATTTTCTGGGGTTGGGCGGATACCATTCCTGATGCCAAACCCTTGTAAGATGGGTCCTATTCACCATTGCGGGTTTGTGCGGTGAATGGTGGTGTGTTGCACGAGTATGGAGAGATGTGTATTAAGACAAGCACAAACACCTAGTCCCTGAGCCAGGATAATTAACCATACACATTTTAAATCCCCGACTCTCCCGGAAATAGAACCCTGCGTCCTATCCACCGAAGGCCACGACGCCGATCAATCAGCCAAGGAGCCGGACAATTTAATTGACCCAGCTACACAGCGACACAGATAGATATTACATTCACAACGTAATGCAGGTCTTCGCCCCCCCCCCCCGCGGTTTTGTTGCTAAGAACCTCATTCATTACGCCTTCTCTCAGCGTAGCCGATAGCATTTCTTGCATTCTGCGGGATTTAGTAGTATTTATCGATACGACCACTAATAATATAAATATTTGAGAATTAAATTTTAGGCCTTCCCCTAAACTACCATTTCATTCAGCGTGAATAAAATGATTTATAGCCTAGATTGTAGTGGCTCATTCTCCGACTTTATATACCAGTTTTCGATGAGATAGGACCACTAATGACGTAAACAATTAAGAAATTAGGCCTTCCCCTAAACAACCATTTCACTCAGCGTGAATAAAATCATTTATAGCCTAGATTGTAGCAACTTATTCTCCGACTTTGCATACCAAATTTTATTAAGATAGGAGCATTAATGACAGAAATATTTGAACACTAAATTATAGGCCTTCCCAAAAACTACCATTTTATCAGCGTGAATAAAATTACTTATGGCTTAAATTGTAGCGACTTATTCGCCGACTTTGAATACCGATTTTCATTAAATTCTCTTTAGCCGTTTTCTAGTGATGCGTGTACAGACAGACAGACAGACAGACAGACAGACAGACAGACAGACAGACAGACAGACAGACAGACAGACAGACAGACAGACAGACAGACAGACAGACAGACAGACAGACAGACAGAAATTACGGAAAAGTAAAAAATGAATTTTCTTGTTACTGTGGACATGACCGATACAGAAATACCATTCTTTTCAAATTCTGAGCAATGTACAGACAAAACTCTTATTATATATATATAGACTACCAAGATACCCGTGCTTCGCTACGGTAATATACTGAAATTTATAATTGAATGCTTATTGTTTTAGATATATAATCCGCCGAAATTCGCGATCGGACTCGTTTTCTAATAGATTACGGCAAGTTTCCTCCCATTTTTCAATCTTTCTTTCCAGCAATCGATTTCGTTCTTCCCGGGCTAGGTCCAGGTATTCCACCCGGTCAGTTGGGTCCCTAAATCTTTGCCATCTTTTCCTATAAGCATTTTTAATATGGATGAAATCCTTCAGGGGATCTGTCGTGGTGTCGTCTTGGGTGCCTTGGCGGTACTGAACCCGCGGCCGTACTGCATTCGTAGTCATTAACCGTCCAGGACCCGTTTCCAGCGTGGTCCGCACATTTGACGACGGTCCAATGTCCGCTACTTGGCGGTAAATTGCATCTGCTGCCATTGTCATTGTTGACAATGCGACCAGCACCATTGTCGCGCTTAGGCAAGTGTGCGGGATTTCTGGCGATACGAATGACATACCTCCGTGTATTATTGACCTTATTATAGAGGTGAACAATTTGACGGCCAATCTCATTCCTATCGTTTATTTCAAACGTGTTTAAATTTTTATTTATATGCCAGGAGTATCTACTGTAATCTAAGAACGTTCTCCGAAGGAAAAGGTGGCTGTTGAAAAAGAACCCAGGAAAGATTAAAAATGATCGGTTTATGATCAGAATAAGTACATCGAAAATCTACAGCCTGTTTCCTGTCATTCGACAGGGTCAGGGATGGAATGAATAAAGCCCCATCTAGCGGCGACAATAGGAATTGTGCCGG
Organism: Anabrus simplex; assembly: GCF_040414725.1. NCBI lineage: Eukaryota > Metazoa > Arthropoda > Insecta > Orthoptera > Tettigoniidae > Anabrus > Anabrus simplex. The sequence continues at coordinate 525,514,964 of NC_090266.1, forward strand.
CTGCCGAAGCTCCCCACTGAGGCAATGATCGATGAGTGACAAATGAAATGAAATATTGGACAGTGTTGCTGGAATGAATGATGACAGGAAAAGCCGGAGTATCCGGAGAAAAACCTGTCCCGCCTCCATTTTGTCCAGCAAGAATGTCACATGGAGTGACCGGGATTTGAAACACGGAACCCAGCTGTGAGAGGCCGGCGCGCTGCCGCCTGAGGAACGGAGGCTCCTTATAAGTACATTATGAACAGTAAAATCAATTGGTCTCACCTCCTTTTACACCCCACCGCCGTTAAGTTTATTAACCCCCACCCACCCCCCCAAAAAATTAAAAGAAGGCGTGTTTCTTTATGTTTAAAGGAGATTCCAAACACCAATGTTCACGTCTATTACCTTCAGTTTTGAGATATAAGTATCACCTTAAAAATAATTCACTTTTTTTAACTTCTCTTCACTCTCCCCCCCCCCCCCCTACAAAGAGATATTTAGGCTAAAAATACTTGTTCCTTTAATAGTAAAGGATCTTCTAAATACCATTTATCACCAGTCTAACCTCTTTTTTGATTTTGATTTATGTGTCCTCATGAAAGGAATTCAACTCCTTTTCACTCTCGCCCCCCCCCCACCCAAGATTGTTTCCCCCCCAAAACGCGCTTTTCCTTGTTTTTAAAGGAGATCCAAATACCAATTTTCGCGTCTGTAACAACTTTAGATTTTATTAGATGTATGTATTCTCATACAATTAAGTCAATTAATATTTTCAATCCTTTAACCCACCCCCCCAAACCCCCTTCATTGGATTTTCCGAGAATACGTGTTTGTTTACTTTTAAAGCAGATTCCAAAAATCAAATTTCACGTGTATAACATCTTCATTTTTGAGATATCAGTAGCCTAATTAAAAGAATTCAAACACCATTTTCAGTCAATTTTACCACCCCCCCCCCCACTACCCAAGTGGTATTTCCGAAAACTAAAAATACATGTTTCTTTATTTTTAATAGAATTAAAAATGAACATTTTTCACTTCTGTAACATGTTAAGTTTTTGAGATACACTGTAGAAATTCTCATTTTAAAATTTCACCTCCTTTTTAGTTACCCTTAAGTGGAGTTTCCAAAAATAAATCACCTATGTTTCTTTACACTTACAGGAGATTCCAAATACCCACTTTTTACGTCTGTAACATTTTACGCTTCTCAGGTATTCTGTAGATATAATCTTTCAAAAAATTCACCCCAATTTATCACTCCTGTTTAACCGCCATTAATTGAATTTTCCATAAGGAAAAATATGCGTGTTTTTTTTAATTTTAAAGGAGATCCCATTTACAAATTTTCAGTTCGGTAAAATCTTCAGTTTCTGAGATATATGTATCCTCACTAAAGGCATTCAACCCATTATTCACACTTTTACACCCCTCCTAATGGGATTTAGAGAAAACAAATAAATACGTGTTCCTTTATTTTTAGGGAGATTCTGAACACCAATTTTTACATCTGTAAACGTTCAAAGTTTTAAGATGTAGACACACTCATTTTAAAATTCACCCCCCCCCCTTTTCACCATTATTTGGATTTTCCAAAAACGAAAAAATACCGTTTCTTTATTTTTAAAATAGATCCCAAGTACCAATTTTCAGGTCTGTAATATATGCAGGTTCTGAAATATAAGTAGCCTCATTAAAGGCATTCAACCTCTTTTTCACCCTTTTCCACCCTTCCTATTAGGATTTTCCGAAAACAAAAGATACGTGTTCCTTTATTTTTAAAGGAGATTCTAAATACCAAATTTTACATCTATAAACTTTAAAAGTTTTAAGATATAGATACACTCATTTTAAAAACTTCATCCCCCTTTTCACCCCCCATTATTTGGATTTTCCCAAAACAAAAAATACATGTTGCTTTATTTTTAAAGTAGATCCCAAATACCAGTTTTCAGGTCCGTAATATATTCAGGTTCTGAAATATAAGTAGCCACATTAGAGGCATTCAACCTGTTTTTCACCCTTTTCCACCCTTCGTATTAGAATTTTCCGAAAACAAAAATATACGTGTTTCTGTATTTTTAAAGGACATCCTAAATACCAATTTTTACATCTATAAACTTTAAAAGTTTTGAGGTATAGATACATTCATATTAAAAAAATCACCCCCCTTTTACCCCCCCACCATTAAATGGATTTTCTAAGAACAAAAAATACGCGTTTCTTTATTTTTAAAGGAGATCCCAAACACCAATTTTCAGGTCTGTAATATCTTCAGTTTCTAAGATATAAGTATTCACTTTAAAGGCATTCAACCATTTTTCAACCCTTTTCACCCCTCCTATTGGGATTTTCAGAAACCAAAAAAGTACGTGTTCCTTTATTTTTAATGAAGATTCTAAATACCAATTTTTACATCTCTAAACTTTAAAACTTTTGAGATATAGATGCACTCATTTTAAAAATTCACTCCTCTTTTCACCCTCGCATTAACTGGATTTTCCAAAAACAAAAAAATGTGTTTCTTTATTTTTGAAGGCGATCAAAATTATCAATTTTGAGGTCTGTAATATCTTCAGTTTCTGAGATATAAGTACCGGTATCCTGATTAAAGGCATTCAACCTTTTTTTCACCCTTTTTCACCCCTCGTATTGGGATTGTCTGAAAACAAAAAATACGTGTTTCCTTATCTTTAAAGAAGTTTCTAAATACCAATTTTCACATCTGTAAACTTTTAAAGTTTTGAGATATAGACACACTCATTTTAAAATTTCACCCCCTTTTCACCCCCTTAGCGACGGAATATCCAAAAATCCTCTCTTAGCGAGCACCTACATCTTAATATGAATATATCCCCAAAATTTTGTTTCTTTATGTCCAGTAGTTTTGGCTCGGCGATGATGAATCTGTCAGTCAGTCAGTCAGTCAGGACAAGCTACTTTATATATATAGACTAGCAAGATACCCGTGCTTCGCTACGGTATTATACTGAAATTTATAATTGAATGCTTATTGTTTTAGATATATAATCCGACGAAATTCACGATCTGACTCGTTTTCTGCGAGAATCCACCAAATTTCCCGATCTGACTGGTTTTCTATTATTTTACGGCACGTTTCCTCCCATTTTTCAATCTTCCTTTCCAGCAATCGATTTCGTACTTCCCGGGCTAGGCTCAGGTATTCCTCCCGGTCAGCTGGGTCCGTAAATCTTTGCCATCTTTTCCTATAATCATTTTTAATATGGATAAAATCCTTCAGGAGATCCGGCGTGGTGTCATATTGGGTGCCTTGGCGGCACTGAACCGGCGGCCGGACTGCATTCTTAGTCATTACTAGGGAGCGGATTTTTATGTAATTATATATGTTTTGCGTAAGTTTTAACGCAAGTTACGAAGTTCATTATTCCTATTGTGCATCCCCAAATGTAAAAACTGAATCTTATTTCACATAAAAACACATATTTTCACAGTTTTTTTATGTAAATACATATTTTAAGAAAATCTATAATTAGCACATAAATCGCCAATATTTGTTGATCAATAAAATTTAAAATGCTTCTGTGTTATGAAACAATGCTCATATTTTCATTTTACGATTACGGTATTGTTTTTAACAGTGTATTTAACATAATGTATCTGAATGTTTCGGCTATTTATGGACTTCCCTCCATAAGTTCTAAAACTTGCTGGTCACTGGCTACGTCGTTATATTTAGACAGCGATTTGATTTGCTGCACAAGATGTTTCCTTGCATGATGTCATTCCAACTCTTTATGAGTCAGTCCTCTCGGGTTTTTTTATAGAATATCAGCGAAAGGCAATCACGGAGAGATAAGGTGACGTAATTCCTTTACAACACGGGAGACTCGGAAGAATATTGCCCCACCATTAGGTAGTGGAATTTCATCACTCCTAAGAGTAAGGTGAGCTGTTCGGGTCCACATATCATTCCCGTGGTCGTGTGATATTGTATGGATTTATAAGAAATATTTCCTTCAGTGTCCGCTGCTATTCTTTTTATTGAAAAGTGATTAACCGTAAATGCGTGTGCCGTAACCTGCAAAATAATGCCAAAAGAGAAGTCGAGTACAAGGTCGCGTCTTCAACAATATGTAGTGGAATTTAAAAGCACTTTCACTACCGATGGAAAAGTATTATTTTGCCAACCGTGTGGTAAAACAGTACGTGCAGATCAACGTTCTCAACTAATCCAGCATTTGTCTGGAAATAAGCATACTGCGGCTGCTTCGCGTGTGCGTTCGCGACAGTTACTAATAACTGAACCAGCTACTTCAAATGCTGGCCCATCTAAATATTCCCAGTATTATTTAGATGTGTGCAGAGCATTTGTTTGCGCCAACATTCCTCTTGGTAAAATAAATAATCCGGGACTGAGAAATTTCCTAACAAAGTACATTAATTTTGAGCCTCCAGACGAATCCACATTAAGGAAAAACTGTCTCCCAAAATGTTACGAAGAAACTTTACAGAGAATTCGGGCAGTATGTGATAGCGAAAAACTGTGGGTGAGCATTGACGAAACCACTTATTCAAGTGGCAGAAAAGTAGGAAATGTTGTAGTTGGTGTGTTGAAGAATGACAAAACTGCTTGCGAACATTCTTATTTGCTAGCGTGTAAAGAAATGCTTGCTGCAAACCACGTCACTGTAGCTAGGTTAATCAATGAAGCCATGAACTTACTTTGGCCAAAAGGTATAAAATACGACCATGTATTGCTTTTCCTTACTGACAGTGCAGCTTACATGAAAAAGGCAGCCGAAGGCCTTTCTGTGAGCTATCCGGAAATGATACACGTAACTTGCGTTGTTCATGCTCTACACAGGTTATGTGAAACTGTGCGGGCTCAGTATCCTCAAGTGGATAAATTAGTGTCTAATGGCAAAACAGTCTTCGTAAAAGCATCCTCAAGAATCGATATCTTTAAAGAGAAAAACCCGGATCTTTCGCTTCCTCCTCTGCCTATTGTTACGCGGTGGGGTTCCTGGCGTAGCGCTGTGGTATACTACGCAAACAATTTCGAAAGTTTTGCATCCGTTGTGAACGTGCTAGATAAAAACGACGCGTCGTCAATTAAGATTCTTCAAGAGATACTAAAAGACAGCTCTTTGAAAAATGATTTGACGTTTATATCTGCCAATCTAAGCTTCTTGTGCAAAACTATAGACATACTTGAAAAATCCACTAACCTGTTATCCGAAACAGTGAAGGAAGTGCGTGCTGTTGAAAATAAATTAGATTCACTCCCGGCTTCGCAGGTACAGGGACTGTTACAGGTCAAATATCAAAATTTGTTCAGAAACAACAGAGGATTTCAAACAATGTGCCAAATTTCTAACGCATTAGAGGGTGCTCATGTTGGCGAAATTGATGGCGTTATTGTTGGTGACATTCCTCTCTTTAACTATGCTCGTCTGACTCCCTGTGATGTGGAGCGATCGTTTTCGCAGTATAAGGCGTTCTTTAGAGATAATCTGCAAGCATTTGTGATGGACAATTTGGAGATGACCTTTGTTGTTCACTGCAATTCTGAGACTACTTCTAGCAACTAATATTCCAGCGTGTGATGGGTGAGTACGAACTGGTACTATTTTTTCAAAGATGATAGGTTGCTTTTGCCATATTTAAGCAAATCAGTACCTTTAAAAAATAACCATTCATAATATCTACTATGGAATATCTAAAATTAATATACCATACAGCACGTTTCCGTACACAGACATCATTTTGCCTTAAGGAGCACGTTTGGTAGCACCATATTCTAACAAAAAACATTATACTTATTTACTTCTTGAGCGCGAGTAGTTATGTGATATTTAAAGGAAAATAATTTCAATTCTTTATCACAAATTTAAAAGTTTTTCAGCACATAAAAAATAAATATTTTTCACATTTTTAGCACATAAAAATCCGCTCCCTAGTCATTATCCGTCCAGGAGCCGTTTCCAGCGCGGTCCGCACATTTGACGACGGTCCGGAATATTATTATTATTATTATTATTATTATTATTACTATTATGTGTTGCTGGAATTGCTGATGACAGGGAAAACCAGAGTATCCGGAGAAAAATCTGTCCCGCCACCGTTTTGTCCAGCTCGAATATCACATGGAATGACCGGGATTTGAACCACGGAACCCAGCTGTGAGAGGCCGGCGCGCTGCCGCCTGAGCAACGGAGGATCCTTATAAGTACATTAATAACAGTAAAATCAATTGGTCTCACCTCCTTCTACACCCCACCTCCGTTAAGTTTATTTACCGCCACCCCCCCACCCCCCCCAAAAAAATTAAAAGAACGCTTGTTTTTTCATGTTTAAGGGAGATTCCAAACACCAATGTTCACGTCTATTACCTTCAGTTTCGAGATATAAGTATCCCAATAAAAATAATTTACTTTCTGCACTTCATATCACAATACTCCCCCCCCCCCCCTGAGTGAATTTTCCCACAAAAAATACTTGTTTCTTTAATAGTAAAGGATCTTCTTAAATACCAATGATCACGACTCTAACTTCTTCAGTTTTTGATTTATGTGTCCTCATGAAAGGAATTCAACTCCTTTACACTCCCGCCCTCCAAGATGGTTTCCCCACCAAAACGCGCTTTTCTTTGTTTTTAAAGGAGATCGAAATTCGAATTTCCACGTCTGTAACAACTTTAGTTTTTATTAGATGTATGTATTCTCATACAATTAAGCCAATTAATTTTTCAATTCTTTCACCCCCCCCCCCCCTTCATTGGATTTTCCGAGAAAAAACTACCATTTCACTCAGTACGAATAACAGTACTGATAGCCTAGATTATAGGGACCTATTCCCCGACTTTGCATACCAATTTTCTTGAAGATACGACCAAAAATAAAATAAATATTTGACAATTAAATTTTAGGTCTTCCCCTAAACTACCGTTTTTTCAGCGTCTGTAGCCTATATTGTAGAGAATTATTTCCCTTCTTTGTCTAGCGATTTTCATTAAGACACGACCACTAATAACAAAAATATTTGAGAATAAAATGTCAGGCCTTCCCCTAAACTACCATTTCACTCAGCGTGAATAAAATCATTTATAGCCTAGATTGTAGCAACTTATTCTCCGACTTTGCATACCAAATTTTATGAAGATAGGAGCATTAATAACATAAATATTTGAACACTAAATTATAGGCCTTCCCAAAAACTACCATTTTATCAGCGTGAATAAAATTACTTATGGCTTAAATTGTAGCGACTTATTCGCCGACTTTGAATACCGATTTTCATTAAATTCTCTTTAGCCGTTTTCTAGTGATGCGTGTACAGACAGACAGACAGACAGACAGACAGACAGACAGACAGACAGACAGACAGACAGACAGACAGACAGACAGACAAGAAATTACGGAAAAGTAAAAAATGAATTTTCTTGTTACTGTGGACATGACCGATACAGAAATACCATTCTTTCCAAATTCTGAGCAATGTACAGACAAAACTCTTATTTTATACTAGCAAGATACCCGTGCTTCGCTACGGTATTATACTGAAATTTATAATTGAATGCTTATTGTTTTAAATATATAATCCGCCGAAATTCGCTATCTGACTCGTTTTCTGCGAGAATCCACCAAAATTCCCGATCTGACTGGTTTTCTATTATTTTACGGCACGTTTCCTCCCATTTTTAAATCTTCCTTTCCAGCAATCGATTTTGTACTTCCCGGGCTAGGCTCAGGTATTCCTCCCGGTCAGTTGGGTCCGTAAATCTTTGCCATCTTTTCCTATAATATTTTTAATATGGATAAAATCCTTCAGGAGATCTGGCGTGCTGTCATATTGGGTGCCTTGGCGGCACTGAACCCGCGGCCGGACTGCATTCTTAGTCATTACCCGTCCAAGAGCCGTTTCCAGCGCGGTCCGCAGATTTGACGACGGTCCGGAATATTATTATTATTATTATTATTATTATTATTATTATTATTATTATTATTATTATTATGTGTTACTGGAATGGCTGATGACGGGGAAAACCGGAGTATCCGGAGAAAAACCTGTCCCGCCTCCGTTTTGTCCAGCACGAATGACACATGGAGTGACCGGGATTTGAACCACGGAACCCAGCTGTGAGAGGCCAGCGTCCTGCCGACTGAGCAACGGAGGATCCTTATAAGTACATTAATAACAGTAAAATCAATTGGTCTCACCTCCTTCTACACCCCACCGCCTTAAGTTTATTTACCGCCACCCCCCCCCCAAAAGAAAATTAAAAGAATGCTTTTTTTCTTTATGTTTAACGGAGATTCCAAACACCAATGTTCACGTCTATTACCTTCAGTTTTGAGATATATGTATCCCCATAAAAATAATTTACCTCTTTTCACTTCATTTCACAATAATCCCCCCCCTAAGTGAATTTTCCCGCAAAAAATACTTGTTTCTTTAATACTAAAGGATCGTCTAAATACCAATTATCACGACTCTAACTTCTTCATTTTTTGATTTATGTGTCCTCATGAAAGGAATTCAACTCCTTTACACTCCCGCCCTTAAAGATGCTTTTCCCCACCAAAACGCGTTCTTTTTTGTTTGTTTTTAAAGGTGATCCAAATACGAATTTTCACGTCTGTAACAACTTTAGTTTTTATTAGATGTATATATTCTCATACAATTAAGCCAATTAATTTTTCAATTCTTTCACCCCCCCCCCCTTTATTGGATTTTCCGAGAATACGTGTTTCTTTACTTTTAAAGCAGATTGCAAATATCAAATTTCACGTCTGTAACATCTTCATTTTGGAGATATCAGTAGTCTAATTAAAAGAATTCATCACCATTTTCAGTCACTTTTACCCCCCCCCCCCACCCTCCACCCAAGTGGTATTTCCGAAAACTAAAAATACACTTTTCTTTATGTTTAATAGACATAAAAAATACCATTTTTCACTTCTGTAACATGTTAAGTTTTTTTAGATATACTGTAAAAATTCTCATTTTAAAATTTCACCCCTTTTGAGTTCCCCTTAAGTAGAGTTTCCAAAAACAAATCACCTACATTTCTTTACATTTACAGGAGACTTACACCCACTTTTTACGTCTGTAACATTTTACGTTTCCAAGATATTCTGTAGATATAGTCTTTCAAAAAATTCACCCCAATTTGTCACTCCTGTTTAACCGCCATTAATTGGCTTTTCCAAAAACTAAGAAATACGTGTTTCTTAATTTCTAAAGGAGATCCCATATGCGAATTATCAGTTCTGTAATATCTTTCGTTTCTGAGATATGTGTATCCTCATTAAAGGCATTCAACCCATTTTTCACCCTTTTACACCACTCCTATTAGGATTTACAGGAAACAAAAAAATACGTGTTCCTTTATTTTTAGAGGAGATTCTAACTACCAATTTTTACATCTGTAAATTTTGAAGTTTTAAGATGTAGACACACTCATTTTAAAAAAATCACCCCCCCCCTTTAACCCCCCCAATATTTGGATTTTCCAATAACGAAAAAATACGTGTGTTTCTTTACTTTTAAACTAGATCCAAAATACCAATTTTCAGGTCTGTAATATCTTCAGGTTCTGAAATACAAGTAGCCTCATGAAAGCCATTCAACCCATTATTCACCCTTTTACACCCTTCGTATTGGGATTTTCCGAAAACAAAAGAATACGTGTTTCTTTATTTTTAAAGGACATTCTAAATACCAATTTTTACATCTATAACCTTTAAAAGTTTTGAGATATAGATACACTAATTTTAAAAAATCACCCCCTTTTCACCACCCCCCATTAATTGTATTTTCCAAAAACAAAAAATAAGTGTTTCCTTTTTTTTAAAGGAGATCCCAAACACCAATTTTCAGGTCTGTAATATCTTCAGGTTCTGAAATATAAGTAGACTCATGAAATGCATTCGACCAATTTTTCAACCTTTTCCACCCTTCCTATTAGGATTTTCCGAAAACAAAATATACGTGTTTCTTTATTTTTAAAGCAGATTCTAAATACCAATTTTTACATCTATAACCTTTAAAAGTTTTGAGATATAGATACACTCATTTTAAAATATTACCCCCCTTAAATGCGTTTTCCAGAAACAAAAAGTACGTGTTTCTTTATTTTTACAGGAGATCCCAAACAATAATTTTCAGGTCTATAATGTCTTCAGTTTCTGAGATATAAGTAGCCTCATTAAAGGCATTCAACCCCTTCTTAACCCCTTTTCACTCCTCCTATTGCGTTTTTCCGAAAACATAAAAATACGTGTTTCTTTAATTTTAATGAAGATTCTAAATACCAATTTTTACATCTGCAAACTTTAAAAGTTTGGAGATATATTCACTCATTTTAGAAATTCACCCCCTTTTCACCCTCCCATTAATGGATTTTCCAAAAACAAAAAAATACGTGTTTCTTTATTTTTAAAAGAGATCAAAAGTACCAATTTTCAGGTCTGTAATATCTTCAGTTTCTGAGATATAAATACCAGTATCCTGATTAAAGGCATTCAACAACTTTTCCCCCTTTTTTACCCCTCCTATTGGGATTTTCTTAAAAACAAAAATACGTGTTTCCTTATTTTTAAAGAAGATTCTAAATACCAATTTTTACATCTGTACACTTTTAAAGTTTTGAGATATAGATACACACATTTTAAAATTTCACCCCCCTTTTTACCCCCTTAGCGACGTAATATCCAAAAATCCTCTCTTAGCGAGCACCTACATCTTAATATGAATATATCCCCAAAATGTCATTTCTTTATGTCCAGTAGTTTTGGCTCAGCGGTGATGAATCAGTCAGTCTGTCAGTCAGGACAGGTTATTTTATATATTTTATATATATAGACTAGCAAGATACCCGTGCTTCGCTACGGTAATATACTGAAATTTATAATTGAATGCTTATTGTTTTAGATATATAATCCGCCGAAATTCGCGATCTGACTCGTTTTCTAATAGATTACGGCAAGTTTCCTCCCATTTTTCAATCATTCTTTCCAGCAATCGATTTCGTACTTCCCGGGCTAGGTCCAGGTATTCCACCCGGTCAGTTGGGTCCCTAAATCTTTGCCATCTTTTCCTATAAGCATTTTTAATATGGATGAAATCCTTCAGGGGATCTGTCGTGGTGTTGTCTTGGGTGCCTTGGTGGTACTGAACCCGCGGCCGTACTGCATTCGTAGTCATTAACCGTCCAGGACCCGTTTCCAGCGTGGTCCGCACATTTGACGACGGACCAGAACATTATTATTATTATTATTATTATTATTATTATTATTATTATTATTGTTACCGTGTTTTAGCGGTAGTTAAGCATGAAAGAAGGTGCTGGGTGGTGAATAGGTCTCAAGCTACTAAAGAGAAATTAAATTTTAAAATTTAACAAGGTTATATTTTCTTTTCAAAATTAGGTAACAACAAATAGAACAGGTACTTAGTAGCCGAAATACAATTTGAAATGTACAATTACAGGGATTAAAGAATTTGGGCTTCGAGCCCTGAAAACACAATTCTTGAGCAACTAGCTCAACTTTACGATATACCAATTTCAACAAAAGGGGCAGAAGACCCCACTCAAACCCTGGAGCCCTTGCTCCAAATTACACAGCAAAGCCTCCTCGAGGCATACAACTCTCAGTTTTAGAAAAGAGCCACTCGCTCTTAAAGTTAAGCCTCTTCCAGGCCACACCAAACTCAACTTTCAAGTTGTCCTCAAAGGACATATACACAGGGGTAAAATACCCAACCTACTGAGGTCTATTAGGTGAGAAAAGATTAATACATGACCTCTAAAATACAACTTGAGAGGAGGCGAACTTGCACTCCTAATACACTTTGCTTTTAAAACCTAATCTGGCTCTGGGCCACTAACGCAAGGGCTAATCCCATACTACAGAGGTGACTTAGAGAAGAACACTTTACATTACATAAACGAAGAAAAGTTTGAGAAAATAAGTTCACCTCAAAACAAATGTGAGTGGGAGCTCGAGAGGGTTAGCACTCTCTATCCCAATATGTAACTTTACAAGAAAAAGAAGAAAAGAGTAGTTACATTTTAGGAAAAGGTTACATGATGGAAAACGCTTCGAACCCGCCGCGAGAGTTAAACTGCCGACCTAGCAAGAAAAGAAGATATTAATAGGCCATTACCTGGTAGTAGATCGCTGCCGAGGAAAGAGGCGCTTCCCGCCTCCTGCTATGTACTTAATACACTGAAAGATGGAAGAGAAGTGGCCCGGAGACCCTAAAATCAGCAGTTTAAATACTCTCGCAGAGAATTCTAGGCGTTAGGGGAAAGAAAACACCCTCCCACAAAGATTTTATTGGGTAGGACCCCGCAACAGATACAAGTTGGGGGAAGATACCCCTGATTGGCCAGAAATTCATTGAAGAAATTCGTGATTGGATACATTCAAAGCAAGGGGAAGAAAGGGGTAAATATTGCCAACTTAAACAATGATAGAAATAAATTTAACAAAGAACAAACTCCTGAAATTAAATTTTCTCCAACAAAATAGTTCTTTGACTCTGCACTAGGTTGCACTATTGTTGATCTTCAGTAGTGTCCTCTAGAAGAGAAAGTTCACACTTCTTAATACAAGCAAAACAAAAGTACATCGAAAATGACACAGTTCACAAACTCAAAATTTTCCAGGTAGTGACATCTTCTGAGAAATTTGAAAATTAAGACCGTAGATAAAGTTCAGATTTCCTCCAGAAGAGGAGTATTAACTGGCGCAACTTTTAAATAAACGGTGTGGAGGTGTACCGCCCGGTACAGACCTCCCCCCCCCAAAAGTTCATCCAAGGGGTAACACAGAAGAACATAAACGTTTGTTTGAAAATAAGTTCCAAGTTTTGATGTTGATATTAAGATAACTTGCAGAAGTTTTTGAGAAATTTCTTAATTCAGTTCCAAAATTTTTGTTGCAGTTGGTAACGTAAGGTTTTTATGTTTATCGAAGTTGAATTTCTGAAGATAAGCTTTTAATACTTAAAGGTGAAGGAAAAATTTGCAATGTCCACCAAATATTGCTGCTGAATTTCCAAGAGTAGTTATTGCTTAGGGTGACAGTCCATATAGCTGATGTAGATTAAGAAGGATGGCCAGACCGGCCGTTGCAGCTTGCGTCCAAGGGAGGCCTCTCGGACCCCTTAAGTACCCTGAGATACCGCTCGCCCGCACTATGAGGGGAGCAGAGGTGTAGAAGCACGCCGCGCCCGCGGTGAACATATACAGGCTGCGGGCCAGTAGCAGGTCGTGCGCCGCACATCAGCCTTGGCCGGGAGGTGAGCTCCGGCTCGCCGTGCACATGTCGTCCTCGCTGGAGAGGAGGGGGCCCATCCCCCTCCCCAGTCGCTGCACGGCGCTGCGCGGCTGCGGGGGCGCTGAAACATTAAAGCTAGGCGGCAGAATTGTGTTGGACAATCATTTTCTTTGAGGGTACAGGCTTGTAGAGAGAGTGAGGGGCCAGCGGCGTGCAGATATTCATGGAATTCATTAAGCCACTGTGTAGAGTGGAGCAGGAGACGGGAGCGTGGTAATGGCCGTGGCAAAGACAGGATGGCAGTTTAATGGGTCGGGGCAGGTTTCACAAACATGCTTACATAAGAAACAAAATCCTATAGAAGGGGCAGAATGCCTTAAAAGTGAAACTCAAAAAAAAATATAACCTTCATATCCTTTCAAAATAATATGAAGCAAGTTAACACAGAAATTACACCGGTTTCACCTGGGACAGGTGAACTCTAAATATCCTCTCGGTGGCTGGATTACTTAGCAATAAGGTAACCGGCGTAAGAAAATCGAGAATGATACAAGGCCCATGAAATCTGGGGGCAAGCTTGCCCGCGGGAACAAAATTTTTGACCATAACCTGGTCACCTACCTTCAAAGTGGTGGGTCTCCGTCCACGATCATACCTTTCCCTAACCTTTTCATGAGACACTTTAAGATTAGCTTTAGCCTTCTTCCAAAGATCTTTAATGTTGTCCGGATCTATTGTCTCGGGCAGAATGTCATTCAGAGACCAGAGGTTAGAGAGCGGCGTGTTGGGAACGAACTTAAACATCAAAGAAGCTGGAGTAAACTTGTGAGATTCATGAACCGCCGAATTCAAAGCAAAAGCTAACCAATGCAGGGACGTGTCCCACCTGGAAGGGTCTTCATGATGATAAGCAATGAGAGCGGACCTGAGATTACGGTTAACTCGTTCAGCCAGAGATGGTTGCGGGTAATAAGCAGAAGTAGTTACATGAGAGATGGACAAGTCAAAACAGAATTTACGAAATAAATTAGATGTAAAAGCCTTAGCATTATCAGATACAATGTATTGGCACGGACCAAAAGAAGCGAAAATAGAATTTAGGCAAGTAATGGTGGACTGAGCGGTAGCCAGCTTAGTCGGAAATAACCAAGAAAATCTGGTAAAACCATCTACGCATACAAAGATAAATTTGTTGGCATTTCCCTTCGACTGGGGGAAGGGTCCTACATAATCAATATACAGGCGTTCCATGGGGCGCGACGCTTGATGAGAAGACAAAAGGCCTACTTTAGTGGACATGGTGGGTTTACTGATCAAACAAGATTTACAAGCTTTTACAAGTTCACGAATTTCACCGTCCATACCTTTCCAGATGAACCTTTCACGAATCTTTTCACGGGTTTTAAAGATTCCAAGATGCCCCCCCAATGGGGTCTCATGATAGTATTTGAAGATCATAGGCACGAGAACAGCTGGAACGACAACTTTCATCATCTTGTCATGCCTCGAAGGGCAACATAAAACACCATTCCTCAGAACATAAGGGACAACATGTTCCCCAGAAGAAAGGGTTTCCATTATAGGAGCCAGCGTCGGATCTTCACGTTGGTATTTCTCAATATCCCTAAAAAGCATGGGAGCACCTGTTAAGATGGCATTAACACCAGATAGTATGGACTCGGAAGGTGATGAACTATCGACCGGTTCGTGGGTCTCGACGTCGTTATGAAACATACGGCTGAGTCCATCAGCAACAACATTTTCGGTACCTCTGATATGTCGTACATCAAATTGGAAGGCAGAAATACGGATGGCCCAACGGGCTATACGACCAGTACGACGCGGCCTACCTAAGACCCAGCTTAAGGCTTGATTATCTGTCTCCAGGTCGAATTTGACATGTTCCAGATAGAGACGGAACTTTTCTAAGGCGAATAAGACTGCCAACCCTTCGAGCTCATAGATGGAATACTTGGCTTCTTGAACCGATAGAGTCCTAGATGCATAGGCGATGGGACGCCTCCCTAGTTCAGTCTCTTGAAGAAGGACTGCAGCTACAGCTGACGACGACGCGTCCGTTTGGACGATGAATTTCTTCGAGAAATCAGGCATAGCAAGTACAGGGGCATTACAGAGAGCTAATTTAAGATCTTCGAAAGCGGCTTGTTGAGAAGGTCCCCACTCGAATTTGATGCCTTTCCTACGAAGAAGGTTTAAGGGCGCCGCTCTATTAGCGAAGTTAGGAATAAACTTCCTGAAGAAATTCACCATACCAATGAATCTAGCGATACCTTTGATGTCCTTAGGAGGTTTAAAATCACGGATGGCCTGTGTTCTAGAATGATCGACTGCTACACCATCAGGTGACACAATATGCCCTAGGAATGACATAGAGGGCTTAGCAAAGGCAACCTTGGACAACTTAACAGTTAACCCAGCCTTACGAAGGCGATTGAGAACTTCTCGCAAATGATCTAGATGTTCTTCAAAGGTTTCGGAAAATACGACGACATCATCCAAGTAGTGATATAAGTACTCAAATTTGATGTCGGAAAAGACCCTATCTAGTAGCCTAGTGAGCACAGCTGCCCCCGTGGGGAGCCCGAAAGGCACGCGGTTGTATTCATATAAATTCCAGTCCGTGGCAAACGCTGTAAGATGTTTAGACTCTTCGGCAAGGGGAATTTGATTATAGGCCTGATTCAAGTCCAAGATGGTGAAGAACTTGGCCTTACGAAACCATGAAAAGCAAGAATGAAGGTCGGGAAGGGGCACAGATTGCAACACCACCTTCCGATTGAGAGCCCTGTAATCAATGACAGGCCTGAAGCCTCCTTGGGGTTTCGGGACTAGAAAAATAGGCGATGAATACGCCGACTTAGAGGGCCTAATAATACCATCCTTCAACATCTGATCGATGATTTCTTTCAGAGCCTTCATTTTAGGTGGAGATAGCCTATACGGTGGAAAACGGACAGGAATCGAATCCGTAACCTCAATTTTGTATTCAATAAGGTCAGTAACACCAAGAGAATCAGAGAACACCTCGGGAAACGACTGACACAGTTTGCGAATACTATCAGCCTGCTCCTCAGGTAGATGTCTAAGGTCTAACAACATCTCATCCTGGGTAGGCGAAATAGAAGAACATGACACAGAATTACACTTTAATAGTGGTATTTTACAACTAGAAGCAAATTTGAATGTGCACGACCTAGACTGGAGATCGAGCACAAGACCAGTGTGAGAAATAAAGTCCGCTCCCAGTATGATGGGGCAAGACAAGTGCTTAGCCACAAACAGTTTAATTTTCCAGGTAAATTTAAAAATACGAATTTTGACCAGTACGGAACCTAGAATTTCTAATGGAGATGAATTAGCCGAAACATATTGAATACGAGGAGAGTCATAGACAGGTAGTTTACAAACAGATTTCAATTTCGAGTACCATACAGCCGAAATAATGGAACAAACACTGCCTGAATCTAATAGAGCTGTTATAGGCTCATTATTTAACTCAACCTTAAGAAAAGGAACAGGTGCGGGTGTATCCGCCGCAATCCTAAGACACTCTTTGGGGCATTCAAAAGATGTATTCGAAGACTTATCGTTCCCTGAATTCTCGACCTTTTTGCCAGGGGCTGAGCCTTGGGAAGCAGAATTAGTTGACTCAGCCGAAGCCACTAGTCACTTTTGATTGTTGTTGGAAGTTACACCAGAAGTTGAGCAGGAGGGGGTGCTATTCGAATTGGGACAATTCTTAGCGATATGTGAGAAGGCCCCACATTTAAAACAGCCTTGTGATGAACCAGCTCCATTATTTGCCCTACTAGACTTGATCAGAGGACACTTATTCCGCAGATGGTCAGGCGACCCGCAAGCATAACATTTACGGGGATTGACTGGTCGGCGAGGTGGAGGCCGAGTGTTACAAAAGGAAGGCGGGGGTTCTTTCGCGACACGCAAAGAATCGGCGTATCTAACTCCTTCCGCTGAAACGGCCAATGCTTCAAGTTCAGAGAAAGTTTGCGGGCACGCCGCGAAACACAAATATGACCTATAGGGAGGTGAAATTCCCTCTACAATAGCCTGTACAATCTGATCTTCAGGAAAATGAAGGGCAAACACCCTAGTATAAAACTTAATGTCCTGTATGAAATCAGCCAAGTTTTCATCCAACCTCTGTACTCGATAATAGTATTTCTGAATCAGAGATGACCTCGCGCGGGCAGGAATGAAATTTGCAAGCAAGTGTGCGTGAAAATCTTCAATAGATGACTGTTCAGCAATGGCTCTTACTATTTTATCTGAGAGAACACCAATAGCATACGGATAGATAATTTGCAAAATCTGACAAGGGGAAAGAGAAAACACAAGGGCGTGATCCTGAAATTCCACTAGAAATCTTAAAAACGAAATTACTTCACTGGTGGTGTTGACAGAAAACTTAGAGATACCTCTTAGCAACATTGCCAATGGATGAGGCAAGCTACTAAACCCGGGTGACATAGTAGGTAAAGGTTTCAATGGCAAAGAAGTTAATTCAGAACGGATGTTACCCAACGATGCACGGCGTTCAGACTCGTTGTCCAATGGGGCAGAGATAGTTTGAGCAGCAACGGTTATCCTATTAACTTCTCCCTTGGGAGGCGCTTCCTCACTGCCTGCATTCACTATGGAGGGTTGATCAGATTTGGGAGGAGCCTCCCCCGTTAACAATAGAGTGACTTTACTAGACAATTCAGAAATAGTTTCAAGGAGCGTATTAGCTTCCTTCCTCTGAACGTCATTCACCTTTAGAGACAACAGATCATTAACTCTATTTGAAAAGTGATATAGTCTGCCTTGCACACGCTTAATTTGATTAGGAGATGGATCATTTTCATCAAAAAAACTAACTACAGAAGCTAGCCCAGTAATATTCTCCGTGATCGTGGAAAGAGAGTCGTCAATTTCTTTCTCTCCCAAATTGGGGACGGAAATGGGCAAATCAAGGGACTCTCTAAGCTTGTTAGTGTCTATTGCAACCGTGCCTCCAGATTGCACATTTCTAATAGTCAATTCATATATCAACTCCTCCTTGCGCAAGTAATTAAGGAGGAGAACATCGCGAGGGCCGGGCATGATGACAGAACAATTTTGAAAAACTCAAAAAATTCCAGCAACTGAGAAAATTGTTAGAGTTCGAATCAAAGCAATGTTTAGCCGTCAAAAGGGGCTAAATTGAGACCCATTCAACCACGCTCTGCTACCACTTGTTACCGTGTTTTAGCGGTAGTTAAGCATGAAAGAAGGTGCTGGGTGGTGAATAGGTCTCAAGCTACTAAAGAGAAATTAAATTTTAAAATTTAACAAGGTTATATTTTCTTTTCAAAATTAGGTAACAACAAATAGAACAGGTACTTAGTAGCCGAAATACAATTTGAAATGTACAATTACAGGGATTAAAGAATTTGGGCTTCGAGCCCTGAAAACACAATTCTTGAGCAACTAGCTCAACTTTACGATATACCAATTTCAACAAAAGGGGCAGAAGACCCCACTCAAACCCTGGAGCCCTTGCTCCAAATTACACAGCAAAGCCTCCTCGAGGCATACAACTCTCAGTTTTAGAAAAGAGCCACTCGCTCTTAAAGTTAAGCCTCTTCCAGGCCACACCAAACTCAACTTTCAAGTTGTCCTCAAAGGACATATACACAGGGGTAAAATACCCAACCTACTGAGGTCTATTAGGTGAGAAAAGATTAATACATGACCTCTAAAATACAACTTGAGAGGAGGCGAACTTGCACTCCTAATACACTTTGCTTTTAAAACCTAATCTGGCTCTGGGCCACTAACGCAAGGGCTAATCCCATACTACAGAGGTGACTTAGAGAAGAACACTTTACATTACATAAACGAAGAAAAGTTTGAGAAAATAAGTTCACCTCAAAACAAATGTGAGTGGGAGCTCGAGAGGGTTAGCACTCTCTATCCCAATATGTAACTTTACAAGAAAAAGAAGAAAAGAGTAGTTACATTTTAGGAAAAGGTTACATGATGGAAAACGCTTCGAACCCGCCGCGAGAGTTAAACTGCCGACCTAGCAAGAAAAGAAGATATTAATAGGCCATTACCTGGTAGTAGATCGCTGCCGAGGAAAGAGGCGCTTCCCGCCTCCTGCTATGTACTTAATACACTGAAAGATGGAACAGAAGTGGCCCGGAGACCCTAAAATCAGCAGTTTAAATACTCTCGCAGAGAATTCTAGGCGTTAGGGGAAAGAAAACACCCTCCCACAAAGATTTTATTGGGTAGGACCCCGCAACAGATACAAGTTGGGGGAAGATACCCCTGATTGGCCAGAAATTCATTGAAGAAATTCGTGATTGGATACATTCAAAGCAAGGGGAAGAAAGGGGTAAATATTGCCAACTTAAACAATGATAGAAATAAATTTAACAAAGAACAAACTCCTGAAATTAAATTTTCTCCAACAAAATAGTTCTTTGACTCTGCACTAGGTTGCACTATTGTTGATCTTCAGTAGTGTCCTCTAGAAGAGAAAGTTCACACTTCTTAATACAAGCAAAACAAAAGTACATCGAAAATGACACAGTTCACAAACTCAAAATTTTCCAGGTAGTGACATCTTCTGAGAAATTTGAAAATTAAGACCGTAGATAAAGTTCAGATTTCCTCCAGAAGAGGAGTATTAACTGGCGCAACTTTTAAATAAACGGTGTGGAGGTGTACCGCCCGGTACAATTATTATTATTATTATTATTATTATATGTTCTGGACCCCACAGCAAGATGCAAAACCGCTACTTGGCGGTAAATTGCATCTGCTGCCATTGTCATTGTTGACAATGCGACCAGCACCATTGTCGCGCTTAGGCAAGTGTGCGGGTTTTCTGGCAATACGAATGACATACCTCCGTGTATTATTGACCTTATTATAGAAGTGAACAATTTGACGGCCAATCTCATTCCTATCGTTTATTTCAAATGTGTTTAAATTTTTATTTATATGCCAGGAATATCTACTGTAATCTAAGAACGTTCTCCGAAGAAAAAGATGGCTGTTGAAAAAGAACCCAGGAAAGATTAAAAATGATCGATTTATGATCAGAATAAGTACATCGAAAATCTACAGCCTGTTTCCTGTCATTCGACAGGGTCAGGGATGGAATGAATAAAGCCCCATCTAGCGGCGACAATAGGAATTGTGCCGGCTGCCGAAACTCCCCTCTGGGGCAATGATCGATGAGAGACAAATGAAATGAAATATTGGACAGTGTTGCTGGAATGAATGAAGACAGGAAAAGCCGGAGTATCCGGAGAAAAACCTGTCCCGACGCCATTTTGTCCAGCAAGAATGTCACATGGAGTGACCGGGATTTGAAACACGGAACCCAGCTGTGAGAGACCGGCGCGCTGCCGCCTGAGGAACGGAGGCTCCTTATAAGTACATTATGAACAGTAAAATCAATTGGTCTCACCTCCTTTTACACCCCACCGCCGTTAAGTTTATTAACCCCCACCCTCCCCCCCAAAAAATTAAAACAAGGCGTGTTTCTTTATGTTTAAAGGAGATTCCAAACACCAATGTTCACGTCTATTACCTTCAGTTTTGAGATATAAGTATCCCCTTAAAAATAATTCACTTTTTTTAACTTCTTTTCACTCCCCCCCCCCCCCTCACAAAGAGATATTTATGCTAAAAATACTTGTTCCTTTAATAGTAAAGGATCTTCTAAATACCATTTATCACCACTCTAACCTCTTTTTTGATTTTGATTTATGTGTCCTCATGAAAGGAATTCAACTCCTTTTCACTCTCGCCCCCCCCACCCAAGATTGTTTCCCCCCCAAAACGCGCTTTTCTTTGTTTTTAAAGGAGATCCAAATACCAATTTTCACGTCTGTAACAACTTTAGATTTTATTAGATGTATGTATTCTCATACAATTAAGTCAATTAATATTTTCAATCCTTTAACCCCCCCCCCCAAACCCCCTTCATTGGATTTTCCGAGAATACGTGTTTGTTTACTTTTAAAGCAGATTCCAAAAATCAAATTTCACGTGTATAACATCTTCATTTTTGAGATATCAGTAGCCTAATTAAAAGAATTCAAACACCATTTTCAGTCAATTTTACCACCCCCCCCACCACCCAAGTGGTATTTCCGAAAACTAAAAATACATGTTTCTTTATTTTTAATAGAATTAAAAATGAACATTTTTCACTTCTGTAACATGTTAAGTTTTTGAGATACACTGTAGAAATTCTCATTTTAAAATTTCACCTCCTTTTTAGTTCCCCTTAAGTGGAGTTTCCAAAAATAAATCACCTATGTTTCTTTACACTTACAGGAGATTCCAAATACCCACTTTTTACGTCTGTAACATTTTACGCTTCTCAGGTATTCTGTAGATATAATCTTTCAAAAAATTCACCCCAATTTATCACTAATGTTTAACCGCCATTAATTGAATTTTCCATAAGGAAAAATATGCGTGTTTTTTATTTTAAAGGAGATCCCATTTACAAATTTTCAGTTCGGTAAAATCTTCAGTTTCTGAGATATATGTATCCTCACTAAAGGCATTCAACCCATTATTCACACTTTTACACCCCTCCTAATGGGATTTAGAGATAACAAATAAATACGTGTTCCTTTATTTTTAGGGAGATTCTGAACACCAATTTTTACATCTGTAAACGTTCAAAGTTTTAAGATGTAGACACACTCATTTTAAAAATTCACCCCCCCTTTTCACCATTATTTGGATTTTCCAAAAACGAAAAAATACCGTTTCTTTATTTTTAAAGTAGATCCCAAGTACCAATTTTCAGTTCTGTAATATCTGCAGGTTCTGAAATATAAGTAGCCTCATTAAAGGCATTCAACCTCTTTTTCACCCTTTTCCACCCTTCCTATTAGGATTTTCCGAAAACAAAAAGATACGTGTTCCTTTATTTTTAAAGGAGATTCTAAATACCAAATTTTACATCTATAAACTTTAAACGTTTTGAGATATAGATACACTCATTTTAAAAACTTCATCCCCCTTTTCACCCCCCATTATTTGGATTTTCCCAAAACAAAAAATACATGTTGCTTTATTTTTAAAGTAGATCCCAAATACCAATTTTCAGGTCCGTAATATATTCAGGTTCTGAAATATAAGTAGCCACATTAGAGGCATTCAACCTGTTTTTCACCCTTTTCCACCCTTCGTATTAGAATTTTCCGAAAACAAAAATATACGTGTTTCTGTATTTTTAAAGGACATCCTAAATACCAATTTTTACATCTATAAACTTTAAAAGTTTTGAGGTATAGATACATTCATATTAAGAAATCACCTCCCTTTTACCCCCCACCATTAATTGGATTTTCTAAGAACAAAAAAATACGCGTTTCTTTATTTTTAAAGGAGATCCCAAACACCAATTTTCAGGTCTGTAATATCTTCAGTTTCTAAGATATAAGTATTCTCTTTAAAGGCATTCAACCATTTTTCAACCCTTTTCACCCCTCCTATTGGGATTTTCAGAAAACAAAAAAATACATGTTCCTTTATTTTTAATGAAGATTCTAAATACCAATTTTTACATCTCTAAACTTTAAAACTCTTGAGATATAGATGCACTCATTTTAAAAATTCACACCCCTTTTCACCCTCGCATTAACTGGATTTTCCAAAAACAAAAAAATGTGTTTCTTTATTTTTGAAAGCGATCAAAATTACCAATTTGGAGGTCTGTAATATCTTCAGTTTCTGAGATATAAGTACCGGTATCCTGATTAAAGGCATTCAACCTCTTTTTCACCCTTTTTCACCCCTCGTATTGGGATTGTCTGAAAAAAAATACTTGTGTCCTTATTTTTAAAGAAGATTCTAAATACCAATTTTCACATCTGTAAACTGTTAAAGTTTTGAGATATAGACACACTCATTTTAAAATTTCACCCCCCTTTTCACCCCTTTAGCGACGGAATATCCAAAAATCCTCTCTTAGCGAGCACCTACATCTTAATATGAATATATCCCCAAAATTTCGTTTCTTTATGTCCAGTAGTTTTGGTTCGGCGATGATGAATCAGTCAGTCAGTCAGTCAGGACAAGCTACTTTTATAGATTACATTTCAGTCCTTCTCCTAAAGTACCATTTCACTCAGTGCGAATAACATTATTGATAGCCTAGGTTATAGGGACCTATTCCCCGACTTTGCATACCAATTTTCGTGAAGATACGGCCACAAATAAAATAAATATTTTACAATTAAATTTTAGGTCTTCCCCTAAACTACCGTTTTTTTTTAGCGTGTGTAGCCTACATTGTAGAGAAATATTTCCCTTCTTTGTCTAGCGATTTTCATTAAGACACGACCACTAATAACAAAAATATTTGAGAATAAAATTTCAGGCCTTCCCCTAAACTACCATTTCACTCAGCGTGATTAAAATAAGTTATAGCCTAGATTGTAGCGGTTCATCACCCGACTTTAGATTCCGATTTTCATTAAATTCTCTTGAGCCGTTTTCTCGTGATGCGTGTACATACAGACAGACAGACAGACAGACAGACAGACAGACAGAAATTACGGAAAAGTAAAAAATGCATTTTCTTGTTACTGTGGACATGACCGATACAGATATACCATTCTTTTCAAATTCTGAGCAATGTACAGACAAAACTCTTACTTTATATATGTAGATTACATTTCAGGCCTTCCCCTAAACTACCATTTCACTGAGTGCGAATAACATTATTGATAGCCTAGATTATAGCCACCTATTCCCGGACTTGGCGTACCAATTTTCGTGAAGATACGACCATAAATAAAATGAATATTTGACAATCAAATTTTAGGCCTTCCCCTAAACTACCATTTTTCTCAGCGTGTATAGCCTATATTGTACCGACATACTTCCCATCTTTGTCTAGCGTTTTTCGTTAAGTCACGATCACTAATAACATATATATCTGAGAATGAAATTTCAGGCTATCCCTTAAACTACCATTTCACTAAGCGTGATTAAAATAATTTATAACCTAGATTGTAGCGGTTCATCACCCGACTTTACATTCCAATTTTCATTAAATTCTCTTCAGCCGTTTTCTCGTGATGCTTGTACATACATGCAGACAGGCAAGCAGAAATTAAGGAAAAGTAAAAAATGCATTTTCCTGTTACTGTGGACATGACCGATACAGAAATACCATTCTTTTCAAATTCTGAGCAATGTACAGACAAAACTCTTATCCTATTTTGGGGGGTGAAAAGGAGGGGTGAATTTTTTTAAATGAGTGTGTCTACATCTTAAAACTTTAAAATTTACACATGTAAAAATTGGTAGTTAGAATCCCCTCTAAAAATAAAGGAACGCGTAGTTTTTGTTTCCTGTAAATCCTAATAGGACGGGTGTATTAGTGTGAAAAATGGGTTGAATGCCTTAATTGAGGATACACATATCTCAGAAACGAAATATATTACAGAACTGATAATTTGCATATGGGATCTCTTTTAAAAATAAAGAAACACGTATTTTTTAGTTTTTGGAAAAGCCAATTAATGGCGGTTAAACAGGAGTGACAAGTTGGGGTGAATTTTTTGAAAGACTATATCTAGAGAATATCTTGGAAACGTGAAATGTTACAGACGTAAATAGTGGGTGTAAATCTCCTGTAAATGTAAAGAAATATAGGTGATTTGTTTTGGAAACTCCACTTAAGGGGAACTCAAAAGGGGTGAAATTTTAAAATGAGAATTTTTACAGTATATCTAAGAAAACTTAACATGTTACAGAAGTTAAAAATGGTATTTTTTTATCTCCATTAAACATAAAGAAACGTTTACTTTTAGTTTTCGGAAATACCACTTGGTTGGAGGGAGGGGGGGGTAAACGTGACTGAAAATGGTGAGGAATTCTTTTAATTAGGCTACTGATATCTCAAAAATGAAGATGTTACAGACGTGAAATTTGATATTTGCAATCTGCTTTAAAAGTAAAGAAACATGTATTCTCGGAAAATCCAATGAAGGGGGGGGGGGTGAAAGAATTGAAAAATTAATTGACTAAATTGTATGAGAATACATACATCTAATGAAAACTAAAGTTGTTACAGACGTGGAAATTCTTATTTGGACCTCCTTTAAAAACAAAGAAGAACGCGTTTTGGTGGGGAAACCATCTTGGAGGGCGGGAGTGTAAAGGAGTTGAATTCCTTTCATGAGGACACATAAATCGAAAACTGAAGAAGTTAGTGTCGTGATAATTGGTATTTAGAAGATCCTTTACTATTAAAGAAACAAGTATTATTTGCGGGAAAATTCACTTAAGGGAGGGGGATTATTGTGAAATGAAGTGAAAAAAGTGAATTATTTTTATGGGGATACTTATATCACAAAACTGAAGGTAATAGACGTGAACAATGGTGTTTGGAATCTCCCTTAAACATAAAGAAACAAGCATTCTTTTAAATTTTTTGGTGGGGGGGGGGTGGCGGTAAATAAACTTAACGGCGGTGGGGTGTAGAAGGATGTGAGACCAATTGATTTTACTGTTATTAATGTACTTATAAGGATCCTCCGTTGCTCAGGTGGCAGCGCGCCGGCCTCTCACAGCTGGGTTCCGTGGTTCAAATCCCGGTCACTCAATGTGGCATTCGTGCTGGACAAAACGTAGGCGGGACAGGTTTTTCTCCGGGTAATGACTACGAATGCAGTCCGGCCGCGGGTTCAGTGCCGCCAAGGCACCCAATATGACACCACGCCGGATCTCCTGAAGGATTTTATCCATATTAAAAATATTATAGGAAAAGATGGCAAATATTTACGGACCCAACTGACCGGGAGGAATACCTGAGCCTAGCCCGGGAAGTACGAAATCGATTGCTGGAAAAGAATATTTAAAAGTGGGAGGAAACGTGCCGTAAAATAATTGAAAACCAGTCAGATAGGGAATTTTGGTGGATTCTCGCAGAAAACGAGTAAGATCGCGAATTTCGGCGGATTATATATCTAAGACAATAAGCATTCAATTATAAATTTCAGTATAATGCCGTAGCGAAGCACGGGTATCTTGCTAGTTTTATATATAGGGATTACATTTCAGTCCTTCCCCTAAACTACCATTTCACTCAGTGCGAATAACATTATTGATAGCCTAGATTATAGGGACCTATTCTCCGACTTTGCATACCAATTTTCGTGAAGATACGACCACAAATAAAATAAATATTTGACAATTAAATTTTAGGTCTTCTTCCCCTAAACTACCGTTTTTTCAGCGTGTGTAGCCTACATTGTAGAGAATTATTTCCCTTCTTTGTCTAGCGATTTTCATTAAGACACGACCACTAGATAGATAGATAGATAAGAAATGGGTGAGCCCTGTTTTCGCAGAGCTCCACACGTAGGCCTATGAAGACCCTCTGTGCCCCTTGAACGGGTTTGCCTAGTCCAGCCCTAGTGCTCCTATAAAGGATACCAGTGTCCGGATTTTGGCGTTCCTGATGTCCTCCAGGCTCACGAAGTGTGAGCCCAGGTATCGATGTCTAGTGCTTGCAAAAGCCTCGCACTGACATAACACATGCGCGGAGGTCTCCTCCTCCTTACCGCATCTTCTACACATCGGATCCTGGGTGATTTTCATGATGTGTAGGTGTCTCTGTAAGGTATTGTGGCCTGTTAACAGTCCAACTACCATTCTCATTCTGGTCCTATTCAAATTTGTTAGGACCTTTTTATAGCTTTGACTAGGCCCTTTGATAAGTTCACGTGCCTGTCTTGCTATGGTTA
The DNA here is from genome assembly GCF_040414725.1 of Anabrus simplex. Taxonomy (NCBI): domain Eukaryota; kingdom Metazoa; phylum Arthropoda; class Insecta; order Orthoptera; family Tettigoniidae; genus Anabrus; species Anabrus simplex. The sequence goes on from NC_090266.1 coordinate 525,542,022, forward strand.
ACCTCTTCCAAATATCTAGGTGAGACTGGTTTATCCATTGGGATATTGCCAGTCTCACACTTCGGAGTGACACTCCCAGGAAGGGCTCTGGTCCTGTAAAGGAACCCATTGAGCCCTGTTTCGCTAGTTTGTCAGCTTCTTCATTTCCACTGATTCCTGTGTGCCCAGGAACCCATAATAAGGTAACTGAGCTAAGCTCACACAGCTGATCTAACATCCTTTGGCATTCCCATACCAGTTTTGATGTTGTTTTAACTGCACATAGTGCTTTTAACGCTGCCTGGCTATCACTACATATAGTGATGTGTCTTCTGTGTCCAGGCATTTTCCATATATTTAAAGCACAGGCTAGTATTGCGTATACTTCAGCCTGGAAAACAGTAGCATATTTACTCATAGGAAGGGAGAGCCTTGTCTTAGGCCCCCAGACCCCGGCGCCTGTGCCCGCCTCCGTCCGCGAGCCATCTGTGTACCATGTACAGCCCCCAGACTTAAGACGGGCCCAGCGTCCGCGGTCCACTCCTCCCTTGTGGGTATCACCACTGTGAATTTATAATTCAAATTAAAGCTAGGCTTCATCAGATCCCCGATCATCATTGTCATAGGGCAAGTCTGGTGAAGCCTTGTAAGAATAGAGGCATGACCTCTATTCGGGTTTTTGAAGGACCATCCTCCGAGTGACCAAAGGCGATAGGCACTCATTCCCGCTATTACCTTAACATATAAATGTAAGGGGGAAAACCTAGGATGGCCTCCATTGCACACAATGGTGTAGTATCCAGTGCCCCTGTTATTCCTAGACACGCAAGTCTTTGGACACTGTTTAACTTGGTGGTCACAGTTTTACTCTCTGAGCCTGGCCACCAGACTATAGATGCATAGGTGATCGTGGGCCTTTACAATGGAGATATAGAGCCACTGGACCACCCTAGGTCTTAGGCCCCAAGTCTTCCCGACGGCCCTGCGACAGGCCCACATAATCTTGCGAGCCTTATCCACCTTATGATCTATATGTTTCTTCCAACTCAGTCTTGCCTCAAGGATTATCCCTAGGTACTTAACCGAGGTTGTCTTAACTAATTTTTTCCGAATAGGAAAGGCTCTGACAGTCCGTCTAGCCTCCTCCTCCTGGTAAATACCACGAGCTCCGTCTTATCGGGATTAACCGACAAGTCTGTCTCGTGACACCATCTTTCCACCCTACGTAGAGAGCTCTGTACGAGTTCGGAAACCGTACTGGGGAAATTTCCTACCGCCATCAGGCTTATGTCGTCTGCATAGCCTTGGGCGTATATTCCTCCAACATTTAACTTGGTAAGTAGTTCGTCCACTACCAGACACCATAATGTTGATGATAATACTCCTCCCTGTGGACACCCCCTGTCTATATTAGCTCTCAACATTACAGCGTTGAGAGTAAACAGAACTTGACGGCCCTGCAGTGAGGCCATAATCCATTTTATGAGCATACTGCTCACTCCTCTTCTCTCTAGACTACGTTATATGGAGCCCAAAGATGTATAGTTAAAGGCCCCTTCTATATCTAGGAATACAACCATAGCAAGTTGTTGCTGATCCAAGGCACTCTCCAGCCTAGAAACCAGCTGGTGTAGTGCCGTCTCAACCGACTTCCCTGGTTGATATGCATGCTGATGAGAATGCAGGGGAAAGTCTCTTAATACTTTCTCCCTGATATGTCTATCCACCAGTCTTTCCAAGGTCTTAAGTAGAAAAGACGTTAGACTAATGGGTCTATAATCCTTAGGTCTAGTATATGAAGACCTTCCGGGTTTAGGTATAAATACCACCTTCGCCTGACGCCACAAGGAGTACACGTACCCCATAGTAAGACAGGCTCTAAAGATTCTGACCAGGTATGGTATAAGGACCCCCCCCCCGCCTCCTGAAGAAGCGCCGGGAAGATCCCATCCACACCTGGGCTTTTGTAAGGGGCAAAGGATTCTAATGCCCACTTAACCCTTCTTGGGGTAACAATCTCTGCGGCTTCCCTCCAGCCACTTTTATCGGGTCTGAAGGATCCGCTCGATTCTACCTCACTATTCGTGATTACCGAACCTGGAAAGTGGGCATCAAGCAGTAAGCTCAGGGTCTCCCCCTCTGTGGATGTGTATCCACCAGAAGGAGTCTCCAGTGAGCCCAGCCTTGCCCTTCTATCCAAGGTTAAAATTTTATGAAGCCTTACCGCTTCATGTTGACTTTCAATGGAGTCACAAAATTGTCTCCAAGATTTCCTAGAAGCCTTCTTGACTTCTGACTTGTACCTTCTTTGTGATTCTTTGTAAGAATCTAGGCTTTCTTGATCCTGAAGTTCTCTGTATTTATTCCAGAGCCTTCGTGTATTTCTCCTCAGGTGTTCAAGATAACTATTCCACTTGAAGCTTCCTGTTACTCTTTTTGCCTTAACAATAGGGCAGTTTAATTCATAAGAGGTAACCAGTGTCCGTGTGAGAAAACTCACACTGAGCTCCAGCTCCTCTTTGTTTTTAATTATATTTGAGGGTCCTCCCTCCAGTCCCCTCCTCACGTCCTCCCTAAAAGATATCCAATCGGTTCGTCCAGGGTTTCTGTAAGACGGGATCTCGATGGAGCCCTCTATATAAAACACAATGTGTCTATGATCTGACAAGGAAGGCTCCAAAGAGACCTTCCAGTCTTTAAATTCCTGCATGATTCCACATGGATCCACATAGATCTATGATCCCTTCGCTCCTATTATTAATGAAGGTAGGGGTATGACCAATATTCATGATCTCAAGATCAGTTGTACATAGAAATTCTATGAAGTGCTCTCCCCTTCGGTTTGTATTTTTACTTCCCCAAATGCTATGATGAGCATTGGCATCACATCCTACTACGAGGTTTAATCCTTGTTTCCTACAGTATATCACCAGTCTTTTGAACTCCTCCGGCGGGGGTGGAGATTCAGAGTCTCCTGGGAGATATGCAGAACAGACAACCAAGTCTCTTGGCTGTCCGCCCTCTTCATATCTCATTAGGACTGCTACTAGGTCTCTAGTAATGAAACCCGGTATAGCCCAAGCGTTATGATCCTTAACTAGTATACATGCTCTAGGCTTTTCCTCTGCTATTCCACTGAATAGAGTGAAACCTGCACAATTTAGTCCCATGATATGTCCCTGTCTAAGCCAGGGTTCTTGTATCAGGGCGACCGAAAACCCGCCTTTCTGGATACCTCTATTAAGTACCCTTGAGGCCGCTATACAATGTTGTATATTTGCTTGTATGAAAGTAATCATTCTTTACTTTCATAGAATACTTTACCTTATGCGGTCTCCGGAACTTGCAGCTCCGTCTCCCGCGATGGATCCTGGGGCTTGGCTGGCCCCGGTTCCTTTCCGGGCTCTAGCTCTTCGCCCCTGCTGGTCTCGGTTTTATCTGTGGTGGGGTTGGTCCTCTGCTTGTCACGCTTGCCCTCCACTAATGTGAAGGTAGCCACATGCACCCCGCAGAAGATCTTCTTCCCCACCACTTTCTCCACATCCCTGGAGTCCATGCTGACCACAAGGCGGACGCCTCTCTTCTCCTCCTTGCGGTCGTAGACCCTCCAGCTGGCGGGATTTAAGCCATGGTTCTGGCGTGCCATTCTTCCCAAAAGGACGTTATTGTCCTTCGGTTGTCCTGGTATCCAGACCATGACTCTCTTGTAGGAAAGGAGTTTGTCCATGCCCACAATTGTGAGCCTGGCTCCTTCCCACGGTTGTATACCTGTAACAAGGCTAGAAAGCCATGCTACAGTTTCATTGTTCTCCGCTATGATGACGGCCGCACCCCTTGACAGATAGCAGTCCAGGAACTGAGGCTTAATGGGCCCCTGCTCCGGAAGCCCGTCTATCAGATTGGTGATAGCCTCTTCCACAGCTTCCACCTGTTTCTCGGATAGCTGCTGGTCAGGATATCCCACAGGTACTATGGCCATCCTGATCCCAGCTTTAGCTATCCTGGCGTACTCCACTTTTGGTCTCTTGCGGGTCTGCCGATCTTCTTCTGGGGTTGCCCCCGACAGAAGTCGTTTCCCCGCTGGCATCTTAGTGGGTGGGGTCCTCTGTGCCCTAGAAGCAGTGCCCTTTTCAGGGTCCCGCCTCTTGTGCCCATTGGATCCCTCCACTGTTGTCGCTGTTGTGATAGTAGAAGTCCCCTCAGCCCCAGGAGTTAGGCCTTCTTTGGCCTGCTCCCGGGCCTTTAAGGCCTTCTTGTATCTCCTCTTTTCAGCGCCAGAGCGCTGTTTCTTCTTCTTCTTCACCTGCAGATTGCCCACCTCTTGAGTGAGCCCTCTAACTGTTGAAGTCGAACTGTCCGAGGGTATCTCCGAAGAGTCCCCTTCGGTTGTTGTTGTGCTGGTATTTCTCTCGGAGGCCCCAGAAGAGCTCTCCGGTTTATGGGTGGCTACGGAACTCATGTAGGTCCCACGAGTAGCTAGGGAAATATATGTCCGCCCAGGCAGAGCCCCGCATACCTGGGTAAGGCTACTTACTTCGAGAGGGCGCCAAGTATCTCGAAGGCTCCGTTCAGGACACATCTCCCATGTGCCATGCACCCCATCGGCACGGGTCGCGTTACACCATAGGGTTGGGCGGTGCTTTAGCTTCCTCCTCCTTGTATGCCGAACGGTTACCCAATAGGGCTCCATTCGGCATCGCAAGAAAGGAGCTACTAGTCCCCCTCACCGCGAAGAGGATCTTCAATTGAAGAGGGTAACCAAGGTTAGCCCCCTACAATTGTAGAAGCACACACGAGGGGGACACGACCACTAATAACAAAAATATTTGAGAATAAAATTTCAGGCCTTCCCCTAAACTACCATTTCACTCAGCGTGATTAAAATAAGTTATAGCCTAGATTGTAGCGGTTCATAACCCGACTTTACATTCCGATTTTCATTAAATTCTCTTGAGCCGTTTTCTCGTGATGGGTGTACATACATACAGACAGACAGACAGACAGACAGACAGACAGACAGACAGACAGACAGACAGACAGACAGACAGACAGACAGACAGACAGACAGACAGAAATTACGGAAAAATAAAAAATGCATTTTCTTGTTACTGTGGACATGACCGATACAGAAATACCATTCTTTTCAAATTCTGAGCAATGTACAGACAAATACTCTTATTTTATATATATAGATTATCAGTGAAGAGGGGGTTTCTCCTTTGGCTTGGAGGAAAAATTTGCCTCAAAGTCAGATATATTTTTCTGACACCAATGTAGTGAATTGATATTTTCCGACTCATCGGGTACTCTTAGGAAGCATATTAGTGAAAGGTTATATTTTTTGTCTTGGGAGTCTTCACTATTCGGCCCTCTCCCCGCCGAAAAAGACGAAGAGTGTTCACGAATCACGGCTGGTTGCGGCTTGGTCATTCCATCTCTGGAATTTTGGACTGTTAGGTCAGCAGTGTGGTCCTATTAGTTAAAAGTGAAAAAATGTGTGGTGTTTCATTTGATCGAGTATTTCATACGAAAGCATTGTTATTAATCGCGCCATTTCTACAGACGGCATTGTAATGTATGTTTATTTCAGTTGGGAAAACCACTAAGACAGTCTTTCTGAGGAAGTGAAAAGGCAGGTGGAGAGTGAGTGTCTACCATTATAATGAAAATTCCCCAACCTGATTGTGACTGATGGTATGCAAGCGGGTCTACCATTACAGTGAAAATTCCCTAACTCAGTCTTCATGTGAGAAAAGATGTTTGGTGACTTCCCCGTCGCGTTTCTACGGTAACCTTAAGTGCTATGCAATTTAATAGAATCTTGCTCACAACGTGTACACTAGAATTCCGTATACAATGTAGAACTGCGTAGCGAAGCACGGGTACATCAGCTAATAGCTTATAAATGATTTGGCATTATATTTACAACACCATTACAAACGAATGAAAGCTACTTAAAATGCACACGTTCTTATTTTCTTCAAATAACACATAGCTTTAGAAAAAGGCTCCATAGCAATTAACGGATTTACAAACAAATACTTGTCATAGTTCGTTGTCGAGGGAGCGGTGATAAGGGTACAGAGATCTGGAAATCAAGTGAGGATGACATAAAAATGTTAGTGTTGAACTGTAGAAGTCTTGTAAAGAAAGGAATAGAATTATCTAATTTAATAGATATATACTTACCAGATATTGTAATAGGAGTTGAATCATGGCTGAGAAATGATATAATGGATTCAGAAATTTTCTCACGGAACTGGAGTGTGTATCGTAGAGATAGGATAGGAATGGTGGGAGGGGGAGTATTCATTCTGGTGAAAGAAGAATTTGTAAGCTACGGAAAAAGTTAAAGATGAGAAACATGAAATTCTAGGTGTAAGGCTCATTTCTAAAGATAATAGGCAACTTGATGTCTCTGGGTTGTGAGACCAAGAAACGGTGGCGCTGACACGGATTCAGAATTATTTGATAAGATAATCAGCTATGTGGGGAACGACATGGAAAGGATTGTGATTGTAGCGGGAGATCTGAATTTACCAAATGTCAATTGGTCAGGAAATGCGAATGACAGGAAGCATGAAAAACAAATGGCAAATAAGCTAATATGGAAGGGACAGTGACTCAGAAAGTGACGGAATCAAGTAGAGGGTAAAATATCCTTGACGTGGTGCTAATAAAACCAGATTAGCTCTATAGAGAAACCGAAATAATAGATGGTATTATTGATCACGAAGCTTTTTTTGTCGTAGTTAAAAATAAATGTGATAGAGAGGAAGTTTTTAAAAGTAGGACTGTTAGGCAGTACCATGTGGCTTATAACGCAGGCGTCACCAGTTTAAAAAAGTAAATACGATCGGTGGAAAACGGTAAATAAAATGTAAACAGACTCTCAGATGGGTTTAAAAAATTGTTGAGGAATGTGAAAACAGATTTGTACCTTTAAAGGTGGTAAGGAATGAAAAAGACCCACCTTATTATCATAGAGAAATAAAGAGACTAAGAAAGAGGTGCAGAGTGGAAAGAAATATTTAGAAACGGCTGTGGAATTAAGGTGAAATTGAAGGACCTTACTAGGAAATTAAATCTAGCAAAGAAGTCAGCTAAGGATAATAGGATGGCAAGCATAATTGGCTGTCATACAAATTTTAGTGAAAAATGGAAGTGTATGTATAGGTACTTTAATACAGAAACAGGTTCCAATAAGGACATTCCAGGAATAACTAATGAACAAGGAGAGTGTGTATGTGAGGATCTTCAAAAGGCAGAAGAATTCAGTCAGCATATGTAAAGGTTGTTTGTTACCAGGATAATGTCCAGATAGAGGAGGTGACTATTGCTAAAGAAGTATAAAAATTTACATATGATAACAATGATATTTACAATAAGATAAAAAAAATTGAAAACTAGAAAAGCAGCTGGAATTTGTAAAATTTCTGTGGATATACTAAAGACAACGGGTTGGGATATAGCACCATATCTGAAGTACTTATTTGATTATTGTTTGGTTGAAGGAGCTATTCCAAACGAATGGAGAGTTGCTATAGTAGCCCCTGTGTATAAAGGAAAGGGTGACATAAAGCTGAAAATTACAGGCCAGTAAGTTTGACATGCATTGCATATAAGCTTTGGGAAGGCATTCTTTCTGATTATATTAGACATGTTTGCGAAATTAATGACTGGTTCGACAGAAAGCAGTTCGGTTTTAGGATAGGTTATTCCGCTGAAGCTCAACTTGTATGATTCCAGCAAGATATAGCAGATATCTTGGATCAGGAGGTCAAATGATTGTGATTGACCTGTCTAAAGCATTTGATAGGGTGGGTCATGGGAGACTACCAGCAGAAATGAGTCCAATTAGACTTGAAAAAAGAGTGACTGAATGGGTTGCTATATTTCTAGAAAATAGATCTCAGAGAATTAGATTAGGCGAAGCTTTTTCTCACCCTGTTAAAATTAGGAGGGGAATTCCTCAAAGCAGTATTATTGGACCTTTATGTTTTCTTATATATATACAAATGATATGAGTAAAGGAATGGAATCAGAGGTAAGGCTTTTTGCGGATGATGTTATTCTGTATACAGTAGTAAATAAGATACAAGATTGTGAGCAACTGAAAAAGGACCTCGATAATGTTGTGATATGGACAGTAGGTAATGGTATGATGATAAATGGGGTTAAAAGTCAGGTTGTGAGTTTCACAAATAGGAAAAGTCCTCTCAGTTTTAATTTCTGCGTTGATGGGGTGAAGGTTCCTTTTGGGGATGATTGCAAGTATCTGGGTGTTAATATAAGGAAAGATCTCCATTGGAGTAATCACATAAATGGGATTGTAAATAAAGGATACATATCTCTGCACATGATTATGAGGGTGTTTAGGGGTTGTAGTAAGGCTGTAGAGGAGAGGGCATGGAAGTCTCTGGTAAGACCGCAACTAGAGTATGGTTCCAGTGTATGGAACCCTCACCAGGATTATTACTTAATTCAAGAAATGGAGAAAATCCAAAGAAAAGCAGCTCGATTTGTTCTGGGTGATTTCCGACAAAAGAGTAGCGTTACAGAAATGTTGCAAAGTTTGTGCTGGGAAGACTTGGGAGAAAGAAGACGAGCTGCTCGACTAAGTGCTATGTTCCGAGCTGTCAGCGGGGAAATGCGTGGAATGACATGAGTAGACGAATAAGTTTGAGTGACGTTTTTAAAAGTAGGAAAGATCACAATGTGAAGGTAAAGTTGGAATTCGAGAGGACAAATTGGGGCAAATCATTTAAGAAAAGGCTAGGAAAACAACAGATAGGGAATCTGCCACCTGGGCGACTGCCCAAATTGCAGATCAGTATTGATTTATTGATTGATTCTTACCTGCCTTACTCATGTAACACATCTACTCTACTTACTGTCGAACTATTTTCAAGATCGTATAGATAGGCAATTATGGCTTCGTTTCTGCTACCCTCCTACAATTCTCACCCAAGTTTCATTATCATTCTTGCCATACAGTGTGACGTTTGGCAGTACTATCGTGGGGGAGAATTTATTCGATACCCGAATGATAACTACTTGCAAGCCATAGTGACTTTCTTCAGAAACTTACGGGAGACACACACTATTATAAATATGCTCATTGCCGGGCTGAGTGGCTCAGACGGTTGAGGCGCTGGCCTTCTGACCCCAACTTGGCACGTTCTATCCTGGCTCAGTCCGGTGGTATTTGAAGGTGCTCAAATACGTCAGCCTCGTGTCGGTAGATTTACTGGCACGTGAAAGAACTCCTGCGGAAGTAAATTCCGGTACCTTGGCGTCTCCGAAAACCGTAAAAGAGTAGTTAGTGGGATGTAAATCAAATAACATTATTATTAAATGTGCTCATCAGTGCAGAAGCCACAGCTACACCGGTTAAGAAACAAACTTTCATAAAATTTAAATACACGGTTCTATTGTTCATTATGTCTTCGAAAGCCTGCACAAAAGCAGTCTAGGGTGAAATTATCCATTCTAATTTCCATGGAAGCTGTTTTGGCTAATAGATACACATTACACGTATCCTGACACTGTGAGCCAAAAAACACATTATTAGTATAGATTTCATTGCTTTTAATGCTCACAGCAACTAAAAATTATTATGAACAACAGCGCGAAGAAGAACTGACTACCCTGCATCATTTGTCTCTGCGGGGCTGACTGGCTCAAACGGTTGAGGTGCTGGCTTTCTGACCCCAACTTTGCAGGTTCGACCCTGCCTCAGTCCAGTGATATTTGAAGAAGCTCAAATACGTCCGCCTCGTGTCGATAGATTTACTGGCACGTAAAATAACTCCTGCGGGATAAAATTGAGGTGCCTCGGCGTCACGGAAAACCGTCAAAATACTTAGTGGGACACAAAAACAATAACATTGTTATCCATTTGTCTCTCAACTGAGTGCCCCGTTTGCAGTGGCTTGGATACTTTTGCGTTTTACTTCTGATCTACAGTATAGTAGCTCATACTGTGGATCCAAATGACCTTCGAGATGGTGACTCAACACATGACACTAATGACCACGTAGTCGCAAGTTCCTAAAACAAACAACAATGCAGTTGACGGGTTCGATTCCGGCTCAGTCCGGTCGTATTTGCAGGTAATCAAATACGCCAGGCTCTTGTCGATAGATCTACTGGCTCGTAAAAGAACTTCCGTAGGACAAAATTCCGGCACATCAGCGTCTCTCAAAACCGTCCAAGTAGTTCGTGGAACATAAGAAAATAACAAATGTACACAGTACCGGTATAGCCCTGATGGAAGCCTTCCCGTGTTTTCCCAGTTTCACACTGGATAATTTCCAGGGCGGCACTTAAATTAATGCCATGGCCGCTACCATCCCAGACCTATTAGAGTGTCGTAAATAACCTATTGGGCCTAGTGTTGTGTTAAACACAGGAAAAATATCAATATCCGCAAGGAGGCTTGTAGATGTATGTGACTGCTGATATCGGAATCGTAGCTACGGAACATCCAGTTTTACGTGGAATCCAAGCCATAAGTATGTGACTTTTATTTCATAAATCCCAAATGGACCACGGCCGCCTTGGAGAGAAGCCAATGACGATACCACGCGGCTAACACGGCCTTACCAGTGTCAATAAATTCGTCCGTACTCCTCATTCATGATGTAACAAATACTTCTCGCAGACTATTGTTGCGAAGTATTTCCTTCCCTGTGTTCTTCTGCGATAGATTTTAAAGTTGTATTCTTTTCTCATTAATGTCCTTCATGTGGGGAAATATCTTTTAGCGATGCTAAGTTTACGAGGAACAACATCGTGTCGTTCCCCATCACTCATTTCCAGAGTAGTAATCCTACCGCTCCGCAGACACTTCCTTCATGCCATCTGTTGTTAACTACTAGAACTACTTAAGCAACCCAGCTGTGCATGCACCGTCGAAGACGCCGATGCGGACTCCAATATCTCCAGGCCATTTTATTACATTCAAGATCTCTAGCCTGGGTGCTCGGTTTAGAGTCGAAAATCCTTCCCTCTCGGCTCCGTACAACTTCATACTAGGGTTGCTGTACATTCTTTCTTTAAAGTCAGAAAATGTGTTGAGGCTTTTTGTTCGTAGTCCCCCCCCCCCGAGTTGGCCGTGCGTAGAGGCGCTCGGCTGTGAGCTTGCATCCGGGAGATAGTAGGTTCGAATCCCGCTATCGGCAGCCCTGAAGATGGTTTTCCGTGGTTTCCCATTTTCACACCAGGCAAATGCTGGGGCTGTACCTTAATTAAGGCCACGGCCGCTTCCTTCCAACTCCTAGGCCTTTCCTATCCCATCGTCGCCATAAGACCTATCTGTGTCGGTACGACGTAAAGCCCCTAGCAAAAAAAAAAAAATGTTCGTAGTCCCCCAAAGATGGTGTTTCATGTGAGGGACTTGCAACATTGAGTTTGTGATATTTGTCTAGTAACATGCATGGGTGTGGCATGGTATTTGTAATTAATCGGGGACTTGAACAGGGAAGGAAGTCGTCGTGACGTACTCGAAGCCGCAGTGGAGAAACTACGGAAAGTCATTTAAGATAAAAAAAAATTCTATCCCTTCAGCTACTGTAGACTTTAAGGGATGCTGGAGTGGCCGATTGTTGTACAGAAAGGGGGTTCTATAAAGAGCCAATAACTTAATGACACAGGTCTCTCCCATCTACGTCAATCGATGCCCACCTCCATAGTGTAACTGTCGGCATGGGTGGCTCTCGTACTCAAAGGTCTGGGCTCTATTCGCGGTACTGCCAGATAGTTAAGATCGGATAGAGGGCTGCTATGTAATAAAAACGTACATGCAATTCAGCTCAAATAGTGGGTACGGGTGAAAAAATCTGTACCATCTCGAGGAATACGACACATGTATACTTTACTTTTTTAATGCCGATCGATTTTACCGGGATTTGAAACCACAACCTACAACATAGAGGGTGAGAGCTTAAACAAGTACACAGTGAAGTAGTTCGAAAGAAAGCAGACATTGAAGCTGAAAGTGAGGTTCTATCCCAATGCATTCCAGTACTTAAAACCAGTCTGATACTTACGAGAGATCTGGTAATCGAACGCTGGCGTATCAGACGGAAAGTTACGAACTCTGCGCTGAGTGGCTCGGACAGAAGGCGCTGGCCTCTTGAGCTCAAGTTATTGAGTTCGATACCGGCTCAGTCGGGTGGTATTTGTAGGTGCTCAAATACATCAGTCTCGTGTAGGTAGATTTTCTGGCACGTAAAACAACTCTTGCGGGACAAAATTCCACGACCTCGGTGTCTCCGAAAGCTGCAAGAGCAATGAGTGTGACCGAAAACACCAATAATATTATTTATCTGGTAGAGTAAAATGGAGCATCAAAATTTACGTGCATGCACTCCAAATGACACAAATAAGTTAGCTTTACAGTGCAGGCCATATAGCTGTAAGCTTGTGTTCGGGAAATGGTGGGTTGAACCACACGATCGGCACCCCTGAAGATGTTTTCCCGTGGATATCCATTTTAACGCAAGGCAAATGCAGAGGATGTACCTTAATTCAAACCAAGGCCAGTTCCTTCCCAGTCTTATCCACTTCTTATCTCACTATCGCCGAAACCCTACATAGATTAGTGAGACGTTGAACCAGTAGCAATATATGTATATATATATATAATATCACTTGTTCCTAAAGCTTGTATTTACGAGGATAACACCTATAAAATAATAATAATAAGAAGAAGAATGTCATCAGCATTACGTGCCACTAACTACATTTTGGCGGTATTCGGAGGTACCAGAATTTTGTCCCGCAGGAGTTTTTGTGTGCCAATAAATCTACCGACACGCGGCTAAAGTTTATGAGCACCTTCAAATACCACCGGACTGGCAAGTGAACCTGGATCGAACCTGCCAAGCTGTGGTCAGAAGGTGAGCGCCTTAACCGTCTGAGCCGCTCACCCCAGCCGTTTAAAATAGAAAATACGATGAAAATGCACATATTTTCCTCCACTTCATTAATTATTAAACCATGTTCAGTTGAGTGTAATGTTAATGCCAGCGTCGTATTCACCCTACCTCATAACTTGTTACGATATAACCAAATCTAATATGTAGCCTACACTGGCTAACACATATTTTGGTGCCTCAAATTGTAACCATGAAGGAAACATATTAAAATTAAATTGTATTATATGAAATCTATTTATTTAAAACAAAAACATAAGTTTAGCGTACAATTTGTAATTATTTGACACAAGTAATCTCCTTTTGTAAGACTCTGAATAGTTGGATCTGCCAGGACAATCTCACGTAAGATTCCAACAATTATCCGCCATCATGTGAGTATACCTTCTTCTTTGCTGTCTGACATCCATTATTTTAAAGTCCTGATGAAATATTTTACCTTGCTCTTCGCTAAGTCACCAAGGTTGTCTACAAAGCGATCTACGTGGCCGTAATGCTATGAAATGTAGGCCTTCTGTAAGTTGTCTGACCTATGAACCATAAAAAATTCTTTACTTCAATTTTCCCATGATAAATCCAAGTGCTATGTATCCAGTGCACAGACCATATTTATTCACAGCCTTTAGAAATTTGTTCATCAGAGCTATATTTATATCTAGTGGTGCTGCCAAAGGTTTGTTGATTACGCTTTGTTCTCTAACCGCTATATATTCCTTCGGAGGCCACCTTTTTTTGTCCAGTGTTCAGTTTTGGCTCTAGTATATCAGTGACGTAAAAGAAAGAATTTTGTGTAGCCACTTTTTTGACCAAGAAAAAATTATTCGTCTTCAAGTTTATGCGGATCACCCACTGATATTCTTGGTGATTTACTTTTCTAGAATTAAACAGATAGCCTCACACATTTTTATTCTGGTAGAATAACTGATTATAAGTGCGACTCCATGGCCAAATCGTTAGCGTGCTGGCCTTTGGTCACAGGGGTCCCGGGTTCGATTTCCGGTAAGGTCGTGACTTTTAACCATAATTGGTTAACTACTCTGGCATGGGGACAGGGTGTATATGACTTGTTCATCATTATTTCATCCTCATTACGAAGCGCAGGTCCCCTACGGGCGTCAAATCAAAAGACCTGCACCAGGCCTCTCGGGAGGCCACACGGCATTTCACCGATTGGAATAGAACCATATCAAGGAATCTAGAGCTGATGTTGTTATCCCAACGCAGGTTTCTGGATCAGCGCCCCCCAATAATCCCCGGAATAGATCAACATGCCGAGGTACCAAGAATTAATTTTCTTGGGCTGTGGTGTCTATTCCCACACTGTAGAGGAAGCATAATTTCTTCGTATGTTAAATGTTCTCCCGCCAAAAATGTAATCTATGTTGTGTCTATTATTTCTGGCGGCCGTGAGAACCTTTTCGCTATTTTGAGGTTATTTGGAGAAATACTCCAAATGAAACTGAGCTGAAAATGTTTGACTCCTTTTGGTTATACTTGATTTCCACGAAAAAGAGGAGAATGTCTCGCAAGTTAGAGTCACCATAAACAGAGTGTCTCAGATAATAGCATCTTGATTGGGGTTAAACCCATTTCTCTTCTTTCTTGTGTTTCTTGGTGTTGAGTGTATCTCATTGCATTTTTAAAGCTGGCGCCTAAAATAATGACCACAACTACTTCCTTTATAATCGATCAAATACAAACGTACACTCATGAACAGTTATTTAAATATCTTGGACATTTAATTCGGTCAACACGTGAAAAATTTTCAAATTTAAAATTTAAAACTGTGTAACGAAACCCTTTAGGTAGAAGTAAACTTAAAGAGTTTAGGTCTGGAGTGTGAAGAGGTAGCAGCTGATACACAACAGTTAGAAAACTGAGTAACGCAACGGAGGGCTCAGAATTAAACAGATGTTCAAGACGAGTATTTGTTGGGGTTTGGCATTCGTATTGTATATTCATTAAGAGTCCGGTTTCCTGGCTGAATGGTCAGCGTAGTGGCCGTCGGGTCGTTGGGTCCTGGGTTAGATTCCTGGATGGCCGACGATTTTAACTATGTTTGATTAATTCCTTTGGCTCGAGAGCTGGGTGTTATTGTTTGTCTCAAAACACTTCTTCATTTACATGAAACACATCATATTTCTAACAACCACAGTCACATACAGTTATGAATTCATCCCTCCATTCGCAGTTGGCGTCACGAAAGGCATATATCTGTAAAACTTCGCTTAACCCACATCTACTTAGCGAAGAGCAAGGTGAAATATTTCATCAGGGCACATATAGGTCTTATGGCGAAAATGGAATAGGAAAGGGCTAGGAGTAGGATGAAAGTGTTCGTGGCATTAATTAAGGTGGGAAAATGGTAAACTATGGAAAACCATCTTCAGGGCTGCCGACAGTATGGTTCGGACCCACTATCTCCCGAACACTAGACACTGGCCGCGCTTAAGGCGACTGCAGCTATCGAGCTCGGTGAATTTTTCCGACCTTTTCGTGCTAAATGGTGACGTATTCGATTTATTTTGTCTGGTCCTTGTGAGCGTACATTGACGGGTTTTTAACAAATAAATAATCTTCATCCTGTTTTTGAATACCCTCATATTGAGGGTCTTCATGCTGTATCCTGTCTTGGATGTAACCAGTGAATTGTTGAAGGATGATGCCTCCTTACTGGAAGCGAGATAACTGGCTCATTCGAGGTAGAAAATCGCTATCTCCTTGTACTTACTCAATAAAATGTACATAGCTTTTTTCTGATTCGTATTTCCACAAAGAATATCTGCGAAAATTTTAGCTTTCCCTGCACAATGTTCAATTGTTATATAACATTGTTGTTCGAAGAACGACCAGTGAAACCCTTCACTTGCCACTGCCGTTTTCAACATGAAAATATTGGTCAGAAGAATAATTTGAAACCCATTAATGGTTTTACGCCAGTGCTGAAGTGCTTCAACAATGGCTAGTATTTCCTTTGTGCAGTACTATAGTCCTCATGATTTATGAATTTACTGCTAAAGAGAACTAAGTACTACTTAGTATGGGTCTGATTCGAGTTTCCTTGAAATAATACGGAACCAATGCCCATGTAAGGCACACCTCTATGAAGTGCACACGGTAAACCGAAATCAGGATAACAGAGTTTAATGCTCCTGCTATTTTTCACTGGGATTCCTATTTCCATTTGTTGTTTTCCTTCAGTAAATCCTGCAAAGGTGCCACAGTATAGTTCAGGCAGTGATAGGCGAAAAACTAGCACATGCCCAAGAATTGACGAATATGTTTTATCCTTGTGGGACTTGGAAATGCATTTATTGGGTCGATCTTCATAGGATCAGGTCGGAATCCCTGAACATCGATCGCGCGTCCAAAAACAGTACCTCGCTCTGAAAATTGTGCGACTTATTTAAGCCCTGTTTCAATTACATTTTCAAAGAGCTTTACAAATTCTGAATGATTTCCTGGAAAGATTCCGTCGTGGGAAGGATGTCGTCCACGTATCTGTTTGTCATTTCCTTAGCAGAAACGATTCAATTCCTGAGTTACGCAAACCAAAAGGTAATATCATGAAAACGTATGTTTGTTAATCAAACATGAAGCCGGTGAACAATTATGGTTTTTCATACAGATCAATGACATGATATGAAGAGGTGAGGTCATTGCCGGTGAAGAACATTTTGCCTCTAAACCTTCGGATTACGTTCTTGATAGATGGCGCCTGGTTGTACACTGGAATTAACTTTTAGTTGAGCTGCCTTGAATCTAAACATATCCTTAGCTAGTTACCGCGCTTCCTTACCACAACGATTGAATTAACATAAGGAGTTTTGCATTTTTGAGATTAACCCGCTCTCTTCCAATTCTCGGATAATCTCCTTCACATGTTGAAAATGTTTGTCTGGAATCGGGTATGGTTTCCGCTGGAATGGAGTTCAGTCATCCATATTTAAAACAACGGTAAATTTAGGAAATTTTCCGAACTTTAAATCGAACACCTGCCTATGTTTGAGGAGTACAGCACTCAATTGTTCTCTTTCTTTTCTCTCTGAGACTCCGAATTCAGCGATTTCTTTGAGTAAGTTCTCGAAATCTGAATCAATTTCCACTCCAAAAATATCGTTAAAATTCCTCGTGGTTTAAAATATCATCATCTGGTGCAAGTGTTTCAGCATTCGAATTTCTAATAGGGTTGTCCTTAAATATCTGATAAATTTCATCACTATCCGTAATTTCCTGATTATGTGCAATTCCCTGACTTTCTTCCATTTTCCGAAACTTGACCACATCCCTGGAGAGGTCGATTACGGCATTAGATTGTGTCCGAGAATCTGCCCCTAGGATAGTTCATTTTCATCATTATGACAAATGATTTTTCACACGGTGAATTACAGATCTGGATTTCTAAAAATGTCTGTGACTTTCAAATAGCCGTTCGATCTGGGATTAACCCCCTGATCTTGACGTTTAATACTAGAATTTCAAGTTGTTATACTTGCGACATACTGCTTCTGATGGCGCCTGTATCAATTAACTGCCTCGTATTAGTGCCATGCATACGTTTATTTATGATTGTTAGTTCCTTGATTTCAACCGCCTCTTGTTTCACTGAGTCATCTATTAAATCCTTTGGCTGTGCCACCCAGGAATCTACCCGTACGAAGACTCATTCTTCGGAATTTATGGCCTCTAATGACGGCGGCAGATTTTCTATCAGGGACTCTTATTCAAAATCGGAGATTTTCCCATCATTCGCTCTATTCCCATTGTAGGTATGCACGAACGATTTTAGTGCATTACCCCATTAATTTTTGGGGTTCTTGGTTCTTTGGTATTCCGAACTCTCAGCCCCTGTTACATCTAGATTTGTATCTTGTTGCTGGATAGCTGCTTTCCATCTGTCCTGCTTTTCCTTTTCCCTGTGGAGCTCATTTAAATATTAGCGGCTCTCCCGGTACCTCTTCTCGATGTTACGCCAAAATCATGGAGTTTGTTTGTTACTATCGCTACCATATTCGACGAATTTCGTGACGGAAAAAAGGCAGGATTTCTTCCTCGTTCCTCGTACCATTCCCTGCCTCGGTAAGGATACCTTTGTTGATATTGACGAACTGGTTAGTATTGGTAATACATGCTGCCCCCGGACATTGAAAATGTTTCCTCTTTCTAGGATCACGACTTAGTCTCGTGTTCAACCCTGGTTGAGTCTCCAGTTTCTCTTTGTTTCGGGCTTTCCTTGGCTGCGTTCATCACGAACGCGCGATGTTCTTTTCCATGCGTGTAACCCCCGGGGTGGTTGACAATTGTTGCGTTATACAGTTGCCTTAAAATCATGTCGGCCTGCACTAGTTGTTCCACTTTGGCCGTATGAGCATTCTTTAGACATCTAGCGAAAACTATTTGAGAATCGCCTGCACTAGTTCGAGTTCCGATGGGGACGAATCCAACTTCCTCATCTTCACCAACTGAGTTTTGAAGTAGTCCGCGTACCTAGTAGACAAGGTTGAGGTGTATTTTCTCGAGTACAACTCTATCCTCAAGTTCTGTTGTATCTCAATGCTTCAGAACTTGCTAAAAAGAGCTTTTTCAAACTCTTCGAACTCCTCGAAGCTATATTTAAAACTGGCGTACCAATGCCTGAGATTTACGTCAAGGTATTTCTCCGCTACACGTCGTTTCCACTCCTCTGGCACCTTACATTCCCTCACATAATCCTTCAGGTCTAGGAGAAACATTTTGTGCTAAGTTGTGGTCCAGCATTATTTTGGTTGATCATCGCTTATACATATTCAGTTAATGATGTTCTGGCTGCTTGTGTTAGTAATGGTTATATTGTCGGGATCAGTCGGTTGGCTGTTGCCTTCCACCGCAACTGGAAGTTTTAAGGGTGCGGTTGTAGCATTCTCTCTTGAATTGGTAATGTTCGTCTTAAGGTCTGCATTAGTTTCTTCTGTTCGTCCTCTAGAAAATTCACTAAATTTGATAAGTTTTCGCCCTGGGTTTCTATTTCCGAACTTGCTTGGATACTACAGCAATTATTTCCTCTTTGATTCCCTCTTCATCGAGGATGATATTCTTTTCGATATTACCTATCTTGTCACTTAACTCCTGCCTTGTTTCTGCGTTGTTTCCTTTAGGTTTTCCGTTTTCTTCCTCACTCAGATGATCTCCTAATTTACCTTTTCAGCCATTTCTCCTCGTGCGAGTCACTACTATCGACAATCAATTCCAATTTCTTCTCAACACGTGTTACAACTATACCAAGAGTTTCCCTTCTTCTCTCCGTCTTAATGGCATTAACCTTAGATTCTACAGATAGAATGCCCGCTGGCAGATTCTTTCCTTGCTTTTGGATAACTTTCATCGTCTTTTGGACATTATTGTCAAGGGATAGGCTAACCTCCGCTAATCGCTTTGTAATTTTGCCCTGCGTGCTTGGTGACTGTTGGAATTCATTTTACAACTCGGCTCTACTACTGTCATATCGCCTACTGTCATATTGGCTAGTTAATAGTTCTCTTTTAAGCTCTTGTTGTCTATCCGTAAATTCTTGGCGTAAGATAATTTGACCTTTGACTAACTCATCCCTTATCTCCGCCTGAATATTAGCGATATCGTCCCTAAGTTCCGTTTGGATCGAATCTAACTTGGTACTAATCTCTACCTGGCCGCTTTATATTTTCTCCTGACCGCTTAATATTTTCCTATTAAGTTCAGTAAGTTCAGCCTCACCGCTTTCTAGCTTATTGTTAAATATGCTAATGCTGATCTTCATTTTTAAACCTTGTATGGAGACAGCAGGGCGCTTATGTAGATAATGATTTGGCGGTGACATTGAGTATTATTACAACAGTTCCTTAATTATTCATTCATAGGGACAATATATATAATTTGATAGAGCAAGGTTAAATTAATACACAACGCATCAAAATAAGTATGAATAATTATCACGATATTCGTGGTTTACAAGTATGTGTGTACTTCATTACTTAGTCTTTTCACTAACTATTATCTGTCCTATGGTTAGGCCCAAAAGAAAAATCACCACCGCTCAGTGTTACTTAATGTTGACGAAGTAATCAAGCCTAGAGGTGGGCCGCCATGAAATTGTTTAACTATTCATGTACCCCTTGACTCTTCCCTTCAAACATGAATAGTTAGTCTCGTGAGTTTTACCTCACAGCTGCCCAAATACCTAACATTTCTACTCTCATCCCAGTACGTAGACCGGCCGTCACTTCGTCCTCGTTTGGGGTCCATAAAGGATCCCAATCTATGGGCTAAGTTACTAAATAAGAAAAAAACAGGCTGATTCTCTATGATGAAATTATTTAACATAGGAAATCGAAATTAATTAGAATTGAATTAAATGAAATTTTAATAATTAAAAATATCATGGAAAGGGCAAATACATAAAATTATAGAAACTACAAACTGAATAAAAACAAAATTATATTTAAATAAACTGAGATACAACTTAAATTAAGTACAATTTGCATAAAAATGTGTTATAACAGTTATTGTGCAATTTGAACTAAGTAGCCTTATTCTGAACTTGAAATCCATGAATATATACTACTTTATTCATAATGAAAAGAAATAATTAGTTTAATTACTCAGGAATGGATTAATTGATTAAATTAAAGTTAATTAAATTGGAATTACTTGAGTCAGTGTTGAATTACATTGTCGGACTCCTTGGCTGAACCAAACAGCGGTTTGTATAATTTAAAGGGATATCGAAACTATAATAGTCATTGCTTGATCCGAAGACGAAGCCCAGCTGACCAGCCATGGAACCGAGGGTGCAACGGTTTGTGAACCGTGCGCCTATTCTCAAGATAATGTTATTTCCATGTGTGTGTTTTGATTGCAGGTACTTGTACTTGTTTGGTGTTGTGTTCTGTTATTCCCATGCCATTTATGTGTTGCTTGTGTTTTGAACTTCTTGATTTGTTCGAATTATTCATTGTTTGGTTGAAAGCACCATGCGCATTTGAAGGTCGTGGGTTCAGTCCCATCTGTGTTGTTATAGTCGCAACCATAATATTTAGAATATGTGCCCTTTTGAGGGTTATACGGACGATCCACTATCCAGAGTGTATTTACTTGTGTGTAAATTTTGCCATGCCCACATAAACCGGGAGAATTTTGTTTGGATGAGAAAAATTATTCCTTCCTTTTATATAAAACATATCGTTGATTAATAGTCTCCGGAGCATAGTTGATAAGACTTATTTTTTAACTGCATCCATGCTATAACGTATCCCAGTTTCCAAGAAGCAAGAGTTAATATGTTAATGCCAGAGGGCTTGCGTGACTCCATGCTACTTCGACATGATTCATACAGTGATTTATATATCTTTTATTATTTGGGTTTGATTTCTTTGTCTTATATTAATAAACTCGATTTTAATCCCTTAATTCGATACAGTTCTCTTTTAAAGTTGTGTGCTCTGACCCTGTCCTTGTAGAATAAGTTTTAGTTAGATTCAGAGGGCCATTCGGAAGATTCCTGACCTTGATGTGAAAAGGCTTAGCCAGCATAATTTAGGAAAGGTAGAAGGGTACAGTACGTCGCACGTTTTGAAATAAATCAGTCCATCTTGTTAATAAACCTCCTGGTTGGTGTAGAAATTCATATAACCTGAAGAGATTCTTCATCTCTTGAAGTTACTATTAACTATTGCCTGTAGTTAAAAATGTACTAAACAGCCCAGGTCTGTGTCACCAGACAATTGAGTACTGAAATGTTCCGAATGGATAACACTCCGATTCATCCTTTCGTAGGGAAGTATATATTTTTCTCCCTCAAACAATTTAATTTCTCTATTTGCTATTTGCTTTACGTTTCACCGACACAGATAGGTCTTATGGCGACGGTGGGATAGGAAAGGGCTAGTAGTGGGAAGGAGCGGCCGTGGCATTAATTGATCTACATACCCAGCATTCTCCTAGTGTGAAAATAGGAAACCACGGAAAATCATCTTCAGGGCTGCCGATAGTGAGGTTCGAACCCACTATCTCCCGAATGCCAACTCACAGATACGCGACTCAAATCACTTGGCCACTTTCTCGGTCGTAACTTTATGAGAAGTTACCCTGCTTACTTTTCTATCAGCTTCGCAGCTGCGAAAATCCTTATCAGAAACAACAGCAAACCAACCGTGTCTTTAAGTGTTTTTGCTGCATTGCTGGGAGGTCTTTACTCTTCTTGTGTGTTAAAAGTCATTCATAATGCTGTATATGAAATATATGGAAACATTAATTCAATTATAATTCACCTATTTAGGATATGGATGCAAAAGTAAGTACGTCATGAGAATTTATGACTATCAATGGTGGGCCTCGCTGAGAACGACTCATCAGCGCTTAACAAGAGGAGACACAACTACAAATTGCTAGCGGGTTCCCATGTCGCTGATGAAAGAAACCAAGTGGACAGCCAATTACGAACACTTAGAACTCTTCCATTCAATTAGCTAATTGTATTTTCGGTCTAGTCAAATCTTCCTCGTACCAAACAAATTACGGTTGTCTTACACTACGGCAATATATTAGCCCTTTAGTTCCTACGAGAGATTATACTTCCAGTAGCCTACTGCACCACTTGGTCAGACATGTTTTTGTTATACTTCTAAACATATTGTATGAGTACGTAAATATGGTACCGCAAGGCGCAGTCTTTCTCTAATTAGAAACAAGGATGAAAATGTCGTATGGCTTTTAGTGCCGGGATATCCCAGGACGGGTTCGGCTCGCCAGGTGCAGGTCTTTCTATTTGACTCCCGTAGGCGACTTGCGCGTCGTGATGAGGATAAAATGATGACGAAGACAACACATACACCCAGCCCCCGTGCCATTGGAATTAACCAATTAAGGTTAAAATCCCCGACCCGGCCGGAATCGAACCCGTGACCCTCTGAACCGAAGGCCAGGACGCTGCCCGTTCAGCGAACGAGTCGGACAGGAACAAGGATAAGAGATCTCTAGCGAGACAATGCCAGTACCAGGTCCCGCACAAACTGAAAACACTAAGAGAAAGAAGAATTGAAATGAAGCCAGTGCCGTGCTGTAAAGTTAACGCATCTGCTTCATAACTGGAGGTCCTGGGTGCGATTCCAGGCTGATCCTAAGATTTTTAATTTAATTAATTTTATTACAATATACTTTACGTCGCACAGATACATATTGATCTAATAGCTACGATGGAATAGGAAAGTGCTAGGAGTGGGAAGGAAGCGACCGTGGCTTTAATTAAAGTACAGACTGGTATGACAATGGGAAACCACAGAAGAACATATTCAGGGCTGTAGTCAGTGGGGTTCGAACCCACTATCTCCTGAATGCAAGCTGATAGCTACGTGAACCAAACCGCGCAGCCACTTGCTCGGTACTTAAGAATGTTAATCCTTACTTAAACTAAGGTTATCAGAGACAGCGGATCCAGATAAGACAACTAAACAATACGACTGAGGGCGTTGCACTGACCAATGGAACTATTTATGGGCCATTGGCTACACAGCAATCGTCTCAGCATGCCAAGCATACCAGACCATGGGAAACCCGGGTTCAATCCCGACTGAGGTCGATAGCATTTGACAGTTTTTAAGTGTGACAATTCTGAGTCGTTAGTTTCCTACATGCTACATAACTCTTAGACAAAATTTCTATACCCTCGTGTCCCTTAAAATCTACAGCAGTTGAAGGAAAGCAAACTTGTTGTTTTACGTGATTATTGATTTCGTGATCCTAGCCAGGGGACTTCTAATGTTATGCAGAATTCTTCGAAACTGTGGGAGGTGGCTTTCTATTAAAAAGGAATTTTTAACACATAATATTAGTTGGATTATTATTATTAGTAGTAGTAGTAGTATGTGCGAGCCTGTCGTATCTCTCTTCGGTATTTCCTGGAAGGGATGACTAAGCCAGACCGGGGACATCCCAACCGGCCCGAGGACATGCTATGGCCTCTCCTCTATTCTCTTCGTCAGATTTCCCCGTGTTCCTTCTCGAAGGTGCAAGCAGAATGTTCCTTCTTTAGCCGAGCTGCGAATATTCTACTACTCCACCATCAGGATATAAAACTCTAGTTAGCCGTGAACAGTCAGGTATTAATCGGAGTAGTTGGACTGGCGAGTTGGACTGGATGCCTTTGCTGGCGAGATGTAGTGTTTACAGTGCACTATGTCTTCTGGTATGGGCTATATCAAATATGTTACTTTCATTGATCTGTCTCAGTCTCCTCCTTGGCTTTGACAATATGAAAGTGACTGAGGTATGAGTGATGGCAGTAATACCATTCCTTATGCAGCCAGTCCCTGTTATGAATGGTGTGAAAATATCGCTCATAGGGTCGGTTGGTGCATGCATTTCAGTGGGCTTGGCAGACTGATATGTAATAGCAACGGCTGGCTCGGTGAGGAAAGCAACGGGAAACTACCTCACTCCTCATTTCCCTAGTACGCCTCTGCAGTGACGTCTAGGCTATTTATGACAGCTGTTGGCGGAGTTGCAGAGGATCAAACCAGCCTTCGGGCTGAATACCCATCATACATACAGTTGGACTGGGGCGGCAGTAATGGTGGCTGTCGTCACCGTCCCACCGAAGTCAGAGCGGAGTACTGTGTGTTTTACTGCCTTGAGCACTGACCGGAGTAATGTATGTGTACTGGTGTGGAGTGATTGGTGCTGGACGGTAGTAGTACTGGTTGTCGTCGATGTCCCACCAGTGTCAGAGTATCGTCGTGTACTGAGCGGAGTACTGTGAGAGTACTGCCTTGGAGTACTGTATGTGTACTACCCGTGGACTGTAAATCGACTTGGAGTCTGTGTGTGTGGATCGGTTGGTATGAGTAGAGGAGTACAGTTACATTGTTCTGAGGAATATTGTAGTGCTAGTTAGCACTGTTGAGCTGTTGATTTTTTTAGTAGTTCACTGTGTAGTGCGGCCACGTGAATTGTCTGTGTTGACTGTGTAAGGAGCTGACTTTACTGGAGTCGGGCCAAGAAATAGTCGTCATAATGTTGTGGTGACCAGAAGCGGTATCTGTATGCATGCAGCTGTTGTGCGGGATGACTGGACTTGCGAGATGAAGTTAAAGCAAGGTGGGATGACAATCAGGATTACCTCTAGGCAATACAGGCAAGCCGGAGTGATTACTGTGAGGAGGACAGATTTTTTAAATAGATAGCAATTAGTGCAGTGTGCTTATTTATGGTTGAGTATAACTGCATGTGTGTGTACTACTGTAGATGGGTCATCCGCACTTAAATTAGATCGATAAATTAGACAGTGTTTCACTCGGATTATTATTATTATTATTATTATTATTATTATTATTATTATTATTATTATTATTATTATTATTATTATTATTATTGCCGGGCTGAGTAGCTCAGACGATAAAGAGCGCTGGTCTTCTGAGCCCAACTTGACAGGTTCGAACCTGGCTCAGTCCGGTGATATTTGAAGGTGCACAGATACGTCAGCTTCGTGTCGGCATATTTACTGGCAAGTAAAAGAAATCTTGCGGGAGAAACTTCCGTTACCTCGGCGTGATTAGAGAAGTGTAGTCATACATTGTCGAATATAATTGTGTGCGTGTGTGTGTATACTGATGGAGTCATACTCAAATAAATTAGTTCTAGCCGAGCGAGTTGGCCGTGTGGTTAGGGGCGCGTAGCTGTGAGCTTGCATTAGGATATAATTGGGTTCGAACCCTACTGTTGGCGGCCTGAAGATGGTTTTCACTTGTTTCCCATTTTCACACCAGGCAAATACGGAAGCTGTACCTTAATTAAGGCCACGGTCGTTTCCTTCCTGTTTTTTGCTAGTGGCTTTACGTCACACCGACACAGGCAGGTCTTATGGCGACAATGGGATAGGAAGAGCCTAGGAGTGGGAAGGAGGCGGCCTTGTCTTTTTAAGGTACAGCCCCAGCATTTGCCTGGTGTGAAAATGGGCGCTTCCTTCCTACTCATAGCCCTTTCATATCCCATCGTCGTTATAAGACCTAACTTACCTGTGTTGGTGCGACGTAAAGCAAATTGAAAAACAAAAAGTAGTTCTATAAAGCAGTCAGTGTTTTATTCGTAACAATAAGTTACTATTTCAAATTCCGCCATTCGTGCACTTACATATTCCCGTATGAAGAACCACTTCCCGCTTCTTCTTTGTAATTGTTTTCTTTTCCTTTCTTTGCTCCATGAAACGAAATCAGACCAGCTCTTGGTTGAATGGTCACTGAAGTAGACTTCGAGTTGGAGGGCTCCAGGTTCGATTCCCAGCCGGGATTTCTCATTGATACAAGTAACTTGGAAATAAGCCGTTATTGAAAAAGACGCATCTGAGGAAATGTCTCGCAATATAAATGTTCGATCACGGACCACTATAATCATAAGATGAGGCCCCGGAAGGGAGTGGAGATTTTTATTTCATCATTACTGATTCCAAATGCGCTTGATAAAGACTGCATCTTAGCGAGCAGGCCACGAGGGGAGGGAAGGCTAAGAGCGAGCGCTGTGATGGGGTGGAGAAGGGAGACAGAACAATCAAACAAAGCTACCCTGCTACCTGTACAAATTATCCTCTCCCCTACAAGTTGCCCTTCCGCATTTCTCTTTTATTCCTTGATGGTGCTGTCACTCTTGGAAATTAGCTCCTATAGGACAGAGAAAAATTAAGGAATGAGCATACTTCTAAGATCATTTAATGAGATGAAATAATCAAAGAATTGCAACGACAATTTAGCTCAATCAGGATAAATTTCGGATACTCTTCCCTGCTGGCAAAGGATCATAGACTAATTATTAGAACCTTTTTATTCGATGGACATTCCTTGGAGTCAAATAACATTCAATTCGCTGGACGCTGCTCAGACATCTATCCATCACAGTGTTTTCCTGCTACCTCTAGACCAAACGGTTAAACACTTCATGGCTCTAGACTTTATACCAACCCCTGAGTAACAGTCCGCTTCCATGGCTTCGATTTCCCCAGTTACCCTGGTTTTGATTCCCGAATCTGCCACGAGATTACCTGGTTTCAGGGACTGGAACAGAGCTCACTCAGTCTCAGGTTGAAGAGAGAAGTGAGTTAAAATCCTCGTGTTGGCTCTCATAAAGCCTCTCCCATGGTGAAGCAGTAGCGGGTCTGCTTTTTAACCAAAGGCCCCATGTTCGATTTCCGGCCAGTTCACAGCTTTTAATTTTGGATAGACTGCTGGAACTAGGCTCACTCAACCTCGAGAGACCAACTGAGCAGCTGTCTGATACGAGAGCCAGCGGACTCGGTGTTAAAAACCAAGCAATACGGCTGAGGATCTCGACACCTAAACCACGTGGCACTTTAAAATGTGCAGGCCGTCTGGTTGGGAAGCTAAGTGTACTTGAGTGTCATGCGGAAATGGGTGGATGTCCCTGGTATCTCACTCCAGGCGATTACCGAGGCGGTACCTGCCATATGGTCCCCTATACACCGGAGTTATTTTCCAAATACACACAGTGTAATTTGTGTTGTTATAACCTTGTGCATGCCAAGATTTCATTGACATTTCATGACTGACCATTACCAAAGTAATTTAATGAAAGTTCTTTCAGTAGGGCCTACTTACATTTCAGAAATTACAGTACTTACATGCTTTCACACTTCCACTGAAATACTGGACCGATTGATTAATGATGATTGACGGTTACGTTCGTGAATAATACATCCACTGTTAGCTCTTTAGGACTCAAGAAAAAAAAAAGAATTCCGATACCAGGCTGAGTGCAGAAAATAATCATGAATGATAGAACATTGAAACAGTCCCCGCGTCAAGCAAACCTAATATAACTCGGGTTGAAAGACTACAAGAGTTGGCCAAGGGGGTCAGACAGGGAAAAGGGAAGGAATTAAATAAGGAAAACTAATGACAGACTTACCTGGTGACCCGTAGTCGTCAAATATGTCCCACAAATGTTAACCCACAGGAATATCAACCTTTCAGCGAAGAAGAAGAAGAAGAAGAAGAAGAAGAAGAAGAAGAATAGAACCGAGAGAGTTGGTCGTGCGGTTAGAGTCGCTCATTTGTGATCTTGCATTTGGGAGATAGTGGGTTCGAATCCTATCGTCGACAGCCCTGAAGATGGTTTTCCGTGGTTTCCTATTTCCACACAAGGCAAAAGCTGAGGCTCTACCTTAATCAAGGCTACGACGGCTTCCTTCCCACTCATAGCCCTTTTCCATTCTTGCATCGCCGAAAATCGTTGGTGTGTTAGTGTGACGTTAAACCACTAGCAAATAAAGGAGGACGAAGAAAGGAGGGTTTCAATCCCTCGAAGTATTAAGCGGTTTGGTAAAGGAAGCGAAGTATACGAAAGGTGGAACAACAAAGAATTTTCAGACTTTGCGAACACAATACGATTAAAACTGGAAGTGAAGTGGAGTCAACCAAGTTAAGTTCGGATATGAAAGATGAAGAAGTGGTAGCAATGGCAGGCTCATACGTTGCTTAACCTACAGTTGGACAACTAAAGGCTCCTCACGATTAATTTATGTTCATAAATTAAGGATAACAGTGGAGTACAATACAATGGTGGCCTACACCATTTGTATCGGTAGCAAATAAATATCATGTTATATTCCCAAATTGTCTGTCCAGGTGAATGACTCCGTAGGCATCAATCTTCTTCTTGTTCTTTTCCCACAACTGTGGGGTCGCGGGTGCGAACTGTATAGCACATGCGGATTTGGCCTTTTACGGCCGGATGCCCTTCCTGACGCTAACCCTATGGAGGGAAGTAAGGGATGTGTTTTTGTTGTGGTTAGTAGTGTAGTGTGTTGTTTGTCTGATTATGAAGAGAAAAGTCCCCGAGCCAGAAGAATAAACCAGACGCGATTAAATTCCTCGCCACGGCCGAGAATCGAACACAGGACCCTCTGAACCGTTCATTCAGCCAATGAGTCGGACACTCCGTGGGCGTCAATACCGCTGCCGTAAACACGGTCACAGGCAGACATTAGGCAACTTGACAGAGTGGAAGTGAACAGTTTACTCAGTGTGGATATTTCTGGCATGGAAATGGAATGCATTCGATCGCTAAGGCCCACAGAACCTATATTAACTACGTTGTGGGAGGAAGAGATAATAATAGCTACAATAATAATGATAATAATAATAATAATAATAATATTAATAATAATAATAATAATCATAATAATAATAATAATAATAATAATAATAATAATAAAGTTCTTAAGTCCCACTAAATAGTTTTATGATATGAAGACGTCCCGGAATATAATCCCGCAAGAGTCCTTTTACGTGCCAATAAATCTACCGACTCGAGGCTGACATATAAGAACACCTTCAATTACCACCGGACTGAGCCAGGATCGAACCTGCCAAGTTAGGGTCAGAAGGCCAGCGCCTCAACCGTCTGAGTCACTCAGCACGCGGTTGGAAAGGGGAGGAAGAGAAGTAGGGTGACTTAATCTACATATGTAGTATAACATGTCCTGACTGACTGACTGACTGACTGACTGACTGACTGACTGACTGACTGATTCATCATCGCCGAGGCAAAACTACTGGACATATTTTGGGCATACATTTATATTAGGTTGTAGGTGCTCACTAAGGGAGGATTTTATGATATTCCGTCGCTAAGGCGGTGAAAAGGGGGGTGAATTTTTGAAATGATGTTATATATGTATCAAACTTAAACGTTTTCAGACGTAAAAACTGGTATTTGGAATCTTTTTTAAAAATAAAGGAACACGTATTTTTTGTTTATGGAAAATCCTATTAAGGGGGAGAAAAAGGGGAAAAAGGGGATTGAATACCTTTTATGAGGATACTTACATCTCAAAAACTGAAGATGTTACAGACATGAAAATTGGTATTTGGAATCTCTTTTAAAAATAAAGAAACACGGGCTTTTTGTTTTCAGAAAATCCACTTAACGTGGGTGGGGTGTGTGAAAGAATTGAAAAAATTAGTTGAATTATTTGTATGAGAATACTTATTTCTAAGAAAACTAAAGATATTACCAGCGTGGAAATTGGCCAGGTGGGAAACACATATTTTTTCGTATGCCGCTTCGCTCTGAACAGAAAGTGCGTATGACGCTTTGGGCAATATGCATATTAATATTGCACAGACAAGTTTCTAATCAGTGTGTGTGAAATGACATGATATTTAGGACTCCGAGGAACATCATTTCAAGTTGTGAGAACCTGCGATTGACATAAACGTTCCGCTAGGGCTAACGGTATGCATGGTTTAATCCCAAAGGTGCTAGAATGCTGGCAACGTTTTCCTTTAAAAGGAGCAGAGAATCAGGGATGCTCTGTCATGAATTTAGGTCAGTGGAAACCCAGTCCATCTCAATCAATCAATCAATCAATCAATCAATCAATCAATCAATCAATCAATCAATCAATCAATCAATCAATCAATCAATCAATCAAACAATCAAACAATCAATCAATATGATATGCATTTACGACAGTCGCCCAGGTGGTAGATTCGCTTTCTGTTGTTTTCCCAACGTTCTCTTAATTGATTGCAAAAATCTGGAAATTTACTGAACATCTCCCTTGGTAAGTTATTCCAAACCATAACTCCCCTTCCTAATCTACATATATATAAAGCAACTTGTCCTAACTGACTGACTGACTGAATCATCATCGCCGAGCCAAAACTACTGGACATAAAGGAATGAAGATTTTGAGGATATATTCGTATTAAGATGTAGGTGTTCGCTAAGAGAGGATTTTTGGATATTCCGTCGCTAAGGGGGTGAAAAGGGGGTGTGATATTTTAAATGAGTGTATCTATATCTCAAAACTTTAAAAGTTTACAGATGTGAAAATTGGTATTTAGAATCTTCTTTAAAAATATGGAAACCCGTATTTTTTTATTTTCAGAAAATCCCAATAGGATGGGTGAAAGAGGGTGAAAAAGGGGTTAAATGCCTTTTAATCAGGATACCGGTACTTATATCTCACAAACCGCAGACATTACAGACCTGAAAATTGGTACTTTTGTTCGCTTTTAAAAATAAAGAAGCACGTATTTTCTTTGGAAAATCCAATTAATGGGAGGGTAAAAAGAGGGGTGAATTTTTGAAATGAGTGCATCTATATCTCAAAACTTTTAAAGTATACAGATGTAAAAATTGGTATTTAGAATCTTCATTAAAAATAAAGAAGCACGTATTTCTTTGTTTTCGGAAAATCCCAATAGGAGGGGTGAAAAGAGGTGAAAAAGGGGTTGAATGCCTTTAAAGAGAATACTTATATCTCAGAAACTGGAGATATTACAGACCTGAAAATTGGTGTTTGGGATCTCCTTAAAAAAACAAAGAAACGCGTATTTTTTGTTTTTGGAAAATACAATTCATGGTGGGGCTGAAAAGGGGGTTAAATTTTAAATTGAGTGTATCTATATCTCAAAACTTTTAAAGCTTATAGATGTAAAAATTGGTATTTAGAATCTCCTTTAAAAATAAAGGAACACATATTTTTTCGTTTTCGGAAAATCCCAATAGGAAGGGTGGAAAAGGGTGAAAACCGGGTTGAATGCCTTTAATGTAGCTACTTATATTTCAGAACCTGAGGATATTACAGACCTGAAAACTGGTGTTTGGGATCTCCTTTAAAAATAAACACGTCTTTTTTTGGTTTCAGAAAATCCAATTAATGGGGGGTGAAAAGGGGGCGAATTTTTAAAATGAGTGTATCTATATCTCACAACGTTTAAAGTTTATAGATGTAAAAATTGGTATTTTTGGTATCTCCTTTAAAATAAAGAAACGTGTATTTTTTGTTTTCGGAAAATCCCAATAGGAAGGGTGGAAAAGGGTAAAAAAAAAGGTTGAATGCCTTTAATGAGGCTACTTATATTTCAGAACCTGGAGATATTACAGACCTGAAAATTGGTATTTGGGATCTAATTTAAAACTAAAGAAGCAGGTATTTTTTCGTTTTTAGAAAATCCAAATAATGGGGAGTGAAAAGGGTGGGGGTTAATTTTTAATCTAAGTGTGTCTACATCTTAAAACTTTACAGATGTAAAATTGGCATTTCGAAACTCCCTTAAAAATGAAGGAAAACGTATTTTTTTGTTTTCTGTAAATCCCAAGGAGGGGTTTAAAAGGGTGAATATTTGGTTGAATGCCTTTAATGAGGATACATATATCTCAGAAACGGAAGATATTACAGAACTCGAAAATTTGTATAAGGGATCTCCTTTAAAAACAAAGAAACGAGTTTTTTTTTTTTTTTTTTTTTGCTTTTGGAAAATCCAATTAATGGCGGTTAAACAGGAGTGACAAATTGGGGTGAATTTTTTGAAAGACTATATCTACAGAATATCTGAGAAACGTAAAATATTGCAGACGTAAAAAGAGTGTATTTGGAATCTCTTGTAAATGTAAAGAAACATAGGTTATTTGTTTTTGGAAACTCCAGTTAAGGGGAACTAAAAGTGGTGACATTTAAAAATGAGAATATCTACAGTATATCTCAAGAAAGTTAACATGTTACAGAGGTGAAAAATTGTATTTTTTATGTTATTAAAAATAAAGGAACGTGTATTTTTAGTTTTCGGAAATACCACTTGGGTGGAGGGGGGGGGGGTAAAATTGATCGAAGATAGTGTTGATTTCTTTTAATTAGGCTACTGATATCTCAAAAAAGAAGATGTTACAGACGTGAAATTTGATATTTGGAATCTGCTTTAAAACGTAAAGAAACACGTATTCTCGGAAAATCCAATGAGGGGGGGGGGGTGAAATTATTGAAAAATTAATTGACTTAATTGTATGAGAACACTTACATCTAATAAAAACTATATTTGTTACAGCCGTGAAAACTGGTATTTGAATCTCCTTTAAAATCAAAGAAAAACGCGTTTTGGGGGGAATAATCTTGCGGGGCGGGAGTGAAAAGGAGTTGAATTCCTTTCATAAGGACACATAAATCAAAAACTGAAGACGTTAGAGTCGTGATAATTGGTATTTACAAGATCCTTTACTAAGAGACGAGTTTGTTGCAGGAAAATTCACTTCCGGGGGGGGGGGGATTGTGAAACATATGAAAAAAGTGAGCTATTTTTTATGGGGATACTTATATCTCAAAACCGAAGGTTATAGATGTGAACATTGGAGTTTGGAATCTCTTTTAAACATACAGAAAAACGCCTTCTTTTCTTTTTTCCAGGCGGGGGATGAAACTAACGACGGTGGGGTGTACAAGGAGGTTAGACCAATTGATTTTACTGTTTATTCATTCCATTCCTGACCCTGTCGAATGACTGGAAACAGGCTGTGGATTTTCGATGTACTTATTCTGATCATAAACCGTTCATTTTTAATCTTTCCTGGGTTCGTTTTCAAGAGCCATCTCTTCCTTGGGAGAACGTTCTTAGATTACAGTAGATTCTCCTGGCATATAAATAAAAATTTAAAACAGTTGAAATAAACGATAGGAATGAGATTGACTGTCCAATCGTTCACCTCTATAATAAGGTCAATAATGCACGGAAGTATGTCATTCGTATCGCCAGAAATTCCGCGTACTTGCCCACGCGCGACAATGGTGCTGGTCACAATGTCAAAAATGACAATAGCAGCAGATGGAATGTACCGCCAATTAGCGGTCTTGCATCTTGCTGTGGTGTCCAGAACATCTATAATAATAATAATAATAATAATAATAATAATAATAATAATAATAATAATAATAATAATAATAATAATAATAATCTGAACCGTCGTCAAATGTGCGGACCGCGCTGGAAACGGGTCTGGATGGGTAATGACTACAAATGCAGTCCGGCCGCGGGTTCAGTACTGCCAAGGCACCCAAGAAGACACCACGCCGAATCTCCTCAAGAATTTGATCCATATTAAAAATGCTTATGGGAAAAGATGGCAAACATTTAGGGACCGAACTGACCGGGTGGAATACGTGGTCCTAGCTCGGGAAGTACGAAATCGATTGCTGGAAAGAAAGATTGAAAAATGGGAGGGAACTTGCCCTAATCTCTCAGAAAACGAGTCAGATCTCGAATTTTGACGGATTATATATAAATCGATATCAATCAATTATAAATTTCAGTATAATACCGTAGCGAAGCACGGGTATCTTGCTAGTCTATATATATAAAATAACTTGTTCTGACTGACTGACTGACTGACTGACTGACTGACTGACTGACTGACTGACTGACTGACTGACTGACTGACTGATTCATCATCGCCGAGCGAAAACTACTGGACATAAGGAAATGAAATTTTGGGGATATATTCATATTAAGATGTAGGTGCTCGCTAAGAGAGGATTTTCGGATATTCCGTCGCTAAGGGGGTGAAAAGGGGGGTGAAATTTTTAAATGAGTGTATATATATATCTCAAAACTTTAAAGGTTTACAGATGTAAAAATTGGTATTTAGAATCTTTTTTAAAAATTAGGAAACACGTATTTTTTTGTTTTCATAAAATCCCAATAGGAAGGGTGAAAAAGGGTGAAAAATCTGCTGGGTGCCTTTAATCGGATACCGGTAATTATATCTCAGAATCTAAAGATATTACAGACCTGAAAATTGGTAATTTTGATCTCTTTCAGAAATAAAGAAACATGTATTTTTTGTTTTTGGAAAATCCAATTAACGGGAGGGTGAAAAGGGTGTGAATTTTTTAAATGAGTGCATCTATATCTCAAAACTTTTAAAATTTACAGATGTAAAAATTGGTATTTAGAATCTGCATTAAAAATAAACAAATACGTATATTTTTGTTTTCGGAAAATCCCAATAGGAGGGGTGAAAAGGGGTGAAGAATGGGTTGAATGACTTTAATGAGGATACCTATATCTCAGAAAGTGATGATATTACAGTCCTGAAAATTGGTGTTTGGGATCTGCTTTAAAAATAAAGAAAAATGTATTTTTTGTTTTCGGAAAATCCAATTAATGGGGGTGAAAAGGGGGTTGGATTTTTAAAATGAGTGTATCTATATATCAAAACTTTTAAAGTTTATAGATGTGAAAATTGGTAATTTGAATCTTCCTTAAAAATAAAGAAACACGTATTTTTGTTTTCGGAAAATCCCAATAGGAAGGGTGGAAAAGGGTGAATTATGTGTTGAATGCCTTTAATGAGGATACACATATCTCAGAAACTGAAGATGTTACAGAATTGAAAATTTGTATATGGGATCTCCTTTAAAAATAAAAAACGCGTATTTTTTGTTTTTGGAAAATCCAATGAATGGCGGTTAAACATGAGTAACAAATTGGGGTGAATTTTTCAAAGACTATATCTACAGAATATCTGAGTAACGTAAAATGTTACAGACGTAAGAAGTGGGTATTTGGAATCTTCTGTAGATGTAAAGAAGTATATGTGATTGTTTTTGGAAACTCCATTTAAGGGGAACTAAAAAGGGGTGAAA
Source organism: Anabrus simplex (assembly GCF_040414725.1). Lineage (NCBI taxonomy): Eukaryota > Metazoa > Arthropoda > Insecta > Orthoptera > Tettigoniidae > Anabrus > Anabrus simplex. Next base: position 525,577,383 of record NC_090266.1, read on the forward strand.
TTTTAAAATGGGAATGTCTACAGTATATCTCAAAAACTTAAAATGTTACAGAAGTTAAAATGGTATTTTCTTCTCTATTAAAAATAAAGAAACGTGTGTTTTTAGTTTTCGGAAATACAATTTGGGAGGAGGGGGGGAAGGCTAAAAGTGACTGAAAATGGTGTTGAATTCTTTTAATTAGGCTACTGATATCTCAAAAATGAAGATGTTACAGACGTGAAATTTGATATTTTGGATCTGCTTTAAAAGTAAAGAAACATGTATTCTAGGAAAATCCAATGAAGGGGGGGGGGGAGTGAAAGAATTGAAAAATGAATTGACTTAATTGTATGAGAATACATACATCTAATAAAAACTAAAGTTGTTACTGACGTGAAAATTGGTATATGGATCTCCTTTAAAAACAAAGAAAAACGCGTTTTGGGAGAAACAGTCTTGGGGGGCAGGAGTGAAAATGAGTTGAATTCCTTTCATGAGGACACATAAATCAAAAACTGAAGAAGTTAGAGTCGTAATAACTGGTATTTAGAAGATCCTTTACTATTTCACTTAAGGTGGGGTGGGGAAAGTGAGAGTGAAAGGAAGTGAAAAAAGTTAATTATTTTTGTACCGGGCGGTACACCTCCACGCCGCTAATTCAAATATTGCGCCAGTTGAAACTCCTCTAAAGGAGAAAGCCTGAACTTTAACAAACTGTATTAACTCGACGGTTTCTCGGAAGATGTCACCCCTGTAAATTTGGTCATTTTGATGTGTTCTGAACTGTGTCTATTTCGAATTGTGTTTGTTTTGCCCCGTATCAAGAAGTGTGGACATTCTCTTCTAGATGTCTCTACAGAGAAAAGACTACGATTGTGCACTCTGGTGCGAAGTGATGGAACTGCTTTTTGAAGAAACCTTGTTCTTTGTTAAATTTCTTTCTTTCAGTTTTTGGGTTGGCAATATTGATCTCTGTTTCCGCCAGTTTTGAATTCAGCCAATCCCGAATTTTCTAAATTAATTTCCCTCCAATCCTAGGTTTCTTGTTCATGTTGTGTGTAACTTTTGATGTTAGCCAATAAAGGGAAGGGGTGTGGCGCTTTTATTTCATGAAAGGTCTCGAAGCTTCCTTGTGGGTATAAAACTGCGGAGGTTCATGGCTCGTGGCCACTCCATCGACATCTTGCTTAGTGTGTGAATATGTAGCGGGGGCGGGAAGCGCCTCTTTCTTCGGGCAGCACTTCATCAACAAGGTAATGGCCGTTTAATAACTTTATTTCTTGCTAGCTCAGCAGTTTAACCACGGGACAGGTTCGAAACTTTTCTCATGTAACCTACCTTTAAAATGTAAAAGACATCTGGTAAAAATTCCGTCTCTTTAACTACAAATTGGGATAGAGAGTGCCCAACCCTCTCGAGCTCCCACTCATATTGTTTTGAGGTGACTACGTTTTCATAACCGATTTTCTTCTTTTCTCAATGTAATAACGTTTTCTTATACGAGTCGCCTCCTTAGTATGGGATTAGCCCTTGTGTAAGCGGCCTAGTGCCAAGTAGGTTTTAATAGTGTATTAGGAGTGCAAGCTACGCCTCCAGTCAATTTGGTATTTTGCGCCATGTAATTAACCTGTTCCTTTTCTGAGTAGGCCCAGTAGGTTGGGTACATGATACCCCTGTGTAAATTTGTAAATTGTGCCTGCAGGCAAGTGATTGTAAAAGTGCTCTTTGATTTCAGGGGAATTCTGCCCCAGGTGGTCTGGTTGAATATTGGTAAAGTGGAGCTTGGAGCTCATTAATTATTCACTCGGGGCTTGAACCCCAGCAAATGTAATTTATTAACTTGTTTCCCTGCTACTTGGTACCTGTTACTCTGTTGTTGTTATTTGTTGATTTTGAAAAGAAAATATAACCTTTGTTCATCATCATCATCATCATCATCTGTTTACCCTCCAGGTTCGGCTTTTCCCTCGGACTCAGCGAAGGATCCCACCTCTACCGCCTCAAGGGCAGTGTCCTGGAGCTTCAGACTCTTGGTCGGGGGATACAACTGGGGAGAATGACCAGTACCTCGCCCAGGCGGCCTCACCTGCTATGCTGAACAGGGGCCTAGTGGAGGGATGGGAAGATTGGAAGGGATAGACAAGGAAGAGGGAAGGAAGCGGCCGTGGCCTTAAGTTAGGTACCATCCCGGCATTCGCCTGGAGGAGAAGTGGGAAACCACAGAAAACCACTTCGAGGATGGCTGAGGTGGGAATCGAACCCACCTCTACTCAGTTGACCTCCCGAGGCTGAGTGGACCCCGTTCCAGCCCTCGTACCACTTTTCAAATTTTCGTGGCAGACCCGGGAATCGAACCCGAACCTCCGGGGGTGGCAGCTAATCACGCTAACCACTACACCAAAGAGGCGGACATAACCTTTGTTAAAGTTTTAAATTAACATTAATTTGGTAGTTGAGACCTATTCCAGCCCGCACCTTCTTTCACCTTTGCTGTTCCACAGATACCTCGGAACAATTTTTATGGGGATACTTATATCTCAAAACTGAAAGTAATGGATGTGAACATTGCTGTTTGGAATCTTCTTTAAACATAAAGAAACACGCCTTCTTTTAATCTTTTCTTGGGGGGGAGGGTAAATAATCTTAACGGCGGTGGTGTGTAAAAGGAGGTGAGACCAATTGACTTTTCTGTTCATAATGTAATTATAAGGAGCCTCCGTTGCTCAAGCGGCAGCGTGCCGGTCTCTCACAGCTGGGTTCCGTGGTTCAAATCCGGTCACTCCATGTGATATTCGTGCTGGACAAAACAAAGGTGGGACAGGTTTTTCTCCGGATACTCCGGTTTTCCCTGTCATCATTCATTCCAGCAACACTGTCTAATATTTCATTTCATTTGTCATTCATCGATCATTGCCCCAGATGATTGCTTCGGCAGCCGGCATAATTCCTATTGTCGCCGCTAGATGGAACTTTTTTCATTCCATTCCTGACCCTGTCGAATGACTGGAAACAGGCTATAGATTTTTGATGTACTTATTCTGATCATAAACCGATCATTTTTAATCTTTCCTGGGTTCGTTTTAAACAGCCATCTTTTCCTTCGGGGAAAGTTCTTAGATTAGAGTAGATTTTCCTGGCATATAAATAAAAATTTAAACACATTTGAAATAAACGACAGGAATGAGATTGACCGTCAAATTGTTCACTTCTATAAAAAGGTCAATAATGCGTGGAAGTATGACATTCGTATCGCCAGAAATCCCGTACACTTGCCTTCGCGCGACAATGGTGCTGGTAACATTGTCAACAATGACAATGGCTGCAGATGTAATTTACCGCCAAGTTGCGGTCTTGCATCTTGCTGTGGGGTCCAGAACATCTAATAATAATAATAATAATAATAATAATAATAATAATAATAATAATAATAATAATAATAATAATAATAATAATAATAATGTTCTGGACCGTCGTCAAATGTGCGGACCGCGCTGGAAACGGGTCCTGGACGGGTAATGACTAAGAATGCAGTCCGGCCGCGAGTTCAGTACCGCCAAGGCACCCAAGACGATACCACGCCTGATCTCCTGAAGGATTTGATTCATATTAAAAATGCTTATAGGAAAAGGCAAAGATTTAGGGACCCAACTGACCAGGTGGAATACCTGGACCTAGCCCGGGAAGTACGAAATCGATTGCTGGATAGAAAGATTGAAAAATGGGAGGAAACTTGCCGTAATCTATTAGAAAACGAGTCAGATCGCGAATTTCGGCGGATTATATATCTAAAACAATAAGCATTCAATTATAAATTTCAGTATAATACTGTAGCGAAGCACGGGTATCTTACTAGTATCTCATATGTCTTGCTCGTTATCTCCCCGTATCTGAATTTCGTTAACTCCTAACACATCCAAACGCATCCTCCTTGATATCTCAACCGGTTCTACTTTCTTTCTTCCATAAGCCACATTCATATTCATAGCTCTCCATTGAATTGCATTTCGTTTGCAATTTGTTTCCAATCAGTCCCTCGCCTGCCAAATTGAAGTGGAACTCCGTTACTCCCATAGAGATCCGAGGCTTGTTTAAAATGTTCTAAGCTCGGTAAATTCTGCGAGGACCTCTACTCTAATGGATTAGGGACCACTTGTGGATTGTATATTCCACAAGGAGGGCCATGACTCAGAATATGTCCGAAATGCCCATTTCTGTTCCTTAGCAACTGGTACCCCGACTCTCAGGCCCACTTACTAGGCCACTCAGCTGTTTCCCATGTTTCACGAACTAGGCTGTGACTACAGTGACACACTCAACGACCCATTTTTAATAATGTATGATCGTAATATTTCTAATGTTTTAGCGCATTATTTATTTATTTATTTATTTATTTATTTATTTATTTATTTATTTATTTATTTATTTATTTATTTATTTATTTATTTATTTTCTCCTACTTTTTTAAATTCCCGTTTTCACATTTAGGTTTTCTTTGACAAAGGGATAGGAATGGGCTAGAACTGGGAAGGAATGACCTGCGTCTTCCATTTGAATGAAACCCCGATGTTTGTCTAGTGTGAAAATGGGGAAGCCACCGAAAGTCAATTTAAGGTGCCGACGATGGGACTAGAGCCCACCATTTTCCTGAAGCAAGTTTACACCCACACTGCTTGTAAAGTGTTGTTAATTAGCTCTATGCTTTCTTGATTTTTTGCTATTTTTTGATGGACAGAGTATTCTTCCATCTGGGTCTTGGCACTGAACAAATTATAGCTTCCACTGAAGCCTTAGTCTCATTTATGACTATGGCATAATGGTAGTTGCAGAAGTATGGGTGGTACTGATTTAAAGTGTTTGGGACACAACTACCCGGTAGTGCACCTTGATGCCATGAAGAAACGTTATTCATGGGGTCAGTCATGCTGGATTAGCATTTTCTTGCTCAGAAAAGAAATCAATGTTAAACTGTCTCACTATTCATCTACTCATTATAGCACTGTCATGGGATTGGTTTCTGAACAGTATTGGTACTATTTCAGGAGCCAATCAACATCCCCACGGTTACTTAACAGACAAGAAAACAGATTTCAAGGCTGTTTAGCAAAGGAAATGCAAGCTTGGAATTTTACGTGACTCTTGATATCATGATCAAACTTATTATGTATGTTAATATGTTGAATTTAATTTCATAAACGATCAAACAACATTAAAATACAAGTGCAAATATAATATTAACGTATTTCAATATAATTTGTCTGAAATATACACTCCATAGTTTAACTATATGAAACAGTTGAACAATTATAGTACTTTGCAACTATGTTTAAATAAGTTATTAACATCCGTATATCTATAAACAGTTAGTCAGTCACTACTAGTCTGCATTCAGAGCATTCGGCCAGGTGGCAGATTCCCTATCTGTTGTTTTCCTATCCTTTTCTTAAATGATTGCAAAGAAATTGGAAATGTATTGCACATCTCCGTGGGTAAGTTATTCCAGTCCCTAACTCCCCTTTCTATAAACGAATAATTGCCCCAGTTTGTCCTCTTCAATTTCAGCTTTATCTTCAAATTGTGATCTTTCGTACTTTTAAAGACACCACTCAAACTTATTCGTCTACTGATGTCCTTCCACGCGTCCAATAGTTTTAACATGTTATGTTGATATGTTGTATATTGTTTTCATTTAAATACCTGTCCGACTCGTTGGCTGAACGGTCAGCGTACTGGCCTTCGGTTCAGAGGGTCCCGGGTTCGATTCCCGGCCGGGTCGGGGATTTTAACCTTAATTGGTTAATTCCTACGGCATGGAGACTGGGTGTATGTGTTGTCTTCATCATCATTTCATCCTCATCACGACGCGCAGGTCGCCTACAGGAGTCAAATAGAAAGACCTGCACCTGGCGAGCCGAACCCGTCCTGGGATATCCCGGCACTAACAGCCATACGACATTTCATTTCATTTAAATACCTTAGAGATTATAACCTTTTTGTTTAATATTTGCTCCAACAACTACAACCTATCGGACTCGTTAGGAGCAGCTATGGGAGTGGTTCCCAATAGTTGACCGGCTGCGTAGCGTAGTTGATACGGTGTTTGCTTCCTGTTGCAGTCAGTCGGCACTTAGGAGCGCTTAACTACTTGTGTCAGTAGATTTATTAGAACGTTAGAGAACCCCTGTTTAGAGCGTAATTTCGGCATTCTGGTGCCTATTCAGATCTATAACAATTGTAGTAGAATTTTTTATTTTTTTGCTATTTGCTTTACGTCGCACTGAAACAGATATGTCTTATGGCCTAGGAATTGCAAGGAAGAGGCCGTGGCCTTTTCTAAGGTAAGCCCCGGCATTTTCCTGGTGTGAAAATGGGAAACCACGGAAAACCATCTTCAGGGCTGCCGACAGTGGGGCTCGAATCCACTATCTCCCGAATACTGGATACTGGCCGCACTTAAGCGACTGCAGCTATCGAGCTCGGTAGTACAATAGAAGACAGTCTTACTTACCACTTAATGTAATCTTTGATTTTTGAACATTTATGGTATCCACTTGAAGGAAAGCAAATGCAAGTGCATTATTACACTGACGAATGTTCCGGATGTATTTTTTGGTTTTACTATCATTCTTTCCTTAACTGATAATTACAGTACGTTATAATGACATAAAACAGGCGTCCCAGCGATCAAAATGTGAAGTGGGCAGCAATGATGGCGCGTATTTTCCCACAACAACAGTATTTGCAAATCACACACTTCGTACAATTTTTTAAACTCATTGTGTAAAGAAATTATCGATAGTTACGAAATGAGAGTACAATTCGTCACTCCTAGTGTCTATTCTCTTTCTTTTGAATGCCCATTTGTCACGATCGGTAACTTGTGAGCGCCGCAAAAGGGATCTATACTACTAAAATAATAAATATGATTCAATAACAATCCACAAATATTCAATAATATTGGGGAAAAAGACAGAATGTGTGCACATAGCAAGGTATAGCTACTGAATATTGAAAAATGTTAAACCAACGCGTCGTAGATCAGTTTCTTTACAATTTTTAAATTTTTTATTTTATCTGCTAAATTTCTATTTCGCACACTTCTCTCTAATCATGATTTCATTATAATAACAAGCGAAAGGATTTTAAGGTGCACCACCTTTCAAAAACATAGCTATTATCATACAGATAGGCCAATACATGTATTTGAGAACATGACATGAAGCAAAATAAACAAAATTTGTTGCACCTAAAGGCACCTTTTTGTAAGATTACTACACGTTGCCACCTATTCCCTTCTATTTCATGCTTCATCACCCCCCCCCCCCCCGCCCCCCACGTTTTCTACATTTTTAACATATAGGAGAGAACTTTCTTTTTACCGGGCGAGTTGGCCATGCGGTTAGGGGCTGCAGCTGTGGGATTGTAAAAATGAGTTTAAAAGGCGTTGAATTATTTTCTTGAGGATACTTATATCTCAAAACTGAAGATGTTACAGACATGAAAATTTGTATTTGGAAGCTCCTTTAAAAATAAAGAAACACGCATTCCTTTCTTTACGGAAAATCATGTTAGGAGGGGGGATAAATTAATATAAACATGAGTTGAATTCTTTGTTTGAGGATACTTATATCTCGAAACGAAGGATTATACGAACGAGAAAACTGGTATTTGAAATTTCCCCTAAAAATGAAGACACGAATATTTTGCGGCTGGGGAGGGGGTGGAATCAACTTAACGGGGTGTAAAGGAGTTGAATTATTTTTATGAGAATAAATTAAAACGTGGACTTAAAACAATACACTCCTAACGGGGTTTTGACTGGGGGGAGTGAGGAATGATGACAAAAATATGCATTTGTACGAAAACATTTGAATTATGAAGTTAAAATTTCAAATTATGTCCTAGGTGTTAAATAACAGAAGATTTGAAACAAATTTAACCGCTCAGAGAATTATATGGGGGTTAAGATCCGAAAACAAGTATATCCATTCCTTCCTCCGAAACGGTATAATGTACGAAGACAACATTCTAAATAGCAGTAATATTTTAATTCCTAGATTTGAAATAGGAAATATGTTTTAACACTCAACACCTAAAGTGTTAAATGAGGTTAGCTCTGTAAGCCAAATTATTTATCCCTCCAAAACCGTTAGACGTACACAGTTGTAAGGTGTAAAATACCGTATACTTCAAAATATTTCTCCCCTAAGGGGTTTAGATTGTGGTTGACTCTCAGAAACACAATATCCATTCTTTAGAAACCGTTTGGGGCACGAACTTAATTTTTTTTTTGAAGGGTGATATTCTATATCCTAGATGTTAATGAATATTTTAAAACATTCACCCCTTAAAAAAGTGTTTTTCCTCCATTACTGTTCGACATACAAAATCAAACTTTCACAGGTTGGTCGCTTTTACATCCTAGATGTTAAATAATATAGGATTTCAAACATTCAAATTCTACCGTGCGGGGTTCAAATGAGTGTTAGATCAGAAAACAAATAATTACTCCCCCAAAACCGTCAGACGTACGAACTGAGGGCGTATTTTACCGGGTCGGCTGACAGTGGACTCTCCAAAATGTAAAACTTTGAATAATAACTTTCAGTTTAAAACCATAGCGTAGCACTGGTATCTTGCTAGTGTATTATATGTGCCATAGACTCAACGGACGCAGCACCCATCAAGCAGACCCAACAATTACTCAACAACAAAGACGAGCGCCGACAAGATATGCTTCATTGGTTTCTGTAGATGTCAACTGCAGTTTCTCTCTATGTAAGGATGGACTGATGTCAAAGCACCAGAGACTTACTGTCAAAAACGTTGAAATATTATGTGTAATCAAATATAACAAGTTGATTAATTATTAGAACCCAGTAAAATTGGATAAAGAGATCATGTAACTGGTTTTAACCTTAATAAAATGATTTCAGCAATACTTTTTTTGCACCTTTTTGTACATATTTTCAGAACATTTTCCCCCATTTTCATACCACACTTTTCACCTTAAATTCATTTCCCTAATAATAAGTAAGGTTCCGTTATTGAAGAAATGTCATATTTGATTCCTGAGCACATTTTGCGCAAAATCTGAAAAGTAACTATGAATGATGCGTCCCTGGCCTTATTTAAAGCAATTTCATATTGCATAGAAATGCATATTTCGGTCATTTTATTGTTTTGGTCCTATTTCGCTCATTTTAACGGCATAAGGTCATATTTGGTTATATTATGAGCTTGTTTAAATTGAGGCATCGTTTTTAATAACAAACACGCATGTTATCTGCGTCGAATTTCAAGCACAGCATTTCCAAATACTGTACTAGATGTATTTTTCTTTTTCCCGAAACGGATAGGCGGCAGGTTTAAAAGACTGATTCCGAGAAAGTGATGCTGTACGAACGTACGCCGACATGTACCAAAATGCATGCAAATACTTCGTTTTTGTTCTCTTGTTAGGAAAACACAGTGAGAAGTCAGCCTCAAGGCTATGATAATGAATGTATAAAGTTTTAACGTATCTAGCGTAACTCGGTCAGTTCGCATGATTACATGTATCTACTGACTTATCGCTAATCACTTTTTCGCACGTTTAATTTTAGAAATAATCTAATACATGCTAACCAAATCAAACCCCATGGCGCAACAGCCCCGAATGGCTTTGGCCTACCAAGCGACCGCTGCTCAGCCCGAAGGCCTGCAGATTACGATGTGTCTTCCCGGCCGTTATTCTTGGCTTTCTAGACTGGGTCCGCCATATCACCGTCAGATAGCTCCTCAATTGTAATCACGTAGGCTAAGTGGACCTCGAACCAGCCCTCAGATGCAGGTAAAAATCCCTGACCTGGCCGGGAGTCGAACCCGAGGCCTCCGGGTAAGAGGCAGGCAGGCTGCCCCTACACCGCGGGGCCGGCCTAATACATGCTACCAATTTTACTTTTTTATTTCATAGTTAACAAATTTCTAGGGAATGTTTGCTTGCATACTTTGTACTTCTTTAAGCCATAAAATACCGGGCGAGTTGGCCGTGCGCGTAGAGGCCCGCTGTGAGATAGTAGGTTCGAATCCCACTATCGGCAGCCCTGAAAATGGTTTTCCGTGGTTTCCCATTTTCACACCAGGCAAATGCTGGGGCTGTACCTTAATTAAGGCCGCTTCCTTCCAACTCCTAGGCCTTTCCCATCCCATCGTCGCCATAAGACCTATCTGTGTCGGTGCGACGTAAAGCCCCTAGCAAAAAAAAAAAGTCATAAAATTCAGAACCTTAGTATTAACGTTATTTTATTCCTACTTGTGGTAATTCCTATTCCTTGTTTGAAATCCAGATCCATTATTAACTGAGACAAGAATTGCTCTCTCCACTGACGTAGTACTCAAGGAAAGGAGTCATCATGAGAAAACGAACCTTTCTAAGTGAAGATTTCTGAGTGAGGAGCAAAGCGTCGTCTCAGAGTTATGACGAGAGGGGTGGGTTGAGTGAGTTGCATTTCCGATGTTCGTAAAAAGAAGTACATGATGACAAATAGCACTACATTCCACATGCATGTGCCTAAGAGTCGCTCTACTTCCTCCCCCCAGTTGTCCACATGGAGATGCTTAAAACCTGCACTAATGTACTGTGAGCCAGCCAGTAACATCGGGAAGTGATGGACGAAGCGACAGGGGAGGACAAAGATGGAACATTTCTACTCTTTTTTCCTCTCTTTTCTTTAAAAAATGACAACATGCATGTCTGAGGTCCGGTGGGGGTAGGTGAAGACGATGGAAGATGCTGGAAAGAGGGAAGCACGAGGGAGGAGATACGGGATTCGGGAAGGGAGGAGTAGCAAGTTCGCCCGCGGCCAGAAGAGGCTGACAGCCGTTCCGGCAACTCCGGGTGTGCGTTTCCGTGACATGAGATATGGTCGGGGGAGCGACTTGAAGGAAAGGCTCATCAGTGTCAGTGGTGTTCTGGTCGTGACGTCATTAGCTCATCCATCCATATATAGAGGCTGGCCAGACGCTCTTCAGCCCAATGACCAGTCAGGGCACATTAGGTCTCCATTCTTCCCATTTACAAATCAAATGTATTTCATCTCTCTGTGCCATTGATATCCTATTACAAATGATTACAAATTGAGACTTTTGGCACTTAAGAAAAGTAGCATGTTCTTACATTTTCCAACATTTATTAACGTTACATCCAGGAATATAATGGTTTTAGGAATATTTTACTGAAAAAAAACATTATTTTAGGCTAATTTTAGTAGTCCTTCAATATAAGCAGGCACTTTCTACGAATACTCGTGTAAAACACGCGAGAAGTCAAGAATGAAAAATAAGAGGAAAAATAGTAAATAAGTATATTGCACGGGCCCCAGAATTTTCCTTTTTTGCTGTTGGTTTGATGTCGCACTAACACATCGGAGGCTCTCGGAGACGAAAGGGTTAAAAGAGCTATGATTGGGAAGGTAGCTTCCCTGGCCTTCATTAAGGTACGGATCCTCCATTTCCCTGGTGTGAAAATCGGTAACCACCTCCGGGGCTGCCGACGGTGGGATTCGAACCCACCACCTCCCGAATGCAAAATCACAGCTACGCAAATCTAACTGCATGGCTAACTCATTCGGTCTCAGACTTATTACTACGTAGAAGTTAATGTAATTCTAAATCGTTCCTTCGGTACAGGTGCATTATAGTGGTCACCACCCATTTATCATTTTCTGCTGAAAGAGATTGCTTTACGTTGTTTCTGAATATCTGAGACCAGCAGCACAACGTAAAGAAAGATGTCTCACTGGATTTAGCTCTCATTGAACTAAGAAAATTTGAAATTAATCACATTCCGTACATATTACAAAGAACCTTGTGTATGCTCGACGTAAAATTGTACTACACAATGAGATGCATGGCATTTCAAGTTAGAGACATTTTAGCCAATATGTCGTATCCTATGGATGGGACAGGCTAGGGACCTTGGGCTCGAAAGCAAGAGCTATAACAATCAATAAAAACACCAGTCAGTTGGCCTATTGCGGAGCTACCTTATATTGAAACATCTAAACTGAAGTGCACAGGTTCATACAATATGTACAATTTTACACAAATATACACTCTTCTCAATGGAGGGAACTTCCTACCTCTATCGCACATCAATGAGTAAACTAAAGAGTCTTTGGTTTCCTTCCTTTAAGATTGTCTATTACGGTAAATACTGTCCGGCTCCATGGCTAAATGGTTAGCGTGCTGGTCTTTGGTCACAGGGGTTCCGGGTTCGATTCCCGGTAGGGTCGGGAATTTTAACCATCATTGGTTAATTTCGATGGCACGGGGGCTGGGTGTATGTGTCGTCTTCATCATCATTTCATCCTCATCATGACGGGCAGGTCGCCTACGGGAGTCAAATCAAAAGACCTGGACCTGGCAAGCCGAACATGTACTCGGACCCTCCCGGCACTAAATGCCATACGCCATTTCATTTTTACGGCAAATAGGCCAACTTAGCTTCAGGAAGCGTTGTCTTCTCTCTTCGCTCTCCCTACTTGTTTCCTGTAAAGTTGGCACTCGAGCGTCTTCAGCACTTCATGTCTCACCAACCCATCAAGGAAATGGAGTTCTACTTAAAAGCTCTCAACCTGCCTCTCGAACCACCTTCCCATATGGCGTTGCTCTTCCCTTTAGTAGGCTGTCCTTACCTTCACGTATTGAAACCCTTGGGCTAGCTTCTGAATAACTTCGTTGAACACTGTGGCTTAGTAGTCCTCCTAAGCTCTCCCCATCGAACTGACACAGTTACACTTCTCAATAGACTCTCGGAATTAACTTGTCAGAGCCACACATCGCTCCCGTTTTCACTAGCCAGAGTCCCAGTGAAGCTAGACTTCCATCGTAGACTTCCGTTGCCAATTAGTTAGACAGGCCTTCACCGTGGTTTCCCAAAACCAACTCCCGTGGCTACTTCTGACAAACTCCTTTGTCCTCTCTCCGGACCGTCCCCCCTAAATTATTTTGATCAACTGCTCCAGTTCGCCCTCTACACCTCCTTGAATAACTTCTTATTTTCCAGAATCAACTATTTGATGATCGACTTCGCCCTGCTCGTAATTCTGTGTTGGCCTTTCCCGATTGGTTGGTCATTTCCCTCACCAGGAAAGGCCATCACCAGGAGCATGTTTTAGAGGTATTGAGAACATGGATATTTCCATTGCCTACATGCGTCTTTGAAGCTCCCAACTCCTGATCTCTGAATATTTACATATCAGTGATAAGCTGGTGTAAACAGCTATGATGTTTCCTAACATTTCGCCATGACTTGGCTTCTGGTGAACTGCAATGATGTAAATTGAGCAGCCTATGAAATTTGTGCAAGTAAACGGACTTAAATGAGTAACATTTTGCTTAACTTTTGACTCGATAGTTTCCGGAATATGGTTCCTTATCTCAAATTGATCCATTTGCTATCCTCCATAATCCGCGAGAGTTTGAAACATTACCACGGATACACCGTACATAAAGGGTAACCTGAATAATTTCATATTTGTTACTTGACGCAACACCAGTATTGTAACGTATAGGCCTATTACTTTACTTCTTAATCTGGAATACCTAAATTAATTGGGTCCGCAGATTCTCTGTAGTGAGTAGGAACAGTTCTATGGTTATATGAAGTACATTTGAGCCTGTAAAATGAAAGTGGGTTTATTAAAACTTCTCTTGTACTGGCATTAATGATCTTAAATTCACCCATTTACAAAAAGTGCAAGTTCAATAATTACGTGTGCAGAACACATCACTCATCATCTTTAAGACAACGATATCGTCAAGTTGAGGAAAAATGACAACCATCTTGTAATTCAAGTCACAGTTCTCTTGCACTTCTTGGCTATCATCTTCAAGAATTAAACACTCTTCCCACTCAGAGAGTACTACATGTAATAATTTTTGTATAAACTTTTGTTTTAATTTTATCACTAACTCTTTCTCACGTAGTCAACCGAGACACCTTTTAGTTTTGTTAAAATTCCGAAATCACTCTTGGGTGAGGACTCGATCATAACATGAGTCAAAGAGGACGTTAAATAATAAGTCGAATGAATGAATGTAAAAGTTATAGCTTTATAGGGTGCAGTAACAGATCTTGTGATACAGTGCTTTATTATGTAATGAGTAAATCTACCAAATTACAAGCTACAAGTTTGTAGTAACAGATGTTATGGCACAATGACAATGATATGAAATATACAGTTGAGGGAAAAAGTAGCCTGGTTGCCCCCAGGTCCAACAAAATGACCTAATTACTTACCGTACAGATAACAAAAGGCCTTGTAACCAAAAAATTGCTTAGACAGTCTCTAGCAAGACGCCTGGACCACGCATTAACTTTAGATAGAAAAGTCGAGTCTGACTAAAACAAAACTTCAATACTTCAGTAGATAAGTGAAATTAATCCTGGAAACACCAGAATGTATTGTTATGCGATACTCGCCCCATTCACAAAAAATAGGCTCGTAAAATGCTTATTTTTTGAAAGCAGATCATAATTTTCTTTTATTCATTCTATTCCATCTTCTTAATGGTTGATCATGTTCCTGTTCCACCTCATGTTCGTCTAAATCAAGCAATTCTGATGCCAAAGGAGACGACTGCACTAACGAATCTTTGTGGCTGATTTATAATTAAACGATTTAATTTTGGAATATCCATCAGACTTTGCCTTTCAAATTTTATTTATGGAATATTTTCGACAAGGTTAATTTGATTTATCGGACTATTAGTAAACTTACTTCTAAAACACAATTAATGTTTTGATTCTTTCCACCATTTTGGAGGAACGTAAATTAATTAACCAGAAGCTTAATTTGTTACAACAGGAACAACCGCAACGTTCACAAAACCAAGTATAGAGAAATAAAACTAATAATAGTACGTAAGTATACCTTGAGTATCAATTATTTTCCATAAATATGCACTTTGATTTTCTCTAAGTTTTGTTCCTCCATATATATTGTACCGGTTACGACCTGTACATAAGTATTTTTTGAGCATAAGTTACGTTTATTTACCACGCGTAATGTTCCGAGCGCGGATGGTTTGTTTACCAACAGCGAGGACCAGCTAGCGAAGTGTATGACGACTGTGAGCTGTGACGTAGCCACAGGGGCTAGCTAGGCCGCCCGCTCGTCTCAACACGTGTTGCCAGCCTTGACTGGTATTTTCTGGATTCCACGTCACTTGTTCTAGTGAGTTCGATGGAGAAAATTTGGAAATTTCTATAATAATTGTGCTAGCGAGTCGAGCGATATGTCGTCTTGTTTGGGATCACCTAAACGTCCCAATGCTCGAGTTTCAAGCAAATCCATCGAGGGATTCGGGAGATATTCAATCAAACCGTATTATGACGTAGACATCCCGGATTGAATAAAAAGGGGACCTATTGTAGCCTATTCACACAGTCTCAGCTGAGTAGTCAGCGAGGACACTCTTGCTGCTACTATCATCGTGGAACTCTGTCATTATACAAGTGTGGGAAGACGATTCTTCCAAGTTTTATAAAGTGGACTCATCAGACTTCGAGTGTGGTAGAAATTTTTCTAAGTCTTCATAATTGAACTTGGAATATTTACAAGTGTTCATTGAATGGACTTGTATTTAGTTACGTGTAATCGAAGTTGGAATTTTTCTAAGTGTTAACTAAATGGACTTGTATTATTTCCATGGGTTCGAGACCCGAATTCTTCTAAGTGTTCACTGAACATTATTTACGTGTCTTCGAAGTTGGAATTTTTCTAAGTGTTAACTGAAGGGACTTGTGTTATTTACGCGTCTTCGAAGCTGGAATTTTCTAAGTGTTCACTGAATGGACTTGCATTATTTTCATGTGTCTTCGAAGCTGGAATTTTCTAAGTGTTCACTGAATGGACTTGCATTATTTTCATGTGTCTTCGAAGCTGGAATTTTCTAAGTGTTCACTGAATGGACTTGCATTATTTTCATGTGTCTTCGAAGCTGGAATTTTCTAAGTGTTCACTGAATGGACTTGTGTTATTTACATATCTTCGAAGTTGGAATTTTTCTAAGTGTTCACTGAACGGGCTTATATTATTTACACGTAAACGAGATTGGAAATTTTCTAAGTGTTCGTAAAATGGACTTGTGTTTTTTACGTGGAATATTTACAACTGTTGAGGAACTCATTCTTCTAATAGACAGTAATTGATTAACATTGCCAGTGATGAACTTTAACTTTCCAACGGCTTTGAACAAAGTTAGGATTTCCCTTGCATTTACTCAAAGACTTGTACATTTGCCAGTGTTGGTTTAAGAGACTTATAAATTTCGTCAGTGAATTTATTTATGTGAATGGACTTGTGTTTTCGTCAGTGGTCACTCAAAGACTTTATGAATTTCACCAGTGAATAACTTTAAATATATTCAGACTTCCAAGTGAATGGACTTGTGTTTTTTTTTTTTTTTTTTTGTTCGAGTTTAGGCAAAGACTTGCACCTTCGCCAGTAATGAACTTTGAGTTTAACTACAATTTCACAAGAAGGGACTTGTACTTTTTCGTTGCCAAACGTTATTCCGAGACGAAGATTTTCCTAGTGATGAACTCTAAAATTATTAATACCACTCATATCATTTTAGGAGCGTTGGAAGTCTTGATGTACAATTATCAAGATCTCTGCTTATAAGTTGATCATCCAAGGTGTTCATGGACTCAGTGCTACTAATGACCTTGGGAACATCAATCCTCTCAGTCTCATTGGGCTGAGGTAGTACGTGACTATCTACAACATCGCCTGGATCATCGGGGTTCAACCCGGGCCTCAGAGTTCGAGACATCTCTACTGCCGTCAATCCAGACAGTCCAGCTGTCTCTGTCTGGAGTATCTGGAGTCCCTGGAATCCCTGGAGTCTTCTGGAACGTGCTTCAACCAGATTGGCTTGGTGAGCTGGAGAACCCAAGCCATACTATTGGAATACGAGGAAGACAGTCCGATTCTACTTAGAGGTGATGTGCAAATTCATGACATATTTGAATAAACTCTTATACAATCAGAGTCAAAGTTTTTCTGTAGATAGGACCCTACCTCCTGTACCGAGCCCTAGCTACAATTAATCCAGTTTTGCCCTGAGATTTCTATTTCATGCCCCTATCTAATTTAATCTGAGAGTCGGGCTCTTTTACTGGTACAATATGTATCAACTTCATCCGCCCTTGTATATTTTAAAGCCCGCTATTGACAGCACAACATTGAATAAAGGACGTTTCAATAGTGTATCTGAACAATCACATTCGCAAACCCAAGTATAGATAAATAAAGGTAATGATAGTACCTAAGTACACCATTTAGTACCAATTATTTTCCATGGATGTCCTCTTTGTTCTCCTCTAACTTTTCTTCTTCTGAATATGTATTTGCTTTATTTACCTATATATATGTTTAACTCTTCCATTGACCACATAATATCCGATAAAGGAAAGTTCAGTGGTGCAACTTTTACAATTTTTGATGTGGAAAGGTTAAACAACAGTCGATCTCAACGTCTACAAATGGGAAAATATAATTACTTTCATGCTGTGTAAGTGTAAATGATTTAGTTTTAATACCCAACCATCTGCAATGTTTCTTTGTGGTGAGTAGAATTCTACCTTGCAAGCGAATGAAATATTTTTCTATGCTTTGACATACAGTTGCAAACTGTTCTATCTGAGCTGCCACATATCATCATGAATTACTCTTGTGAAGTGGTAAGAACGTATATTATCTTCAAGTTCAGAAATAAAATGAATGTACTGGGTGTACGAAACGTATTATTGTGCATTTAAGTTGGCGTACAATCCATATTAGGAATATATTGACATCTATCGGAGTGATTTCTGCGCAAACAAAATTTAACTTGTTACGTGGAATACTGATATCTAGTTTATATTGAGTCATATGCCCATATTTCTCATTCAGCTCATCCACAAAAAACACATTTAACACTTTTGTTTTGAAGAAGGTTTTCCGTGGTTTCCCATTTTCACACCAGGCAAATGCCGGGGCTGTACCTTAATTAAGGCCACGGCCGCTTCCTTCCACTTCCTGGACCTTTCCTATCCCATCGTCGCTGTAAGACATACCTGTGTCGGTGCGACGTTAAGCAAATAGCAAAAAAACCACTTTTGTTTTCATGTTTGTCTCCATGTATAAGGAAAAAGGCTACGTATTATATATATATATATATATACATATATACATATATATATATACATATACATATATATGGTTTGTAAAACTTCTACTGAACAGATCAAATATAGATATTGGGTGTATACAGTGGTTTTGACTGAGAAAACGAGTTCAGAAGAAATGAACGACGGAAACATTATTATGTCAGCATTGTATTAGATCACGTAATTTATTAAAATACAGCAAAGTTTAGTAGTAACTACACTGGCGGAAAATGATATCCCAAACCAATGGAGAAGTTGTTCTAGATAAACGAAATTCGGAATCCGTGTTTGCACATCTGAAAGATGACGCCTATTGAGATTTGCGCGCCAGTGGACGAAGAATGGTGCTAGTAGCGTCACTACAACCTTGCGAAGAAAGTATGCTATACATACGCTCTGTGTACTTAGTAAGGGTTAGTCATCGTCGGGTGTGACGTTGTGAGGAAGGTGTGAGTCAAACATGCCTTTAGGAGACGAAGAAGGCAGTACAAGCAGCTTTCTGAATTTAAACAAAGCCGGGTAATAGGGCTTCGAGGAGGTGGATGTTCTTCCAGCGATGAATGCACAATGCATCGGTGTTGGCAACAATGGTCATCGGAAGGCACTATTTCAAGAAGATCGGGATCCGGCCACACACAGGCTACGGATAGGGAAGACCACCGTATTCGCCGCATGGCCGTGTTGGATCGCACTGCATCTACAGCAGCCGTTATAGCTTCAGTTGGCACCAGAGCTGCACAGCGATCTGTAACAAATCGATTACTTGAGGAACAGCCCCGAGCCAGACGTTCTGTAGCATTCATGCCGCAACTCCGAATCACTACCAACTGCGACTTGGGTGATGTCCAGGTAGAGCTCATTAGAGGGCGGAATGGAGATTTGTTGAGTTCTCGGATGAGAGCCGCTTCCGTCTTGGTGCTAGTGATGGCTGTAATTTAGAAAGGTGTCCAGGTGAGCGCTTGGAGCCAAGCTATCTTCGGCGTCGAAACACTACACCAATACCATGAGTTACGGTCTGGGGAGCGATTTCCTTTGACAGCAGGAGCACTCTCGTCCTTATCCCAAGAACCTTGACAGTGGATTATATGTCAGACCGGTTGTGCTGCCATTCATTCACAACATTCAACAGGGTACTTTCCGAAAGGATAACGCGTCATCGTACCGCTGCTGCCACCCACCGTACTCTACTGAGTGTTGTCCAGTTCCCTAGGCCTGCGAGATCACCAGACCTTACGCCCATTGAGCACGTATGGGACATTATGGGACGATAAATCCAGCATCATCCAATACCAGCATTAACCGTTGCTAATTTGACTGATCAGAGCAAGAGACGTGGAACTCCATCTCACAGAATCACATACGGCACCTGTGTAACACACTGCATGTTTGGATGCTTGCATTCAAAATCTTGGTGATTACAGCGGTTATTAATGTACCAGCATGTCACATGTCTCCTCGCGCGTACTTGAACCTGTGACCAAGAAACTTTAATCAAATAAATATATTTACTAGACAATTCAAAAACCCAATGGGGCAACAGCCCCAAATGGCCTTGGCCTACCAAGTGACCGTTGCTCAGCCCGAAGGCCTGCAGATTATGAGGTGTCGTGTGGTTAGCACTACGAATCCTCTCGGCCGTTAATCTTGGTTTTCTAGATCGGGGCTGCCACCTCACAGTCAGATAGCTCCTCAATTGTAATCACGTAGGCGGAGTGGACCTCGAACCAGCCCTCAGATCCTAGTAAAAATCCCTGACCTGGCCGGGAATAGAACCCGAGGAGTAGTATAATTGGACAGTTCGGCCGCCTCCTCCCGCGGGAAATTGGAATTCTGGCGGGAAATTTGAATTTTTGGCGGGAAATTTTAATTTTGGCGGGAGATTTGAATTTGTAAACAAAGCCACGTGCTTTTTGACAGCTGTCATCGACAACAACGCATCGCTAACCTCACTGCTGCCATCTTGACGGGCCTAAACCTCAGTAGTGCCAACTTAACCTAACTAGCGTGAGGTAAACAAAGCCACGTGTTTTTTGACAGTCACGTGCTTTTTGACAGACAACAACGCATCGCTAACCTCAGTACTGCCATCTTGACGGGCCTAAACCTTAGTGGTACCAACTTAACCTAACTAGCGTGACGCAAAACTAAGATTTTAAATCGCAAGAATTTGTTTTAAGACTAGTTGCCCTTCCTGACACAAAACTCGCAGTATCTAGCCTCTTACATCATACACTATTGTTTTCGACCGGTTGCCCTTCCTGACGTCAAAGAACTCGGATTAAGAATCTGTTTTACAACTTCTAACACGAGAATCGGGGATTTATAGCTAGATGCTCTTCTTAGATTTTAAATCGCTGTATCGTGAACTATTGTTTTACAGCCGGATGCCCTTCCTGACGCAAAACTAAGATTTTAAATCGCAAGAATTTGTTTTAAGACTAGTTGCCCTTCCTGATGCAAAACTAGCAGTATCTAACCTCTTACATCATACACTATTGTTTTCGACCGGTTGCCCTTCCTGACGTCAAAGAACTCGGATTAAGAATCTGTTTTACAACTTCTAACACGAGAATCGGGGTTTTACACCCAGATGCACTTCTTAGATTTTAAATCGCTGTATCGTGAACTATTGTTTTACAGCCGGATGCCCTTCCTGACGCAAAACTAAGATTTTAAATCAGAAGAATTTGTTTTAAGACTAGTTGCCCTTCCTGACGCAAAACTAGCAGTATCTAGCCTCTTACATCATACACTATTGTTTTCGACCGGTTGCCCTTCCTGACGTCAAAGAACTCAGATTAAGAATCTGTTTTACAACTTCTAACACGAGAATCGGGGATTTACAGCTAGATGCTCGCCGGATGCCCTTCCTGACGGCATAAGTTGCCAGGATTTGAATCGCGGTATCCATCATTGTGTCTGACTTGCAAGCTCACGCGTAATTTTTTTTTTTTTTTTTTGCTGAGATATCATGCTACTTCCGTTCGCCAGCTATAGCGGAAACTCGTAGAGTACTGCGTCTATTTCGTCTTACAACTTGGAGGAGACAACATGTGTACATATAAATTTATGATCTTTCACCCCCAATATTTTTTAACATGTAAGTATGTAGTATCTCGCAACATTCTTATCCGTGTGTGTATCAGTGTTCTAGTCGTGTTGCAATTACTAAGCGAGTGACCCGAGCGAGTTGGCTACGCAGTGTGCTTTCTTGATTTTCGTATGACATATATCAGTGTATTTGCAATTACTAAGCGTCTTAGCAGTGCGATGAACGAGTTAGCTACGCGGTATAGATTTTTTTATTTTCGTACTAAGCAAATCATTTGAAGTGTTGCCGAGTTAGCTATGCGATATGTGCACAGTGTGTTTTTGATTTTCATACTAGGCAAGTGATAGGCGAGATAGCTATGCGATATGTGCACAGTGTGTGTGTTTTACACTAGGTAAATCATTGAAGTTGTACTTTTGCTCTGAACACATCAAACAATGTTCTTACAGTATTCGATTCTAGTCTTGCTATGCTTCAATCTAATTTTCTTAGAACAAAGGTATCCCTAACATGTTGTATCGGATCACATGTTAAGGTTAACGACATCGAGTGCAGTGTTCGATTCTAGTCTTGTTATGTTTCAATCTAATTTTCTTAGAACAAAGGTATCCCCTAACATGTTGTACAGTGTTCGGTTCTACTTGTTTAGTGATCTGAACACATCAATCATCACATGTTGCATCGAGTGCAGTGTTCAATTCTAGTCTTGTTATGTTTCAATCTGATCTTCTTAGAACAAAGGTATCCCCTAACATGTTGTACAGTGTTCGGTTCTACTTGTTTAGTGATCTGAACACATCAATCAATGTTCTGATCACATTTTAAGGTTAACGACATCGAGTGCTGTGTTCAATTCTAGTCTTGTTATGTTTCAATCTGATCTTCTTAGAACAAAGGTATCCCCTAACATGTTGTACAGTGTTCGGTTCTACTTGTTTAGTGATCTGAACACATCAATCAATGTTCTGATCACATGTTAAGGTTAACGACATCGAGTGCAGTGTTCGATTCTAGTCTTGTTATGTTTCAATCTAATTTTCTTAGAACAAAGGTATCCCCTAACATGTTGTACAGTGTTCGGTTCTACTTGTTTAGTGATCTGAACACATCAATCAATGTTCTGTTCACATGTTGTATCGAGTGCAGTGTTCAATTCTAGTCTTGTTATGTTCCAATCTGATCTTCTTAGAACAAAGGTATCCCCTAACATGTTGTACAGCGTTCGATTCTACTTATGTAGTGTTCTGAACACACCAAACAACGTTTTAATCACATGTTGAAGTTAACGACATCGAGTACAGTGTTCGATTCTAGTCTTGATCACTTATTTTGTGTTCTGAACACATCAATCAATGTTCTGATCACACGTTGTATCGAGTACTGGCTGTCTCATGAGGAGCTATGTATAACCGCCATCTTGCGTCCGCCATCTTGCGCAAGCATCCTTAGGGCGTCTCTAGCCATCTTGTGCAAGGATCCTTAAGCCGCCTCATAAGAGCAACCACCATCTTGCGCAAGCATCCCAAGGGAGTCTCATAAGAAACTATGTATAGCGATCATCTCGCATAAGCACCTTTAAGGAGTCATGTATAGCCACCATCTTGTGCAATTAGCGTCGAGAGATGGCTGCTGTAGAATTTTTCTTTTTAAATTATCCGCCACCATTTTTCAACTAAAGAGTGTAGCACTGAGGTTTGCGGTGTAAGATGGCGGATGACAGCTGACAAAAAGCGCGTGAGTTTGTTTACTAAACAAGAGCACGTGGAATTTGCCGCCACCACAGTTCAACTAAAGATGGCAGCACGGTGCTCTCTTGATTAAAGATGGCAGATGACAGCTAACAGAACTTTACAAATTACCCGCTACTACAGAGAGCAGCACGGTGCTCTGTGGATTAAAGATGGCGGATGACAGCTGACGAAATTACCCGCAGCACAGTGCTCTATTGATTAAAAATGGCGGACGACAGCTGCACGTGGCGTTGTTTACTAAACAAGAGCACGTGGAATTTGCCGCCACCACATTTCAAAGGTATCTAGCTAAAGCGTACAGCACTGAGGTTTGTGATGCAAGATGGCGGATGACAGCTGTCAAAAAGCACGTGGAATTTGTCACCAGCACAAAGAGGGCAGCACGGTGCTCTCTGGTGGTTGACAGCTGTCAGAAAAGCACATGGGTTTGTAAAGCGTGTAGAATTTACCACCACCACATTGAGGGCAGCACGGTGCTCTCTAGATTAAAGATGGCGGATGATAGCTGCACGTGGCTTTGTTTCCAAACAGGAGCATAAAGAATTTGCCGCCACTACATTTCAAACTAAAGAGTGCAGCACTGAGGTTTGGGATGCAAGATGGCGGATGACAGCTGTGATGTACCACATTTCAAAGGTAAGTAGCTAAAGAGGGCAGCACGGTGCTCTCTGGATTAAAGATGGCGGATGACAGCTGCACGTGGCTTTGTTTCCAAACAAGAGCACGTGGAATTTGCCGCCACTACATTTCAAACTAAAGAGTGCAGCACTGAGGTTTCGGATGCAAGATGGCGGATGACAGCTGTGACGTACCACATTTCAAAGGTAAGTAGCTAAAGAGGGCAGCACTGTGCTCTCCGGATTAAAGATGGCGGATGTCAGCTGCACGTGACTTTGTTTATCTCACGCTAGTGAGGTTAAGTTGGTAGCACTAAGGTTTAGGCCCGCCAAGATGGCAGCACTGCCGATGACAGGTGACGAATTTTACATCTACTACGATAAAGAGGGCAGCACAGTGCTCTGTGGTTTAAAGATGGCAGATGACAGCTGTCAAAAAAGCACGTGGCTGTCAAAAAGCACGTGGCTTTGTTTACCACACGCTAGTTAGGTTAAGTTGGTACCACTAAGGTTTAGGCCCGTCAAGATGGCAGTACTTAGGTTAGCGATGCGTTGTTGTCGATGATAGCTGTCAAAAAGCACGTGGCATTGTTTACAAATTCAAATCTCCCGCCAAAATGCAAATTTCCCGCCAAAAATTCAAATTTCCCGCCAGAATTCAAATTTCCCGCGGGAGGAGGCGGCCGAACTGTCCAATTATACTACTCCGAGGCCTCCGAGTAAGAGGAAGGCATGCTACCCCTACACCGCGGGGCCAGCGTAGACAATTGCTTAGCCTAAGTGGCATTCATTGGTGTTGGGATTTTATTTTTCACCAATGTATTAATACGCCTAATAATATAGTAAAGAAGTTTATCTCCCAGACTGGATGAACATGCAGTTCAATGTAGAATAGCGTCTGTCAATACAAACTAGTTTTTAAAGAACACCTTCAGCGCCAATCCAAATATATTACAAGAATATATTGATAATGTTGAGAACGCCTACAGTATTTCGAATCTAAGTGACTAAACTTTCTTAAACTTCGCGCTATCTCTGATTACTGGAGATACAAAAATCTATACTAAGTTTTCGCACTAAAGCAGGAGAATTTCAGACTTGGGAAACCGTTAAAGATAAATTAAAATTAAAGTGATATAGGCCCATATAAAGTAATTTTAATTATTTACTAGTAAGCAACAACACAATTAAAATGGAACTCAGGGGGGAAATAAAATATAAAGAACATCTTCCGAATTAAATCAATCCCTTAATACGCAAATGATAACTTGGAAGAATGAAATACAGGCTGGCGGCAATAGGACAGTTTCTTTGGAAAGTAAATATTTATTTTATACAGGAAATTTGTGACAAATCTGTTAAAACAATTACGAAATTAAAGGCAGAAGATAAGCAACCGAAGCAATTACTTGAAATGTGCAATTGATGAAGAAAGCGATTGGAATTCTAGAGAACACATCAGGACACATAACTTAAACTACAGTATAAAAGATGTAACATTAGCAATTCTCCTTCATAAGCAAGAAGGGAACCAGGAGTTAATGCGATTGCGTAAGTTATTTGCGTCCGTTTTCAGAAACCTAAAACTAAAACAAGACTTAAAACTAAATATAAGCAGGAAGAACGGAAACGAAATAGAAACTCGAAACTGAAGAGAAGTAAAATGGATAAAATTGATTTGAAACAGATTTCTTGAATGATCATGATGTATCCACAATGATGCACACAAAATGCTGTCAACTTGTGTACACGGATTTATTTACAGTTATTTACAAATTAAATGCGCATAACCTTAATCACTGTATCACAAACAAAACCCTTCACTCCGAGAACATCAACAAGCCGCCATTTTAACAATTGCCTGTCACAGCACCTGGAAGTTGTAACCGAAAAGCACAGTTGAAACAGTTGACTACCGACTGCCTACATCAGCATGTCAGCTTAACCACAACACGTGTTCTCCAGTGAAACTCCTACCAAACAATAACTCGTCTCTACCATCAAGACCACCTCTTTATATGCTGTAGGTGTCTGGCCAGGCTTCTAGAAAGATACGGTACAAAAATACCTTCTCGTAAATTCTAGAGTGCTTAACAACATGGTTATCATGTACAGAATATTCTACCATTATCTTGCCTGATCTAGAGCCATTCTGGATGTTAGAGTGTGTTTCACAATTCTGTTGCGGATTACACATCATATACAGGTAATAATATTTTTTTTTGCTAGGGGCTTTACGTCGCACCGACACAGATAGGTCTTATGGCGACGATGGGATGGGAAAGGCCTAGGAGCTGGAAGGAAGAGGCCGTGGCCTTAATTAAGGTACAGCCCCAGCATTTGCCTGGTGTGAAAATGGGAAACCACGGAAAACCATCTTCAGGGCTGCCGATAGTGGGATTCGAACCTACTATCTCCCGGATGCAAGCTCACAGCCGCGCGCCTCTGCGCGCACGGCCAACTCGCCCGGTAATAATAAATTACACGCAAGTTCTTACCTTAATTAAACTTATATAAGTGCCTATATACAGAACATGTTTCATGATATAACCTCACAAACACTGCGATCCAACAACATAAGGATCACAGCACTGCCAGAAACAACTGACAAAAATGTAATTTCTGCAGTCAACGGACCGGCTCTCTGGGTGTAAACACTTCACAGCCATACATTACAAGTAATAATAATCATAGTGGTAAAATAATAATAATAATAATAATAATAATAATAATAATAATAATAATAATAATAATAATTCGAGATCGATACGTGCATTATTTACCCATGGGTGAGAGAATATTTTTTCAAGTTATATCCGTTTATCACACTTGCGTCAATCATTTCACATAGTCCGGCTCCATGGCTAAATGGTTAGCGTGCTGGCCTTTTCTCACAGGGGTCGCGGGTTCGATTCCCGGCAGGGTCGGGAATTTCAACCATCATTGGTTAATTTCCCTGGCACGGGGACTGGATGTATGTGTTGTCTTCATCATCAGTTCATAATCATCACGACGCGCAGGTTGCCTACGGGAGTCAAATCAAAATACCTGCACCTGGCGACCCGAACCCGTCCTGGGATCTCCCGGCACTAAAAGTCATACGCCATTTCATTTCACATATCTCTATTTAGAGGAAAATTTCATTTATATCAGAAAAATACCCGTAATTATATCTTTTGAAATTGTAACTGGTGAGATATTTCCATAGTTTCATAAATATCAGAATAAAACCTGTAAATATGTCATTTCAAAGTGTAACTGGCGAAATACTTTCATTAACGGTTGTGGTTGATTAGCGTGTAGGTTATGTAAGTAAAGTAAACGCGTGTATTCGCCCTGATGGAGGTGAGTTGCATGTACTGATTTAACCACCTACCAGCCTTCCTGCCATTCCTTAAATTTCTGGCAGTATCGGGAATCGGTCCCGAGCCTCCGAGGACGTCACTTAATAGTGCTACGAAGACGGACAATTAAGTAATTAATGAGAAATAAGTGCCACTCCATGTTAAGAACTTACCACATAACGTTGGCATGCAACTTGGACAAGTTTGGTTGGAGATTCATAACAGTGAAATTAAAATTCCTTGGAAGAGTGATTTTGTAAAATTACAAACATTAAGTGAGTCAGTAGTTTAGTTTCCAACAAGATAAGGATAACAGCACTGTCAGAAACAACTGACAAAAATGTAATTTGTGCAATCAACGGACCGGCTCCCTGGGTGTATTCACTATTACGTGTTTCTGTGGTGGTATGAGATGTGTATTAAGACGAACACAAACACCCAGCCGCCGATCCAATGGAATTAGCCATTTAATTAAAATCCCGACCCGGCTGGAAATCAAAACCGGGACCCTCTGAACCGAAGGCGACTAGCTAACCAATCGGTGAAGGAGCCGGCCAGTTAATGACATGGAATAGCCAACAGATGAAGCAAAAATGACTAACAGTCCGTCATTTTTAGAAGTGAAGCTTCCACGGTGTGATGAATTATTTAATTTAATTTCCGGGTTGAACCGTGTTGTAGTACGTGATATGCAGACAACTACAACACGGTTCAACCCGGAAATTCGATTAAATAACAGTCCGTCATTATTAACCTGTGTGCACAATGTATATGATAACCTGTTAGAGACGGCTTGCGAGTCCGCATTCTTCACATACTCGCATAGACCGAGCTTGGTACCAAGCAGTAGCTTAAACATCGCTATGGTTTATCATGATTAACATGAAATTCAGAGAGTTGGTTACGCGGTAAAAGTCGAGAATCCCACCGTTGGCAGCCATAAAGATGTTTTTCCGTGCTTTCTCATTTTCAGACTAGGCAAATTTCGAGAGTGTACCTTAATTGGGGCCATGTCATCCACGTACCGAGTCCTTGTCAATCATGATTGAGTGGGCTGCCTCTCCATATTCTGCAATTAAAAGGAAAAAATGAGAGCGATAGTGATCCTACTCAGAAATGTTGAAGTTACATTACGACATGGATTGGGTTCAATTCACTGGCCAGGTCAGGGATTTTTATCTGGATCTGAGGGATAGTTCGAGATCCACTCCGAGTACATGAGAGCTATTGAGAAGCTATCTGACGGGGAGATATCGGCCCGGTCTAGAAAGCCAAGAATAGCGGCCGAGAGGAATCGTCACACCGACTACGCGTCACCTCTTCATCTGGTAGCATTCGTCCTATCAGACCCGCAACGCCACGGGGTTTGGTTTGGTTTGGTTTAATCAGAATTTACGAATGGCACTGTGGTTAGTGCTACCGAATGTGGTTAACATTCGTCACAATAAACGTTTATAGGTGGTCAAAGGACTTTAACCACGCATTGATTCAGATTTCCAATTTTAATTGACTTTATATGATGATTAACAAAGGCCAGCGGCAACTTCTGGGAAAAGCTGGTGTACTTTGATGGAGTCTGTCTCTGAACAGGGCAGCTGTACGTTGCTGTGTCACTTGTTCGCCATTCTGAAGACATGAAAGTGGATTATAAGTCCCCGAGAAACAAAAATTTTAAACATGGTGACTGTCAGTCGTTGTAGTTTTCCTTCTATTCCCAAGATAGCAGGTTCGATCCCGGCATTTAAGAGTGTTTAAATGTGACAACTCCGTGTCGTTGGGGTAATAGCTCCTGTGGGACAGAATCCAGACACAAGGACGTATTATTATTATTATTATTATTATTATTATTATTATTATTATTATTATTATTATTATTATTATTAGTATTACGGCAAATATTCGTTTACAGGAATAGGAGTTAAGGAATGGAATAACTTACCAAAGGAGATGTTTAATAAATTTCCAAAACAACATATCGGGAATCTGCCACCTGGGCGACTACCCTATATGCAGATCGTTCTTTTTTTTTTTTGCTAGTGTCTTTAATTCGCACCGACACAGATAGGTCTTATGGCGATGATGGGATAGGAACGGCCTAGGAATTGGGAGGAAGCGGCCGTGGCCTTATTTAAGGTACAGCCTCAGCATTTACCTGATGTGAAAATGGGAAACCATGGAAAACCATCTTCAGGGCTGCCGACAGTGAGATTGGAACCCACTATCTCCAGGATGCAAGCTCACAGCCCCGCGCCCCTAACCACACGGCTAACTCGCCCGGTGAATGCAGATCAGTAATGATTGATTGATTGATTGATTGATTTATATTAGTTTTATTATCATTCTCCATTCGTTATGTCGAACTAAGGAGCGCGTTTGAACTTATTAGCACTTTTTGGTTTTTCTTCTTCTCTACCCAGCATCTCTTCATCCGTTCGCTGTGTTTCATTCCATCCTGTATTTAGTCGGTTGGGCTTTACAGAAAATTAGCGTTTGTGAATTAAGGTTCTGAATTTTATTCTACCTTGAATGGTTTCTTCATTAAGGCCAATTTCATGTAGGTCTTCACTGATTTCTTTTACTCAGTTATTGTGAATTTTCATTGATAAGGCTAAATTTAAAATGTTCTTGATTAGCCTGTTATTATCCATTCTACATAAGTGACCATAAATCTGTGATCGTCGTTTCCTGATTGTATCAGTGTTTTTTCTGTAACTTGTTAGATTTCATGTGATTTCTTTTTCATCCAAATTCCATTTTCACACTTTGATCCTAAGATATTCCTGAGGATTTTTCTTCCTTGTTTTTCGATCATCTTCATTCGAGATCTGCCACCAATTATAATAGTTTCAGATGTATAAAGTGCTTCTGTTTTAACTAGTGTTATATTGTCGTAATTTTGCCTTTGTTGATATACTTCTTTGATTGTATCTGTTCCAAGTAATTTTGAATGTTCTTTGATGTTTTACAATTCTTTCTTTGTTAGCTGGCTGATTTAACCCTGACGGTTCAATACTTTCACCTAGATACTTAAATGTATCCACTTGAGCGATATTTCCATATTTGGTGTTTATGGTTGATTCTTGAAACCTGATTTAGTCCCTTCCATATACCTCGTCTTTTCATAAGAAATTTGGAGTCCTGTTTTGGCTGCTATTACATGGATATTTTCTACGGACCGGATTGCGTCCTGTCTGTTTTTAGATAGGATGGCAAATGCTGGGCAATTAAGGTGAATTTTATTTTGGATACATCTACCAATATTTACAATTTTAGTTTCATTTTGCCATGTCCTAATCACTTTTTCCAGAACTAAATCCATCCCCTTGTCTGACTCCTGTCTTGATTTCAAGTGGTTCAGAAATGTCTCCTAAAAATTTTACTTTCAATATTGTGTCGTTCAATGTTTGCTTGATCAATTCTCTTGTTTTATTGTCAACTTGGAATTCCCCTACCACCTTAAACACTGTCTGCCGGTCTACGGAATCGTATGCCTTTTTGAAATCAATAAATGCAACTACTGTTTGTCTGGTTTTTCGAATTTGAAGAATGGTTTTAAGGTTGTAATTCTGAGATCGACTACGGTTGATCTCCCCATAACCTTCAAGTGATTAGCATGATGGAACAAACAGCTAACAAGGCTTCTACCCAAGGCCCTAGTTGATATACTTGGTTTTCTCGGTCATCGGATTCTGGGGGACCGAGAACATCATCCGCGAATATGTCGGAGCTTCCCAAATCTCTGAAACCGTCATGCAAGCACTTCATAGGAACTTTAAATATCAGTATTATTATGATTATTATTAGTAGTATTAGCCAGAGTAGCCTCCGTGGCTCAGGCGGCAGCGCGCCGTCCTCTCACCGCTGAGTTCCGTGGTTCAAATCCCGGTCACTCCATGTGAGATATGTGCTGGACAAAGCGGATGTAGGGCAAGTTTTTCACCGGGTACTCCGGTTTTACCTGTCATCTTTCATTCCAGTAACGCTCTCAAACATAATTTAATTTCATCTGTCATTCATTAATCATTGCCCCAGAAGAGTGCGTCAGACTTCGGCAGCCGACACAATTCCTATCCTCACCGCCAGATGGGGGCTTCATTCATTCCATCCCTGACCCGGTCAAATGACTGGAAACAGGCTGTAGATTTTCATTTTCATAAGCCAGAGCTGTGAAAAATATGTAGGAACTCATATCCAATGCTCAATATTACTGGATAGAATCCTGCCACACGAGGGGAGTTATTCGTGCGGTTAGTAGCGCGCAGCTGTGAGCTCGCATCCGGGAGATAGTGGGTTTGAACCCCACTGTCGGCAGCCCTGAAGATGGTTTTCAGTAGTTTCCCATTTTCACACCAGGCAAATGCTGGGGCTGTAACTTAATTAAGGCCACGGCCGCTTCCTTCCCATTCCTAGGCCTGTCCTGTCCCATCGACGCCATAAGACCTGTGTCGGTGCGACGTAAAACAAATAGCAAAAAAAAAGAGAATCCCGCCACAGATTGGCATTTCAGCTTAAATGCGAGAGGACTCTGTCACGTTGAAGACCTCCATGTCAAACCAAAATTCAGATACTCCAGCGTTCCTTAAGACCAATAACAGTGTTTCGTGCCGGCCCATTTGGGTACTTCCAGGAAGGGCTGGTGACTCAGATAACCTGGAATCTCGCAGCTGGACTGTGGTGTGGAGCCGGCCTTTGCGTGTATTGTTCTCGACGGCCGGCTTGCCTGTGAGTCTCGTGGAGATTCAACGGGAGTGTTCTGCCCCTAGTGACATCGCGAAATTTCTGGGCCAAATCATGCGAGCTATATAAAGGGATGCCAGCCGCGGACAGTCACTCAGAGTTAGATTCCATGGGGGACTCAGAGTGAGACTCAGTGAGGTGGAGGTCGGTGGCTGGGCTGAGGGTGACAGAGGTGTTGGCTGTCGCCAGTGTCCCACCGAGGTCTGAACCAGGAGCTGTTGTTGTAGTGTCAGAGAGACCAGTGAGTGTGTAACTGGAGGTGACAGAACGGTAAGCTGTACTGTGTGTTAGTGTATTCTGTGGACTGTGAATCGCCGTGAACCAGCGAGGAAGAGCGTTATCGTGAGTGCGAGGATAAATGGACCTGTGTTAATTTTCGCCGTTGTGAGTATCGTCCTGCTGTTGAATACTGCTGAGCTGTTCAGTTGTTCACTGCATGGGACTGTGCTAAGTACTGGACTATCATTGGAGTCGAACCGACGAACAGTCGGGCACTGTGTTCAAATCCAGCTGTCTACGCATAGTGGCTCTAGGAGGTGACTGGACTTGGGGGAAAGTGAAAGTAAGGATTAGTGTCTCATGTAAAGGAACGGCCTGGACCCCTGCTGCGTCATAAGGTAGAGAGATTTGTAAATAGACTGGTAATCAGTAAGTAAGTAAGTAAGTAAGTAAGTAAGTAAGTTAAGTAAGTAAGTAATTTATTGAACATTACAGGCATTTAGCTCAGATACATGTTCACAATGCCATTACATAAAACAAAGAACCATTATACCCAATGAAACTGAACAATTATAGACAGAACTAAAACACACACCATTGAAAGGAGTAGTGCATTTGAAGGTGGATTTGAAAGTAATATTGTTATATTATGATAATGTGATGACCAGTCCTCATGTAAGGGCCAATCCTACAACCCTCTAATCTTACAACTAACTTGGTGCCCCCCCCCCTACACGGACGGGATACCAGACACCATGCAAGACACCACACCTAACTAAATCTACTAAGCTGCCTCCAACATGGGCGGATGACCAGTCCATATGTTAGGACACCCCCTACATCTAAATTAACCCTATCACTAACTACTTAACTACATTGAATCTATACTAATTCTATCCTAAATCTGTCTGGCCGCGACATCCCCCTGGTGAGGAACTGCAACCACCTTTCCCTGGGTTGTCACGACCAGACATGTCGCACGAGGCTCGGAAACCGATACCTCACAGACCCCTTAAGTTGTCAATGTTATTCCTCACCACTCCTGCATGTAACAGCCCACATGTACTGTATGCGGATTGCCAGCTCTATATGTAGGCCATCACGGCTGTATTCTTCTGCCGAGATGGTAATTAGTAGTGTGGCCATTCGTAACTGGTTAGAAATGCTTGTGTTTAATATGTGTGTGTGTGCACTTATTAGGCCATCCTGAAATAAATTTGAGTAATGAAACAGATGGAGATCTATTCGCAACAAATGGTGTCAGAAGTTAGAAAAGATCCCATGTGTGATACATCATTGTAATCAGCGTGAATCAGCTGACCAGGTACTGCAGGTTTCGATCGCCATCAGGAACATTCCAGAACGTCCGTGTATAGTGAATGCATACTCATATAGGCCTAAATATTTTTTTTCATCTTTTGTTAATTACTGTATGCCAGTTGGGACAAGAGGCCACACAAAATGGAGGCACAGTTAAAGGCGCTCTTCGATTTGGTGAAGAAGATGGAAGAAAATCAAAAGAAAATGGAAGAAAATCAAAAGGAGTTGGAGGAAAAGATGGAAGACTATCAAAATGAGATGAAAGACGGGCAAAAGAAGACAGAATAAGTCCAGAAAATGACAATGGAGAAGTTGTATGTAGGCTATAGGAAGATGGAAGAAAGCCAGAAGAGAATAGTAGAAAGCCGAGAGTGGTGGATAAAGGGGATAAAAACGGCCAGAAGTCGGAAGACCACCAGGAGAAGACGGCAGATGGTCGGAAGAAGATGGATAACTACCAGAAAAAGAAGGAAGTTGCTAGAAGAGTCCTGCCCCACGGTGTAGTGGGCAAGGCGTCCTCCTGTAATCCGGCGGCCCCAGGTTTGATTCCCGGCTGGGTCAGGGTTTTTTAATTGTAAATGATAAATATCCCTGGCCTGGGGACTGGGTGTTTGTGCAAGTAGGGGCAAAAGATCTCTATAGGTCGACGCCCCGAACAAATAGCATTTTTTAAATCCGTCCGCCTCTGTGGTATAGTGGTTAGTGTGATTAGCTGCCTCATCAAAAGCCCCGGGTTCCATTCCCGGCTCTACCAAGAAATTTGAAAAGTGGTACGAGGGCTGGAATGGCGTCCACTTAGCCTCGGGAGGTCAACTGAGTAGAGGTGGGTTCGATTCCCACCTCAGCCATCCTGGAAGTGGTTTTCCGTGGTTTCCCACTTCTCCAGGCAAATGCCGGGATGGTACAAAACTTAAGGCCACGGCCGTTTCCTTCCCTGTTCCATGTGTATCCCTTACAATCTTCCCTTCCCCCCGCGAGGCCCCTGTTCAGCATAGCAGGTGAGGCCGCCTGGACGAGGTACTGGTCATCCTCCCCAGCTGTATCCCCGACCCAGAGTCTGAAACGCCAGGACACTACCCTTGAATCGGTAGAGGTGGCATCCCTCGCTGAGTCCGAGGGAAAATCCGTCCCTGGAGAGTAAACAGATGAAGAAGAAGATGAAGAAATTAATCCAAAAGAGTTATCCAAGTCAGATCTTGTCTTACAAATGTTTACACTTTAATTAAATTTGGATACTCAACACTCACAAAGGAGCACTTATTTTCATACTGACATACGTCTATTTTCAATACCTATATTTTTACACAAATCAGCATTTGTTCGACCATGAAATTACCAGCAACTGTTTATTATGACCTCAAGCATGGCAGTGAAATTAAGAGAGAAGGCACAGCTACTCCAAGCTATCATAAATCTGTCACGTCACTGTGTTCGCAGGTTGGCTACCTGAGATAATGGCAGTCTATATCTATGTTTTTGTTGTTGTTCTCTGCGTCACCTGGCTAATATCTGTCTATCACTGAACCGATGCGTTCATGACAAAGATTATAAACCACTCCTCAACGTAATATCAATAACGTTTATCATACTGCGGCTTACTCATCTTCAAACGGTCTATTATCATCACAGTTGCTGGGGTATATTGGTTCAAAATGTAGCTGCGCCAACTCCGAATAATGTCTACTTGCCACTGGAAAAATCTACTTTAAACTTTACACTCAGATGTTTCTGTCAATAAATTGCGCAAAATTTCATCATCCCCTGACTAACTTAATTTGCTGTATTCACTCTAGTTTTCACTCCTAAATAATTTCAGATGATTCACACACTTACGTTCACTTTTCCATTTCATTACAGTAAATTAGGCCTCGATGCAAACCGACCGACCGACCGACCGACCGGGCATCCAACGAAAAGAACACTCAATGAGGCACGTATGCTTGTCACGGGTCAACCGATGAACACAACATGTACTGGTCACTGACATCCGGCGAATAAGATGCTGTTGAGTGGTTTAACTGTCCTTTATCAATTTTCTCCCACGCTGCTACCCTCTGGTCTTGTAATATAAAGCTTGGGGACTCACCGCCAATAAGTTATATCCTTGCGTGACTACTAAATGGATAATTTACCTGGATCATTAATATGGTAACAGAGAGAAATGGAAGGAACACTGAAAAACTCCAAGTGGATGGTTACACCTTTGAAGCAGTAGATAGCTTCACATATCTTGGCTCAGTAATAACATCAGAAAATAAAGTTGAGACAGATATTGTAAATCGAATTAAGGCTGCCAACAGATCCTACAGGGCACTGAATCCCCTTCTGAGAAGTAAAACTTAAGCAGGAAATTAAAACTGACTCTCTACAAAACAATAATTAAACCAGTGCTTATGTATGGGAGTGAGGCATGGGTATTGACTGAGGCCACAGAGAGGAGATTAAATGTGTGGGAAAGGAAAGTACTGAGGAAGATATTCGGACCGGTGAAGGAGGGAGATTTATGGAGAATCAGAACAAATGAAGAAATAAGATTATTGTATAAGGAGCCGGACTTGGTGACATCAATCAAAATGAGACGAATTGGATGGCTGGGGCATGTACAACGGATGGAGGAGGGAAGACTTCCAAGGAAAGCACTGACAGGACACCCTGGGGGCAGGAGAAGGAGAGGTCGGCCCCGGATGAGATGGCTGGAGGATGTGGAGACTGATCTGAGGACCGTTGGAGTCAGGAGGTGGCGTAGGCGTGCTGAAGACCGGGATGACTGGAGAGCTGTGGTCAAGGAGGCCAAGGTCCTTAAAGGAACGTAGAGCCATGGAGTAAGTAAGTAAGTAAGTAAATTAATATGTATACGCCAAATATTTAATACAAGTCTGTCGGTGCGACGTAAAGCCCCTAACAGAAAAAAAATACAAGTCTTGCAGTAACTGTGAAGAACGTTGGTTCATAACTGAACTTTCCTTCCCTTAATTTTGAGCTTAGCGTCGATAGGTTTTGGCCCTTCGTTTTGGCATTTCATGTCAGCCGTATTACTACTCTGCTAGAAGATCCTGGACTACTTCGTAATGGTGATCCAGCATTATGCGTACTTATTTATTGGACTTATAAGTAACCCAGCACTGTAGTCGAGAAACAGCCTATTTAGAATATTTAGCATGGACTACTAATATTCAATAACTATTGCCGATTATGAAGAATAACTTTAAATTTTCCGGGTTACCGCCGATAAAAGTGAATAGCGCCAAATCTTCATTGGTCCCCTTTTGACGATACCATTATTTCAAGGGAGGTCTGTTTGTCTCTGCCCTTCTCTTCCTTAATCGTCTTTCTGTCCAACTTTCTCGGTCTTAAGAATTGCCTCGCGAACATCTGGTTACAGCTGGCTGAAGACGTAGGAATCGGGGAAACACATCCACTCTGCTTATCTCTTTGAAG
This sequence comes from Anabrus simplex, assembly GCF_040414725.1. Taxonomy (NCBI): domain Eukaryota; kingdom Metazoa; phylum Arthropoda; class Insecta; order Orthoptera; family Tettigoniidae; genus Anabrus; species Anabrus simplex. Next base: position 525,614,039 of record NC_090266.1, read on the forward strand.
CAACAAACAAACCAAGCTGCTGCCTGCGAATGTTGAAATCGCTGTTTCCTGACGATAAAGACATCTATATACTTTTACGGCCGTATTCCCTGATGAAATATGCGAATTTATGAATCATGATATCAGGCTTACGCTGACAGGTAAAATAGCCACATATTAATCTGCCACGATATCTTATAAATTTGCTCTCCACCTTAGCTAAGAGCTCGATAACCTTCCCTATCACCTTAAACCCATATACCCTTTACCCATCTCCTACATTCATTGAACCATCGTAACTTCATCTCCAGGCCAGTTACCCTTTGAGTGGCCCGCCTTACCCGTTAAGCGAAGGCACGAAAACTTTCTAACAAGCGATCCCATTTAAACGAGTATTAGTTTCCGTAAGAGTATTTGCTCATGCAGATCTCTAGTACAGATCCACCAGTGAAGCTCAGACTGTAAATGTATGAGATTCTAATTTCTGCGATTCGATTCCATACGCCAATCATTCCCGGATAACCTCTGATTTGAAGTATCAGTCAACTTTCCAAACGTCACCCCGGATACATTGCCGTAAAACAAATAAATTACAATAACATATTAACCGAGCCGCCTATTTGTCATCGAACCCAGCTGCACGCCAGTCCGAAGTCCGGATAAATGACGAGGGTGAATGACTGGTATTTTGGTCTGCAGGTTTTCACGGAGGCTAAGTTCGTGCCTCTGGCAAAGCTGAAGTAATACCTACCGTAGCTGGCCATCTTCCTGTTAGTTCTTCCAGGAAATCCTATCCCTGCATGGGCGTGAGTTTCTGGCGTCTTAAAATGTGAACTAGGCTAAGGTATGGTAACAGTAACAGAAGAGATCTAATGGATAAACGACTTTGAAAGAGAAAATATAATTATTTGGTTATGGTGACGTGGAAGTGTGAAAGTATAAGTCAATCATTGTGTGGAAGTGAAATGTTGCCTGTACCAAAAATGGATACGATTATGCTGAATATCTGGGAAAGGAAAATATTGAGACGGATTTGAAATGAATGTACGGGGTTTGGAGGAAAATGGCAGAAAGAGAAAAATGTTCCACTCTCTTAAAGGAGGGCGAGGCTCTCAGAGGACTGGAAAGCCAAGGAGTAAGTACATTAATACAATAACATACTGTATACATAGAGACCGTATTGTTACAGAAAATATCGGTAAATGGTCGGTACTATTTCGGTATTTGTCAGTACCGCTATAGGAAACTTTACATCGTTAATACCGGTATTGTGTCGTAATAGGACGTGCATACCGGTAGAGACGCACATCAAAGATATACTGTTATGATACCCGTAAAAACATCCAAGATTAAAAGAGTAAAACCTGAATACTTATGAAAGCTTTTTAAAATCTCCTTTTATATTGCACCGACACAGATAAGTGACTTGTGACTTGTGGAGGGATGTAACCATTATTGCGTGTTTCTCTGGTGGTTGGTAGGGTGTTGTGTTACGTGAATATGAAGAGCAGAGTGTATGAAAACACACAAACACCCATTCCCTGAGCCAGAAATTGAAATTTGATATCTTCTCTATCCATCCATTCATGCCCGCACCTTCTTACACCTCTGCATTCCACGAAATCCCCGGAACAATTATTATTATTATTATTATTATTATTATTATTATTATTATTATTATTATTATTATTATTATTATTATTATTATTATTAATACACACATACATACTGTACATGAGCCTCCGTGGCTCAGGCGGCAGCGCACCGGTGTCTCACCTCCAGATTCCGTGGTACAAATCCCGGTCACTTCATGTGAAATGTTTGCTGGACAAAGCGGAGGCAGGACAGGTTTCTTTCCGGACACTCCGGTTTTCCTGTCATCTTTCACTCCAGAAAAACTCTCCAATACCATTTCATTTCATCTGTCAGTCAATGATCATTGACCCATGGAAGTGCGACAGGCTCCGGCGGTCAGCGCAATTCTTATCCTCGCCGCTAAATGGGGGTTTTATTCATTCCATTCCTGACCCGGTTAAATGACTGCAAACAGGCTGTGGATTTCATGCATACATAATTGCATATATTTAGTTTGATGATTTCTTGGCTTCTATTAACTGGCATGATAAACATTTTTGTCCTTATCGTGTGAAGGAAGTAAACTATGGGAATACCTTTACATTTCACGAAGACTTTGCTCCTCTTCCTTAAAACATAATCACACCCGACCGCAACTACGGCTCTTCGCAAAAGGTCTATTCCCACAGATTACGCCTTTCAATTTCAAAAACCCAGATTATTATCATGTATACATACATCTTTTTTTTGCTAGTTGCTTTACGTCGCATTGACACAGATAGGTCTTATGGCGACGATGGGACAGGAAAGGGCTAGGAGTGGGAAGGAAGCGGCTGTGGCCTTAATTAAGGTACAGCCCCAGCATTTGCCTGGTGTGAAAATGGGAAACCACGGAAAACCATTTTCAGGGCTGCCGACAGTGGGGTTCGAACCTACTATCTCCCGAATACTGGATACTGGCCGCACTTAAGCGACTGCAGCTATCGAGCTCGGTATACATACATCTTATTAGTCAATACACTGTTATGTGAAGCCTCCGTGGCTCAGGCGGCAGCGCGTCGGTCTCTCACTGCTGGGTTCCATGGTTCAAATCCCGGTCACTCCCTGTGAGATTTGTGCTAGAGAAAGTGGAGGCGCGTCAGGTTTTCCTCCAGGTACTGCGGTTTTCCCTCTAATCTTTCATTCCAGCCACGCGCTCCACTATCATTTCATTTCATCAGTCAGTAATTAATCATTGCTCCAGAGGAGTGCGACAGGCTTCGGCAGCCGGCACAATTTCTATCCTCGCCGCAAGATTGAGGCTTCATTCGTTCCATTCCTGACCCGATCACCGACTGGAAATCAGGTTGTAGGTTTTCATTCACACTGTTATGTCTTCAAGAGTTTAGTTCAAATATAATGTTACTTGGTTAACGTTCCCTTAATTTTTTGTAGAATTTTTTTTTTTGCTAGGGGCTTTACGTCGCACCGACACAGATAGGTCTTATGGCGACGATGGGATAGGAAAGGCCTAGGAGTTGGAAGGAAGCGGCCGTGGCCTTAATTAAGGTACAGCCCCAGCATTTGCCTGGTGTGAAAATGGGAAACCACGGAAAACCATCTTCAGGGCTGCCGATAGTGGGATTCGAACCTACTATCTCCCGGATGCAAGCTCACAGCCGCGCGCCTCTACGCGCACGGCCAACTCGCCCGGTTTTTGTAGAATTTAATAGACATTTAAGAATCGGAATGTTCTCCCGCCGTTTAACGTGCTAGAAACTAATGATACGGTGTTGTTGCACCCCAAATCCTACCAACCTCAGCCGGATGGCGCCCACTATTTTGAAAATAGAAAGAAAAGGATTATTACAAATTGTAGGCTAATTCAAAGCCTACAATTTTTAAGAATCCCGATAATAATTATAATATATATTCTAAAGCTTATCCCTTAAAATATTATATTCAATTAACAACTAATATATTAATATAAGAGTTGCTATTGAATACTGGACTAAATTCATTTCTTGGAGAACCAGATATCTTAAAAACCGACTAATATTTCATTACAAACTTGTTATTTTTGATAGTAATATTAACAATAACCAATAAAACAAAGCAAGTAAGCTTGCAGTTTTCTGTGACTGTTGATATCGTTTCCATAACGACGGAACCTCCAGTTTTACGTGGAATCTGAACTAGAGAGACCTAACTTTTCCTTACAAAAGAAACCGCATACTTTGGCCAGGATTCGGATCATGGCCGCCTTGGAGAAAAGCCTGGAAATGTAGCCTCGGCTACTACGGCCAAAGGGGAGCTGAAGGATAACGGCTAACTGGCTTCACCACTGAGGTCAGCTCAGCGTTTAATTTAAAAGTATCTGTAAAGAACTAGATGCCACTATGATTCTTTGCCTACCTCCTGCCCTAAAATCATTAAATTCGAGGCGAGCCATTACCTTCTACGTTCCGCTTTGCTTCCGTCACCCTCTACGACAAAGTCTCGTTGCTAATGTTACATAAATTATAAAGAAAATAATGAGTGGGAGATTCTGAGCTAGAAGGGGGAATATACGGTTATGTGCCATGTACAATGCCTACACGAATAAGTCAGCTTTAGGAGAGTTGAAATGTCGAGTAGAAAAACCTCTATTAAATAATGTGGACCGATTTTTCACGTAACGTGAAAGGTAAGCCGCAGAAAACCAAATATGGTAAATATTCCTTTGTAAATCAGGGAACTCATAACTGGAATGCATCACCTGCAGTAGTTTTAGAGTCTTTTCCCGAAAATATAAGTTGCCTCAAGCAGAGACCCCAGCATCCTGCAAATTTTGTGAAAGTTTTGATGTGATGGTGCTGTTTGCAATGTTAAGCTTAGAAGTAAGTCATTGTACCGCTCGATCTACTGTAAGTAGCAGTGCTAATGTATTGAAAATATTTAAGATATCTAGAAATGTGTGCGTGATGCGTTGTGATTTCTATGATACACTACTCGTAATCGAATATTTCATACTACATATTTTGTACTGTTGAGTCATTTTCAGTGACTGCTTTGTAATTATGTTATGCTAAATGTAAAGAAATGTTTGAATATATCTGTAAAGTTCTTACGAATGTCTACGTGATTGATTTCGATTATTTTGTGAAAATACTCAATGGTGTTTAATTATATACTTTTTTAATTTCTAGTTTTAATGCGTTTCTTTCTTATTCTTTCGGTATAATGTTATTTTTTATTCTGACATAATTTATTGTAATAATTTTATTTTCGTATGACCGTTTATTGTATTTGTTGTTGTTTTTATGCAACTTGTTTCTTCATTTAATTTTGCTGCATTCTACTTTAAGCAGGCAATGTCTCAGGGATAACTCCCAATTGAAACGCATTTATTCCTAATAAAACTACTGCTCCACAAGTATATGTTCATCACTCAAATTGATACATTTATACAGTTTCTTTCTTTTCATCTGTGTGGTATTACTCAGTATGTTTCCTTCGTCTTTATAGTTAATCTTCAAAACTGAATTTACTTTGGATATATGTCATGCTAAATTTAATACTCGGAGATCTAAGATAAACCGGAGTGACAAGAGAGAAAATATGCATCGTGAGCAATCTTAGCTACCATAACGGGTTCTGCGATTTCGACACGTAAGTTTTCTGCTGAGGACAAGTAACTGTGATAGGGCCTATAGCTGTGCGTGTGCTAGACAATTCACCATGGAGTCCAGTAGCCCGGCTTCTGGCTGTTAAGTCGTTGCATGCATTCATGCGAGACAGGGTGTTGCTCTCAACACTTGGATTCCTGTTGTTGTCTTCTTTTTAGGTTTCCACCATAGAATTGGAGCTCTCTGAAGTTTCCTGTCCACTGCCTGCCAGAAGCCAGGAACATTTCTGCACGTCTCCTCTCAGTGTACTGCAACACGTGGCTCAGCGGACCTGAACAACGAAGTGCCCGCAAACCGCAATTAAACTATAATTGTCTTCTAAAGCGTAACGTTCAAATTTTTACCACACATTCAATGAATTACACGATCGTTTCCAACTGTCTATTTCAATGTCAAATGAGATTTTCTCTTTCTTGATTACAACTTCGCTCAACGTCTGCAGGCTTTTATGCTGTGAAAGCCACAGAGGAAAGACTGTCTTTACTTCTACTTGTTCGAGACTTCCTCTTATAACACGAAAAATATAGCTTCCTCTGTTTCATGCGACACACTGTTTTCTACATCATTGTCCTGAGAATATGTGAGTCTGTTGTACACTTAAGTAATGCTTCAATAAACTTAAGACCTTAAAATGTTAAGTTGTATTCTCTACTGGCGGATTTTTGAACAAGTTGCAACAATAGGGTCAGAGGGAGAAGTTAAAAATTAGACACTATTCTGCTGACACGAAATCCCTTTTTGTGCAGTGAAAGATATGTATCAGAGACAAAAGTGTGTGAATTGTTCTTTCATTATTTTTTCTTGTGTACACTTTTTTACTTAGAACTAATATTTCCGGAGATATTGGGAAATGTATGAATTATGTGATAATCACCCATATCTCTGTTATTATTCCTCCTACGCTAAAACCGTATGAAATGTAAAAGGTCGGAAATTATATTTTGCACTACTTGTATTATGGAAAGATTTTTCGATGCGTCTAACATTAATGGAAAATCTAAACATTTCCTGTTTTGTCTCCTCCACCCACTTATTAATATTGCTACGCCTGTTTATACTAATCAAATAATATAGCCGATAGAACAACGTGGCAATCCTGGACTTAATAGCGAGATTCAAGAAATTCAGTTTAGTCGTTCTCCTGTGAGGTAACAAACAAACTAACAAATGGATAGAAAAAATTGAACTGAACCATCTTTCGACTTTTGTATACCTAATTCGACATTAAAACGAAGTATGAGGTAAAATTTTGAAGTGAGTAACAAAACTGTAATTTTATTTATATAAAAATGTATTGTGTGTTTAAGAGCTGCCTGGCCGAGGCGGTAAAGGCGTGCTCGGATCACCCGGAAGAACGTGGTTTTGATTCCCTCTCAGGAAGTCGAAAAATGTAAGAAACGAGATTTCCACTTTCGGAGCTGCACATGGCCCTGGGGTTCACTCAGCCTACACCAAAAATGAGTACCACGATAATTTCTGAGGGCAAAGGCGGCCGAGCGTAGAGCTAACCACTCTACCCCACGAAGTGCCGAGGTTACGGATAGTCGAAGCCTTTACCTTCCACCCTTTCAAGGGCTTTCATGGCCTGTACGGAGATGACTATGCTTTGCTTGCTTTGTGCGTTTCGTTAATATTCTGGAATGTAAAATTCCTAACGGAAAGTATTATTCGATTACATTTTTTTAAGTCTCCAACTGCTAACACTATCCAGAAATGTCTTAAATCTGCTAGTAAAGATTATTAAATGGTCTAATGCTGCTACTATCAACATTAGTTCTTCCACGATCAATTCAGGGGAGATGACCAGGCGAGATAGGGTAGGAGAGGAATTAGAAAATTTACTTTGGGAACACTCGCAATTGGTCATATAAAGGCTTACAATTAGTATTAGCACGTAGTTAAAACACAAAAGAAGAAAAATATATAGTCATTGAAGAAATTAACCTTACCGTACCGTACAGTAGGAATGTATGTTTGCGTGACGTATTTACGCACTTCTACAGTATACTGTACTTAAGGTTCATTTTCCTTTACACATTCGCAAAGGAAAATAACCCAACGGACATTGTTCTGATGCTCTGCATATCCATATGTGGCTGGGAGGCGTGACCAGTCTTAAGGAGAATAATCGATAGTTTCTTTGCTACTTTCTTTACGTCGCACCGACACTGAGAGGTCTTATGGCGAAGATGGGATATGAAAGGCTTAGGAATGGGAAGGAACGGCCGTGGCCTTAATTAAGCTACAGCATCGGCATTTGCCAGGTATGAAAATGGGAAACCATGGAAAACCATCTTCAGGGCTGCCGACAGTGGGGATCGAACCCAGTATCTCCCGGATGCAAGCTCACAGCTGCGCTCCCCTAACGCACGGCTAACTCGCCCAGTAATAATGGGTAGGAGGAGCATTGTGACATACGAGGTATTGTTTCTTCACCGACGATATTTTTTTGCTATGTGACACACACACACACACACACACACACACACACACACACACACACACACACACACACAGAGTCCAATAACCATTAATTTGTTAATGCTGGTATCCGGAATCATCTCTTTTAATGCTCACATATGTAAGAAGTTTGTGCTATGTGTCCCTATGCTAGTAATGTGTATCTCAAGCTACCTGGTACGTGAAATATGGCGTCTCAGAAAACAGCGAAAATTAGTTAATGGGACGCAAAACCAGTAACATTATCACAACGTGAAAGTTTCTAAATAAATAGACTAGATATTGTAAATGTATTTATGTATGATTCTTAAAATTTTCCGAATTTTGCTATACAAAATAAACGTTTAATGATTTTGTTCGGTCAAGAGGACAGATGCAACGTACTTTACTGGGTGTTTCATAACGATTGTAAAAATCTTACATCCATCTTCACTTGCTTCCCTCTGAATTCCGTAATCAGACAGCTATCCAGAAAAGTTTCCGTTCACAATAAGGCGATTTCTCAAAATGTTCCTTCCAACTGTTCATCACGTGCTCACATTCTATCGTAACACAACTGTTTAATTCTTCTTACGTCTAAAATTCTTTACGCTGTCCCAAAAGGGATTTTTCTGTAATTTGGAAATTATTTGAATATATTAAGTTTCCATATTATTTTATCCATTTCCTTTCTCTATATAATGCTTCCTGTCAACAATATTTACTGTTTAAAGTCTACTATCAGAAACAATTACTTATCACACAACTATAACGCCCTTATGACGAACATATGGAATTCAATGGTAACATTTTCAGATAAAGAACGACTGGCATTCATAACGTGCATAAAGAAAAATGTTCATCTACAGCTATATCTCTATATATTGTCCGACTCGTTGGATGCACGGTCAGCGTACTGGCCTTCGGTTCAGAGGGTCCCGAGTTCGATTCCTGGTCTGGTCGGGGATTTTAACCTTAATTGGTGAATTCCAATGGCACGGGGGCTGGGTGTATGTGTTGTTTTCATCATCATTTCATCCTCATCGCGACGCGCAGGTCGCCTACGGGAGTCAAATAGAATGGGATATCCCGGCACTAAAAGCCATAGGACATTTTATTTCCCTATATATTGAACCCTTTAGGGTCTTACGTAGGATACCTACCTTACTTACCTATCAGCAATTCGGCATGAGATTTTTCCCTTGGGTCGCTGACGGTTTGTTCGTCACTTGCTTAGGTAAGAGGCAGGTTTCATTAATTTAAACTAATGTATAAAATGAGAGGAGTCGAATCAAAAGAAATGGATGTTTATTGACCATATGCGATAACGTCGAAGAAACTTGTTATATTACACCACCTCAAAGCAAACGAACTCAGCCTCGTCCGTTTAAAAATATAATAATATAATAACAATAACGATGATGAGAGACGCTGGCTTTGGAGACCTTAATTCAATTGCCTGAGGGGCATCCTTACTAGAAAACACCGTCTTAATTTAAGAATGAAATAAAGAAAGTCTGGAGTTTCCTAAGATCTGTTTCCATTTGGGACTGCATGTACCACCATAATGATTCGTGATGATCCAGCCCCCGTAACACGAGATCTGGACTCTTGGTGTAATTAAGGCAGTCCAATCGGTATGTGCCATACAGTGAACTACAGACACTATCATCGTTCAAGTCGATTCATGAAAACGCCTAACCTCTAACTTGAATATATATATAAACGGTACCCCGCTCTTATCGTTGAGCCAACGCTAAGGCGTCTGCACATCATTGATACTGTTGCGCGAAATCGAAATTATAAACAATGTCCGGATATTTTAATCTAAATCTCACTGAAATTCAAACACATGAAGTGAAATCCCCTACAAAAACAACATAATCTCGAATCTGGAAATATTAAATATGTTCATTTCCTACGATAAAGTGTGAAATCGAAATTAAATAACGGGTTCGAATAGTTCAATCTATCACTCACTGAAATTCAAGCCCATACAGTAAAGTTTGCTAAATAAAACTAAACTCAAATCTCGCATGTTATTACGTAATTCGAATGAAAACAATTATAACAAAATGCACTTCGCTGGTATTAAATGGAATCGTCAACTTGACTTAACTGACTTAAGTTCAGTACTACGTGAAGTAAGAATCATGGGAGAATATCGGTTGAATATAAAATATGTTTTACAACGCACTCACTTACTTTTGACAACAATTATATTTTTTTAATCGCTCTGTTTAACATAACTCAAGATCTCTACAAGATGCCGCCCCTCTTATACAGACTGTCTCGGAAATATTACACATCAACTATATACACCCTCTCACAAAAAATCTTCTTCAACAAGCTACAAGGCCTTTTCTATTCGGCATCCTGATCAGAACTTCCCACTCATAAAATACAGGGCTTACTCTGCCCCGAATTTTCTTCCTAATTATTCTCATAAATATTTCCTTCCTTATTTCGAACGATTTCTTCTTGAGCTTTATCAAATTGTAAGTACAAGTAATCCCATGACCGCATATCTCCATGGAAATCTCAAAATGACTTATCTAAATTTTCCAAAAACTTAGGAGCAAAATAGCATGCTGTGAATCTACGACTCAAATACAGGATGTCAAAAAATTCCGAATGCCAAAACTACCTCACTTCACTGAATTTCGTTACAAAAACGCAAACATAGCTCACACAACATGAATGCATTATTAATATTATTATCCAAGTTTACTCCTGGCGTGATTGTTGTTATTATTATTATTATTATTATTATTATTATTATTATTATTATTATTATTGTACCGGGGGTACACCTTCCACGGCCAGTTAAACTGCGCGCCTTCTATAAGGCCATCTATGTACAAAAACTTGAACTGGTGTAGTCCATGATACTTTGGTCTTCAACTGTTAGATTTCACTATCATAGGTTTAATTGATCCCTTTAGCAGCATAAACTCTAATTATTTCATAACGAAATGCTTGTTTTTGGTGTTTGTTAACCTGGTTCTTAGGTTTTTTATGTACCGAAGTTGTTAACACTTCAGATGGTTCCTCCTCGATTATAATCAACCTATCAGATTTTTGGACATATCTTCTTTAGCCAATGAAAACCAGGTGTGTGTGTGTGTGTGTGTGTGTGTGTGTGTGTGTGTGTGTGTGTGTGTGTGTGTGTGTGTGTGTGTGTGTGTGTGGGAATCCAGCCTATCAGTAAAGAGTTCTGGAAGCTTCTCCTAAAAGTACTATAAAAGCAGGGCGCTTTAGAGCCGTATTGTCTTCATTGCTCCAGTGATTTGAGTGCGGCATATCCTATGGGAGGCAGGGGCGGGGCCTGCGTGAGGAAGGCCCAGCGACTCAAGGTAATGGTCGAATTTTCATAGATATGTGATAGCTCCTGCGGATAGTGTGAGGGGAAGGTTTCAACCCCTCTTATTTAATGTCAATTTCTAAATTTGGTGGTTTAAATGTAGAATTTTCGGCAAATCTGAGGACTCTGTTCTATTCCCTACCGGGAAACATGTAATGTAAGGGAACGAAGAGTGATTACCCTCTGTTACTTCCCATTCAACTTGACATGGGGTGACTAAAGTTTTCAAACCTCTAAATTTCAGAAAACTTGTTTGGCATTAACGTTTCTCATTTAGTCACCCCGGTGTAGTAGAGGACTACCCTCCGTACCTTTAGGCCATAAGCCCACTTAGGACTTTAACTATTTCTAGAAGGAGTGCAGGTGTTTCGCCTCATTGCATTTTGTTTATGGCCGGTTACAACCAACTTTTTTTTCCTTGTCATTAAGGCCATTTATTATGGACAATCATGGCCTGTTTACTAGGTAATTGCTTCTGGTGTTAGTTCCCTTTGGGAACAGTGAATTTTATATATCTATTGAGCAATATATAAGCCCGCATCGGGGAAACTGTGCACAAATACTTTAATTGAAGCCAACCGATAGGTTATAAGGTGAAATTGGAGTGCGCCATGAGAAACTAATGACTCTGCGAGGCGGGTCTATGGTATATTTGGAGCGCCGACTCCTATGTTGTGTAAATTGTCTGAGCAAAACATGCTCTTGTAAAATATTGTTCCTGTCAAGGCTCTTCCCTATGTAAATCAACAAATTGTTAATAACATATCTCAAGTTCTGTACCCGATGTTCCGACTTCGAAGTCCCCTATATTTTTGGAGCTGACGAGATCATTAATATCGTTGTTATTCATTCGTATTTTCTTTTCTTCAAATTTCAAAGTAGAAAAATGGAAAGAAATACAATTTCAAAATTTGTAGTGTTAAGTTCTGCTCAAGTTAATTCATTGTCCACCCATTCAATCCGCACACTCCTTATCCCCCTGCGAGCCACGATATTACGGAATAATTATTATTACTATTATTATTATTTTACTTTATCAAACTTATTATTGTTATCTTTACTACAACGTTTACCGGCGTGAACATATTTAGCTGGTTTTTATTGTAATATTTAATTTCACATCTTAAGAACGTTAACACAGTTTTACTCGGCTCACGGCTACGAATTAACCGAAAATCGCACCTACAGTGATCCCTGAAATAATTCCTATGGACATGACACAAAATCATCCTCGCAACAAACTTATATCTACACACGCTACATACACAACGCAGTGTAATGATTTACTAACTAATCTAAGACGAGCAGCATTTTCTAACTACAAATACATAATATTAAATTGGACAGACCTGTAACTTTAGCTGTTGATGTGGCGTCATTTTGGTTGCATTTGGCAAGCCAGCAATCTCCGATACTTAGTGTCTCGTATGGATAGGAGGCATTCTTCATTTAAATACTAAATTATCAATTGGATGCCGTTATGCATCACTAGACCAAGCGCCAAAAGTTGGTTGCGAGATAATCGCGTTTAAATTTGGTTCTATGTGTAAATTCGAGCGAACATAATTTTACTAAATATGGTATTACTGGTGTTGTAGGATAATAGATTGTACCTTCTCACCAAATTTCAACATTTTTATACTCGCACTACATAGATTTTCTTGAAGAAATGGCGCTTAGTCTACTGATGCAATTTAAGGTTTTTGTCAAGTGCGAATAATGTATCACGATGCTACACCAAAAACCCTCAACTGTTGAGTATCTACTGAGTAAAACTTCAAAAAATACAACGTGGCGGCAGCCACAATTAAAAACTGAATCTCTACTGTCTGAAAAGGCCCGCTAAGTGCTTGATCCACCACGAGCCGCGCCACAACTCCGGTACATTATTCAAGTTTTAGATGGAGAAATTCTAGAAGGAAAGCTATTCTGTAAAGTCGTTGCTATAACGACTTACTGGTTTGAGGAATTTCAACTTATCTGAGTCAAATACATTTGTAAGACATGAGCCATTGTAGTCTGTACAATTTTTGAATGGATTTTCCTTCACGATGGGCCTATTATGTTCTGAGAGTACAGTATTGACGTGATATTTTTAAGCCTTGTTTTGTTCTGCTTGAGACAGAAAATGTGATTAAAGATGTTTTCTCCCATAAATACACACAAATCACTGGATAGGTAATAATATTGTTGCTCTCAGTTCATTCAATCTCGAAATCAGGATATCCATTAAACCTATCTACGTCATCCACGATGTCTGAATCTGCTTGAAGATTCTGGTAAAATTGTTTGGCATCTGCAGGTATTAGGAGCAACAGCGAAACAAAGTCTCTTAGTTTGGCTTCAGAGATAGGTTTTCCTTTTGGCAAAAATGGTATTAATCCCTGGTGAAAGGGAACTCTACTTTCCCGTGGTCGTCTCTGTCTTGACTTATTTAGATTTACTTCCTGAGATTCACCATCAAATTCTAGAGAGTGATTCTCAGACTCAACCTTCTTAGCAAGCTGCATAAGTAGCATTGTCCTTCTCTTTACTGTTGGGAGTACTTGATACATCGCTTAACTTCGTCACTTGATAAACTACTCAGTGTATCACCACGTAAAAATGTCAGCACTATCGAAAACGCGGGCTCCCTCGCTGTCATCCGCGCGCAATGTGAGGAATGTGGCGCTTGGCCTAATGATGCAAACTGGAAAGTCGCATAGTCTACTGATGCAATTTACATTTTACTGATTCCCGCTTTGTCGCTTAGGTTTTCTGTTTATTAACAACTAACGGCCTCTTGTAATGCAGTGGGGAATTTTTTATAAATAGTTCAAGCCTTCCTCTACAAGATGGCGCTAAAATCTCAATTTTCGTCAAATGGCGCTTAGTTTACTGATGCATAACGGCATCCAATTACACTGACTCTGCACTTGTCTTGATGAAAAACAAATTAATTTTCTTGAACCTGAATTAACATAATATCAGGTTTAATTATACACATAATATGAAATGGACTACGCAGCTCGGTTCTCGAACCGATGGAAATCGTAGAAAACTTCCCTTGCCAGGGGTTTTCCAATGTAACCTTAAAATGATGATGCTATCTCTTACAAAAAACCAACTGTTCTCCCTTACGGATTGTCAAAGGAACTGTGTTAATAATAATTTTTAAGAGCTATCTTGGACTTCGCCTTCTCCCTCGCTTAAGTTCATGAATCCTACAAATAACTACTATGATATTCCCACCTACCAGGTTGAATGTCATAAATAAAATGTTTAAATCTCAAAGCTGTCTCTGTTCATCCTTATTAGCTCATTATAAAATGTCCATCTCTCACGACAACTGGCTTTTGAGATTTCCGAGTCTATCTTCAAACCACTTTAAATTACTAGGTGCACTTCTTTGTGTAGAGTGTCGCAGGTTCAACCTCTTGAACTGATGAACTGATGGATAAGGAGTGTGTTCTCTCGTGGAAGGGGGAATTTTTACAAGAAATCTAGTGATACTGGACAACGCGTTGTGCAATCTTATCCCATCTTCTATACCGCTAGATCGATTTTTCTGAAACTCACAACAGGGATTCCATCTATTTTCTCGATCACAATGGGGTTGTTCGTTGATTTCTCCAGCTTCTTTCAAGGGTGTAATTAAGTCCATGGGTGACTTTTCCGCGTCTTTTGAATGGATGACCCTGCCTCGTGTCGTTTCCTCTCTGGCGATAGACAGGAGAACTTCTCTCCGGGCGTAATTATTTATATTTCTCCCTGTGAAGTGAGCTTTATCAAATGCTTCCAAAAATTCTTATTAATTAATTCCTCTCTTACGACTTTGCCAAAATATATCTCAATAGGGGTTATTAGCCAAAAATGTATTATCAATTTCCGAAGTCTTCCGAAATATTCTGTTCTTGCTCGATTTTTTGGTCACCTCCTGCCGTGAGTAATAAGCAAGAAACAGGAATCTAAATTTGCTTGCCGACTGGCTATTTACAAAAATGGATGCGCGCTTTTTCCTCTCGCAGCTGGCCCTATATAGCCGTGCAGCGATTCTTCTATAATGTAGAATTCTGGATGCACTATAATATCTAAATTTATAGACTGAGATATTTTTGTATCGGAATGTGAGATGAGCCTGACAAAAAATGAAGCACCCAGAAGAAATGGTCAGATGTCAAGGTAACTTCGTAGACGTACACACAAATAGACGGATATGTAAATAATTAGAGTTGCAATTCTCTGTGACAGGTACAACAGCCACCAGAGAGTATTATATTATCATATACCAGGTGGCTCACGGACGGCGTACTTTCTACTTATAAATGTCCCGCATGCATAAGTGATGTGTGGGGTGTCTACCAACTGATTTTAACAGGGGAACTACTGCCAGCGGGCAGGTTACGTCAGAATATGAAGAGATAAGAAACAGAGTCACACTCGCAGCATGGTACTCAGCGCTGCCGGTCGAATGCATCCCTTGCATTAGTAAACATCGTTTTCGACCGCATAGTTCTAGGATGGTGTATGCTACAGCCGCACTATATTTGCTGTCTGCATATCGGCAGTAGCTAGTGTGATCAGCAACGGTGAATACACAGACATTATTTTAATCTGCACAATCTGGTCGGAATGCAACAGAAGCTCCTAACAGACGTATGCCTTCTAGATACGAAACCACTATCTCCCGAGTGCAAGCTCACAACTGCGCGCCTGTAACCCCACGGACAGATTGCCCTGTACAATTACATAGATATAGATGTACGGCATGATTAAGATGTACGGCATGGTTATGCAATTAATAATCATTTAGTATTTGAATACACACTAAGAAACTAACAGACAATAAAGAGACTGCCAGACTGGCGAATGCGCGCGGCAAGCGGGTGAATTATAACTCCGTGGCCACGACCTCGGTAAAAAAATTTACCCCTACTACCCTTCCTCACAGCACATGCAACGTCTCCACTACTTGCCGTAGCGCTATACAATAAAGGAAACATTTAGCATATAAGACAACAAGGCTTGTACAAATAGCTCTTTTAAAATAATTCCTAGTTCCAGCTGGCTAAAATGGAATAAATGTCATATTTACTCTACAAAGTGTGGGTGGGAGCGACTGTCCCTCCTCACCCCACCCTCTAACCGCCGCTACTGTTTGTAGACACGCCAAAGATGCAGTAAATGAAATCTAATAACTTATTAATTTAGACACGTGTAGACATTCAGCTCGATAAAAGAGATGATTGCATGGAACAAAAACGAATACTGTTCGGCGATATATGTGTGTAGAAGGCGTACGTCTGTTTGGAGCTTCTGTTGCATTCCGACCAGGTTGTCCAGCTTAAAATAATGTCTATGTATTCACCGCTGCTGATCACGCTAGCCATTGCCGATATGCAGACAGCAAATATAGTGCGGCTGTACCATACACCAGCCTAGAACTATGCGGTCGAAAACGATGCTTACAAATGCAAGAGATGCATTCGACCGGCAGCGCTGTGTAACATGCTGCGAGTGTGACTCTGTTTCTTATCTCTTCATATTCTGACGTAACCTGCCCGCTGGTAGTAGTTCCCCTGTTAAAATCAGTTGGTAGACACCCCACACATCACTTATGCATGCGGGACATTTATAAGTAGAAAGTACGGCGTCCGTGAGCCACCTGGTATATGAAAATCCACAGCCTGTTTCCAGTTATTCGACCGGATCAGGAATGGAATGAATGAAGCCCCATCTAGCGGCGAGGATAGGAATTGTGCTGGCTGCCGAAGCCTATCGCACTTCTCTGGGGCAATGATGAATGACAGATGAAATTAAATGATACTGGAGAGTGTTGCTGGAATGGATTATAACAGGGAAAACCGGAGTACCCGGAGAAAAACCTGTCCCGCCTCCGCTTTCTCCAGCACAAATCTCACATGGAGTGACCGGGATTTGAATCACGGAATCCAGTGATGAGAGGCTGGCGCGCTGCCGCCTGAGCCACGGAGGCTCATTATATATATTAATAAATACATTGCAAAAGGGAAATATCCCGGTGGCAATGGTCACAGTAGTGTAGTAATAAAGTAAGGTTAACATAATTACCCAACAACAAAAACAATAAACAAACAACAAGAGGGCAACAAACAATTCTATGAAAAGAAAATGTTACAAGAAATACTACTAGTTTAACATTCTAAATTCAGCATCATCATATACAAATTCACACACAACTTAAGTATTTCCAGTGCTTAACACTACGGCTTACAATACTATAGGTTGAGCTTACTACTAGCTTAACATTATAAGTGATAATAAAGTGAAGTTAAACCATAATTACCCTACAAATATAACTACAGCAGCAGCAACAACAACAACAAGAGTACAACAAGTAAATCCTTGGAAAGGAATTATGACAAGAAATACTGCAAGTTTAAGTTTCTAAATCCAGCGTCAGTATATATGAATGCAGACACAACTTAATTATTTCCAGTACTTATCACTACGGCTTACAATACTATAGGTTGAATTTACTACTAGCTGAACACTATAAATGACAATAAAGTAAAGTTAAAAACATAACTACCGAACAACAACAACACGAGTACAAAAAGCAACTCCATGGAAAAAATATCACAAGAAAAACTACTAGTTTAAGATTCTAAATCCAGCATCATCATATAAAATTTCATACACAACTTAATTATGCCCAGTACTTAACACTATGGCTTATAAAACTATAGGTTGAGCTTTTTTTAAAAAAGCTATTTGTTTAGGGCGTCGACCCATGTGGATCTTTTACCCCTACTGGCAACATATTTTATGAATCTGCGTGTAATTGGAATGGCGGTAGTGTGGAATGTTGTGTGTGGAGAAAGGAAGATTAAGGACGTCACAAACACCCACTCTCCAGACCAGGGATATTAATCACTACAATTAAAAAACCCTGAACCGGCCGGGGAATCGAACCCGGGGCCGCCTGATGACAGGCGGACGCGTTGCCCCCTGCACCACTTCGCCGGACATAGATTGAGCTTACTACTAGCTTAACATTACAAATTATAATGAAGTAAGGTTAAATCATAATTACTGAACAACAACAACTACAACAAGAGAACAACAATCAATTACATGGAAATAAAATGTTACAAGAAATACTACTAATTCAACTTTCTAAATTCAACATCATCATATACAAATTCATACACAACTTAAGTAGTGTTGTTCGTGTTTAGTTTGGTTACCAGGCCGTATATAACGTGCGTGAACAGTGTCAGATATTGTCATAGCGGACTCGCTTGAGGCGACATTCACCCCCAGTGAAACACCGTATCACGCCTTCACCAGACAAACTGAGGCAAAGGTAGCAGAGTTCTTCGAAAACTCACCTAGGCCAGAGGTTAAGAGGACTAATATACACGAAATCAAGTGGATAATAGTTCATCTTAACCCCAAGAGGGCACCTGGCCCGGACGAGATTCAAAATATTATAATTAAGAAATTTACCCATAAAGCCCTTACTCTACTCACCAGCATCTTCATTGTAATGTTCAGGCTTCAGTACTACCCTGAACAGCGGAAGAGGGCCACGATACTCGTATTTGGAAAACCAGGCAAAGACTCTCAGACCCAAACAATTACAGACCCATCAGCCTTCTGGACGCCCTCAGTAAAGTACTCGAGAAAATACTACTGAAAAGGTTAATAAAGCATATCAAGGAAAAAAGGAATAATTCGCGACGAGCAATTTGGCTTCAGGAATAGGCATTCTGCCCCACAATCATGCGATTCATAGAACAATCCACCACCGGTTTCAATAAGCGAAGGACACGGGTTCGGTTTTCATTGATATCCAGAAAGCATTCGACAAATTCGGGCACGAGGGCCTACTAGCAAAACTAATAGACCTCAAATTTCACCCAGGCTATACAAGACTAATAAAATCTTATCTGGAGGCCCGAGAGTTCCAAGTTGATGTACACAACACGTTGTCAAGCACGCGAAGTATTAGAGCGGGCGTAGCCCAAGTGTCCCTTATTGGCCCAATCCTCTACGTCCTATATACAAACGACATGCCAACAGTGGAACTGACTACCACACACCTCTACGCTCACGACATTGCTGTTCAACAACCTCAGCTAGCGTGCACTCGGAAGAGGTTACACGTACCACTACGAACTCTCGAGCCCTTTCTAACAAATGGCGCATTAAGGTAATTGTTGACAGCAAGCTGTGCTGATCACAAGAAAGGACAGGCGCACACACCGGCCAGCCAATATTAAACCACTAAAGCTGTTTCATCAGGATAGAGCATGGCATGACAAAGCCAAATACTTAGGAGTAGTCCTAGATAGAAAGCTTACCATGCTACATCACATCCAGAGAAAAGTACGCATAAAACTCTGTCAGCTGTATCAAATACTGAACAAAAAGTCCGGCATAAACCCGACGATAGCTGTAAAGATGTACAACGCCTTACTTAGTCCAATAATCATGTATGCAGCCCCTGAGTGGGAGTTCACTGCGATTAAGAACTTGGATAAGTTTGAAAACATACAACACAAATGCATTCGAGCAGCGGCTAAACTACTTAGAGACACACCACTACGGCACCTCTACAAAATAGCGAACGCTTGTATGATAAGATAACATATTCGCAAACAAACATGTCGAATGTACACCAAGTCATGGGGTAACAAGATCAACCCACCAATAAGTGGGATAGGACGCTATGACGTCGATCTTTACACCAAGTACCCCACACCGAAACACATTCTGTTCAGCCACAGGGTTAGGAGGCGGGAGGCCGATAGCCGGCCCCCTCCCTATGCTGACACCAATACATTACATCAGCACGCACTACATTGCAGACACCATGTATCTATGTAAATATGTTCCTATGATTATAGCTGTCTTCATCCCGAGGGACCTAGGCGAGGAAGGATTGATAGAAACACAACACAACACAACAAGACGACAGCAGCGCAGCCAGACGGCGTATGACGAAACAATCCACCTCTGCCCCCCGACAGAAACCAGCCCGTGCCCTATAACGAAGACAGCAGTACCAATTTAGATGGCTGTTTTGTGTTATTTGTATTCTTTACTTAGGTATAATCTTAGACACGAGAGCAGACAAGCAAGCCTGCACTCTAACGAAAGTCTGTATATACGTAAATATCTTGTACTTAATAACCTTAGCATAGTTACAGATCTGCAGTGACAAGTGTGTTCCAGCAACACCGCACGAGAGGGACATCGACAGGCGGAGGAAGATAGCCCCTTACACCGCGTAAGGCTTGGCTCTTAATCTCCTTTTCCAAACGGAGACTTGGCACCAGGGATCACTTGCTGCTGGACAATTGGACGAACCTGTGACCCAAAGCCCGGACGCTAGTGGACCCGAGCCGCGGTGACAAGAAGGACTGATCCCCATAATAATTGGCAATGGCAAGGAAAAGGTTATGATTGCATGACACATATTCCTAACTGACACAACCTCTGGGTTCTTCCAGCCCACACCCTTGCATGTACTATCTACAAAATGTCAGGATTTAACATGCAGCCTCTCTCTTTTTCCACCTTTGTGGTTTTACCCTGACCCTTACCACCTCGCCTTAACACCACCTTACCAACACAAATATCTGCCTGGTAGCATGTCTGACATGGAAACAAGCCAATACTCCCGTAGTATCATCTCCCACACCTCCTTGCTATCTCTTTCTTCTTAGAACTAAAAGCATGTCGGAGGCAATGTCGAATAGTGACGATTGCCACGCGGTGGCCAGTGGGCTTCGGAGGTCACCCCGAAAAAAGACAAATGTTAAGAGGACACTGTGAAGGACACGGAGATGCCACGTACTCATGTGGGAAAGCGTTATCAGCACCTGACAGAGTTTGAAAGTGGTCTCATAATGGATCTCTAGCTCGCTGGTCGAATCGTGCAATATCTAGATCTGTGGGGCATTCGGATGTGATAATGCCCCGATATTGGACTGCATGGGGACGTGAGGGCAGGCATACTCGTCGTCGAGGTTTCGGTTGACCACGTCTGACCACCGCAAGGGAGGAGATCGCCGTATTTTGCACCAAGCACATCGCAACCCCTTCCAATCTGCACCTGCCATCCGAGAACAAGTAATGGACTCCCTGCAATATTATGTGTCACCCCGCACCATTTGTTGGAGACTAGCAGTAGCCGGACTAGGAAATTACCTCCCATGCGTAGGCTGCCGTTCACACCACAATACAAACGGCTGCGTTTGGAGTGGTGTCGTGATAGAGAAGCATGGACTGCTGATGAATGACGTCGCATCCTGTTAAGCGATTATTCGCGGTTCTGCACTACCGCGGGTGACCATCGTCTGCGAGTATTGCTCGGCGACGTGAGTAGAGGTTTCATACTTAAAATATTTTGGAGAGGCACAGCGGTGTTACTCCTGGCGTCATGGTGTAGGTATCCATCGGGTATGACTTCAGGTCACGGCTGGTAGTGTGTGAGAGAACTCGGACAGCACAACGTTACGTCATGGACATCCTGCTCCCTCGTGTGTTACCTCTCATGCGACAGTACCGTGGTGCCATTTTTCAACAGGACAATGCTCGTCCACACACGGCACGTGTCTCTATGAACTGTCTACGTGATGTTGAGGTATACCCGTGGCCAGCAAGATCCCCAGATCTGTCCCCGACAGAACATCTGCGGGACCAGCTCGGATGTCATCTCCGTCCCAGTGCCATTATCCGGGATATTAAGGACCATTTATAACAGTTGTGGGCCAGTTTGCCTCAGGAAAGGATTTATGACACCCTTCCCAACCAAATCAGTGCTTGCATGCATCTAGGCCAGACGGTGTGCAACATCATTCTGATAAGTGGGCTCTTACTACCACGTTCTTTGTAAATTTGACTCGAATTTGTAATCAATGAAATAATATCACGTACCCTCTCTACACGAGAAGTTTCATTTCGTTTCTTTCTTCCCGTCTGGGTGCTTCATTCTTTATATTTTGTCAAGTAGTGTATTTATATGCCACACGAAATTTCTAGACAAAATAGTTATCTCTCTTTTAAATCTTCAATTTAATTGTAAATTTCAAGAGAAAAATTCACCCTCAGTTTGTAAATCAAACGGTTTTGGAGGAATGATTATTTATTTCCGGATCTTATGATCATTTCAACCCCACAGAATTGAAATGTTTTAATACACTATGCTATTTAACATCTGCGACGCAGAATCGACCAGCTTGTGAAATTTTACCTCGTACGTCGAACAGTAAGGGAGGAATGAATTTTTAGTTTTAGGGGTAGAATGTTTTCAAAATATTTGTTATTTAACTCCTAAGACATAGGAAACCAATCGTCATGTAAAATTGTAAGTTTGTATGTGAAATGGTTTCGGAAGAATGAATATTATGATTGTCAGAGTCAACCCCCATCTAAGCCCTGTAGAGGAAAAATGTTTTGAAGAGGTATACAATATTTCACACTTAGGACATACAAGGGAAACCTTCCTGTAAACTACGTAGGTCAAACGGTTTTGGAGGGATGAATAATTTCGTTTCCTGATCTAACCCCAATTTAACCCCTTACGGGTGGAATGTTTTAAAATATTCCCTATTTCACACGTAGGGTTTAAAGTGCATACCGATATTTTGAATTTTGTCTTCGTATGTTAAGCGGCTTTGTAGGAATTATTATTTTAGTTATCGGATCTTAACTACAATTTAACTCCCTGAGGGTCATTTTTTAACCTTCTGTTATTTAACACATAGAATATCATTTGAAATTATATCTTCGTAGGTCAAACAGTTTCAGGGAAATTGATATTTTCGTCATTAGGACTCACCCCCCACGTCACCCCCAGTCAGAACCCTTAGAGTTGTACGGTTTTAATACCACTTCTTATTTAAAATCTAAGACATACAATTTGAAAATCCACTTAAGTGGGGGGGGGGGCGTGAATTAATTGAAAAATTATTTGAATACTTTTTATGAGGATACATATATCTCAAAACTGAAGATGTTACAGTCGTGATAATTGGCATTTGGAAGCTCCTTTATAAGTAAAGAAACAAGTTATTTTGGTTATCGGAAAATTCACTAAAGGGGGAGGATGAAAGGAAGTGAAAAAATTAATATTTTTATGGAGAAACTGATATCTCTAAACCTTAAGGTTACACGCCTGAAAATTTGTATTTGGAATCACCTTAAAATATAAACTCGCATATTTTGGGAGGGGGGAGTGGTTATTAACTTAACGGGCTCGGGTGAAAAATGAGTTAAATTCTTTATGTGAGGATACTTATCTCAAAAACTGGAGATGTTGGAGGCATGAACATTTGTATTTGGAAACTTCTATCAAAGTAAAGAAACACGCGTTCCTTAGTCTTCGAAAAATCCACTTAAGGGGGTGAATGAATTGAAAAATTAATTGAATTCTTTGTGTGAGGATACAAATATCTCAAAAACTAAAAATGTTAAAGACGTGAAAATTGGTATTTGGAATCTCCTTTAGAAACAAAGAAACATGCACTTTTGGGGAGGGGGAATCAACTTAACGGGTAGGAAGGGGGTGAAAAAGGAGTTTTTGGAATCTCCTTAATGAAGAAACACGCATTTGTTTTTTCGGAAAATTGACGTAAGGTGTGTGGGGTTGAAAAAAAGTAAATAAAGCGTTGAACTATGTTTATGAGTATATCTTACCTTAAACACAGAAGCTGTTTTAGACGTGAAAGTTGGTATTTTGAATTTCCTTTGAAAATAAAGAAACGCGTATATTTTTTTCGGAAAGTCCGCCTAAGGCAGGAGAGGGGTGGAAGGAAGTGAAGAAAAAGAAGTGGAATTATTCTTATGAGTATACACTTATCTCAAAACTGAAGGTGTTACAGACGTACAGCCATGAAAACTGGTATTTGCAATCTCCTTTAAAAATAATGAAACACGTATTTTTTGTTTCGAAAAATCCAGTATTGGGCTGAAAAGAATTGGAAAAGCGGATTAATTTTTAAAATGAGTACCAGTATATCTACATTATATGTCAAAAACTTAACACGTTAGAGACAATAAACCTGGCATTTGCAAAGTCCTTTAAAATACAAGAACTTGTACCTTTTCGTTTTCGGAGAAGGCACTTAACAGGGGGTGAAAAGAAGTGAAAAATGTTGAATTATTTTTATGAGGGTACTTATATCTTAAAAACTGAAGATGTTACAAACGTGAAAATTGGTATTTGGAATCTCCTTTAAAAAGGAAGAGACGTGTATTTTTGTTTTCGAAAAATACACTTAGATGGGGGTGAGGGTGGGGGAAGGACTGATCAAGAGGTTGAATTCCTTTTATGGGGATACTAATGTATATCAAAAAAACTGAAGATGTTACAGATGTGAGAATAGGTATTTGGAATCTCCTTTAAAAATAAAGAAACATGTATTTATTTTTTCGACTTGAGAGAAGACTGTTTCTCACAGGTACAGTTCTATGTCGCATGGCCGTCTTAGCCCCAAAAGGTTTACAAAGTATTTCTGGTGTAAACGGAAATCAATTTTTGGGTGAGTTTTTATACTTTAGGAATTTTCAGATAATGTCTTAGTACAATGCCGAGGAACGATTACTTTGATCAAATTACGAAATCCACGCGAGCGAAGCCGCGGGTAATTGCTAGTATTAAAATATATTACTTTTCCTTATATTTCCTATCATTCTGAATTAGTTATGAATCCATAATAACACCCACGGTATCCCCTGCCTGTCGTAAGAGGCGACTAAAGTGGGCCTCAGGGGTTCTGAACTTTGGAGCGTGGGTTGGCGACCACGGGGCCCTCAACTGAGTCCTAGCATTGCTTTTCACTTTCATCTATCTTATCCGACCTCCCTTGGTCAACTCTTGTTATTTTCAGATCCCTACGGTATTACGAATGGAAGCCTAGGGATTCTTTCATTTTCAAGGCCTTCGTGGCCCTTGTCTTCATTTGGCCGATACCTTCATTTTTCGAAGTGTCGGACCCCTTCCATTTTTTCTCTCTGATTAGTGTTATATAGAGGATGGATGCCTAGTTGTACTTCCTCTTAAAACAACAATCACCACCACCACCACGTTTTTTCTGCTCGTCCTGAACCCATTTCGACTTGACTTTCATATCATTTTGGTTAAGTAGCAGAAATGATAGGGTGTGCGGGTGGCTCATAGGTAGCCCCTGTAAAAAATGTACTCATGAATATAATATTTCCTTTGAAATTAAACACATTAATGGGAAGACGAAACCTCCAATGAGGGTGAGCGGCGTCTGCTGTATATGGGAAACTGCGTGTCATTATGGTGCAGAATAGTGTTGTGTGTGATGTGAGTTGTTGAAATGTTGGGGGCAGTACGAACAACCAGTCCTCGAACCAAGAGAATTAAAATGTTACTATTAATTTCCCCCGTCCCGACCGAGTACCGAATCCGGGTCCCCGAAGCCCGAAGGACAAGACGCTGACCACGAAGCCATAGAGCTGGAAATAATAATAATAATAATAATAATAATAATAATAATAATAATAATAATAATAATAATAATAATAATAATAATAATAACAGGTAAGAGGTGGTCTGATGAAATGCAAGAAACAACATACTGGTGTCGAATTCATGACGTGATTTTGGAAAGATAAGAAGGCCAAAGCCGTCAAACTAACTAACCCACAAGTTCCAACGTCTCTTTGAAAGGGCAAAAAGAAGAAGGAGATTTTAAACGTGCTTTCAATTGCTATAGTTACTAAGGTATGCAGACGTTTATCACGCAGGAGTTTTTTAACGTGCCGAAAACCAACGACGGGCAGTTGTTCCATTTGCACACCCTAAAATGCCTCCAACTGCAGCCGGGATCGAACCCGCTGTCTTGAGAACAGAAAGTGAACAGCTTATCAACTGCGTCTCTAAAGTCGAGAATACTGTGAGGCATCATATACAAGACTAGCAAGATACCCGTGCTTCGCTACGGTATTATAATGAAATTTATAATTGAATGCTTAACGTTTTATATATAATCCGCCGAAATTCGCGATCTAGCCGGTTTTCTGAGAGAATCCGCCAAAATTCGTTATCTGACTCGTTTTCTGAGAGATTACGGCAAAGTTTCTCACATTTTTCAATCTTTGTTTCCAGCAATCGATTTCCTACTTCCCTGGCTAGGTCCAGGTATTCCACCCGGCCAGTTGGGTCTCTAAATCTTTGCCACCTTTTCCTATAAGCATTTTAATATGGATCAAATCCTTGAGGAGATCCGGCGTTGTGTCGTCTTGGGTGCCTTGGCGGTACTGAACCCGTGGCCGGTCTGCAGTTGAAGTCATTACCCGGCCAGGACCCATATCCAGCGCGGTCCGCACATTTTGACGACGATCCAGAACATTATTATTATTATTATTATTATTATTATTATTATTATTATTATTATTATTATTATTATTATTAATATTGATGGTCTGGAACCCACAGCAAGATGCAAGACCGCTACTTGGCTTTAAATTACATCCTCTGCCATTGATATTGCTGACAATGTGACCAGCACCATCGTCGCGCGTAGGAAAGTGCGCGAAATTTCTGGCGACAAGATTGATATACTTCCGTGAATTATTGACCTCATTATAGAGGTGAACAATTGCACGATCAATATCATTCATATCGTTTATTTCAAATGTGTTTTAAATTTTATTTATATGACAGGTGAATATACTGTAATCTAACTTTATGTAGGCCTACTCCAAAGGAAAAGATGGTTCTTGAAAACGAACCCAGGAAAGATTAAAAATGATCAGTTTATGATCAGAATAAGTACATTATGAACAGTAAAATCAATTTTTTTTCAACTCCCCACTGATGTTAAATTGATTTATCCCCCCCCACGAAAAAAGGGGGGTTTCCTTATGTTTAAATGAGATTCAAAATACCAATGTTCACGTCTGTTACCTTCAGTTCTGAGATATAAGTATCCCCATAAAGAGAATTCACTTTTTCACTTCTTTTCACACTGCCCCCCCCCCCTTCAGTGAATTTCCCGTTAAAAACACATGTCTCTTTAATAGTAAAGGATCTTCTAAATACCAATTATCACGACTCTAACATCTTCAGTTTTTTAGATATGTGCCCACATAAAAGGAATTCAACTCCTTTTCATCCCCGCCACAAAATGATTTCGCCCAAAAACGCTTTTTTCTTTGTTTTTAAACGAGATCCACATATCAATTTTTACGTCTGTAACAACTTTAGTTTTTATTACATGTAAGTATCCTCATACAAATAATTCAATTAATTTTTCAATTTTTCACCCCCCCCCCTTCTTTGGATTTTCCGACAATAAGTGTTTCCGTAATTTAAAGCACATTCCAAATACCAATTTTGACGTCTGAAAAGTCTTTCACTTTTGAGATAATGGTATCCTCATACAAATAATTCAACTAATTTTTCAATTTCCCTCCCCCGTTTAGGTGGATTTCCGAAAACAAAAAATTAGTATTCCTTTATTTTTAAAGGAAATTCCAAATACCAAATTTCACGTCTGTAACATCTTCAGCTTTTGATATATCAGTGTCCTAATTAAAAGAATTCAACCCCATTTTCAGTCACTTTTGCCCCTCCACCCAAGTGGTTTTTCAGAAAACAAAAAAAGACATGTTTCTTTATTTTCAACAGAGCCAAAAAATACTATTTTTCACTTCGGAAACATGTTAAGGTTTTGAGATGTACTGTAGAAATCCTCATTTTAAAATTTCACCCCCTTTTTAGTTCCCCTTAAGTGGAGTTTCCAAAAACAAATCACTTATGTTTCTTTACTCTTACAGGAGATTCCAAATACCAATTTTTACGTCTGTAACATTTTAGGATTCTGAAATATACCGATACTGTAGATATAGTCTTTCTAAAAATTCACCCCAATTATTCACTTCTGTTTAACCCCCATTCATAGGATTTTCCAAAAACAAAAAATACGTGTTTCTTTATTTTCAAAGGAGATCCCAAATACCAATTTTCAGGTCTGTAATATCTTCTGTTTCTGAGATATAAGTATCTTCATTTAAGGCACTCAACCACTTTTCACCCTTCTTTACCGCTCCTATTGGGATTTTCCGAAAACAAAGAAATACGTGTTTCTTTATTTTTAAAGGAGATTCTAAATACCAATTTTTACATCTAAAAACTTTTAAAGTTTTAATTTATAGATACACTCATTTTAAAAATTCACCCCCTTTTTCACCCATTCAAGTTTAAAAACTTCATGTTTATTCCATATTGAACCGAGAATCTAATGGAAACAAGAGAGGTCCACCTATTCAATACCATATTGAACCCTTGAACTTACCGTTCCATCGTTGGTCGGCCACAGCTGCTACAGTAGAACAATATAGAACTCTCAAATCATGGGTCGTTGCGGAAATAAATTCGGTCACGATCTTAACCAAACGATGGGGTTCGGAAGAGAGCCTAACTACTTGAAATGAGGAGCAAATATGTGCTTAGTAACTTTTATTAAAATCGAAATGACAGGACAACATTATTATTTTAATATAAATCCTTGAAATAAAAAAATATAAATCATTTATTATTGAATATTTCAAACGCAGTCACATTGCATAGCGTTGATTTATTTCTCACAATATCGAAGAGCTGCTTCGGAGAAATTAATAAATTAGTGGACAGCGAAACTGAAAACTGAAAAAGGAAAGACCTGAAAACCGGGCACCTATTACTCCAAACGAGAACTGAGAATTAATCCACACGATCCGTGGAAAATCTGACTTTCAACAAATAGAACGCCTGATTTCCTCTCAATTAAGGTTATCCACCAGTCGAATACCCTTTACGGATACGGAATACCCGCCGAATGGACCCTTAATCGAACCAAATTGACTATCAGTTGCTTTGGATAGGTTGCGAAATATTATGGGAAAGCATGGTGTTCACTACGAGTTAACATCATCATTCACAATTGAAATAAAATTCCACCATGTACTTGTCATTCATGACACCCTTAAGTGATAAGGTAATCCCGATGCTAAATGTGCATCACCCAAACAGCTGTTCGGAAGCAACCAACAACATGATCCGCGAGGATCTTACGTTACGTCGTTCTGAAGGAACAAAACTGCGAAATGCAGGAAACACTTATTCATCACCCATTTTAGGAGAAATGCCAAACACTGAAGTTAATTAAAAAGTGGTAAATCACTTGAAAAGTATTATTATTGAACCGATTTTCAGGTTAGAAATGGTTATGTTACGCTTAATAAAATTACCAGTCCACATTGAAAAATATAACAGCTTTATGGAATTCTTTCCTTTGAAAAACAATGACTGCCATTACAGATCCATCTACTTATTGTTTGTCCCAACACACTACCTATAAAGTGATCACTTAATCGAATTCAACTACGTATAAAATGAAAGTACGACAAAGATTGAAAATAAAATAATATTACTGGCTGATGAATCGAAACCGCATTCGCAGCTCAAGTCTCACACTAATACATTGAGTGTCAATATGCACACTATCAAAACGAAATGGACGTCAGAACGACAAAACAATTAAGTCCGTAAAATAAAATAACATATCGAAGTCATTCAAACTCAACACGCACGGAGAATTACAGTAAAATATTTAATCTCCATCAGGTCGATATCCAATATTTGGGCAACACTCATTCGCCGATAGCGGCCCTGTTATCTTAGGGAACACCTTCCAGTTGTTGGAGCTACGCACTAGTTGGCCTCATTATTACCGATCTAACCCTCTTCATATTTCATATTTTACTGTAGATGCTACCTTCGTCCAGGTCACTTCGCAAAAACAAAAGAAACATCTAATCTGAGACTTGAGATGTACAGCTGACATCCCAGACCTATCGTCGGGCTCACTTAAAATCTGTACATCCTAACACTAATCTCTATGTACACGATACCTTCCAAATTCTATCGTCGGGCGTGAACTAGGACGTCTCATCATCAGTAACTCCAAGGATAACATGTGACGTCCTAAATCTATGGTCGGGCGTAAAAATGGGTCTAATACGCATCCCCTAGCATATCAGGCGAACTAACAATTTCAAACCAACTCTGACATTCCAATCGTAAACCTGGTCAGACTAATAACACACACGGAACAACGTCTCTTACTATTAAACGAATGCAAGTCGGAAAATGCAGTAAGTCTCCATCTCGTTACAATACGTGAACTCGAAAATAAATATACGTGACGAACAATTCTCCAACTCAAACACAATCTCAGCCTGTGCAATGAAGTTTTTAGGGAAGAAATGATAATTCCCAACACACGTCTACCATTTAGTGGATGTATTCAAAATAATAATCATCACTAAGGCCTTAGAAACTCTCAAATCGCCTACCGTCAATTCCAAATATTTATATCAATGACATATCCAGTGAAACGAAATTCAATACAACACCAACCATGTATTCTAAATGCTCTTTTATCCTTGAGGTCACATTATCTTAATATTCGTACGGGATTTACGTAACTAGTCACTTGACTTTTACTACCAAGGTTTTTTAACCTTTACTAGCGTCGTTTTCACTTGGGATCTTACTAGAAATCTACGGTGCCTCACACAGTAGTCGTCTCAAATTTCGGATTGGTAGCGGAACACACTACAGCCTGTCACAATACAGCCTGTTTCACAACTCATTCTCCTCGCCTTATCCCAGCGGTAGCACTTAAAATCCAGGCTTCCTTTCATCTTCAATATTCCTATCCCTCTCATCTCCACATATATAAATCCTTCGCTCTCAATCCATTTTTCTTATATTTCCAAGACCCTTTTCATATTTCAATCCTCTGGTGAAAACAATAACCATTATAAAATACACCTCTTTACTTTACTGTTACTACACTTTCGGACCTCGAGGATACAAGAACACACCGCGATTTTTCGTATCATCGACATACACGATGTCCCAAAATTTTACTTCCCATGTATAAATATAAATCTATCGAATTTCACTGGAATTTTCTAAATGCCTGCGATCCCTTGTAAAATATACTGGTTAAATGCACTTTTAACATAGGAAAATTTTATCCCGCGGTAGACATTATTATTATTATTATTATTATTATTATTATTATTATTATTATTATTATTATTATTATTATTATTATTATTATTGTTATTATTTTTATTGACAAACATTTCTGAATTCAACTGACATTTGAAATTAAGACATTCGCCACGACTATTTTACCATTGTGGGTTACTGTAGTCACTTCCTAGTTCGTGAACCATGGGCAACGGCTGAGTGGCCTAGTAAGTGGACTTGAGAGTCGGGATACCAGTTGCTATGGAATGGGAGTGGGCATCTCGGACATATTCTGAGTCGTGGCCCTCCTTGTGCTCAGGCGGCTAGGACTACACAATTCACCGGTGGTCCATAACCCGTTAGAGGAGAGATCCTCACTTGGACTATGTGCAAGTAGGGCAGCATCATGCTTCATGAATTTACCGAGCTCAGAACACTTTAAGCAAGCCTCGGACCTATGAGAGTAATGGAGTCCCACTCCCTTTTGACAGGCGAGGGACTCCTTGGAAACAACTTGGCGAACGAAATGGAATTCGATGGGGAGCTATCAATATTAATGGGGCTTATGGAAGAAAGAAGGCAGAACTTGCTGAGTCAGCAAAGAGGATGCATCTGGATATGCTAGGAGTAAGTGATATTCGGGTAAGGGGAGATAACGAGGAAGAGGAAGAGATAGGAGATTATAAAGTGTACTTGACGGGTGTTAGAAAGGGAAGGGCAGAGTCTGGGGTAGGGCTCTTTATCAGGAATACCATTGCACGCAACATAGTTTCTGTTAGGCACGTAAGTGAGCGAATGATGTGGGTAGATTTGTCAGTGGGAGGAATTAGGACAAGAATTGTGTCCGTGTATTCACTATGTGAGGGTGCAGATGAGGATGAAGTTGACAAGTTTTATGAAGCATTGAGTGACATCGTGGTCAGGGTCAACAGCAAGGATAGAATAGTGCTAATGGGCGACTTCAATGCGAGAGTTGGGAATAGAACTGAAGGATACGAAAGGGTGATTGGTAAATGTGGGGAAGATATGGAAGCTAATGGGAATGGGAAGCGTTTGCTGGACTTCTGTGCTAGTATGGGTTTAGCTGTTACGAATACATTCTTCAAGCATAAGGCTATTCACCGCTACACATGGGAGGCTAGGGGTACCAGATCCATAATAGACTATATCTTAACAGACTTTGAATTCAGGAAATCTTTTAGGAATATAAGAGTTTTTCGGGGATTTTTCGATGATACAGACCATTATCTGATCTGTAGTGAACTAAGTATCTCTAGGCCTAGGGTAGACAAAGTGAAATCTGTCTGCAAACGAATAAGGGTAGAAAATCTCCAGGACGAGGAAATTAGACGAAAGTACATGGATATGATAAGTGAGAAGTTTCGAACAGTAGACAGTAAGCAGGTTCAGGATATAGAATGTAAATGGGTGGCATACAGGGATGCTGTAGTAGAAACAGCAAGGGAATGCCTAGGAACAACTGTGTGTAAAGATGGGAAAGGGCGAACATCTTGGTGGAATGATGAAGTGAGAGCAGCCTGTAAACGTAAAAAGGAGGCTCATCAGAAATGGCTCCAAACAAGGGCCGAGGCAGACAGGGATTTGTACGTAGATCAAAGAAACAGAGCGAAACAAATAGTTGTTGAATCCAAAAAGAAGTCATGGGAAGATTTTGGTAATAACCTGGAAAGGCTAGGTCAAGCAGCTGGGAAACCTTTCTGGACAGTAATAAAGAATCTTAGGAAGGGAGGGAAAAAGGAAATGAACAGTGTTTTGAGTAATTCAGGTGAACTCATAACAGATCCCAGGGAATCACTGGAGAGGTGGAGGGAATATTTTGAACATCTTCTCAATGTAAAAGGAAATCATCATGGTGGTGTTGCAAACAGTCAAGCTCATGGGGAGGAGGAAAATGATGTTGGTGAAATTATGCTTGAGGAAGTGGAAAGGATAGTAAATAAACTCCATTGTCATAAGGCAGCAGGAATAGATGAAATTTGACCTGAAATTGTGAAGTATAGTGGGAAGGCAGGGATGAAATGGCTTCATAGAGTAGTCAAATTAGCGTGGAGTGTTGGTAAGGTACCTTCAGATTGGACAAAAGCAGTAATTGCACCTATCTATAAGCAAGGGAACAGGAAGGATTGCAACAACTATCGAGGTATCTCATTGATTAGTATACCAGGCAAAGTATTCACAGGCATCTTGGAAGGGAGGGTGCGATCAGTCGTTGAGAGGAAGTTGGATGAAAACCAGTGTGGTTTCAGACCACAGAGAGGCTGTCAGGATCAGATTTTCAGTATGCGCCGGGTAATTGAAAAATGCTACGAGAGGAATAGGCAGTTGTGTTTATGTTTCGTAGATCTAGAGAAAGCATATGACAGGGTACCGAGGGAAAAGATGTTCGCTATACTGGGGGACTATGGAATTAAAGGTAGATTATTAAAATCAATCAAAGGCATTTATATTGACAATTGGGCTTCAGTGAGAATTGATGGTAGAATGAGTTCTTGGTTCAGGGTACTTACAGGAGTTAGACAAGGCTGTAATCTTTCACCTTTGCAGTTTGTAGTTTACATGGATCATATGCTGAAAGGTATAAAATGGCAGGGAGGGATTCAGTTAGGTGGAAATGTAGTAAGCAGCCTGGCTTATGCTGACGACTTGGTCTTAATGGCAGATTGTGCCGAAAGCCTGCAAGCTAACATCTTGGAACTTGAAAATAGGTGCAATGAGTGTGGTATGAAAATTAGCCTCTCGAAGACTAAATTGATGTCAGTAGGTAAGAAATCCAACAGAATTGAATGCCAGATTGGTGATACAAAGTTAGAGCAGGTCGATAATTTCAAGTATTTAGGTTGTGTGTTTTCCCAGGATGGTAATATAGTAAGTGAGGTTGAATCAAGGTGTATTAAAGCTAATGCAGTGAGCTCGCAGTTGCGATCAGCAGTATTCTGTAAGAAGGAAGTCAGCTCCCAGACGAAACTATCTTTACATCGGTCTGTTTTCAGACCAACTTTGCTTCATGGGAGCGAAAGCTGGGTGGACTCAGGATATCTTATTCATAAGTTAGAAGTAACAGACATGAAAGTAGCAAGAATGATTGCTGGTACAAACAGGTGGGAACAATGGCAGGAGGGAACTCGGAATGAGGAGATAAAGGCTAATTTAGGAATGAACTCGATGGATGAAGCTGTACGCATAAACCGGCTTCGGTGGTGGGGTCATGTGAGGCGAATGGAGGAGGATAGGTTACCTAGGAGAATAATGGACTCTGTTATGGAGGGTAAGAGAAGTAGAGGGAGACCAAGACGACGATGGTTAGACTCTGTTTCTAACGATTTAAAGATAAGAGGTATAGAACTAAATGAGGCCACAACACTAGTTGAAAATCGAGGATTGTGGCGACGTTTAGTAAATTCTCAGAGGCTTGCAGACTGAACGCTGAAAGGCATAACAGTCTATAATGATAATGTATGTATGTATGTTATTTACTGTATTGCCAAAATCTCTCGTCACGCAGAATTCCGTGAATTTAAAGAATTATCGGGCACTCGAAGTCCGCCGAGGTGTCACGGTATTTCACGAGTTTTCCGCGGGTGAGATCTTTCCCACGCGACATCGAGGCTCTAGGAGCGCAACATGGCTGCCCTCAAAAATAAAAGTAGCTTGTTGATTTGAAATAAATATTGAAAAAAATAAAAAAATAAAAAATATTTTTCTCATCGTAGAATTATGGGTTCAATATTATGTTATAAGAAAAATTATAACATTTTATTATACTCGGTACCGGTTTCGATGCTGGTGTGCATCATCATCAGCCAAAAATAAGAAAAATATACATAGACAAAGTTACAATAAACAATGCATAAAGTACATACAAATTTTACAGAACTGGCAAGACCTAATTAAAAACGGGATCCATAAACATTAACCTATGACTTAAACTTAAAAAATAGCACCAACTGTCTTAAAACTATGAATATACGTCCTTTTGATAAAAGTTCTCTGAATAATTGGATTTTCCAAAAACAAAAAATACGTGTTTCTTTATTGTTAAAGGATATCCCAAATACCAATTTTCAGGTCTGTAATATCTTCAGTTGCTGAGATATAAGCATCATCATTAAAGGCATTCAAACGCGTTTTTCAACCTTTTCCACCCTTCCTATTGGGATTTTCACAAAACAAAAAAATGCGTGTTTCTTTATTCTTAAAGGAGATTCTAAATACCAATTTTTACGTCTATAAACTTTAAAAGTTTTGAGATATAGATACACTCATTTAAAAAGTTCACCCCCTTGTCACCCCACCCCCCATTAATTGGATTTTTCAAAAACAAAAAAGTACATGTGTCTTTATTTTTAAAGGAGATCCCAAACACCAATTTTCAGGTCTGTAATATCTTCAGTTCCTGAGATATAAGTGCTCTCATTAAAGGCATTCAACCCATTTTTCACCCATTTTCACCCCTCCTATTGGGGTTTTCCGAAAACAAAAAATACGTGTTTCTTTATTTTTAATGAAGATTCTAAATACCAATTTTTACATCTGTAAACTTCCAAATTTTGTGATATAGGTACACTCTTTTTGAAAATTCACCCCCCTTTTCACCCCCTTAGCGACGGAATATCTAAAAGTCCTCTCTTAGCGAGCCCCTACATCTTAATATAAATGTATTCCCCAAAATTTCACATCTTTATGTCTAGTAGTTTTGGCTCGGCGATGATGAATCAGTCAGTCAGTCAGTCATCAGTCAGTCAGTCATCAGTCAGTCAATCAGGACAAGTTATTTTATATATATAGATACACTGTTATATTTATACTGAAACCTCGGGAAAGAAAAAGATGCTGAGGAGGTAGGAGGAAAAATATTTTGAGTAAAAACAAGTTGAATTAACAATTAGGACTTAACGAATTTTGAGTTGCTCAACCTTTCATGGACTTCAATGTTAATGATAATTTCTTAACAGACACTGTGGAATAGTCCAGTCAGTGAGCCGTATCAGATGAATAACGGAGGAAAAGAGCTCTTGATCTGGCGGCTAATGAGAGGGGCGTGAGATTAGGCTCCACATTTTCTTTTCAGCACAGAAGATGAGGGCAGTGTCATCACCCACCGACTGATAAAGTCTTGCCCTCCAGTACCTATGTGGACAGCTGATGTGGAAAGTGAGGGGTAGTCCTTAAATCCTCACTACTAACAAGGATAGAACCACAGTCTGCCATGTCTAATTGAGATGTGAATAACTTACACATTGAACCACTGGGGTTCCCTATGATGGCAGGGTATTTGAAAATATCGTACATAAATTCTTTGTATTTACTTTTCTCCATTGAAATAATGGAGAAACATTTTTAAATGTAACTTGATCCTAGACAACAAGAATAACTTCTATTCCTAGAAGAATGCACTATTGTCTGGGGCAGGAATAGCAAACCTATGACACGCGTGCCACTAGGTGACACGGGAACACGACTTCTGTGACACGACGCACAACATATTAATATATTTTAATGTTTTTAACATTCAATAAGTAGGTCGATAATCTAGCAACATAGCATATTTTAACATTACGTTTTAATTAAATGAAATGGCGTATGACTTTTATTGCCGGAAATGTCCGACGACAAGTACGGCTCGCCAGATGCAAGACCCGCAAGTCGTCATGAGGAAGAAATAATTTTATATTTTTGCTAGTGGTTATATGTCGCACCGACACAGATAGGTATTTTGGCTACGATGGGATAGGAAAGGCCTAGAAGTTGGAAGGAAGCGGCCGTGGCCTTAATTAAGGTACAGTCCCAGCATTTGCCTGGTGTGAAAATGGGAAACCACGGAAAACCATCTTCAGGGCTGCTCACAGCCGCGTGCCTCTAAGCACACGGCCAACTCGCCCGGTGATGAAATAATTATGAAGACGACACATACACCCAGCCCTCGTTCCAGCGGAATTAACCAATTAAGATTAAAATTCGCGAACCCGAGATCCCTGTGACCAAAAGTCAACACGCTAACAATTTAGCCATGGAGCCGGACTACGTTTTAATAAATTAGCATGTAATAACTTTATGGCCATATTTTTTTACAAATTTTATTAGGTTAAAACAATAATAAATCATTCTTAAAATTTATGTTTTTTGACATGTAAATTTCAGTGATGTTTGGAAAATAAAATCATGAAATATTCAGTCGAATGGAATTATATGCAATCGAATACCTAAATTAAATCAAATGAGGGGGTTTCATGATGATTTTAAAGGAACATAACCGCTGACACATTAGAAAGTAAAAAGCAATAAACGAGACCTTAATTGACACGCTGTCCGCCTCTGTGGTGTAGTGGTTAGCGTAATTAGCTGCCACCCCAGGAGGCCCGGGTTCGATTCCCGGCTCTGCCACGAAATTTGAAAAGTGGTACGAGGGCTGGAACGGGGTCCACTCAGCCTCTGGGGGTCAACTGAGTAGAGGTGGGTTCGATTCCCACCTCAGCCATCCTCGAAGTGGTTTTTCCATGGTTTCCCACTTCTCCTCCAGGCGAATGCCGGGATGGTACCTAACTTAAGGCCACGGCCGCTTCCTTCCATCTTCCTTGCCTATCCCTTCCAATCTTCCAATCCCTCCACAAGGCCCCTGTTCAGCATAGCAGGTGAGGCCGCCTGGGCGAGGTACTGGTCATACTCCCCAGTTGTATCCCCCGACCAAGAGTCTGAAGCTCCAGGACACTGCCCTTGAGGCGGTAGAGGTGGGATCCCTCGCTAAGTCCGAGGGAAAAACCGAACCTGGAGGGTAAACAGATGTTGATGATGATGATGATGATGATGATGAATTGACACGCTAGTTGTAAAAGGTTTGCCATTCCTGGTCTAGGGTAAGGCAGTGAAGTAATGAGAACATATGTTTATAATATATACGGGCGGTTTGGGAGGCGTCTTCTTGAGTGAAGTCTGGGCCATGGGGATGTTTTAGTCCCTGTAAGTCATGTCACTATGTGTGACACTTCTTAATCCATTGTCACACGTTTTGGGATTATTTTGTTCCACATTTATCCTGTTTCCTTTCTCTCTCCCTCGGTTCGTTGAGCGCTGAGCACACACAGGTCTGCGGCGGCGCACTCACGACCTTCTCCGACCATTCGGATCTTCATGTCTCGGCAAAGGAAGTGTTTTACCAAACGAGGGCTGATTTCTTTCTCACCCACGTTATTGTATTACTTGTCATCGAAATAGTAACCCGCCACCGTAGCTTAACGAAAACGTTTAAATACTACTATTGAAGGAGAAGCTGTCTCCGCTACTTATCCTAGGTTCCAATCCTGAAATAGAGTGCGCTTTTCATAGAGCCGATCCCAGTGTCGTAGTCAGTTAGTCGTCCTTTTGTTCCCGAGACATTCAGTTCGATTCTAGTAGAGATCAGTGCAATTGAGGGTATTCCTGCATTCCGAAAAGTTAAAGAAGGACAAATTTCTCATACCCTGGCATCTCCGTCGTGAAACGTCTAGCAATTAAAGGGACGTAAGACAAATAATATTATTTTCATAAATACTTACCTTGGAATTGTTTCATATGTACTACATAAAAAATCAGTAAATAGTGTCTCACAAAAGTCTAAAGTAAAATGAAAACAAAGTGATCTCAGTACAGATCATGAAGGCCCTTGGAGGGTTGAAAGCTTAAGCCTTCCACTGTCTAGGTGAGATATTCCCGGCCACTTTTGCCCCAGCAATTTACCTGGCATTCACTTTTGGTATAGACTGAGTGATCCTCTCTAGAAATGAAAAACTCTTTCCTAATGTTTTCGTTTTCCTGGTGGGGAATATAACCCAACCTTTCGGGTGAACAGAGAATGTCTTTATCGCTTCATCTAGGCAGCCCCAAAAATTTTAAAGTGCTTGTTGGAATTCATCCTGTGTCTATACAGAAAGTGTGCTGAGGAGAATAACTGCTTATATTTTCCTTCGCCCCTTTTTAATATGCTGTTCACATTTATTTCAGTATTTATGCCGTTGTCCGCCTCTGTGGTGTAGTGGTTAGCGTGATTAGCTGCCACCCCCGGAGGCCCGGGTTCGATTCCCGGCTCTGCCACGAAATTTGAAAAGTGGTACGAGGGCTGGAACGGGGTCCACTCAGCCTCGGGAGGTCAACTGAGTAGAGGTGGGTTCGATTCCCACCTCAGCCATCCTGGAAGTGGTTTTCCGTGGTTTCCCACTTCTCCTCCAGGCGAATGCCGGGATGGTACCTTACTTAAGGCCACGGCCGCTTCCTTCCCTCTTCCGTGCCTATCCCTTCCAATCTTCCCATCCCTCCACAAGGCCCATGTTCAACATAGCAGGTGAGGCCGCCTGGGCGAGGTACTGGTCATACTCCTCAGTTGTATCCCCCGACCAAGAGTCTGAAGCTCCAGGACACTGCCCTTGAGGCGGTAGAGGTGGGATCCCTCGCTAAGTCCGAGGTAAAAACCGAACCTGGAGGGTAAACAGATGATGATGATGATGATTTATGCCGTTATGTATATCTAATGCTTATGAACTGCATCGATCCGCACCAGTCCTGAACATAGCAGTATTAAAACTCTATCCAACACTGCATCGATTTGCAGCGCTCCGATCATTCATCTTTCCTATCCAACATAACAATAATCACCTCCATCATTCTTGACTAATTTCTCCTGTGTTAGGTTTGCAAGCCCGAGATAGTCGTCTGATTTTGTGCCTTTCATAATTCCCTCATAACGTACTTCATATTTTGGAAGTCAAAGTTTTCTTCTCCGAGCCAGAATGTTCTAGTGTGCTAGGCCCACTGAAAATACATACGCCAACCGATCCTGTGAGTGGCACTTCCACAACATTCATCACAGGGACTGGCTGCAGACGGAATGAAATTACTATCGCTCACACTTCTGCCACTTTTATATTGTCAAAGCCAAGGGTAAAGCTGAAGCAGACAAATGGAAGTATCAAACTTCATCGAGCTAATACCAGAAGTCAAAGCGCACTGTAAACACTACAGGCTATCTGTAAGTGTATATCAATAGACCTATAAATATTTTAGTCTAATATAGGAGTAGGTGAGCCGGCCCCGCGGTGAAGGGGTATCGTGCCTGCCTATTACACGGAGGACCCAGGTTCTATTCCCGACCAGGTCAGGAATTTTTATCTGAATCTGAGGTCTGGTTCGAGGTCCATTCAGCCTACGTGTTTACAATTGAGGAGCTATATGACTGTGAGATGGCGGCTCCCGTCTAGAAAACCAAGAATAACGGCCGAGATGATTCGTCGTGCTGACCATACGACACCTCATAACCTGCAGACCTTCGGACTGAGCAGCGGTCGTTTGCATCCGGGAGATAGTGAGTTCGAACCCCACTGTAGGCAGTCCTGAAGACGGTTTTCCCTGGTTTCCGATTTTCACACCAGGCAAATGCTGGGGCTATACCCACCTCAAGGCCACGGCGGCTTCCTTCTCACTCCTAGACCTTTCTTATCCCTTCGTTGCCATAAGACCTATCTGTGTCGGTGCGACGAAAAGTAACTTGTAAGAAAACGAACAAATGAAAAAAGCCCAGATCCATCTAGTGTGATATAGTGCTTACAGTAGACTCTGCCTTCTGGTATCAAGTTTGTTACTTTCATTGACCTGTCTGTCTCATCTTTAACTTGATAACATGAAAGTGGTTGAGGTAAGAGTAATGAAAGTAACCACGCAGCCAGTCTCTGTTATAATAGGAAAGAAAATGCCATTTTCTGTGTGGATTTTAAGAGATGACGATATGTAATGGCACCTCAAAGCCCGGTGAGAAAAGTAAAAGTAAACTACCTTATTTTAAATTTCCCAACCGTGCCTCTCCGGTGAATACCTGCGAGCTTTATATGACTGCTGCTATCAGAACTGTTGGAAATTTTTCCGCCACATTTCCCACATCCTGGTCGGGTCGCAGATGCTAAATGTGACGCGCATGTCGATCTGACCTTGCTTTGCGACATCACGCCCTTCCTTACACCAAACCCATGTGGAGAGATACGTTCACTACGGGCTGTATTTGTGGTGATTGGTATGTGTTGTGTTGTGTGTACAGTAGATGAAGAGGTGCATATTCAGTTTAACAGATATCCCAGTCCCCGAGTCTGGAAATTTAATGTGTTGTAGTATTAGTAGTAGTAGTAGTAGTTGTTGACGTCGTTGTTTGTGTCATCAGCCCATTGACAGATTTGATAGGGCTCTCGTTTACACATAATAATAATAATAAATAATA
Organism: Anabrus simplex; assembly: GCF_040414725.1. Lineage (NCBI taxonomy): Eukaryota > Metazoa > Arthropoda > Insecta > Orthoptera > Tettigoniidae > Anabrus > Anabrus simplex. The sequence goes on from NC_090266.1 coordinate 525,655,324, forward strand.
ATAATAACAATAAAATACATTATAGTCCATTAAGCCTTTCAGTGTTCAGTCTGCAAGCCTCTGTGAATTTACTAAACGTCGCCACAATCCTCTATTTGCAACTAGTGCTGTGGCCTCGATTAGTTCTATACCTCTTATCTTTAAATCGTAAGAAACTGACTGCAACCATCGTCGTCTTGGTCTCCCTCTACTTTTCTTCCCTCCATAACAGAGTCCATTATTCTCCTAGGTAAACTATCTTCCTCCATTCGCCTCACATGACCCCACCACAGAAGCTGGTTTATGAGTACAGCTTCATCCATCGAGTTCATTCCGAACTTAGCCTTAATCTCCTCATTCCGAGTATCCTCCTGTTTGTACCAGCTATCATTCTCGCTACTTTCATGTCAGTTACTTCTGACTAATGAATAAAATATCCTGAGTCCACCCAGCTTTCGCTCCCGTAAAGTAAAGTTGGCCAGAAAACAGACCGATGTAAAGATAGTTTCGTCTGGGAGCTGACTTCCTTCTTACAGAATACAGTTGATCGCAACTGCGAGCTCACTGCATTAGCTTTACTGCACCTTGATTCAATCTTACTTACTATATTACCATCCTGGGAGAACACACAACCGAAATACTTGAAATTATCGACCTGTTCTAGCTTTGTATCACCAATCGGACATTCAGTTCTGTTGAATTTCTTACCTACTGACATCAATTTAGTCTTCGAGAGGCTAATTTTCATACCATACTCAATGCACCCATTTTCAAGGTCCAAGATATTAGAGTGCAGGCTTTCGGGACAATCTGCCATTAAGACCAAGTCGTCAGCATATGTCAGACTGCTTACTACATTTCCACCTGTCTGAATCCCCCCCTACCACTTTATACCTTTCAGCAGATGATCCATGTAAATTAAGAACAACAAAGGTGAAAGATTACAGTATTGTCTAACGCCTGTAAGTACCCTTAACCAAGAACTCATTCAACCATTAATTCTCACGGCAGTCCAATTGTCATATGGTTTCTCTAGATCTACGAAACATGAACGCAACTGTCTATTCCTCTCGTAGCATTTTTAAATTACCTGGCGAATACGGAAAATCTGATCCTTACAACCCCTCTGTGGTGTGAAACCACACTGGTTTATATGCAACTTCCTCTCAACCACTGATCGCACCCTCCCTTCCAAGATGCCAGTGAATACTTTGCCTGGTACACGTTTCATTGAGAAACGTCGATAGTTGTTGCAGTCCTTCCTGTTCCTTTGCTTGTAGATATGAGCAAATACTGCTTTTGCCCAATCTGAAAGTACCTTACCAACATTCAATGCTAGTCTTACTATTCTATGAAGCCATTTCATCCCTGCCTTCCCACTATACTTCACCATTTCAGGTCTAATTTCATCTATTCCTGTTGCTTTATGACAATGGAGTTTATTTACCATCCTTTACACTTCCTCAAGCGTAATTTCAGCAACATCATTTCATGAGCTCGGTTGTTCGAGACACCACCATGAAGATTTCCTTTTACGTTGAGAAGATTTTCGAAATATTCCCTCCACCTGTCCAGTGATTCCCTGGGATATATTATGAGTTCACCTGAATTTCCAAAAACACTGTTCATTTACTTCTTCCCGCCCTTCCTAAGATTCCTTATCACTGTCCAGAAAGGTTTCCTTGCTGCTTGACCTAGCCTTTCCAGGTTATTACCAAACTTTTCCCAGGACTTCTTTTTTGGATTCATGAACTATTTGTTTCACTCTGTTTCTTTCATCTACGTAAAATTCCCCGTCTGCATCGGCCGTTGTTTGGAGCCTTTTCTGATAGGCCTTCCCTTAACGTTTACAAGCTGCTCTCACCTTTTTGTTCCTCCAAGATGTTCGTTTTTTCCCATCTTTACTCGCAGTTGTTCCTAAGTGTTCCCTAGCTGTTTCCGTTACAGCATCCTTGTATGCCAACCATTCTCTTTCCATATTCTGAAACTGCTTACTGTCCACTGTTCGGAACTTCTCACTAAACACATCCATGTACTTATGTCTAATGTCCTCGTCCTGGAGATTTTCTAACCTTATTCGTTTGCAGACAGATTTCACTTTCTGTATCCTAGGCCTAGATATAATTCACTACAGATCAGATAGTGGTCTATATCATCGAAAAATCCCCGAAAAACCCGTACATTCCTAACAGATTTTCTGAATTCGAAGTCGGTTACGACATAGTCTATTATGTATCCGGTACCCCTATCTTCCCATTTGTAGTGGCGAATAGTCTTATGCTTCAAGAATGTATTCGTAACTGCCAAAACTACCCACATCATTCTCTCATTTACGTGCCTAAAAGAAACTGTGTTGCGTGCAATAGTATTCCTGATGAACAGTCCTATCCCATAATCCGCCCTTCCCTTTTTAACACCCGTCAAGTACACTTTATAATCTCCTGTCTCTTCCGCATTATCTCCCCTTACCCGAATGTCACTGCTAGCACATCCACTTTATTGACTCAGCCAGTTCTACTTTCTTTTTCCCATAAGCCCAATTAATATTGAGAGCTCCCCATCGAATTCCATTTCGTTCGCCAAGTTGTTTAAAAGGAGTCTCTCGCCTGTCAAATGGGAGTGGGTCTCCGTTACTACCATAAGTGCGAGGCTTGCTTAAAATGTCCTCAGCTAGCTATTTTTTTCTTTTTTTTACTATTTGCTTTACGTCGCACCGACACAAATATGTCTTATGGCGACGATGGGATAGGAATGGCCTAGGAATTGGAAGGAAGCGGCCGTGGCCTTAATTAAGGTACAGCCCCGGCATTTGCCTGGTGTGAAAATGGGAAACCATGGAAAACCATCTTCAGGGCTGCCGACAGTGGGGCTCGAACCCACTATCTCCCGATTACTAGATACTGGCCGCACTTAAGCGACTGCAGCTATCGAGCTCGGTACTAGCTAAATTCGTGAAGCTGGATGCTACCCTACTTACACATTGTCTAAGTGAGAATCCCTCATCTAACGGGTTAGGGACCACCGGTGGATTGTATAGTCGTAGCCGTCCGAGCACAGAGAAGCCCATGACTCAGAACATGTCCGAGATGCCCACTCCCATTCCGTAACAATTGTTATCCCGACTCACAGGACCACTTACTAGGCCACTCAGCCGTTGCCCATGGTTCACGAACTAGGTCGTGACTACAGTAACCCACACCATGAACCATGAATAATAATAATAATAATAATAATAATAATAATAATAATAATAATAATAATAATAATAATAATAATAATAAGCAGGTAGCAGGTGGGGACCCTCTTCGAAGGCAGCCCTGCCCAAGAAGTGTTGCCCCTGCCTATGTGAGTATCAGAGCACACTGACCCGGTGTGTATCATCTGGTAAGGGTATAGTAATAAAAAGCCTGTTTAAAATCTGAGTGGTATCCACCGGCTTCCTAGTCCGCGTCTGACACATTGTGGGTGTGGTGGAAATACCAAGCTCCAGGAACTAAAAATCCCTAGTTCTAAGCACCCAGCGCTGCTGGATCTCCTATTACAAGCCAAACATGATTCTTGAGCGTAGTAACAACATTACCCCAGGTGGTACCCAATCCACCCATCGCATTGAGACGACAACCAGGCTTTCGGATTCTGGGGAGCCTGGACGACCACGAAAACATGGGAGAGAGTCGGAGCTCTCTGGTAAACTTTACCACAAAAACCCCCACATACATTGGTACATTCAACATCAACACTTTGATTCAACCAGGAAAATTACTAAATTCATTCAAAGAACTTGATGGGTAAAAAATTATTATCCTTGCCTTGCAGGAAGCTCGATTTGCTGATGAAGCCACCTTGGATTATGGAAATTACCGTATATTAAAAAGTAAAACAGACCAAAAAAGATTCTAAATATGATCCCTTTATTTGGTATGAGCTTCGTAGTACATAAAAGTATACTGAACTGGATCCAAGAAGTTAATTCCATCAACAAACAGCTAATAACCATGAGGATTCAGTGTGCCACTAACAAATATACATTAATAAGTGCACATGCCCCTACAAATATAGACAACATAAAGAACCCCCAAAATGTGGACAAATTTTGTAGCAAACTTGAAAAGGTAATGCCAAAAATCCAAAGGATGACGTCAAAATCCTCTTAGGCGATTTCAATGAACAAATCGGCCGAGAAAAGGAACATAGGAAAATGTCGGACTCTACCCGGCGCACAAATTTACCAAGAAAAACGGTTCAAGACTTATTGAACTATGTCAACAGTGCAACCTTAAAATCATGTCCACATCCCTCAGGAAGAGCATCCCAAGAAACAAAAAACCTGGAGGTCCCATATTGGATCCATTGGCGAATTTCAGATTGATCATGTAGCTATCTCATATCCGCTACAGAAAGAGGTACACGATGTACAAGTGAGAAGAGGAGCAAACATCGACGCTAATCACTATCAGACAAGAGTTAAAGTAAAATTTACTCCAAGAAAATACCAGCCCAAGAAAATCCAACAATAGGAATTTGACATAAAAAGGATTCCTGTTACGGATCTAAAAGAAGCACGGGAAAATCAACCAGCAAAAACATGGGAAGAATTCCACACCAAAATCATACAGAAGGCACGAGAGATGGTACGCTTAAAAAGGAATACAAAACACCCCTGATGGAACTCAACATGCGACCAAACCGTAGCGATAAGCAAATCTGGATTTCAGAAATACGACAGTAGAAAATCCCAGAAAACTCAACAAGAATTTTATGAGACCAGAAAACAAGTATTCAAAACCATCAGGCAAGAAAAAAGAAAGCACCAGAAAGAACAACTGGACTCAATTGAAGAAAACTTTAGAAACCACATCACAAAGTAATTCTACAGTACGTTCACAGAAAAAATCCGAGGATACGTTCCATAGAATTTAGATTTAAGGAAACAAGACGGAAAATTCGCTTACTAATAAAGAAAACTGCCAAGCAATTGCACGGTACTTCTCAGAACTTTTTAACTGCCCCGAACCCACTGAAAGACTTCTTGAAGAAGCACCCAGTTTCACTCACCCAGAATCACCTTCACCAAACCAGGAAGAAATTCATAGCCATATTAAACGACTAAATAACAACAAAACCTCAGGAAGATACGGGATTGTTGCAGAATTCCTTAAGAATCTTGGTCCAAATTCACTCAAAGAACTTACAGAAATCATAGAGAAAATCTGGAAAAACGAAAAACTCCCCGAAGACTGGAAATTTGCGTTGATTCACCCACTTCACAAAAAAGGAGACAAAACTGATGTCAGCAGCTATAGGGGCATCTCCCTCCTTGAATTCGGCTGCAAAATTTTCTCTGCATGCCTGTTGAAAAGATACAAGAACAACTCGAGCATAAGATTGGTGAATATCAAGCTGGGTTCCATCCTCACAGATCGTGCACTGAACAGATCTTCAACCTCAAAACCGCTCTAAAATTCAGGGCTCTCAGAAACCTCCCAATCATCTGTACCTTCATAGATTTCAAGAAGGCTTATGATTCAATTGATCGTCAATCTCTGTTCAGCATCCTGAAAGAACAGGGACTAGACTCCAAAACGCTAAACTTGCCCAAATAGACCCTTACTGACACGAAGTCAAGGGTGAAATCTCAGACGAATTCCTAATAAAACTGGTGTCTGGCAAGGAGATGGATCGTCACCCCTCCTCTTGAACCTTGTCCTAGATAAGGTGATGAGGTAATGGGAAAAAGAACTGAAAGCGCAAAATAGCTGGAACCCAGTAAACAATGGGACACAAAAAAAACAAGCTTGAAACTCCATGCTTAGCCTTCGCGGATGACCAGGTCCTTTTGTCCAGCGATGAAGTCAAAGTGATAAAGCAAGTTGAAATTCTCCAAGAATGTGCCAGAAATGTCGGACTTCATATCTCCTTCCAGAAAACTGAATTTTTCTGTTCAAAACTAGACATCCATAGTCTCAATAAAAAATACGGACAAATCAACAGAGTCTCTCACTTCAAATACCTGGGCGAAATCCTCGAACCAATCGGACAAGAAAAATAGCCCAAAACAACCATGTCCAAAAACTCAGAAGAGCATATGGGAGAACAAGAGAAATCTACAACCAAAATGTATGTCCCTCCACGTTAATATTAAACACTACAATACTGTAATCAAACATGAGGCTTTATATGCTGGGGAAACTCTAATGCTTCATGAAAAGGGCGAGCTGGATAATATCCTAAAAGAAGAGTGAAAAATCATGAGGGAAATTTTAGGACCAAGACACGCGGAAGAACGGTATCGCCTCCAAACCCGGAAATCCACAGAAAAATGATCTAATACTGCGGCAGACCTCAGGAAAAGAAGGCTAACATTTTATGGACACGTTAAGAGGCTTCCAGAAACCAGACTAACCCACCAAGTTCTTGAATGAGTTGATAAACCAAAGAATTTCCCTTGGATACAACAAACAAAAGCGGACATGAAAAACGCACAAATTCAACCTGAAAAAATTTTGAATCGAAATATATATATATAGAAAGAAAATTGACAAGTGGGAAGTTACTCCAGAGAATGAAGTACCAAAAAGAGCAGGTACCAAGTGGACGTAAGAAAGGAAGAGAATCTTTAGTGAACAGATGAAAGCATCCTGGATCCTCCGCAAACGAAATCATAAATTAAGCTTCGTGGGTTCCGAAAGGGACCATTCAAGCATAATAGTAATAATAAAAATAATAATAATAATAATAATAATAATAATAATTGTACCGGAGGTACATCCGCTCCATGCATTTAAATCAAGCGCCTTTTAGTAAGGCAACTGTGACATAAACTCTGAAACTGCTAGTAGAAGAAGTTTGGACATTTTTCGTCAGATGTCTGTACTGTCGACTTAACGTGCGCCCTCTGGTATGAGGATGAACAATCAATTTTCCAAGTAATTTTGTGTGTCAAGGTTTCTAAACTGAATTGTTTGTAGATTGTTTTTGGTGTTCTAATTTTAGCACTTTTATCTCTTCCCGCCAGCTTTAAAAATTAACCAATAAGGAATTTTTGAAATGTGTATAATTACCAATAAGAATTGTGGGTTTGTCCAGGGCTTAGGCCCAGAGAATTCTGGACCCTTCCTCTCCGCTATAAAAGCTGGGACCTTTCGGTCCATATTGTCTTTTGATCGCTTCAGTCCGCAGTAGAATGTGTTAGTAGTGGAGGAAGGGGAGGGCTTGCTTCGTCCATCTCCGGAAGGTCCACCAGCTCAAGGTAATGGCAGACATTTTTTAATCGTGTAATCGTCTCAGAAAGCTAGAACGAGGGTAAGGTTTTAAAATTCTTTGGCAATGCAAACTTTCATTTCTCGATGTAAATTTTCAAACCAGTCTAAAGAACTCAATCTAACTTAGGGAATAAAGAGTGGAAACCTCTTGTATTCCCCTTCAACGTGGTCTTGAAGTGACTGATTTCGTAAACTTTAAATTTATATTTTCCTTGTAATTTAAACATTCGCTCCATCTAGTCACCTCCGTAGTATAGGTTAGGCCTCTGTAACTTCGGGCCATCAGCCCAAACATGGTTATAGGTTTTTTTAAATGTATTTCAAGAGGATTGCAAGTGTTCGTCCCCCAACATTTTGATTTCCGGCCAATAACTTCAACATTTCTTTTTACTGAGGCCAGGTAGAATGGGCACTTATTTCCCCTGTTAAATTTAACTACTATTTTTCATTTCCAATGTAAATTCGACTGTTCAGCGGATAAGACACTGTGAATACTGTTTGATTTTGGTAAAATGTAGATTGTGCCTTTAAGAGGCCTGGAACTTGTAAATTTTGGAGAACAGTCTTCTAGAGAAAAATCGTGTGGAGCAAAGGCTGCGCTCTTCCTACTTCCTACAGTCTCCTTGAAGGTAGCCGTGGTGCTCTCGTTAAAATTGCAACTGGGGAGCTTAAAGCTCATGTTGTCTGATTGTTCTAGACTTTTCTACCATTGTTGCTCGAGCTCACGACCTAAACTTTTGTACCTGATTATTTGTTATTGCTTAGCAAAGTTAAAAATTTGAAAAGAAAAGAAAAAAGAAAGGCTAGAAACAAAATTCCTAATTTTGAAGTGTTTACTTAAAATTTGATCTTTTCTCTATCCGCCTCTTCATGCCCGCGCCTTCTTTCACCTCAGCGTTCCATAGAATCCCCGGAACAATATTAATAATGTTATTTGCTTTACGTTCCACAAACTACTTTTACCGTTTTTGGAGACGCTGAGGTGCCGGAAGTTAGTCTCAGAGAACGACGGCTGACGTATATGAGCACTTTCAAATACCACCGGACTGAGCCAGGATCGAACCTGCCAAGTTGGAGTCAGAAGGCCAGCACCTGAATCGTCTCAGCCACTCAGTCCGGTATCCTACATCTACTCTAATCTGTTTTTCATATCCATGCCTTGTTCTATCACTATCATTCTTACCGCCTACACTACTTTTAAATCTAACTGAATAAGTCCTGGGTGTCTTAAGATGTGTCATGTCATTCTTTCCCTTATTCTGGTCAAATTTCGCCAAATCGTCCTCTTCTCACCAATTTGATTCAGTATCTCTCCATTCGTGATTCGACCTATCCATCTCATCTTCAGCATTATCCTGTAACACCACATTTCGAAAGCTTCCATTATTATTCATTTCTGAGCAAGTTATTGTCAATCTTTCACTTCCGTACAATGCCACGCTCCAGATGAAAGACTTCAAAATACATATTTCTAATTCCTATATCATAGTTCGAAGTGAGCAAATTTATTTTCCTAAAAAAGGCCTTCAGATGTGACTAAAATTCCCGACCTGGCTAGAAATCGAGCTCACGGCCCTCTGAACCGATGACCTCGGCGTTAATCAATCTGGCAAGGAGGCAGTATAGTCTACTGTCCAAAATAATACATTATTTTGTTTTTTGAGCCATCGGATGACGGTAAGTCGCAACTATTTAACCCGATTTTCTTTTCTACCTCAGCAACAAGTTCGCAATCGTACGTAGATGTTTTGAATAAAATTCTAGCGGTTCCGTTGTCTATAATGCGATTTCTTTCACCATATTTGTATATATTTCTCCGTTTCAGGCCTATTCAATATCGTATCAGTAGTTGTTAGCTTTCTTGCCTGGCTCTTTGTCTGTTTGTTTGTTCCACCATCACGGGTAAACGACTTCATATTTAGTCTACTCATCTAGAAACGAGTTTCGATATGCCTATCAATTAAAAGTCACTTAATAGCCTGTGGGTTTATAGGAAGACTAAAAGAGTTTATTAAATTCTTGTTTTACACTATTGATTATATCTCTACCAAACTTCATATTTAGAGTCTACTCATCCAAGTGCAGGTTACGATATGAATATGATTTAAAAATCACTGAACAGACTAGGGGTTTATACGAAGACTAGAAGAGGTTTTTTCATTTTCTCTTTCACTATTGATTATATCTCCACCAAACGTCACATTTACAGTCTACTCATCCAGGAGCAGGTTTTGATATGCATGTCATTTAAAATCACTCAATAGACTAGGGGTTTATACGAATACAGAATAGATTTTCCGTTTTCTTACACTATTGATTGTATCTCTACCAAATTTCATATTTAGAGTATACTCATCAAAGAGCAGATTTCAATATGCATATAATTTAAAAAATCACTAAATAAACTGGGTGTTTACAGGAAGACCGGAGGAGGTTCTTTTTTTCATTTTCTCTTCCACAGTCGGTTATATCTCGGCCAATTTTCATATCTATAATCTACTCATCAAGGTGCAGGTTTTGATATGCATATCATTTTGAAACCACTGAACTGACTGGGAGTTTATAGGAAGACCAGAATATTTTTTTCAATTTTCTCTTACGTTATTGATTTTATGTAAAATATATAGACTAAATGTGAAACGTCCCTTCATATTAAATATTTTTTTGTGTACATAATTTCGCTTTGCTCTTCAAATGAAGGTGAAAATTACTATCTTCTACCGGCTTCATGCTCTGCAGCCAGTGAGGGATACCCTCGCAGAACTAGTTATTTGAAGGATCCATGACAGGAGAAAATCAGAGGATGCATCATATTTCTCTCGGCTTTAAAGTTACCCCCACCTGATGTATCTGAACACCGAGGTAACATGAGGTAGAACTTTTCTCTTTGGTGTCTGTCTGTCTGTCTGTCTGTCTGTCTGTCTGTCTGTCTGTCTGTCTGTCTGTCTGTCTGTCTGTCTGTCTGTCTGTCTGTCTGTCTGTCTGTCTGTCTGTCTGTCTGTCTGTCTGTCTGTCTGTCTGTCTGTTCCTAAAAGTGGATAACTGCTGGACTTATTTCAACCAAACTACGTATTTGGACTCTACTCACTCAGGATTGTGTTATCAGGTGCATATGATGTCATGGTAATCACAAGGAGTTGGTATTTATAGGAAGATAATTCCCAAATATTTTCCGTTAGCATTAGGTCTATTAAAAGACTGTATACAACAAACGTTTAAGAGTATGTTATTTCCATTCCTTTATGCCATGTACGTATTTTTCGTACGACGGATAATATCGCGGATGATTACGAAATCTGGATTTTTAGTCCAAGTCCCGTGGGACATGTCACGTATGTCACTTCAAGGTGGGCAATGGGAAAGACTAAAGAGACATTTTACTCTTTTCGATAGGACAGATATTAATGGAGGTATCTCTACAAAAATGTTGCTTGTATGAGGTATGTGTCTTGAACAATCCATAAAATCTTAATTACAACCTGCCGGCAAAACGTTGTAACCCTCAAAATGCAACTTTGTCCATTGATTCAACGTTTCTGCACCCGCACAATCCGTGGCAAAATTTAAACAAAAGAAAAAAAGGCGCTTAACGTTCAAGTTTGCCAACATAACTTCCTACATGCCTCTCTCTGACCGCATACATCGTTTATGCACGGAAACCCAGCATTCTAGAAAAGTGAGGGTTACAACGTTTTTGGCGGCAGGTATTCAACTGTGTTCTATGAAATACGTGTGGAGAAGACAGGCGAATATTTTGAAACTCCTGTGCATACCGTCTGCGAGCTTCGGCTGCATTCCAGCCAGATTCTCCATCGATTAAAATTATGTCTGTGTATTCGTCGTTTTTGAACACACCAGTCATTGTCAATATGTTGACAGTAACTGTAGTTCTACTGCACCCAAAGAGCAGCATACTACTCAGCGTTCGAAAAAAGCTTGCGTTAATCATTTAACGGGTGGCGCTGAGGAAAATGCAGAGAGGCCGTCCGGTTATTATCACTTCATATTCTGACGTAACTAACCTGCAGACAGTTATTGGACTTCCAATTCATCATCAGTACATGCGGGACACTAATATGTAGAATGTATGGCGCTGGCGGACCATCTAGTATATACTGCTGCTCTTATAGCACTTATACTTGAGACGGCTGTAGTAGTTAACAAGTGATATTTTCCAAATGCCTAGTTATATTTCCGCCTCATATGTAGTATATACAGCAAAGCCTCCATAAGACTCTTTCGTTAATAATTAATAATTACACTAACCCGGGTAATACGTGCTTTCTTGCCCGTTTCCTAGACATTTGCTATAGGAAGCCATTATAAAATTACCCTATATGTGGCGCTTTGATCCCGTTTAATAAGTTCCTGATTTTTAGGGAATATTATTCGGTTAATTTTATCAAAGTTCAGAAGAAATGGCAGATTTTACTCCCTCCTCACTAGAGTACCTACAGGCTTGAAGAACCTGGAGCTAAAGGATAGGTAGAATATGGTAACATTCGGACCCCGCAATCATCTTATTTTAATCTCGCCACGAGGAATCTGTAGCGTTTTCAGAGTACACAGATGGACTAATCCTGTTGAGGCGAGCAAACGTCAACTTAGAGTTTCTCGTAAAAAAAGTTATTACAAACCAATATGGAAATCATGGACAAGGAAGTGAGAAAAGAGAGTCCAAAGAATGTCGTTCAGTTTTATTCAATGTACTGAAGCTCGTCTGCGATTATGAAAGTGAAAAGAAAGTGAAAGGACAAAATTAGAAATTTTGCGAAAGCACGATGAAAACTCTAATCTGAACTAGAAAAATGCTCGCTGATTCGTTAGGAATTCCATTGTCTATGTAAAAACGACATTAATAAAATCATGATTCAATCACCGCAGGCGCGACGCCAGAAGGATGTAATAAGGTATCTAGAATATCCTGTTCTGCATTTTATTTAACTACTGCATTTCACTAAATTGATACGTCAGTATAATATCGTCTCCTTTACAGTAAAAAACGCACAAATAGCGTAATTATACTGTTCAGTTTCTCACCGCTTAAAATACGGTACTGGTGGGTTCACGTCTTTTCGAGGTTTTGCTGTGGAATCATCTTTCTATCTGTACTTCTTGAATGTTAACAGTGATATTAAACAGAGATAATAGCACATACGGTTCTCTTTATGTTTAGGCCTTCATCGCTTCCCTCTCTTCCTTTCCCACGAATTCAGAAATTCCAGTATAAAAATCTAGTATCATGTTAATATTCAGAAAGTAGGGAAAATGTATTATGCCTTTAAAACTTAGCCTGTATCTGCATAGAAAGTCTCCATAGTGATAGTTATGGATTTTTCGACCTCAGTTATTCACCATCATCGCTTGTATTTCCCTTATTTCTCACTGTATCGCAAAAGAGTACAGAACGCAAAAGTTAGTAAATAATATTCTAAATAAATTTTCTACTGTTCAATTTTCCCGTAAAACCTACAGTAAGAGAAATACATCGAGTTTTATGTTACAGGCCCTCTCTCAAAAACCCCTTCCGCTTAATTACTTTAAACATCGTATAGTTAAGATCCCAATTGTTCTTAACCTAAACCTACATACGAAGCTTCATGAAAATTCCTTATACGTTTACCGTGATGCTGTAACAAACCGACAAACAGACAAAAATTAAACTGAACGCGACATAGACTATTAGAAAAAGAAACAAAGTCAGAAAGGCGGTGTTTTATATATCATGTTCGGCCAACTGGAAATATTTCCATACTGTAGGCCTATTATCATTGTTAAGGAGCCGACACTCAAAAACATTGCATCTAACCTATCAGAATTTTTACCTCCGAATACCCTATACATAAAGTGCCCGTTCAGTCAAGTAGAGCCATGAACATCCACAGGGATGGACTGTTTGCGAGTCATAACAGATCATGATATACAAAGGGGGTAAGACAATGTTTAACTAAGTCATAAATAAAGAGAAGTGAAAAAGTAAATTTACAGGACCATAATGTATTCAAAAAAAGATGAACACAAACATTGGTTCAAAAACTACCAAATCTCTACTACCACTACACAATAGAAAATTCAATTTAATTCATCATAACAAGATATTTATAACAATTTCGTTGTCGAATACAAAATTGAAACTTAAATTAATGAATTGAATGTTTATTGTCACATTATTAGTCTTAAATCATTACTTGGAATTAAGAAAATTGATGAAATCTTAAATATCACTCCTCAAGTAAACATTTATTATGTTTATTTAATTTAAATGAAGTAAATAATCATAGGTAAAGGTCTAATAATACTGCCTTGAGGAATTCCCCTCTTAATTATTACAGGGTCAGATAAAGCTCCGCCTACTCTAATTCTCTTTTGTCTATTCCAACTGCACTCATTTTTGCCACTAGTCTTCCATGATCCATTCTATAATGACTTAAACATGTCCACGAAAGAAAGAGCAAAATATACATCACAGGATGTTCTAAAACAAATTACACATGGCATCCAATCACTACACAAATTGACACATAACATTCACAATGTACACGTCATTTAATAAATTTGACTAAATATTTATAGCTCATTATTACTGTTATGAACAGATATGGCGTCAAAACTAGTCTAGGATGAAACAGATGTTCAAGAGAAATATAAAATACTGATCACATCATCCAACTAATGTGTGACTGAAATAAAAATAACTCAAATAAATCTAAACCAATCATGATGTTTTTAAAAATAATCTCCAACAGAGAGAAATCTCTAATTCCACTTCTTTATACATATCATTGTTATATATAAGAAAACGTAAAGGTCTAATAATACTGTACCGTACCCAGGGGTAAATACCCTCTAGGACGATGCCTCCATTCCTGTATGAACATCCGACTAACTCAGGGTTGGGCAGAGTGTGGGTTGGTTGTCGATTGGGTCAGGATAAAAAGTCGAAGTTCTACACTAAAATAGCAATCAATGACAGGAAATGGAGGTATAACACGAATGAGAAACAATCATAGGGGGTAAGATGGATTAATTAATAAATATCCCCGATCAAATCACACGAAAATAATTGAATCAAGAAAAAGTAATAATTTATAAAAAAATGAACTCAAAGTATAGAAAATAAGTCGAAATTAGAAACGTTAATACAATGATTATACAAATTTGACATTAAAGAAAAGCAAGTTCAACAAAGAACATTTATATAAATCAAAACTGAGTTTCTTCTTGTAGGCCAATGTTTATGTTGTATGGCAACAAGTGTAAGCAAACACTGCCATGTGGTATTTCCGTATGGAGTTTCACACTATCGCATCCCAACGATACGGTTTCAAAGTTAAGTTAATCCCGAGAGTCGCCGAAATTACAATTAAATAAAAGTTACATTATACAGAAAAGTTACGACGAAAAGAAAAATAATTAAGACGCAATAGACGCTATGTAATTTATGCAAAATACTAGGGGCAAAACCTACACTATATTTACAACAATTCAAATAATCAAACTAAACATATATATACATCGGATATCGAGTAAAGTCTTAAATGCTACACTGATTCTAATGTGAATCCCGGTTCACAGCAAAAGATCTAGACAGAACTAGATAAACCAACAATACTTCAGCACTCGGGCTGTTCCCTTTAAAAACCACGGACAAGGTATACAATCACAAATAATAATGTAAAAACATCATCCTGTAAGGGAAAAACATAATAATAACCCTTGATATCATGAAGAAAGCAATGGGCAACATTGCCTCCTTCTGCTGCGTTTGAGCGCTCAACAGCGCGGTCATCCGTCATGTACTTCCGGGTAGATTACGAGCTGTAAAGAAATGTTGAACTCCACTATGCTAAAGATTGGTTTTTGTCTCCCGAGGCCGCCACAAAGAAATACTGTCTCCTTCGCACATACAGATAAACACAGGCCAGGAATCAGCTTGTCATGAGATAACGCCTTTCATCAGCTACACGGAAACTCACGTATATCCATTCCTTCTTAGCATGCTTGGGCCATTTAACAACATCAGACTCAATAGTCTGGAATTAACACTGTCCATTCTGATCACAATATACACTCAGAAGACACTAGGCAGGCACACACATCTGCATAATACTCTTTATCTTGTCAGGCATACAATCAGCCTGCACCAATACATTATAATTCAGCATGCAATTATTCTCTCATTATTCCTCATGAATCCCACTGGCCTTTCCACATAATGAGACACAGTTCGAGTCCTTGGCAGACCATCAGGCAAACAGAATCCAACTTAACTTCAAAGATCTTATTTTAACAACGACGTTCTGCAGCTCCTTCTGGCAGCTTCTGTAAAATCATGCATCATGCAAAATAGCTATACCTGTCTCTCTGAATAACCGAAATAAAATAAACTCATACGTGTTTAACGTTGTATAAAAATGAACCTGTCGATCTAGCCCTTCTAGCATATATTTAAGGAAAACTCGGAATATCCTACGCTAAGTAATATACACAAATAAACAACAACTGATCCTATCAATCCCTCATTTTCCCAAACATCTAATCATAAAGCAAAATGAAAATAAAATAAACATGCATTATTCTCGTATCCGAAACTATCATAGTAACAAAGTTAAACAAACACATGCCGTCAGGCTTACTTTACATGAAAATAAAAATTCTATCTACACTGCCCTAGTACCTTAATATAACTTACATATCATGCCATAAATATCACATGCGCCTTACTTTATATTACATGACTCTCGGGAAACCAGGATAGCAGCTTACATCCCCACTGATTTAGGGGTCTACTCCATGTTAATCACAGCATTAACATGTGTGAATGCACTTCCTTCCTCTGCAGGTGTATCCATCATCTTGCTGGAAAATAATTCACTGGAACACAGAAGATTATAGTTGATAATCTCTTCGCTGCTTAATGCTGCGAGCCGAAATACCCTTTCTCTTTTTACCAGATCAGCTAAACACACTGATTCACATATATATTACACACTTCACTTAAAGGGTAAAAATACAGTTTAACAAGCAGCCCACGGTTCGGTACGGAAGTTCCACGCGAAACGCGCCCGTCGCGAAATAGTGAAACAATAGCACGTTTCCACTACACTTGTTACTCAGCGGTCACTACACCGTCTTTATCAATTGAAAGTAAACTCTGCCAAAATTATACTATTTCATTTACTCAAGTACAGTAAAATATTGCGACTGCACAATTTAAAGTATCAATGAGAACCAGTTACTGTTACTGGAGTAGCACCACGTTAATCACGATCACCAGTCACAGAGTTAATGCATCCGCACTGTTCAAATCTTTACCACAGAGATACAGAGTTAGTGCATCCGCACTGTTCAAATTTTTACCACGGAATGACGCTCTCCAGAGCTAAGGGTTACTGAGGAGGCTTCGGTGACGCCAATAATGCTGGGGTTCCCGGGTGTCTGAACCAACCACCAATCAGAGAGTTCGTCATATATGATGACATAATACTTATTATGATATATTTACAAAACACAGCTCAAACACTAGCAAATCTCTTCCACCAATTTTTATAATACATTTCCAAATATATCTAGCTTCAGAAACTGTGGAAAACCGATTACCTACAGAAACTGACATTATCCACAGAGCACGTTGGTCATCCTGGAATTAATATTTGGCGCGGGGTAGCCTCCAGGTTTGCCAAATCCTTAAGTTCCCATTGGCTGAAATATCTTGCTTGGTCAGCATCTAATACACGTGTCGATCCTCACCAGCGCTTGGGTACGCTATCCTTTCTCACGGTCATACGGAAATATGAAGCAATTTCCAGCGACTTACTGTCTTGCTCAACATCCGGTATCAACTATCTTGGGATACGATGCTTTAACATGTTAGACTGTAACTCTTATGAATAAATTTTACATATTTGGTCAAATAATATTCCAATTGTTATTATGGGCCGGCAGGATACGGCTCAATATTGCCTTGAGGAATTCCCCTCTTAATTATTACAGGGTCAGATAAAGTTCCGCCTACTCTAATTCTCTTTTGTCTATTCCAACTGCACTCATTTTTGCCAGTAGTCTTCCACGATCCACCCTGTAAAATGCTTTAGACAGGTCAATCGCGATACAGTCCATTTGACCTCCTGAATCCAAGATATCTGCTATACCTTGCTGGAATCCTACAAGTTGTGCTTCAGTAGAATAACCTTTCTTAAACACTAACTGCCTTCTATCAAACCAGTTATTAATTTCGCAAACATGTCTAATATAATCAGAAAGAATGTCTTCCCAAAGCTTACATGCAACGCATGTCAAACTTACTGGCCTGTAATTTTCAGCTTTATGACCATCAGCCTTTCCTTTATACACAGGGGCACTATAGCAACTATCCATTCATTTCGTATAGCACCTTCATGCAAACAATAATCAAATAATTACTTTAGATATTATACTATATCCCAACCCATTGTCTTTAGTAGGCCTATATCACCAAAACTCTTATCAATTCCAGATGCTTTTCTAGTTTTCAACTTTTGTATCTTATTGTAAATGTCATTGTTATCATACGCAAATTTTAATACTTCTTTAGTAATAGTCACCTCCTCTATATGGACATTATCCTTGTAACCAACAATCTTTACATACTGCTGACTGAATACTTCCGCCTTTTGAGGATCCTCACATACACACTCCCCTTGTTCATTAATGATTCCTGGAATGTCCTTCTTGGAACCTGTTTCAGCCGTAAAGTACCTATACATACCCTTCCATTTTTCACTAAAATTTGTATGACTGCCAATTATGTTTGCCACGATGTTATCCTTAGCTGACTTCTTTGTTAGATTCAGTTTCCTGGTAAGTTCTTTCAACTTCACCTTACTTCCACAGCCATTTCTAACTCTATTTCTTTCCAATCTGTACCTCCTTCTTAGTCTCTTTACTTCTCTATACTAATAAGGTGAGTCTTTACCATTCCTCGCCACATTTAAAGGTACAAACTTGTTTTCACATTCCTCAACAATTGCTTTAAACCCATCCCAGAGTCTGATTACATTTTTATTTGTTTTCCACCGATCATAGTTACTTTTTAAAGACTCCCTCATGCCTACTTTATCAACCATATGTTACTGCCTAATTGCCCTACTTTTAAGACCTTCCTTTCTATCACATTTATTTTTAACTTCGACAAAAACAGTTTCATGAACACTAATACCATCTATTTTTTTCGGTTTCCCTATAGAGCGCATTTAGTTTTACCAACACCACGTCCAGGATATTCTTCCTTCTAGTTGGTTCCATCACTTTCTGAATCAGCTGTTCTTCCCACATTAGTTTATTTGACATTTGTTGGTCATGCTTCCTATAGTTCGCATTACCTTCCCTATTGACATTTGGTAAATTTGGTAATTTGAATATTTGTTGCAATGTAATTACAACGATATTAATAAGTTATAAATTACCATTTTCTTCGTACTTCTCTTCCTGTGCGAATGCACATGCTATAAATTTCCTTTTCATGTTAATGTTTTTTACTGATGCGAAAACACAACAAACTGCGGTGTATATATCCGTATCACCCAGTTCATGTCACTGGAAATTGAAATACAATTGCAATGTTAGACTAATCCCTACTTATATACGCATAATTACGTAATTATTTGATGATTGAAACGTACTACTGGTCGTGTATATCGACAGCAGTTTATTTCAACTCGCTTTGTGGCACTTCTCCTATCACGATACATGGTCCATGGCTCAAGACTGTATTTGCTGTAAGTTTGTCCTGGAGAGGGTTTTCTTAACGTGCCAGCAAATTAACTGCGATAGGTACCATAAACTTCATGACTCAATTGCTCACTGATTGATAGGGGATTCAGTCCCGCATAGGAGTCGAGCACCCAACCAGCTACGCTACCCAGCCAGCAAATAAAATATCCCATCCATTTCTTGCGTACAGAAGGAATTGGTCTTCATTTCACCCAGAACTAGGAGTTTCTTCGAGAATGCCAAGCTCATTATGTAATGGTAGCCCCTTTTTAGGTATAGAAAACGTTAAAATGTATGTCGTACTCTATGTGTGATCGATCAGTTTAACACAGCCAGCAGAACGCGCTGGTGTGTGTCCCTTGGTTCCCCTTCGCGGTTTATAAAATCCAGGCTGTCCGCTGTCTAATCCTTAATTCCTTCGGGAATTAAAATGTCAGTCATTAAACCCCACTGCATATTTTTACATTTCGTTCGTATGGGAGCTATTAGAGACACAGGAATGTTATGTATCGTAACCTAAATGCTTCTCTTACTGTTACACATTTCAAAATGTTTATTTGAATTTCACTGGCACATATCCAATTACGCGCATTTTGAATTTATATATTAGTAAGACAACATAATCTGTAGGTAAATTCAACTGAACGTGACACTGTCAAACGAAAAGGACGTTAAATTGGCGGGGAGGATATTGATATATCTCTTGCAACAACGTAATATAATTATTAACTGCAGATGATCCTGTGCAAACAAAAACCATACTTTCTCTTAATTTGTTGATTTTGCTATGAAACAATGAAATAGGACTGGAAATAGTAAGATCTTCACCGAAACCCCACTAAAAGGTAGATAAAAATGGCGACATAAAAATGTTTAATTCAGTTGACACTTCTTCTTCTTCTTCTTCTTCTTCTTCTTCTTCTTCTTCTTATTCTTCTACTTCTTCGTCTTCCTTACCATGTCCTCATTGAATGTCATCAGGGCGATCTGATTCTTGTTCTCAGCAACTTGGAAAATAATGGGGGTAGGGCCTACTGAGCCCTTACCATACTCGTAGATTCCGTAGCCAAGTTTTCTCCTTCTTCCCCTACTCCTCCTTCCTTCAATTTTATCTCGTATGATAAGCTGATGCATTTGCTGGCGAGATGTAGTGTTTACAGTGCACTATGTCTTCTGGTATGGGCTATATCAAATTTGTTACTTTCACTGACCTGTCTCGGTCTCATCCTTGGCTTTGACAATATGAAAGTGACTGAGGTATGAGTGATGCTAGTAATACCATTGCTTATGCAGCCAGTCCCTGCCCAAACAGGATTGCGATTCCACTCCAATAACCCAATTTCAATATAACTGAGAATTTGTAGAATTTATTGGACAAAGAAATCAGGAAACATGGCATATCAAACAAGGCAGATCATGAGAATGCCCTTATGGTAGAATGGACGAAAAACATCTCCTGAAATACTCCATGTCTCGAAGACTACAAACTCTTGTTGCTAGAAATGCAGTTCCTATAATAACTGCTTGCTGTATCATTAAAAAAAGCAAAGTCATCTCCGTACAGGCCATGAAGGCCCTTGAAGAGGTGGAAGGTAAAGGCTTCCACTACAGTATTCGTAACCTCGGCACGTGATGGGGTAGAGTAGTTAGCTATATGCCCCCAGGAATTAGCATGGTACTCATTTTTGGTGTAGGCTGATTGAACCTCAGAGCCATATACACCTCCGGAAGTGGAAATCTCGTTTCTTAAATTTTACGACTTCCTGACACGGATTCCAACCCACGTCCTTCCGGGCGAACCGAGCACGCCTTTAACACCTTGCCCAGGCAGCCCCTGCTGTCTCATAATAAAAGTAAAGAAAAGCAACTTCGCTTTCTTGGTGTCAAAAAGTACTTGCACACTCACCGAGTCAAGCAGAAGAGGAAGAAGAAAATGTTATTGATTTTATATCCCACTAACTACATTTACGGGATTTTGTCCCGCAGGAGTTCTTTAAGGTGTCAGTAAATCAACCGACACGAGGTAGACATATTTAAGCATATTTGAGCACCATCAAATACCATCCGACTGTACCAGAATCGAATCTGCCAAGTTGGGCTCAGAAGTCCAGCGCTCTTCCGTCCGAACTACTCAGCCCGACACTCACCGAATTAAACACAAAGGATTCACCAAGTAAAAACAGGTGCCCTTAATACTTTGTATGCATTCCTTTTAAGTTTATTTATAATTTGTTATTAAAAGTATACTCAAAACTGGTTCCTCAAATACTTACGGAATAACAGACGAATGCTGCTGTGTACATTTTTTTTTTTTTTTTACTGTACTTGCGAATGACCTAGTACGGTTCAGTCGTTCAATAAAATGGCAACTGGGTGCCCCGGATTTTAATGTAAAGGAATGCATTCCTTCTCAAATTATCAATTTTGGGAAGCATAACGTCACCTGAGCATTACAACGTCCGACTCGTTGGCTGAATGGTCAGCGTACTGGCCTTCGATTCCCGGCCGGGTCGGTGATTTTAACCTTCATTGGTTAAAATTCCCGGCCGGTTCGGGGATTTTAACCTTCATTGGTTAATTTCAATGGCCCGGGGGCAGGGTGTTTGTGCTGTCCCCAACATCCCTGCAACTCACACACCACAGATAACATTATCCTCCACCAGAATAACACGCAGTTACCTACACATGGCAGATGCCGCCCACTCTCATCGGAGGGTCTGCCTTACAAGGGCTGCACTCGGCTAGAAATAGCCACACGAAATTAATTAAGCATAACGACAAGATCCTTTCAAAATGTAAGCTGCAGTTGATTTCCTGACACTTCATCTCCGTCAGATGACCACTTTCATTGAACGCGACATCGTAAAAGACAAATTTGAATATAGAACTAGGTCAATGACAATACTCAAGTGAAGATTAGGAACTAACTAGGCCTATCAGGAAGAAGGGCGTAAAATGTGCGACAGAGGAATTCGGTGGAAAAATGCTCCAGATTCCTGCCCCTAAAATATAGGGTGAGTTGTGCAGCTAGAGAGGGTGGGTGGGTCTTATGATTTATAGTAGAAATCAGAAGGCAAAAGGGTAGCGAGGGTAAAACAGGGGGATGTGGCCATAACTCAAATGACCCTCAGCCTAGCCCTTCTCCGCCACCCCCACCTCTCCTTTCTTTAGCTTCCTCCCTCTCCAATGGGCGAATCAAGAACTGCTACAGATCCATTCATCACCAGCAAACGCATTGCTTTACTTTCCCTGATTTTTTATATGTTATATTTTTATTTTCTATTTAGTTGAGCTGTTGGAGAGCGGTGCCTTTATCTGCACGATACAAGATGTAGTGGCGGGAGTATGTAAACGACATAATTGGATGGCTCTACTGCTGATCGAAGCTGTGAATTCTAGTGGCCTTCTGAGATAAAATACAGTCGAGAGAAGAGCAGTGATCCTCAAACCATTTACACATAAAAAGACACAGGCTTCCCATGTTGTTATGAGACCTAGTGATATCGCCCAGAAGGCTCTAAATTTATTGAACGTCTTTTCTTGTGAGATCGTCCCGAATTCATACTCTGGTCACTCACAGCTACCTTGACCATAGATGACAGAGAATTTGTTAATCTCTCTGACACCCATGACCATCTTCAATGTTCAACTAATGGGTAGGGGACTTGACATTCCCTTCTAAAAAAACGTATCCCCAGGTCGTAAAGGATGAATTATTTTTCCCCCAGTAAATAACATTATCCCCTCCCTTTATTACCGACGGATTCGCAGCAATGTGTGGTACATGAACCATTCTGTTACATGCATTTCTCAGAGTAAGAAATGAAAATGAAAATCCACAGCTTGTTTCCAGTCATTCGACCGGGTCAGGAATGGAATGAATGAAGCCCCCATCTAGCGGCGAGGATAGGAATTGTGCTGGCTGCCGAAGCCTGTCGCACTCCCCTGGGGCAATGATTAATGAATGACAGATGAAATGAAATACTACTGGAGAGTGTTGCTGGAATGAAAGATGACAGGGTAAACCGGAGTACCCGGAGGAAAACCTGTCCCGCCTCCGATTTGTCCAGCACAACTCTCACATGGAGTGACCGGGATTTGAACCACGGAACCCAGCGGTGAGAGGCCGGCGCGCTGCCGCCTGAGCCACGGAGGCTCAGAGTAAGAAGTAATGATAATAATATTAATAATAATAAGAGTGGTAATGACGATTCCGAACTGAGTGGCTCAGACCGTAAAACTCTGGATTTCTGAATTCAAATTGGTGGGTTCGATCTCGACTCAGATCGGTGGTATTTGAAGGTTCTCTAGAACGTCAGCCTCGTGTCGGTAAATTTACCGGTAGATAAAAGAATTCCTGCGGGAGAAAATCCTACACCTCGGCTTCTAAGAAAACCGTAAAAGTTGTTGGTGAGACTTAAGATTATTATTATTATTATTATTATTATTATTATTATTATTATTATTACATGATGACAATAATAATTAATAATATATCAGACAGTTATGACGGCCGGCTCCTTGGCTGAATGGTTAACATCGAGGTTTTCGATTGAGACGGGCCCATGTTCGATTCCCGGCCGGTTCGGGGATTTTAACTGTGTCAAGTTAAATCCTCTTACTCGGAGATTGGATGTTAGTGCTTGTCCCTATATTCCGTACAGCTCTCCACATACACACAACGTATCACCGTAGGAACACGCGATAATGACTACATTCCTCCATATAGGGCTGGTGTCATGTAGAGCGTCCGACCGTAAAACAGCGCCAAGTCAACATGGGCGACTCAGTTCGCACCCGCGATCCCTCCAGTATGTTGGAAAAGTGACAAGTGAGGAAGAAGTAGAAGAAGAAGGTGGTTATGGTATACAGAAATTCTAGTGAGCTGATTTACTTGTATAATGCATCTTTAATGCAAGGGAATGTCAAAAGTAGGTGGGGGCGCTAAATCAAAAGGTTGCGAACCTCTAACCTACATCAACTATATTACCCACAAGTTAAACGAAGCACACCTATGTAATGAAAACCGCTAACAAGAAACGTCTGTCTGTCTGTCTATCTGTCTGTCTGTCTGTCTGTCTGTCTGTCTGTCTGTCTGTCTGTCTGTCTGTCTGTCTGTCTTCATCCCGAAGGCTGATTGATCCCAACACCTCAACTACCAATTGTCAGGTAGGCCACTCTGAAGAGGCGTACTAGGAAAGTGAAAGGTGAGGAAGCTTCTTGTAACTTTGCTTACCTATCCAGAAGAGGCTATTGCACAGCCTATCCGTCTACCTAACCCATTGGACTGCACAAACTAACCGACTCTATGAGCAACACCTCACTACCATTCATCATGAAGACTGGTTACATAGGAATGGCATTGCTGATAACTGTCATCTTCATACTGTGAAAATGAAAACCTACAACCTGTTTTCCAGTCACTGACCGGGTCAGGGATGTAATGAATGAACCATATATAGGCTATTATTACAATGGGGTCGCAACTCCCAAGGTGATTATTAATGACTGATAAATGCTGTGAAATGATAATGGATAGTGTTGCTGGAATGAAAGATGACAGGGAAAACCGGAGTACCCGGAGAAAAACCTGTCCCGCCTCCCCTTTGTCCAGCGCAAATCTCACATGGTGTGACCGGGATTTGAACCACGGTATCCAGCGATGAGAGGCCGACGCGCTGCCGTCTGAGCCACGGAGGCTCCTTCATACTGTAAAAACAAATTATGATAATGAAGAAGAAGAGGAGTTATGTCAAAGGATAACATCCCATGGAGTCTAGAATAAGTAATAGACGTGTTTTCCTTTCCTCTATACATTATCTCTCTCTTTAGTGGTGCCGGCCGCGTGGTGTAGGGGTAGCGTGCCTGCCTCTTACCCGGAGGCCCCGGGTTCGATTCCCGGCCAGGTGAGGGAATTTTACCTGGGCCTGAGGGCTGGTTCGTGGTCCACTCAGCCTACGTGATTAGAATTGAGGAGCTATCTGACGGTGAGATATGGGCTCCTGTCTAGAAAGCTAAGAATAACGGCCGAGAGGATTCGTCGTGCTGACCACAAGACACCTGGTAATCTGCAGGCCTTCGGGCTGAGCAGCGGTCGCTTGGTAGGCCATAGCCCTTCGCAGCTGCTGTTTTCGTTTGGTTTGGTTTGGCTTGGTTTGGTTTGCTTTGGCTTGGTTTGGTTTGATTTGGTCAGGAGTTCTTTAATGAGTTGAAATATTCAATTGCACGGAGTTATCGTACTTAAGCACCCTCAAACGACGCCAGTTTCATCTGGAATCGAACTTTCAATCTTGAGAACAAAAGTCAACTTCTCTTAACGACTATCTCAATGAGGTTGGCAGAGTTTCTGTTAACATGCTCAGCTTTAAAGCAGGGAGTTCTTTCATTCAAAGATGAGTAATTCTTGAGATGTAGAACTAATGACCTGGGGATCTATACATGTATGATGAACAAATATTAGGTGATCTCCGTTGTAATTCCCGGTTTATCGTCATTCTCGAATGATTTAACGTAGTGGGGTAGAACAAAAGTGCTTCCCTTTTTTTCTTCGTCGTCGCACAGACACTGAAGGGTGAAGTGGGGGAGTTGTAGAGATTTCAGATTTTCTAATACTCGAGGTGGCAAGTGGCCACATAGGTGTCATAAATCACACAGCTCGACCTGAAAAAAGGCAAGGCGAAACGGACACATTATTATTGCCTTACCACACACCGCGCCCGCCACTTTGCAAGAAAATGAAATAGTGGCTTAGACCTGCCGCAAAAACGTTCCATGGGAGAGGATTCGTATCAGTACAGCTCTAAAGAGAGGGTTGGACTTGCAGGGTGATAGAATTAAACAATCAAAAAAAAAAACAAATAAGAATTAGAGGGAGACTTCAGAAAGATGTTTAAGATTCACTATAAGATATAGATTTCAGGAACATACATACATATACTGCAAATTTATAGACTCTTATGCCTTTCAACGTTCTGTCTAAAGGTCACAGTAATAAGGAGACAGTCCTGTGAGACTGGAGGATGTTATAGATATACGAAGGTTAGCCACGTGAATTACCGACAATGATAAATATTGACTCCGTTTCTGGCACTAGATATTCAAGTGATTGATGCGATGCATTCCAAACCAGAGTGATGAACACTGAAATGTAAGAAAAAGCAGGACACTACATTTACTCTCTGAATTATGAGCAATTCCTTTTTGTATGTAAACGTCGAACTCGTACCTGAAGGATTTAGGCTAGAGCAGGAAAGGAGAGGGTGAATTTGGAAGGTAACGGCAGTGACCTTTATTAAGACACAGACCAGCATATATCTGATTTGAAAATTTGAAACCAAGGAAAACATATACTGGGCTACTAACGCTGGAGCTCAAACCCATGACCAGTAACCCTTAGACAACTCATTCAGTAATTTTCTCTAGATTTCAAAAAAAAAAACAGAGGATAAAGCTAACCTAGATACGAAGTTGTCCACACCTCCCTCAACTTCAATCAATAAGCGAGGCTGCCATCTCGATCTGTCCCCTCGAACAACATAAGGTTACATCAACAGCCTTGAATGAGTAAAAAAGAAATGCTCTGCTATTTCGATAGACTACACGATTCATAGGGACTTTAACAGAAAATATGCCCTAGAAGTGGCTTCAGAACATAGCTTCACTTATTCCTTTACCAGCTGTCTGACACGAGCTGAAAATGTGGTCGTCTGCGGATGGATTAACTGATTCCTCTAAAACTATCAACTTATCTGTATATATAAAACTAGCAAGATACCCGCGCTTCGCTACGGTATTATACTGAAATTTATAATTGAATGCTTATCGTTTTATATATATCCCACCGATATTCGCGATCTGTCTCGTTTTCTGAGAGATTCCGCCAAAATTCGCGATCTGCCTCGTTTTCTGAGAGATTACGGCAGCGTTCGTCCCATTTTTCAATCTTTCCTCCAGCAATCGATTTCATACTTCCCGGGATAGGTCCAGGTATTCCACCCGGTCAGTTGGGTCCCTAAATCTTTGCCATTTTTTCCTATAAGCATTTTTAATGTGGATCAAATCCTTGAGGAGATCCGGCGTGTTGTCGTCTTGGGTGCCTTGGCGGTACTGAACCTCTACTTGGCGGTAAATTACATCTACTGCCGTTGTCATTGATGACAGTATGACCAGCACAATTGTCGCCCGTAGGCAAGTGCGCAGGACTTCTGGCGATACGAATGACATACTACCGTGCATTGACCTTATTAAAGAGGTGAACAATTGCACGGTCAATCATATATCTATCGTTTATTTCAAATATGTTTAAATTTTTGTTTATATGCCAGAAGAAGCTACAGTAATCTAAGAAGGTTCTCCAAAGGAAAAGATGGCTCTTCAAAACGAACCCAGGAGAGATTAAAAATGATGGGCTTATGATCAGAATAAGTACATTGAAAGTCCACAGCCTGTTTCCAGTCATTCAACCGGGTCAGGAATGGAATGAATAAGCCTTTCCGAAGCCTGTCGCACTCCACTGGGGCAATGATTAAATGAATGACAAATGAAATGAAATGATATTGGAGAGTGTTGCTGGAATGAATGATGACGGGGAAAACCGGAGTACCCGGAGAAAATCCTGTCCCGCCTCCGCTTTGTCCAGCACAAATTTCACATGGAGTGACCGGGATTTGAACCACGAAACCCAGCGGTGAGAAGCCACCGCGCTGCCGCCTGAGCCACGGAGGCTCCTTATAAGTACATTAGGAACAGTAAAATCAATTGGTCTCACGTCCGTTTTCACCCCACCACGATTAAGTTGATTTACCTCCCCCCCCCCAAAAAAAAAGAAAACGTGTTCCTTTATGTTTAAAGGAGATTCCAAATACCAATGTTCTCGTGTGTTACCTTCAGTTTTGAGATATAAGTATTCCCATAAAAATAATTCACTTTTTTCACTTACTTTCACACACCCCGCCCCCTTAAGTGAATTTTCCGGCAAAAAATACTTGTTTCTTTAATAGTAAAGGATCTTCTAAATACCGATTATCTTCAATTTTTGAGATATGTGTCCTCATGAAGCGAATTCAACTCCTTTTCACACTCGCCCCCAAAAATGATTCTCCGCCCCCCCCCCCAGAAAAACGCGTCGTTTAATTTTTAAAGAAGATCTAAATACCAAACTTCACGTCTATAACAACTTTAGTTTTTATTTGATGTAAGTATCCTCATACAATTAATTCAATACATTTTACGTTTCTGAGATATACTGTAGATATAGTCTTTCTAAAAATTCACCCCAATTTGTCAATCATGTTTAACCCCCATTAATTACATTTTACAAAAACAAAAAAATTAATGTTTCTGTATTTTTAAAGGAGATTCCATATACTAACTGTCTGGTCTGTAATATCTTCAGTTTCTGAGATATAAATATCATAATTAAAGACATTCAACCCCTTATTCACAATTTTCACACATCCTTTTGGATTTTCCGAAAACAAAAAAATACGTGTTCTTTTATTTCTAAAGGAGATTCTAAATATCAATTTTTACATCTGCAAACTTTTGAAGTTTTTAGATATAGATACACTCATTTTTAAAATAACCCCCCTTTTAACCAGCCACTATTTGAATTTTCCAAAAACAAAAAGTACATGTTTCTTTATTTTTAAAGGAGATCCCAAATACCTTTTTTTCAGGTCTGTAACATCCTCAGTTTCTGAGATATAAGTATCCTCATTAAAGGCATTCAACCCCTTTTCCTATGTTATTTATTTTTAAAAGAGATTTTAAATACCAATTTTTACATCTGTAAACTTATAAAGTTTTAAGATGTAGACACACTCATTTTAAAAATTCACCCCCCTTTTCACCCCCCATTAATTGGATTTTCCAAAAACGAAAAATACCTGTTTCTTTATTTTTAAAGAAGATCCCAAATACCAATTTTTAGGTCTGTAATATCTTCAGGTTCTGAAATATAAGTAGTCTCGTTAAAGGCATTCAACCCCTTTTCACCCTTTTCCACCTTTCCTATTGGGATTTTCCGAAAACAAAAAAATTACGTGTTTCTTTATTTTTAAAGGAGATTCTAAACACTAATTTTTACATCTATACACTTTAAAAGTTTTGTGATACAGATACACTCATTTTCAAAATTCACCCCCTTTTCACACCCCCATTAATTGGATTTTCCAAAAACAAAAGAATACTTGTTTCTTTATTTTTAAAGGAGATCCCAAACACCAATTTTCAGGTCTGTAATATTTTCAGTTTCTGAGATATAAGTATCGTCATTGAAGGCATTCAACCCATTTTCACCCCTTTTCACCCCTCCTATTGTGATTTTCCGAAAACAATAAATACGTTTTCCTTTATTTATAATGAAAATTCTAAATACCAATTTTTACATCACTAAACGTTCAAAGTTTTGAGATATTGATACACTCATTTTAATAATTCACCCCCCTTTTCCACCTCCCATTAATTGGATTTTCCAAAAACAAAAAAATACGTGTTTCTTTATTTTTAAAAGAGATCAAGTGTACCAATTTTCAGGTCTGTAATATCTTCAGTTTCTGATATATAAGAACCGGTATCCTGATTAAAGGCATTCAACCCCTTTTTCACCGTTTTTCACCCCTCCTATTGGGATTTTCTGAAAACAAAAGAATACGTGTTTCCTTATTTTTAGAGAAGATCCTAAATACCAATTTTAACATCTAAATCTTTTAAAGTTTTGAGATATAGATACACTCATTTTAAAATTTCAACCCCCTTTTCACCCCCTTAGCGACGGAATATCCAAAAATCCTCTCTTAGCGAGCACCTACATCTTAATATGAATGTATCCACAAAATTTCATTTCTTTATGTCAGTAGTTTTGGCTCGGCGATGATGAATCAGTCAGTCAGTCAGTCAATCAGTCAGTCAGTCAGTCAGGACAAGTTCTTTTATATATATAGATGACATGTCCTGACTGACTGATTCATCATCACTGAGCCAAAACTACTGGACATAAAGAAATGAAATTTTGGGGATACATTTATATTATAGTTAGGGGCCGTATTTTTTGGTAATAGCGATACGCACGAAATTTTTCATATCTTCTTTCTAGCCTATATATGACCTTGTAGGTACCGTACCGTAACGTATTTTAGCTAAATGAACTCGCGAAATATCGCGAAATCTGATTTATTACGCGAATCGCGCAAATAATCACGAAATATACCCCACTTGGTACGAAAAATGCGAAATCGTATCGGAAAAGATCTCCAATAAACGTTCAAATGCTTCTGAGAACTTGACTATAGTCGTTTCCTTCTCACTTGATTTATAGCGCTGTATATTCTCTACACAAATGCACACAAAGCGATGAGCCCTGTGTATCGGAGGTATGTGTATTCAGTTCCGCGATCTCTAAGGCAATCATTAAAAATCGATATCTGTTATCGATTACAGCAAATAGCGTTGTGTTCGTAGCAAGATCGGTTGTAGATACAGCAGTGGGCATTATACTCTTCCGCAGTGAGAGTTCGCCACTTATGAAACTTTATCAGCAAATGTCCAGCATTTAAATACAAAATTGCTGAAAACTAAAGTCACAACAGTTTTTCCGAGGGCCGAGGAATACAACAGTGAAGCCTTCTATGTATTTGATGCTGCAAGAAAGATTCTAATGTGTAAGTACTGTAATGTTCGCATTACGTGAAAACGAAGAGACACGTGCGATAAATACCGGTACTGTAGAGAATCAGATGCACACAAAAAGAAGAAGAATGAAGCAAATGAACATAATTTTAAGCGGCAAATAACAATCGGCGATACTTTACACATCGAAAAGGAGTTGAAAAGTGGTAGAGAGCAATTTGTAATAGACACAACAAAAGCATTCATGTAAACCAGCATTTCTTTAGAAAAACTGGATAATCCTGGCATGAGGACATGGATGAATATAAAAGGAAAGATAAATAATACCTACTTTGTTATAAAATATGACGATATTAGTAGACGATATTG
Source organism: Anabrus simplex (assembly GCF_040414725.1). NCBI lineage: Eukaryota > Metazoa > Arthropoda > Insecta > Orthoptera > Tettigoniidae > Anabrus > Anabrus simplex. The sequence continues at coordinate 525,686,313 of NC_090266.1, forward strand.
TAAATAAATCGCACCGAGCTCGATAGCTGCAGTCGCTTAAGTGCGGCCAGTTTCCAGTAATCGGGAGATAGTGGGTTCGAGCCCTACTGTCGGCAGCCCTGAAAATGGTTTTCCGTGGTTTCCCATTTTTACACCAGGCAAATGCCGGGGCTGTACCTTAATTAAGGCCACGGCCGCTTCCTATCAATTCCTAGGTCTTTCCTATCCCATCGTCGCCGTAAGACATATCTGTGCCGGTGCGACGTAAAGCAAATAGCAAAAAAAAATCGCCTGGTTGAGTTGTAAAAATGTTATTGTATTTACGTCCCAATAACTACTTTTACGGTTTTCGGAGACGCCGAGATGTCGGAATGTTGTCCCACAGGAGTTCTTTACGCGCCAATAAAACTAGTAACACGGGGCTGACGTTTTTGAGCACCGGACTGAGCCAGGATTGAACCTACCAATTTGGGCTCAGAAAGCCAACGCCTTAACTGTCTGAGTTACTCATCCCCGGCCGGGCAGCACCAGCATATCCATAAATATCCTCCAGGGATATATGGCTTTGCAAAATGCAGTGAAAGCACGTCTGTTAAAAGAGAAGAAAGAATACATTGTTAGTGAAGTTTTTGGAGGTTCGATAGAAGACCACAGTAAATTTGCACCAAGTGTTCGCAAGCATTATGGTTTCCGACGTCTAATGTGGTCAGTGAAAGGGGCTGCTTTGTTTACAAAAATATACTTTCTGACTGTCGCACAACTCTGAATCCTGATAATGTTGAAACCATGCGTAGTTTTTACTTTGGAGACAAGTCATTCAAAATGTAAAAACGTGTAGAACCAAACCAAACCCCACGGCACTTAACGCCCTGAAAGGGCCTTGGCCTGCCTAGTGACCGCTGCTCAGCCTGAAGGCCTGCAGATTACGAGGGGTCGTGTGGTCAGCACGACGCATCCTCTCGGCCGTTATTCTGGGCTTTCGAGACCGGGGCCGCCATCTCACCGTCAGATAGCTCCTCAATTCTAATCAGGTAGGCTGAGTGGACCTCGAACCAGCCCTCAGGTCAAGAGAAATATCCCTGACCTGGCCGCGAATCGAACCCGGGTCCCCCTGGCGAGAGGCAGGCACGCAACCCCTACACCACATGACCGGCAAAAAGGTGTAGGCTATGTATAAATTCCTAACTTCCGCCTAACTTCGTTTCGAGGTTTCAGTGATTTATATAGGCCTACCGGTATTTATTTCTATAACATTTTGTATATTTGGTTGTTCTAAGGTTTAATAACAATTTAATACATTACAAGTGTTCACTTTAAAACCCCTAATCACAAAATTAGTTAGATTTACCCCATACCATAAGGAATATTTCACAAGAAACATCGATCAGTATGACAATTTATTTCACGAAATACCTACCGAAATAGTGTTAGTTTTAACACCGAAATCAACAGTTTTATTTCACCAAAAAATAAGGCCCTTAATTATAGTGTATGTGCTGACTAAGGGAGGATTTGGGTTATTCCGTCGCTAAGGGGGTGAAAAGGGGTGTGAATTATTTAAATGAGCATATATATATATCAAAAACTTAAACGTTTACAGACGTAAAAATTAGTACTTAGAATCTCCTTTAAAAGCAAAGAAACACGTATTTTTGTATTCGGAAAATCCCCTAAGGGGGGTGAAAAAAGGTGAAAAAGGTGATGAATACTTTTTATGAGGATACTTATACCTCAAAAACTGAAGATATTACACAGATAAAAATTAGTATTTGGAATCTCCTTTAAAAATTGAGAAATGCGTATTTTTCATTTTTTGGAGTGACAAATGGGGTGATTTTTTAAAAAGACTGTATCTACATTACATTGTACAGTAATTGTTACAAACGTGAAAATTGGTTTTTTGGAATGTCCTGTTAAAGTAAAGAAACACAGATAACTTATTTTCGGAGAATCCACTTAAAGGGAAGTAAACCGAGCCCGATAGCTGCAGTCGCTTAAGTGCGGCCAGTATCCAGTAATCTGGAGATAGTGGGTTCGAGCCCCACTGTCGGAAGCCCTGAAGATGGTTTTCCGTGGTTTCCCATTTTCACACCAGGCAAATGCCGGGGCTGTACCTTAATTAAAGCCACGGTCGCTTCCTTCCACTTCCTAGGCCTCTCCTATCCCATCGTCGCCATAAGACCTATCTGTGTCGGTGCGACGTAAAGCAAATAGCAAAAAAAAGGGGAAGTAAAAAGGGGAGTGAATATTGTTAAAATGAGAATATCTCCAGAACATCTTATAAACTTAACATTTACTGGCGTGAAAAATTGGTATTTCTAATCTTTTAAAAATAAAGAAACACATATTTCTTTTTGTTTTCGGAAAAACCACTTAAGACGGGTGTGAAAAGGACTGAAAAGGGGTTGAATTATTTTTATTGGGATAGTGATACCTCAAAAATTGATCGTGGTACAGACTCGAAAATTGGTATTTGGAATCACCTTTAAAAATAAAGAAGCACGTATATTTCTGTTTTCGGAAAATCTACTAAAGGGGGTGAAGTGAAAAAATAGTTGAATTATTTTTATGAGGATAGTTATACCTCAAAAGCTGAATATGTCACAGACGTGAACATTGGTATTTGGAATCTCCTTTAAAAATAAACAAACATGTATTTTATTTTTTCCGAAAATCCACTTAGGTGGCCTTGGGCATGGGGGAAGGACTGATGAAGGGGTTGAATTCTTTTCATGAGGATACTTATATCTCAAAAACTGAAGATGTTGCAGACGTGTAAATAGGTATTTGGAATCTCTTTTAAAAGTAAATAATTATATTTTTATTTTTTTCGCCTTGTGAGAAGACTTTCTCATATGTATAGTTCTACCTCACATGGTCATCTTAGTCCCGTCCGGCTCCATGGCTAAATGGTTAGTGTGCTGGCCTTTGGTCACAGGGGTCCCGGGTGCGATTCCCGGCAGGGTCGGGAATTTTAACCATGATTGGTTAATTTCGCTGGCACGGGGGCTGGGTGCATGTGTCGTCTTCATAATCATTTCATCCTCATCACGACGCACAGGTCGCCTACGGGTTCAATTCAAAAGACCTGCATCTGGCAAGCCGAACTTGTCCTCGGACACTCCCGGCAGTAAAAGCCATACGCCATTTCATTTCATCTTAGTCCCAAAAGGCAATACCACAAACGTTGTTTACAAATTTCTGTGGTAAATGGAACTCATGTTTTCGGTGAGTTTTCATACTTTAGTGATTTTCAGATAATGTGTTAGTACAGTACCAAGAAACGATTACTTTTAACAAATTACGAAATCCACTCGAGCGAAGCCGCGGGTAACTGCTAGTAAATCATATGTAATATTATATAGAAATAGCCATCAATGGAGATACCTACTGGCCATGGACAGAATTACTACAAATGCACTGGACAATGCACCACAGCCCTCTGCCACCCTTATCAGAAACAGATCGTCCAAGCAGAATTGGCTAATATACCAGCACAGAGGGTAGTCGTGTTTGAATCCGAGAGATTCGCGATTTTAGGCCTATTATCAAGCCAAACCATCTCCGTACAGTTTATGAAATGCCCTTGTAATGGTGGACGATAAAGCTTCCATTATCCGTAAACTCCGCACACACAAGGAAGTTTCGCGAACTGTCTGACTGATGAAGATATAAAATAAAATCTTGTGGAATATCAGGCTGTAATCAATGTTCATCGCACCAATGTTAGCTCTATGCATGTTTATGGTAGGAGACTGAATAGATATTGATATAATCATGAATACGACACGAAACGCAGTCATAAAGTACGATTATCCTATTAATTTTACGTGTCCTTTAAACATGTTTGCGGGTCCTGATGTAGAAATCTGCTAAGCAAATTTCTAAAGACAGTAAACATATTGTATGATTGATGCATTTGGAGTTGAACGACTCTAATGTGCGTATTCTCATTTACTTTTTTTTTTGCTACTGGCTTTACGTCGCACGGACACAAATAGGTCTTATGGCGACGTTGGGACAGGAAAGGGCTAGGAGTGGGAAGGAAGTGGCTGTGGCCTTAATTAAGGTACAGCCCCAGCATTTGCCTGGTGTGAAAATGGGAAACCACGGAAAACCATCTTCAGGGCTGCCGACAGTGGGGTTCGAACCTACTATCTCTCGAATACTGGATACTGGACGCACTTAAGCGACTGCAGCAATCGAGCTCGGTATTGTCATTTACAGTGTAACCGTACAGAAATCAAACTCCAAACCCAAGGTATATATACAATATTCTAATTAAAATATAACTCATAAATATGCGAATCAAATAGTTATAGGACGACTCTAACAATGCATTCAGTGGATAATAAGGAGTATAGTGTGTTGTTGTTGTATAGCATTAATGTATAATATTATAAAGGTTTAAGTCTCCATGTAGAACGGTGAAATCGGTACTCTTCACTTCAACACCACACAGTAACAACACTCCCAACTGGATGCCCGGCAAATGCACACTACATATCGACAACAGCGCCACCTGGCCGTTCTCATATCCTATTTGCGCACTCCCGTTCTCCTGCGACTACGTTGCCACTATTTTATTTGCAGCCCTTGTATCTACCTTAATGTACTGTAGCCGCCTTGTTGGTTTAAGCAAGTGTCCCAGAGATGCGCTTGATGATGGATACCCCGAGAGGTGGTTGGCGGCGGAACCATCCTGCAACCGACTCACCATTGCTTGCAAACCGACATTCCTTGATTGCTATTTTTGTCCTTGTTTTTAATTTTATCTCCAGGCTGCCGACTGCTTCTGAAATGTTTTGTCACGTCCTCACTTGTCCTCGTCCATGATGAAATACTCAACACCATCTGATCTCTGTACAGCATGATACGAGGGTGAGTCAATAAATAAGTCGCAAAACTGAATTGAGGCAAAAACAATCAAAGTAAATTTCTGAAATTTATTTCACTTTTCCACCTATTCGCCCTGTACATTCAGGCACTTATCCCATCTCTTTACAAGTCCTTGAAAGCCAGCAGCAAGGAAGTCCTTTGGTTGCTGTCGCAGCCAACGTGTAACCTCATAGATTACGGCATCATCTGTATCAAAATGACGGCCACCCCAAGGATTTTTAGGGGTCCAAACAGATGAAAATCAATCGCCATACGCCCGTCATTACGGATGAGTTGATCCACACGCTGCAATGTGGTTGCAGTTGACACCTCCGCAGGACGACCAGGACGCTCCCCATCTCTGATGCTTTTCCTTCCATGGTTAAACTTCTGGATCCAATTGAACACAGTTTTACGTGAGAACAGTTTTCACCATAGACGGAATGCATTTCGCGTTGCACTTCTTCTGTGGACAGTCCTTTGGCCCACAAAAATCGCACAACTGCACGCTGTTCTTCTCGTGTACAGTCATGCAACACATGTGCCACTGTGCACTAACAGCCTCTGACTGACTGAGTGCCTGCGAGATGTCGTACGACAAGCATACATATGCTGCCATCTGCTGGCAAACCTTGCGCGCCTAATTTCAAATGGTATAAAGCACACACATGTTTGCGACTTATTTATTGACTCACCCTCGTACACACTAATTCCCGTCAACACTCTTCATAGGGCCGATGACCTTCAATATTATGCCCCTTAAAACAACAAGCATCATCATCAGCAACACTCTTCACATGACGGTAAATACCGGCTCCGCTAACATATTCTGCCACCATAAACTGCATAAACGACGCTGGCAATTTTGGACGAATTTATGGCAAAACCGTAGGCTTATGTAGTCACGTTGCTTACTCACGCACAAACAGTACACTAACATTTTCCTACAATATCAGATTTCTTCCTGGCGTGCGCAGTCATCAATGAACGTATGCACAATTTTCTTTCTTCGAATAACGGCGCTCGCACTAAAGTCATAGTTCCATTTGGGGAAACACCGTAGTCCTACACAAGATGTTCCCTATGGTCAATCGTTTATGAAATATGCCTGTTTTAATTATTAGCTGGAAAGGGGGAAGTTCGTATTTAGGATTCAGTTTGGAGTCAGGTACGTCGTTACTTCGTCAGCGTGTGGAACAATCAATGTGGCAGGGAGAAATTAGGCGCATGGTGGACATTTTGAGGATTTCTTGTATTAGAATGCCGGTACCTCGACATAGCGACAGCTACTCGACATGAGATATGCCAGTGGTGCGCATGCATTACCAATACTCCCCGTACAAATTTGAAAATTCTGTAACTCGTGAACAATCAAACGTAGAGCATATGTTCATAGGGACTGTTTGTGTTGTTTTGGGGTGCATTATCCACCGCCATGCCCCTCTCAAGATACTTCCCACGTGTTTTGCGAACAACCAGTATGTACTGTAGATGACCAAGATTTCATACTACATAATATCTTAGCTTCCATTATAAACAATACAGAAATATTATCTATCTACAACTTATCCCAGTTATTTACGGGGCCGTTGGAACTACCCAGTCTCATTTTGGTATAGGCCGTGAGTTAAAGGTCAGATCATTTCCTACCGCAACGTAATATTTGAGAAGGAAATCTCAACCCAGAAGCGACCGAGATTAGAACTTCAGCCTTCCGGGTACGAAACTAGCAGCTAAGGCACTGAGATAAACATGACCCAATAATAATAATAATAATAATAATAATAATAATAATAATAATAATAATAATAATAATAATAATAATAATAATAATAATAATAACATACATACATTATCACTATAGACTGTTATGCCTTTCAGCGTTCAGTCTGCAAGCCTCTGAGAATTTACTAAACGTCGCCACAATCCTCGATTTGCAACTAGTGTTGTGGCTTCATTTAGTTCTATACCTCTTATCTTTAAATCGTTAGAAACCGAGTCTAACCATCGTCGTCTTGGTCTCCCTCTACTTATCTTACCCTCCATAGGAGAGTCCATTATTCTCCTAGGTAACCTATCCTCCTCCATTCGCCTCACATGACCCCACCACTGAAGCCGGTTTATGGGTACAGCTTCATCCATCGAGTTCATTCCTAAATTAGCCTTTATCTCCTCATTCCGAGTACCCTCCTGCCATTCTTCCCACCTGTTTGTACCAGCAATCATTCTTGCTGCTTTCATGTCTGTTACTTCTAACTTATGAATAAGATATCCTGAGTCCATCCAGCTTTCGCTCCCGTGAAGCAAAGTTGGTCTGAAAACAGACCGATGTAAAGATAGTTTCGTCTGGGAGCTGACTTCCTTCTTACAGAATACTGTTGATCGCAACTGCGAGCTCACTGCATTAGCTTTACTACACCTTGATTCAATCTCACTTACCATATTGCCATCCTGGGAGAACACACAACTTAAATACTTGAAATTATCGACCTGTCCTAGCTTTGTATCACCAATCTGACATTCAATTCTATTGAATTTCTTACCTACTGACATCAATTTAGTCTTCGAGAGGCTAATTTTCATACCATACTCATTGCACCTATTTTCAAGTTCCAGGATATTAGACTGCAGGCTTTCGGCACAGTCTGCCATTAAGACCAAGTCGTCAGCATAGGCCAAACTGCTTACTACATTTCCACCTAGCTGAATCCCTCCCTGCCATTTTATACCTATCAGCAGATGATCCATGTAAACTACGAACAGCAAAGGTGAAAGATTACAGCCTTGTCTAACCCCTGTAAGTACCCTGAACCAATAACTCAGTCTACCATCAATTCTCACTGAAGCCCAATTGTCAACATAAATGCCTTTGATTGATTTTAATAATCTACCCTTAATTCCGTAGTCCCCCATTATAGTGAACATCTTTTCCCTCGGTACCCTGTCATATGCTTTCTCTAGATCTACGAAACAAACACAACTGCCTATTCCTCTCGTAACATTTTTCAATTACCTGGCGCATACTGAAAATCTGATCCTGACAGCCTCTCTGTGGTCTGAAACCACACTGGTTTTCATCTAACTTTCTCTCAACGACTGATCGCACCCTCCCTTCCAAGATGCCAGTGAATACTTTGCCTGGTATACTAATCATTGAGATACCTCGATAGTTGTTGCAATCCTTCCTGTTCCCTTGCTTATAGATAGGTGCAATTACTGCTTTTGTCCAATCTGAAGGTACATTACCAACACTCCACGCTAATTTTACTACTCTATGAAGCCATTTCATCCCTGCCTTCCAACTATACTTCACCATTTCAGGTCTAATTTCATCTATTCCTGCTGCCTTATGACAACGGAGTTTCTTTTCCCATCCTTTCCACTTCCTCAAGCATAATTTCACTAACATCATTTTCCTCCTCCCCATGAGCTTGGCTGTTTGCAACGCCACCAGGATTATTTCCTTTTACATTAAGAAGATGTTCAAAATATTCCCCCCACCTCTCCAATGATTCCCTGGGATCTATTACGAGTTCACCTGAATTACTCAAAACACTGTTCATTTCCTTTTTCCCTCCCTTCCTAAGATTCTTTATTACTGTCCAGAAAGGTTTCCCTGCTGCTTGACCTAGCCTTTCCAGGTTATTACCAAAATCTTCCCATGACTTCTTTTTGGATTCAACAACTATTTGTTTCGCTCTGTTTCTTTCATCTACATACAAATCCCTATCTGCCTCGGCCCTTGTTTGGAGCCATTTCTGATAAGCCTCCTTTTTACGTTTACAGGCTGCTCTCACTTCATCATTCCACTAAGATGTTCGCCCTTTCCCATCTTTACACACAGTTGTTCCTAGGCATTCCCTTGCTGTTTCTACTACAGCATCCCTGTATGCCACCCATTCACTTTCTATATCCTGTACCTGCTTACTGTCTACTGTTCGAAACTTCTCACTAATCATATCCATGTACCTCTGTCTAATTTCCTTGTCCTGGAGATTTTCTACCCTTATTCGTTTGCAGACAGATTTCACTTTCTCTACCCTAGGCCTTGAGATACTTAGTTCACTACAGATCAGATGGTGGTCTGTATCATCGAAAAATCCGCGTAAAACTCGTACATTCCCAACAGATTTCCTGAATTCAAAGTCTGTTAACATATAGACTATTAAGGATCTGGTACCCCTAGCCTCCCATGTGTAGCGGTGATAGCCTTATGCTTGAAGAATGTATTCGTAACAGCTAAACCCATACTAGCACAGAAGTCCAGCAAACGCTTCCCATTCCCATTAGCTTCCATATCTTCCCCACATTTACCAATCACCCTTTCGTATCCTTCAGTTCTATTCCCAACTCTCGCATTGAAATCGCCAATTAGCACTATTCTATCCTTGCTGTTGACCCTGACCACGATGCCACTCAATGCTTCATAAAACTTGTCAACTTCATCCTCATTTGCACCCTCACATGGTGAATACACGGACACAATTCTTGTCCTAATTCGTCCAACTGACAAATCTACCCACATCATTCGCTCATTTACGTACCTAACAGAAACTATGTTGCGTGCAATGGGATTCCTGATAAAGAGCCCTACCCCAGACTCTGCCCTTCCCTTTCTAACACCCGTCAAGTACACTTTATAATCTCCTATCTCTTCCTCATTATCTCCCCTTACCCGAATATCACTTACTCCTAGCACATCCAGATGCATCCTCTTTGCTGACTCAGCCAGTTCTACCTTCTTTTTTCCATAAGCCCCATTAATATTGATAGCTCCCCATCGAATTCCATTTCGTTCGCCAAGTTGTTTCTAAGGAGTCCCTCGCCTGTCAAATGGGAGAGGGACTCCATTACTCCCATAGGTGCGAGGCTTGCTTAAAATGTTCTGAGCTCGGTAAATTCATGAAGCAGGATGCTACCCTACTTGCACATAGTCCAAGTGAGGATCTCTCCTCTAACGGGTTATGGACCACCGGTGATTTGTATAGTCCTAGCCGTCTGAGCACAAGGAGGGCCATGACTCAGAACATCTCCGAGATGCCCACTCCCATTCCATAGCAACTGGTATCCCGACTCTCAGGACCACTTACTAGGCCACTCAGCCGTTGCCCATGGTTCACGAACTAGGACGTGACTACAGTAACCTACAAACATGAACCATAATAATAATAATAATAATAATAATAATAATAATAATAATAATAATAATAATAATAATAATAATAATAATAATAATAGTAATAATAATAATAATAATAATAATAATAATAATAATAATAGCAGTATATGTACATATTTAGCTATTTTAATTATATGTAAATCCTACCCTGATAATCACTGTCGTCTGGAGACAGACCTGCCAGGTCCATTCCATAGCAACTGGTATCCCGACTCTCAGGACCACTTACTAGGCCACTCAGCCGTTGCCCATGGTTCACGAACTAGGACTTACTACAGTAACCCACAAACATGAACCATAATAATAATAATAATAATAATAATAATAATAATAATAATAATAATAATAATAATAATAATAATAATAATAATAATAATAATAATAATAATAATAACAGTATATGTACATATTTAGCTATTTTAATTATATGTAAATCCTACCCTGATGATCACTGTGGTTTGGAGACAGACCTGCCAGGTCGTTACGATTTGCCTTCTACATCACGTATGACTGCAATTGTTCACAAGCTACTTCATTCTATAGCAATGTCTCACTGCAGACAGTCGATTCGGGGGAGAGTTATAGCACTTGTTGATGTAGCAGACCTCTCTGCCTCAGAAACAGGTCGGCAGCACGGTATTCCAGAGACCATTAGGAGAGGATGGTTGCAGTAATACGGGAAAATGTAGATGTAACTCGCTCAGAAAGGTGTCGACTCGAGTCGAGAGTCTTCCCTCCTTGTTTCTGGAATATTTATTTTCTCATGACATCTCCTTTTTTTTTCTTTCCACAATTTGCTATATGTCGCACCGACACAAATAGGTCTTATGGTGTTGCTGGGATAGGAAAGTGCTAGAAGTCGGAATGAAGCGACCGTGGCCTTACCTGGTACGAAAGTGGGAAATCATGGAAAGCCATCTTCAGTGCTGCTGACAATGGGGTTCGAATCCCGCTGTCTCCCGAATGCAAGCTGATAGCTGCGTGACCCAAACCACGCGGTCACTTGTTCGGTCCATGACATCCTCTCAAGTACTAGTTGTTTCATCCGTAAGCTAGCAAAAACCTTCATATACTGGCCCCGTTTACAGTACTTTCATATAAAATGCATTTGTAACTGATTATTTAACAAATAATTTTTAACTCTGTGGGAAGTATCGCTCGCTTGCATGTGTGCTCTCCGAACATAAATCTGTAGATGATCATTAAACTTTTTCTCCGTAAGAATGCCTACCCAGAAGTGGAATTTCTTGAGTATAGTAACGACACGGTATTTCAAAACACATCGTACATGCGTCTTGAATCTACTTAGGTGTATGTTGTAATTTACTTCATTTAATGATTATATTCAAGCGTCTGATACGTCACACAAAAGAATAAGAAAAAGGCTTATCCAATGTGCTTAGCGTTTCTTCGATCACTATTGGTTTCAAGAAACACCGGAATTCCGCTCTGATATGGGACTTTTTTTATCGTCACAATAAATTGGTCTTAATTTCAGTTTTTGCAGTCATGCTGCTTCAGTTTCATTCGGTTGTGAGGCGTGTCATCGGGTAGGTTTATTCTGTTCACGCCGATGTGTAGACAGTATAAAAGTCTATTGTTTTCATCAGTCTCTTTCCGATTGCATCCAAAGTGTATCCCATTTTTTGTAAATGTACCAGCTTCTGCTCGTAGCACATATCAATGTGCCACTGAATCGGCACAACTACAAGTAGTTTTTTTATGTCTGCGTTGGAAACATGAACCAGTCTAATGGCGCTGGCTGACCATTTCATAATTTTTGTCTCCATAATACTTATCCGACATTCTGCGTGTTTTGTAGTTGGCCAACATGCATTACCATAGCGTGCTACAGGACGGATAATGGTGTGATAGATCTTCGATGATTTCCGGTGTTTGCTGATGGCACCTGTAGTCGTTCATCACTGCACCCAAGCTGCATTAATCTTCACGTTCACCTCCTGGAAAAGTTGACCATTGTCAGCAATCATAGGCCCAAGATACAGTGAGTCAAAATGAAGCTCATACACTAGGGTAAAGCTTGCTTATTTGAATTCAACAGAACATTTAATTGTTACTTTATTTTAGTCTTGTTTCCGGTTTAGCAAATACACATTTCTCTACTAAGGTACAAAATAAATCAACTCCTATTTCCTATACTTAAGTAGAAAAGAAATTAATACGTTATACTTAAACACGCATGATACAGGTAAAAGTCAAACTCATACACATCCAGTAGTTCCTTATCGATCTCTAATAACACAATTTTTTAACAAACAGTACATTATAGGATACCCTTCAGCACGTATTACTCCTTCTAAACGGTTGAGTATAGATTGTACAAACATTTCGCAGTAAGATGGATCTATTTTCTCCCCTTCCTCACATAAAGTTATTTTCAGATCACCTTTGCTAGAAATATTGTATTTTCTTATCGCTACCTACATTTATTAATGTCATATATTTTCTATCACATGTCTGGTAACCATGTGACCTTGCCGCGGTGGGGAGGCTTGCGTGTCCCAATGATGCAGATAGCCGAGCCGCAGGTGCAACCATATCGGATGGGTATCTGTTGAGAGACCAGACTAACGAATGGTTCATCGAAAGGGCGGTAGCAGCCTTTCGGTAGTTGCAAGGGCGGCAGTCTGGATGATTGACTGATACGGCCTTGTAATAATACTTAACATGGCTTAGCTGTGTTGATACTGCTACACGGCTGAAAGCAACGGGAAACTACAGCCGTAACTAACTCCCGAGGACATGCAGCTCTCTCTGTATGAATGATGTACTGATGATGGCTTCCTCCCGGGTAAAATATTCCGGAGGTAAACTAGTCCCCCATTCGGATCTCCGGGTGGGGACTACACGAGAGGGGGCGATCATCAGAAAGATGGATACTGACATTCTGCGAGTCGGAGCGTGGAATGTTAGAAGTTTGAATCGTTGTGGTAGGTTAGAGAATCTGAAAAGGGAGATGGATAGGCTAAAGTTAGATGTAGTTGGCATAAGTGAAGTACGTTGGCAGGAAGAACAAGATTTTTGGTCAGGCGACTACCGAATTATCAACACAAAATCAAACAGAGGAAATGCAGGAGTTGGTTTAATAATGAATAAGAAAATAGGGCAGCGCGTAAGCTACTACGACCAGCATAGTGAAAGAATTATTGTCGTCAAGATAGACACCAAACCAATGCCCACCACAATAGTGCAGGTCTATATTGCACCCGTCCACCTCCCGAGTCCCAGACTAGCATTTATCTCAGGGGTGTCGGTTCATTATTTAAATCATCAAATATGAATATAACGGCATAATAGAACACGGGGATGAACGGAGCAACTTAAAATTAAAATGGGGAAGGCTCGATTGTAACTTGAATTTAAGGACTCCATGATAGGACTAGGAAGTGACTGTTACTTTAAAAAGGGCCTCATCTAACTACAATAAAAAGATTATGAGAGTGGTTTCCTTTGAAATAATTTGCCAGAAGGAGCGGTTTATTACGCCATCTGACGTATGAAACTTTGATACACGTGGCAACAATATTTGAATTTACACACATGTTACATATATAAATCACTTGCCATACCGCAAGTGGTATCAATATCTTGCTGCGTTACTTCTGAAATAAAATGACATTTTGGAGGTATAATTTACGGATCGATTCCATTTGAATCGAACCGTTACTCAAGGATATAGCTTCCTTCTATCGGGAGCCCGAGCATAACCCATGTTACGGTCGGCTTCCCGATTCAACTAAGATGACGTACTCCGGCTATATACATTTTTCCGAGACCGGTACTCGGACTGGGTAATGTTTCTCGTGAATTGAGAAAACTGGATTCCACGGACAGTTCCTATCTTACGATATCCAGCTGATGCCATACCAATGAATTAGCATTTACATTTTATTTACACGTGATCTGAATTGTCACCAGTTAGCCTCAGTAGACTACTGCCACAGATGAGATAACGAGAAGCGGTGGGAAAATACCGTGCCAGTGACCCCCCCTCGCATCGCGAGCGAAGTAAACAAACACGCCAAGTATTACTGTCACATCGTCCCATGCGGAAACCGTACAAAAACGAGGTACCAAATGACTCTAATATTATCATTTTACACTCATATCTTGATTACCACAAACCTTCACCATTTACAACGTTAACACTGTATACTTTAACTTGGATACAACAAATTTCTATCCTAGACCCAAGAATTTAATATATTTACACTATTTAATCTTCGTCCAACTACCGCACAATGGACCTGGACACGTACGACGAGGTGTCAACTTTACGCCCATCGCGATACGCTTGTTTCGTACGGCACTCTTGACGTGTTCATAATATCGGTTCGGTATAGCTAAGTACAGGCTACTACTTCCTTAAAGTACTGTTCGTCACACAGTCTATTATGTACGTACTTATGGTGATATACTTTATACTACTCTCTTGCAGTGTAATTACTTTACGTCACTGATATTCACAAATGACAAACACTGTCCTACGTTAACATTTTCTAATTCCTGTTGCTTTAGCGCGATCACATTTTACAAACACTGGCGGATGCTCGCGCCATTAAATGACTGTACGTCCGTAGAATTCTAAGTTACCGGCGACCAACAGTTCAGCTCCCGATATTCAATTCACGTGTGCTGGCGACCGTCAATTCAGCTCCAACGATTCAAGACAAGTGTGTTGCGAGGATCCCTTGCCCCGTATATATGGATGAAGCCTTTTTCCCGCGGATTCGTTGACGTCATACCCCTTAGGGAGGGGGTGGATTTTTAATATCGGTACTTGCACTCCGAATTGGAAGTTAAAATTTACAGCAAATTAATCCACTCCGCTAGCATATCTGCTGGATAAAATATGAACTCCTGGTGATCACAGATTTAGGAGATATGGGTGGATTTAGCTCCTCACATTTCGCGCCTTCGTAAGCGTCCCTGACAACGTGGTCTTCTTTCAGCCAATGAGATTCAAGCTGTCTGGTTTCCAAGAAATCCGGCCTTCAATTTATTTAATTTGCCAATAAGTATTGATTATTTTTCCATGCGTGACATCTAATAAATCCAGTACACCCATCCGTGTACTCATAATAATTTATTACTGAATATTTTTGTAGTTACGAAAATATCTCATCCCTCATTCCTTAAGATGGTATCACTGAGTCTCCCATCAAATTTTTACTATTGGCCGGCAAGCGGTCACGTGATTTAAATCTCCACCTGCTCGAACTTAGGCTAGCGAACGTACACTCAGCCGCTGTAATTTTCCATGAGGTCACGGAATTTCCGTCCTACCAAAAATATCCCAAGGTATTACTCATGTTGTGAGTTTCCTTTGTATGACTCTCCCCCTTCCTCTTTCTGACCAAGACTTATTTGTGGACTCTTTATTTCCTTGTACGCCAACTAATGATATTCCCTGCTGTGAAGTAGCTAAAAGTTGTCGTGTTGAGCTAATCCGTCAGGCTCCAGTCTGTCGTCCTTCCTTCGCTCTGATTTTGACATTACCTAAACGAAATATTTTCAACGTCCCTTCTGTATTTCAATAAATGTACCATATTATTTTACCGATCAAATCATGATTGACTATGGGCCTAAGTCACTCGGGTTCAATATGCCTACTAGTTCAGCGGATGATGAAGAAATCGAAAGAATATATGAGGAGATAGAAGATTTAATACAATATGTAAAAGGTGACGAGAATCTAATTGTGATGGGAGACTGGAATGCAGTGGTAGGCCAAGGAAGAGAAGGTAGTACAGTAGGAGAATTTGGATTGGGACGAAGGAACGAAAGAGGAAGTCGTCTGGTTGAATTCTGCACTGATCATCATTTAGTCCTTGCCAATACTTGGTTCAAACACCACAAACGACGGCTGTATACGTGGACGAGACCTGGAGACACTGGGAGGTATCAAATAGACTTCATTATGATTAGGCAGAGATTCAGAAACCAGGTGTTGGATTGCAAAACTTTCCCAGGAGCAGACGTGGACTCTGACCACAACTTGTTGGTCATGAAATGCCATCTGAAGTTGAAGAAATTGAAGAAAGGAAAGAATGCAAAAAGATGGGATCTAGACAAGTTGAAAGAAAACAATGTGAGGGATTGTTTCAAGGAACATGTTGCACAAGGACTAAATGAAAAGGCTGAAGGAAACACTATAGAGGAAGAGTGGAGAGTCATGAAAAATGAAGTCAGTAGGGCTGCTGAAGAAATGTTAGGAAGGAAGAAAAGATCAACTAGGAATCAGTGGATAACTCAGGAGATACTAGACCTGATTGATGAACGACGAAAATACAAGAATGCTAGAAATGAAGAGGGCAGAAAAGAATACAGGCGATTAAAGAATGAAGTGGATAGAAAGTGCAAGGCAGCTAAGGAAGAATGGCTGAAGGAGAAATGCAAGGATGTCGAAGGCTGTATGGCCCTGGGAAAGGTAGATGCTGCATACAGGAAAATCAAGGAAACCTTTGGAGAAAGGAAATCTAGGTGTATGAATATTAAGAGCTCAGATGGAAAACCACTTCTAGGGAAAGGAGACAAAGCAGAAAGATGGCAGGAGCATATCCAACAGTTGTATCAAGGTAAAGATGTAGATAATTTGGTTCTGGAACATGAAGAGGCTGTTGATGCTGATGAAATGGGAGACCCAATTTTGAGGTCAGAGTTTGACAGAGCTGTGAGTGACCTCAATAGGAACAAGGCACCTGGAATTGATGACATTCCCTCTGAATTACTGACTGCCTTAGGAGAAACCAGCATGGCAAGGTTATTTCATTTAGTGTGCAAGATGTATGAGACAGGAGAAGTCCCATCCGATTTTCAGCAGAATGTTGTTATACCTATTCCCAAGAAAGCCGGTGCTGACAGGTGTGAAAACTACCGCACCATTAGTTTAGTATCTCATGCCTGCAAAATTTTAACACGTATTATTTACAGAAGAATGGAAAAACAAGTTGAAGCTGAGTTGGGAGAAGATCAATTTGGCTTCAGAAGAAATGTAGGAACACGTGATGCTATCCTGACTTTACGTCTGATCTTAGAGGATCGAATCAAGAAGGACAAGCCCACGTACATGGCATTCGTAGATCTAGAAAAGGCATTCGATAATGTTGATTCGACCAAGCTATTTATGATTCTGAAGATGATAGGGATCAGATACCGAGAACGAAGAATTATCTACAATCTGTATAAAAATCAGTCTGCAGTGATAAGAATCGAGGGCTTTGAAAAAGAAGCAGCAATCCATAAAGGAGTAAGGCAAGGCTGCAGTTTGTCCCCTCTCCTTTTCAATGTTTACATGGAACAGGCAGTAAAGGAAATCAAAGAGAAATTTGGAAAGGGAATCACAGTCCAAGGAGAGGAAATCAAAACCTTGAGATTTGCCGATGATATTGTTATTTTATCTGAGACTGCAGAAGATCTCGAGAAGTTGCTGAATGGTATGGATGAAGTCTTGGGTAAGGAGTACAAGATGAAAATAAATAAGTCCAAAACAAAAGTAATGGAGTGCAGTCGAACGAAGGCAGGTGATGCAGGAAATATTAGATTAGGAAATGAAGTCTTAAAGGAAGTAGATGAATATTGTTACTTGGGTAGTAAAATAACTAACGATGGCAGAAGTAAGGAGGACATAAAATGCAGACTAGCACAAGCAAGGAAGAGCTTTCTTAAGAAAAGAAATTTGCTCACTTCAAACATTGATATCGGAATTAGAAAGATGTTTTTGAAGACTTTCGTGTGGAGCGTAGCATTGTATGGAAGTGAAACATGGACGATAACTAGCTCAGAAAGAAAGAGAATAGAAGCTTTTGAAATGTGGTGTTACAGAAGAATGCTGAAGGTGAGATGGATAGATCGAATCACGAATGAAGAGATACTGAATGGAATTGGTGAGAGGAGATCGATTTGGCTAAATGTGACGAGAAGAAGAGATAGAATGATAGGACACATCTTAAGACACCCAGGACGTGTTCAGTTGGTTTTTGAAGGAAGTGCAGGGGGTAGGAACGGTAGGGGTAGGCCAAGATATGAATATGACAAGCAGATTAGAGCAGGTGTAGGATGCAGTAGTTACGTAGAAATGAAAAGGTTAGCACAGGATAGGGTGGCATGGAGGGCTGCATCAAACCAGTCTATGGACTGATGACTCAAACAACAACAACTGTGCAGGTGTCCCGAGTACTTTTGGGCGATTATACAGCAACCATATCCTTACTTCATGAGCTTTGTTCTTCGGGTCGTTATCTTTGTAATATTTAAAGCGATCGAGTATTCCAAGCTTTTGAGCACTAGGTCGTAATTGTTCTTTCATTGTATTTAGACACACATTTTGATCCGTCATCCCATCAACTCTCCTGGTCCATTAGCTGACATGCACTCCTAGACAATTACGCTACCACCGCCATGTTTGACACTTGGAAGTAAACTGCTAGGTTTCATCTCTTCATCTACTTTCCTCCACACAGTAACCTTTCCATCTGATCCGTAGAGATTGTATTTGCTTTCATCTGCAAAAATAACGATCTTTCAGAATTCAAAATATTTTTCTGTATACTCTTGCTAAAAAATTGTTTGTTCCTAGCTATTCTTCGAATAATGTTATTTTTCCTTAGGATAATTCGGATATCTTCTGAATGTACTCCCTTGTTGGTATTGACCCCTATTTACGAGGTCAGCTCAGCGGGCATACGATAGATCGTTCGCTTGCTATCTCAATTCTAGAGGCATTTGAAGGACAAGCGTTGACGATAATACAAAATAAATAATTTAAAAACAGGCTTGACATTTATTTTGAGATATGCACATATAATAAAATTTAACAAAAATAAGCTTTTGCTGGACGTTGTCTTATAAATTCACGAATTTTTGCCATTTTCGAATAAATGAAAACCTACAACCTGTTTTCCAGTCAATGAGCGGGTCAGAGATAGGATGAATTAAGCCCCCAACTTGCGACGAGGATAGGAATTGTGCCGGCTGCCGAGGCCTGTCCCACTCCTCTGGGGAAATGATTAATGGCTAACAGATGATATGAAATGATAGTGGAGTCTGTTGCTGGAATGAAAGATGACAGGGAAAACTGCGGTACCAGGAGAAAACCCTGTCCCGCTTCTGCTTTGTCCAGCCAAATCACACATGGAGTGACCGGAATTTGAACCACGGTATTCAGCGGTGAGAGGCCGGCGCACTGCCGCCTGAGCCACGGAGGCTACAGTTGTTGAATAAATATAGGCCTATAAATAAATTCCATTGCTGGATTGACGCTGTCATATCTGGACTATTCTGTAAAAGAATAAATTAAAAAATAACCTCTTATGGCTACGCAAAAATGAAAATAAATGGATGAACTCCATCCTAATAACATCCAAAAATAATCTGTGATATCTTAAAGCATCATAGCAGCTGCATAATCTGCTGCTAAATCTAATCTGCACAATACTTTACATTTTACACTCGAATCTACCTCGAATGAGGATAGTTTCTCACTAACACAGGTTCTGATTATTAATTAGCAAATGTGAATCGTAATATCCTTAGGGAATTATTATGTGAATGTTTAGAGTCGATTACTGCATTACAAAAATTTGATAAACGTTAGTTACATTTAGCGTTGCATTACTTTCACATACATTCGATTTTCCTTGTTTTTACTTGCTTACTCAGAAAATGTATCGATCTTGCTCAAATCATATTAAATCACTTTAGCACTGAATTAAATCTATCACAAATCTTTGCTTTGAGAATGAAACAACACTCCACAATAAATGAACGAAAGCGCAGACAACGCTGTAATAATCTGTTCCACCGTGATGAACACGTGGTCAGGTTAAGAAGCACATTTCAAAATAAATAGCACAGAAAAATTTTGCTAACTACAATAACATCATTCCATGCACACAGGATACTCGAAATTTATCTACAATCTTATCCTCGAATCCTAGGCTTTATTTTTATCCATGATTATTATGGGAATAGAAGTTTGAATGGTGTTGACTGATGACCAGTTAAATTCAACACACTCAACATCTAACGTGACTTGTGACTGAACAAGAATCATCACTTAATTGAACATTGCTCCTACATTACGACGTCGATATATTCAAAATCAATTATATTACTCAGAAGACTGGGTAGAAACAATAACTATGCATATCACCTGGGTTAACATTGACTAATACTCTACCACGTGGCCATTGAGTGTCCATAAATTATCATTATTATTATTGCTATTATTATTATTATTATTATTATTATTATTATTATTATTATTATTATTATTATTATTATTATTATTATTATTATTATTCCTAATGTCGAAATACATTCAACACGTGCTCCACTTTATCGGAATGCATTGTAATCTACTACTAATGATTCCAAAATTCATATAATTGCCCGCAGGCTTACCATTTTCCAGGTACATACAACTATAACTAAGCACAACTTCACATATTCCACACTAGCAAGGTACCCGTGCTTCGCTACGGTATTATACTGAAATTTGTAATTGAATGCTTATTGTTTTAGATATATAATCCGCCGAAATTCGCGGTCTGACACGTTTTCAGCGTGAATCCACCAATATTCCCGATCTGACTCGTTTTCTATTAGATTACGCCACGTTTCCTCCCATTTTTCAATCTTCCTTTCCAGCAACCGATTTCGTACTTCCCGGGCTAGGCTCAGGTATTCTTCCCGGTCAGTTGAGTCCGTAAATCTTTGCCAGACCGTATTTTATTTTAATCATTTTTAATCTGGATAAAATCCTTCAGGAGATCCGGCGTGATGTCATATGGGGTGCCTTGGCGGCACTGAACCCGCGGCCGGATTGCATTCTAAGTCATTACCCGTCCAGGAGCCGTTTCCAGCACATTTGACGACGGTCCGGAACATTATTATTATTATTATTATTATTATTATTATTATTATTAATATTATTATTATTATTATTATTATTATTATTATTATTATTAATAATGTTATTATTATTATTATTATTATTATTATTATTATTATTATTATGTGTTGCTGGGATGAATGATGACAGGGAAAACCGGAGTATCCGGAGAAAAACCTGTCCCGCCTCCGTTTTGTCCAGCACGAATGTCACATGGAGTGACCGGGATTTGAACCACGGAACCCCAGCTGTGAGAGGCCGGCGCGCTGCCGCCTGAGCAACGGAGGATCCTTATAAGTACATTAATAACAGTAAAATCAATTGGTCTCACCTCCTTTTACACGCCACCGCCGTTAGTTTTTACTGCCAACCCCCCCCCCAAATTAAAAGAACGCGTGTTTCTTTATGTTTAAGGGAGATTCCAAACACCAATGTTCACGTCTATTACCTTCAGTTTTGAGATATAAGTATCCCCATAAATATAATTTACTTTTGTCACTTCATTTCAAACTACTCCCCCCCCCCCCACTTAGTGAATTTTCCCGCAAAAAAATACTTGTTTCTTTAATAGTGAAGGATCTTCTAAATACCAATTATCACGACTCTAACTTCTTCACTTTTTGATTTATGTGTCCTCATGAAAGGAATTCAACTCCTTTACACTCCCGCCCCCCATGATGGTTTCCCCCCCAAAACGCGTTTTTCTTCGTTATTAAAGGAGATCCAAATACGAATTTTCACGTCTGTAACAACTTTAGTTTTTATTAGATGTATATATTCTCATACAATTAAAGTCAATTAATTTTTCAATTCTTTCACCCCCTCCCCCCGCTTCGTTGGATTTTCCGAGAATACGTGTTTCTTTACTTTTAAAGCAGATTGCAAATATCAAATTTCACGTCTGTAACATCTTCATTTTTAAGATATCAGTAGCCTAATTAAAAGAATTCAACACCATGTTCAGTCACTTTCACCCCCCCTCCACCCAAGTGGTATTTCCGAAAATTAAAAATACACGTTTCTTTAGGTTTAATAGAGATAAAAATACCATTTTTCACTTCTGTAACATGTTAAGTTTTTTTAGATATACTGTAAAAATTCTCATTTTAAAATTTCACCCTTTTTGGGTTCCCCTTAAGTGGAGTTTCCAAAAACAAATCACCTATGTTTCTTTACATTTACAGGAGATTCCAAACACCCACTTTTTACGTCTGTAACATTTTACGTTTCCAAGATAATCTTTCAAAAATTTACCCCAATTTGTCACTTCTGTTTAACCGCCATTAATAGGATTTTCCAAAAACTAACAAAATACGCGTTTCTTTATTTTTAAAGGAGATCCCATATACAAATTTTCAGTTCTGTAATATCTTCCGTTTCTGAGATATATGTATCCTCATTAAAGGCAGTCAACCCATTTTTCACCCTTTTACACCCCTCCTATTGGGATTTACAGGAAACAAAAAAATACGTGTTCTTTTATTTTTAGAGGAGATTCTAACTACCAATTTTTACATCTGTAAATTTTAAAGTTTTAAGATGTAGACACATTCAATTTAAAAAATTCACCCCCCTTTTCACCCCTCAATATTTGGATTTTCCAAAAACGAAAAAATACGTGTTTCTTTACATTTAAAGTAGATCCCAAATACCAATTTTCAGGTCTGTAATATCTTCAGGTTCTGAAATATAAGTAGCCTCATTAAAGGCATTCAACCCATTATTCGCCCTTTTACACCCCTCCTATTGGGATTTTCCGAAAACAAAAGAATACGTGTTTCTTTATTTTTAAAGGAGATTCTAAATACCAATTTTTACATCTATAAACTGTAACAGTTTTGAGATATAGATACACTCATTTTAAAAAATCACCCCCTTTTCACCCCCCCATTAACTGGATTTTCCAAAAAAAAAAAATACGTGTTTCTTTATTTTGAAAGGAGATCCCAAACACCAATTTTAAGGTCTGTAATATCCTCAGTTTCTGAAATATAAGTAGCCTCATCAAAGGCATACAACCCCTTTTTCACCCCTTTTAACCCCTGCTATTGCGATTTTCCGAAACCAAAAAAATAATTGTTTCTTTATGTTTAATGAAGATTCTAAATACCAATTTTTACATCTGCAAACTTTAAAAGTTTGGAGATATAGATTCACTCATTTTAAAAATTCACCCCCTTTTCACCCTCCCATTAATTGGATTTTCCAAAAACCAAAAAATACGTGTTTCTTTATTTTTAAAAGAGATCAAAAGTACCAATTTTCAGGTCTGTAATATCTTCAGTTTCTGAGATATAAGTACCGGTATCCTGATTGAAGGCATTCAACCCATTTTTCCCCATTTTCACCCTTTTTCACCCCTCCTATTGGGGTTTTCATAAAACAAAAAAATACGTGTATCCTTATTTTAAACGAAGATTCTAAATACCAATTTTTACATCTGTAAACTTTTAAAGTTTTGAGATATAGATACACTCTTTTTAAAATTTCACCCCCCTTTTCACCCCCGTAGCGACGGAATACCAAAAAATCCTCTCTTAGCGAGCACCTACATCTTAATATGAATATATCCCCAAAATTTCATTCATTTATGTCCAGTAGTTTTGGCTCGGCGATGATGAATCAGTCAGTCAGCCAGTCAGTCAGTCAGTCAGTCAGTCAGTCAGTCAGTCAGTCAGTCAGTCAGTCAGGACAAGTTATTTTATATATTGAACCCTTTAGGTCCATATTGAGGGATACCTACCTTCCTTACCTATCAGCAAAGCTCATGAGATCTGTCTCTTGGGTCGTTTCGGGTTCTTCGTCACTTGCTGAGGTAAAGGTAGGGTTCATTAATTCTAATCTATCTACTGGAATGAAAGGTCTATTTAAACGATTCCTATTTATTCAGGGAAATGAAGTAATTTACTATGTCAACGATGTCATAGTCAATTGTGTCCACTGGACACCACAATCATTTTTACATAAATGTCAGAACACTGGTGTGAGACTTTAACGTAATTGCCTGATGGGCATTCTTACTAGAAACCATTGTCTCAATTATTAATCATTTAAGAAAGGAAAGTCTGGAAATCCTTAAATTCGGCTCCATGTGAGACCACATGTACCATCATAGTGATTCGTTATGGTCCAGCCCTCGTAACACGAACTCTGGACTCTGAGTATAATTAAGGCCGTCCAATCGGTGTGTGCCACACAGTGGTTCTACGGCATGGACCCTTAATTGAATCGATGTGACCTGCGTCTATGTCATGGACCGACCTCTAATCTTCTAAGTTACTTTAAAGTCATAGTGGATGGTGACCGCAAGGAAATGATGCTACAATGGCATATGGCCCTAATCTAAGTCACTGAGGTTGATGACCCCCTGACCATCCAAGTTTCTAGGCTGAAGGCTAAACACAATTAAGTTACATCGGTTGATGACCAAAGTTTCCACTTTACTATCCCCAGTACATTCACTGCTCAATCAAGCAAAGTTCAATAATTACAACAATAGCAATGCTCACAAACTTTGTGGCAGAAAAATCCATTTCCTTCGGATATGTCCCTTTAATCTTTACTTTATTTTAATATTCCCCAGACAACAAACTAAAATTTCCAGAATGCATCTCCAAGTTATTCGCTTGATTAAAGTTATTTCAAAATGCGGTTTCACTGAATTTAATAATTTAATAAATTTAAATGATTTAACGAAATATTAACAAACAACAAATTTCATCTCCGCGGACTCTGGTTTCCTCACAAATTTCTACGCAGATGTGATGTGAATTCAATATTGCGATGTTTATCTGGCTGGAAAAGAATTTGTTACATCATTCATGTCCAGCTATATATATCTCGTATCGTGATATCACACTTTAAAATCTAATCTAATCCTAACCGTTTAACACTTGGATATCCTAATAATCTACGTACAAACCAAACAACTCGCCATATAATTACGATGTCATATCTCGTCATTACCATTATGAATTTTGCACACCCCTCACAGACAAATCGATCATCACGACCATCGCTCTATATATCTCGTCATTACCATTATGTAGTCACACCATTGTTCGTCATAGGGCTCACCTGCGACCCTGTCATTTTATTTAGCCATTTTTACATTCATGGCTGTACATATCATTGTGTTTCTTCAGGTTTCCTGGAATAAAGCATAAAAAAAAAGAAAATACCCTTCACTTGATTGCTTGAACGCACACGATGGATTATAATTACTCCCGCACACGAATTACTTAATCACATTAGAATATTTCAGTACTTTGACCGTCCTATCTGATACACTTATTTCTCTCAAGAAAACTATCTCCCCATGGAGTCAAGACTTAGCCACACTGGCTAAAATCCGCAGTCGAACTCAATCTACTTTCGTTGGTTTGATTTCGCAGAGCAGCTCAACAATTTTCGTCCGCTTTGTATCACAAATGCCGGAGAAGGAAGCTTCGTCATGGCGTCCCTTCATATTTATAGCAGTTACCCCCTCTCTTCGGATCTCTCCCTTTGCCGCCAAGAAAATTTCTCTAAATTTTCTGACTTACCTAAACTGTAATTTCAAGAGTTTTGAAAGTGACTACATGCTTGCTACATTTCTGACGGTAGTGTTCATGGACATTTAAAAATTTTACGGGTTCGATTTGTGAGATGATTGACCCCCTTTGATAGGCACTATATTTTTTTTGACTTGGCGTGGTCACGCCGTGTACACGCGCTTTGAAATAGTTCATAAAAATTACTTGAGATTCTTCCGCCGTCGACACGTGTGGTTGACGTCACGTACCCCAGAGCGTGGGACCGAAGGTAATCACCCCCTCGTCACGTGTCAACTCCATGCTATCAAGAATCCAACTTTAAGTTTAATTGTTACATTATGCATAATGTTCTTAGGGCACAAAGGTCATGGGTTCATATTTCCCCCAAGACACGAATTCCTTTCGCGCAGTGACAAGGAATTTCCTTTAAATACTCCAGATGGCGAAATTTCTAATTTTGACGTCTGATGAAACATGACCTTTGAATGTAAATTCCTTTCCTCTCTCTTATGCAGTTGGTCATCTTCTGGTGTACGGATATTAGTTGATGCCTCCAGCTTCCTGGTAGTTCTCCACTGAATTTTCGACTGAGCTATTTATCCCTTCCTCGCCGTCTAAGTCTTCCTCGCTGTCAAAGTCTTCTTCCTCAGAACCTTCCTCAAATTCTCCCTGTTCTATCGAGATTTTCTCTGTAAGATTCCAATACTCCTCAAATGCTCTCAATATCACAGAGTCTGGGACTTGCCTGCATTCCCTACATCGTTTCAGTGGGTCATCCTGCTTTTCTTCGAGCGGTTCCACATCTTGATCCACCACTGATTCAATGAGGTTAACTTCCTGGTCCGCCATATCTTCAGGTTTGCGATAAACCTTCAAGTTGGCTGCATTGAAAATAGCCTCAGAGCGTCCATCTAACGACTGGATTTTATAGGAATTATTTCGGAAACTCTGGATGACTTTAAATGGACCCATATACAACGGTGCAAACTTCGCATAATACTTGTCCTCAGGTTTTGAAAGAGCGGGTTTACGAACAAGCACATATTCGCCTTCTTTCAAGGGCCGATGAAATCTCTTATTTTTGACGCGTCTCAAACGTCGGTCAGCTTGCTGACGAAGATGCCTAGCTGTCTCTTCAATGCGCATCGCTTGAGTCGGCCGTGGGTCGCTCGGACACTTCACCACTGTGTGCCATGGTCTCAAAGGATAAATATCGGAATGAACCACATTTGGGACGCATCCTATAGATTCGTGGATTGTGTTATTCACGCAATCTTCTATGATAGGCAACACATCCATCCATCTCCAATGCTCTTGAGCACAGAAGATCCGACAGAACTTCGCGATGACCTGCATAATTCGCTCTGACGGGTTTCCCTCCGGATGGCGAACTGAACTAAGAATATGTCGAATTTCAAGCCTTTGCAACTCCTGTTTAAATTGAGCTGAGGTAAATTGTGTACCGTGGTCCGTTAACAAAAACATGGGCTTCCCCATAGTTGGAATTATGGTCCTATTTATAGCTCTTAATACCAATTTAGTGTTTGCTTTCTGTAATGGACATAACGATGTGAACTTAGAGAATACGTCCACGGTTACCAAGACGTATCTATTCCCCCTACGTGACTTGGGAAGGACTCCGTAAATATCCATCGCGAACAATTCACGAGGTTTAGCTGGTAAGAGAGGTATCGGTGCCTGTCGAATGAGGTACGGATTCGCCTTAACCCTCTGGCATGTGTCACATGTAATTACAAGGCTTCTCACGTCTTCTCGTAGATGAACCCAGGTGAACGTTTCCTGAAGGGTGGCGGTGACCTTGTCAATCCCACCATGACCGGTTATCCTATGGGCATGCCATATAAGACCCTTCCTAAGTGGTGGTGGTACCACAATTCGAGATTTAGTGTGATCCTTGTCTATGAATTTCAACAAGGTGTTGTCGACAAACAAATAGCTCTCAGCTAGCTTCTCAACTTCTCCACGTCCTGGGTCGTCATGTGGAAGTTCTCCCTTCAACAACGAAATTAACCTGCCACAGAACTGGTCCTGTCGTTGACATTCTGGTAATCGTGTCAGCTCATTTAGAAAGGTTCTATCTTCGTCAGTTAACTCCACGAAGTTCACCTCATGTTCGTTATCGTTTGGGTTTCGACTTAGGGCATCCGCCAGGACATTTGACATTCCTGAACAGTGCTCGATGGTCAGATCAAACTGCTGGATAAACAGTGCCCACCTAGCTACTCTCTCGCTAGCAACTACCGTCTTCATCACAAAGGTCAAGGCCTTGTGATCCGTCCTAATGGTTATAGGGAATCCAAAAATCATCTTTCTCCAGTGCTGTAGTGATTGAACAATTGCAAGCATTTCTAATTCAGTGACACTGTATTTTAGCTCGTGTTTCCTAAGTTTACGGCTAAAGAATGCCAAGTAGTTCTTCTTCTTGGGTTCCTCTCCTTCCTCTTGGTATAAAACTGCACCAATCCCTACGGTGGAAGCATCAGTTTGCAAGATAAAGGCCTTATCGAAATTCGGGTACCCTAGCTTCACACTTCTAGCTAACATCTCCTTAGTATCCCGAAAAGAAATCTCATGTTCCCTAGACCATTTCCATCGATTGTTCTTTACTAGCAAATCTTGCAATGGAGCCACAACCTCCGTATAATTTGGACAATGATCACTGAAAAATTGACTCATACCCAAGAACTGTCGGACGTTCTTTACCTTGATAGGCCTTGGAAAGTTGTCAATTGCCTGCAATTTCACTGGGTTAGGGCGTACTCCTTCACCATCAATGATGTGTCCTAAGAAGAGAACTTCCTCCTGTCCGAAATTTGATTTTTTCAAGTTGATCTTAAAACCAGCCACCCTGAGATTTTCGAGTAGCAACTCGAGATGATGAAGATTTTCCTCGAAATCCTTCGACGAAAGCAATATGTCATCGACATAGCGCGTAGTTATGGCCTTAACCTGTTCGGTGAGGTTGCGATCTAGGGCGCGTATGAGAGCTGCACCGGCGTTTTTTATCCCAAACGCGAGACGGTTAAAAACATACGTGTGCTGGTCATACAGGAATCCAGTAAACAATCTTGACTTCTCATCGAGCATTATATGATGATACGACGAGGTCAGATCAATATTAGTGAAGCGGCGCTTGCCCCTAAACCTCCTAATAACTTCTTTGATGGGAGGAGCTCTATCATTTTCAGGGATTAGTCTGTCATTTACGACCCTTGCATCCAAGCATACCCTCAGGGACCCGTCGGGCTTCTGAACGGTAACTAAGGAATTAACGAATGGTGTATTTGCCTTGGAAATCAACCCACTTTCTTCCATCTCTTTAATAATTTTTCCAGCCTCCTGGCGATGTTTCTCCGGAATGGGATACGGCCTACGTTTGAACGGCTCCCAACTGTTTACAGCCAACACATATTTGAAATTTGGAATGCATCCTGGCTTTGAATCGAATACATCCTGATATTTGAGAAGTAGTTCCCTCAACTTCATCTTCTCTTCCGCCGTCCCTGGGCATTCTGATACTTTCTGATTTATCAAATCTTCTACAGCCTTTCCCAATTCAGTCTCGAGGACATCCCACTCTTCCTGGTTGACCTCTTCTGTTCCCTGTTCTATCTCCTCTTCTGCCTCCTTAGAAACGGTAGTGAAATGGACTTCTTCCTCACACATTCTTCTCCCAGTCTGACCCAATGATTCTTCGTTTAGAGCTATTAATTCCGGCCCGTCATCCTTCCTAAATTTCACCTCTCTCCTTCCTAAATCGATGACGGCATTACTTTCACAAATGAAGTCTGCCCCCAGAATAACATTATAGTGCAGCTTTGAAATTATGACAAAAGAATGCGAAAATGTCATGTCTCCTATCTGCAAATCCAAAAATGTCTGCGTTTTACAAATGGCAGTTTTGTCTGGAATGACTCCTCTAATTTTGATATTTGCTACAGGAATTTCTGGCAATTTCTTCCGAGTAGACAATTCGTTAAAGAAATTTTGTGAAATTAAGCTGATGCTGGCGCCTGTATCCAATAAACAGCTCACCTTAAAGTTGCATATCCTGACATTAATGATTGGTAGCTCTCTTATTTTCCTAACCTCCTGTCTGAGGTGGTCTTCCACTAATTCATCTGGTTGTATAATCCAGGAGTCAATCTGGGCTACTATCCAGCCGTCGCGAGAAACATATTCAGGCTGTGTGTGGGAATCCTGTCTCGTAACCACTACTGGAAATTTGGAGTTTTTTTTCCGCTCATTTGACGAGTTCAGACTTTCGTCGAAATGAGGCGTGTTAGGGTTTAATTCCCTATCCTGGTGGTAGGTCTTTCGGATAGCTCCAGTATGGGACATGTCTTGAGCTCCTACACAGTCAGTGTTGACTTCCCTTCGTTGGATGCTGTCCTTCCATTTGTCCTGTCCGGTACCTGACCTCAGCTCTCTCAAATACTGGTCTCCTTCTCTCCTTCTCTCTTCAGGCCCGTGCCAACGGTCAGAACGTCTGGAATTTTCGTAACCGTCCCCTCTTCTGTTGCCTTCATTCCCGCGTGGGTTCCTTCGTCTTAGATCTGAGTTCCCCTGGTATCGACCCTGGTTTCTTCTCCACTGTTCTCGGCGTCTGTCCCACTCTTCGTGATGGTATCTGGGCTGTTCCCAGTTCTTCCTACCTTGGTATGGCCTGGTGTCGAACCGCCGCCCCTCATTCTCATATCTCGGTGCTCGTGAAACTTCCCTATCTGGCGCGCTCTCCTGGCTGTGATTTACGACATTCACCTGGGGCTCTGAATGCCTGACTATTCGCGGGGCTGATTGATGCGAATGGGTCTGGTCCAGCTGTCGCAATATCAATTCTGCCTGCATCGGGGTTTCGACCTTCGCAGCAATTAATATTCTCTGGATATCCGGTGGGAACTGTTTCTGGATAGCCTGAACCAGTTCTTGCTGACTTGGGGCTGATTCCAGTTCCTTGAACTTAACTAATTGTTCGGTAAAGTAAAGCGAAAATTTCGGCGGTCCTGCTGTGTTATACCGGCGACTATATAACTCTAGCCTTAGGTTCTGCTGAATCTCAGAATTCCAAAATTTGCCCAAAAATGCGGTCTGAAATTCCTCGAACGTGTCAAAGCTATATCGGAAACCTTTGAACCACAGCGACGCAACTCCGTCTAGGTACCGTTCCACAGTCCTTAGTTGCCTCTCTTCAGGTATCCTATTATCGCGAATATACTCTCTAAGTTCTCTAAGAAAACCCTTTGGCGTCTGGGTACCACTGCCATCGAATTTCTTAGGCTGATCTTCCTTAAGACGAATCATGTTTATAACATTAGTGACGTTTTGCCCCTGAGAATGGGTAGAATTGTCAAAGTGTCCGTTCCCTGCAGGATGTATGGGACTACTAGCGTTGCTAGGGCAACTGAACGACATATCTGAGGCGCGGCGAGATTTACTAACCACTTCCTCTATCTTGGCCTGGACTCCTACGATATTGTTCACTAACCCATCCAGTTCTAATTTCTGGGCACTAACTTCCCCCTTAAGACCCTCATGAACAGATGTCAACTCGTCGCTCAGTGTTATGACCTTATCTTGGGTGTCTTTAAGTTGTTTCGATAGGTCTACCCTTGTATCGCCTAGATCTTTTCCTAGTTCCTCAATATCTGCTTGTACCTCCTCAATACTCCTAGCTGTTTCTTCCTGAGTTGTACCTAATTTTCTCATATCCTCTTTATTCATCTGGATTAATTTTAAGTCAATGGCCTCAATACGCTGGCCTACAGTTGCCTTGACGTCTTCGGCTACCTGGTCTACTTTGTCATTTACGACGGCTATCTCTTTACACAACATTTCCTTATGTTCATTCACTGCTGTGAAGACCTTTGACTTATCGTCTTCACGCATGATGTTGAACTTCTCTACCTCTGTCTTCAGATCGGCCTTAAGCTCAGCATGATCTGACATCAACTGCTTATGTAGTTCCCTACTTTCGTTGACGTGCCTATCGAGGTCTCCTCTAATTATGTCCTGATTTTCACTGAGAACACGATGTAGCTCGCGTGTTTCTATGAACTGCTGATTTATTTCATGTTTAAAGTCAACCTGTGCTTTAGTGTTCTGCTCCACCTTCACATTTAAATCACCAATGTCCTTCCTAATATCCCCACTAGCTTCTTTACAACTATCCTGCGTGTCCTGTACGACCTCCTTCATACCTTTTAATTCTACATCTGCACTATCTAATTTATTGTCCACTGTCTCCAGCTTATTATCCACTGTTTCCAACCTTACACTCATAGATTTAATATTCTCACTTAAGTCCTTGATCATTTGGACCAACTGCCCTTGGGCCAATTCTCCCTCCTGCATAAACATACTGTATTTAACAGAAAACGATAGGTCATCGGTGAGCCCGAGACTTCAACGGCGTATAATACGACTACAACGATAAACATCACAACATCCTCCTATCTAACACATCACACTGTTAATGCAATATTCTCTAAAATTTTATTTAATGAAATGTGAAATTCAATGTTCACTCGATCAAAGTGATCAGCCAAAACACTCAAACCAGTATTAAAAAATTTGGGAAATTACACTAACACACTTAAATTATACCTTTCATTCAGTAGATAAATTATTCTCATAGTGGTATCTCCTAGCCTTACTCATCGGGCGTTTATCTATTTCTTCGAGATCATTATCAACTCTGGCGCACGATTTTATCATCCATAATGTGGCATAGCCTCAACATTATTTCTCTTTACCTCTAGTACACGATTTTTCCAAAATATCGTTATCGTTATCGTGACTTAGGTTCCCTCATCGTTATCGTGACTAATGCCCCATCGTTAAGTGACTGATGCCACCACGTTGCAAGCCATTTTAATGAACCCTTTAGGTCCATATTGAGGGATACCTACCTTCCTTACCTATCAGCAAAGCTCATGAGATCTGTCTCTTGGGTCGTTTCGGGTTCTTCGTCACTTTCTGAGGTAAAGGTAGGGTTCATTAATTCTAATCTATCTACTGGAATGAAAGGTCTATTTAAACGATTCCTATTTATTCAGGGAAATGAAGTAATTTACTATGTCAGCGATGTCATAGTCAATTGTGTCCACTGGACACCACAATCATTTTTACATAAATGTCAGAACACTGGTGTGAGACTTTAACGTAATTGCCTGATGGGCATTCTTACTAGAAACCATTGTCTCAATTATTAATCATTTAAGAAAGGAAAGTCTGGAAATCCTTAAATTCGGCTTCCATGTGAGACCACATGTACCATCATAGTGATTCGTTATGGTCCAGCCCTCGTAACACGAACTCTGGACTCTGAGTATAATTAAGGCCGTCCAATCGGTGTGTGCCACACAGTGGTTCTACGGCATGGACCCTTAATTGAATCGATGTGACCTGCGTCTATGTCATGGACCGACCTCTAATCTTCTAAGTTACTTTAAAGTCATAGTGGATGGTGACCGCAAGGAAATGATGCTACAATGGCATATGGCCCTAATCTAAGTCACTGAGGTTGATGACCCCCTGACCATCCAAGTTTCTAGGCTGAAGGCTAAACACAATTAAGTTACATCGGTTGATGACCAAAGTTTCCACTTTACTATCCCCAGCACATTCACTGCTCAATCAATCAAAGTTCAATAATTACAACAATAGCAATGCTCACAAACTTTGTGGCAGAAAAATCCATTTCCTTCGGATATGTCCCTTTAATCTTTACTTTATTTTAATATTCCCCAGACAACAAACTAAAATTTCCAGAATGCATCTCCAAGTTATTCGCTTGATTAAAGTTATTTCAAAATGCGGTTTCACTGAATTTAATAATTTAATAAATTTAAATGATTTAACGAAATATTAACAAACAACAAATTTCATCTCCGCGGACTCTGGTTTCCTCACAAATTTCTACGCAGATGTGATGTGAATTCAATATTGCGATGTTTATCTGGCTGGAAAAGAATTTGTTACATCATTCATGTCCAGCTATATATATCTCGTATCGTGATATCACACTTTAAAATCTAATCTAATCCTAACCGTTTAACACTTGGATATCCTAATAATCTACGTACAAACCAAACAACTCGCCATATAATTACGATGTCATATCTCGTCATTACCATTATGAATTTTGCACACCCCTCACAGACAAATCGATCATCACGACCATCGCTCTATATATCTCGTCATTACCATTATGTAGTCACACCATTGTTCGTCATAGGGCTCACCTGCGACCCTGGCATTTTATTTAGCCATTTTTACATTCATGGCTGTACATATCATTGTGTTTCTTCAGGTTTCCTGGAATAAAGCATAAAAAAAAAAGAAAATACCCTTCACTTGATTGCTTGAACGCACACGATGGATTATAATTACTCCCGCACACGAATTACTTAATCACATTAGAATATTTCAGTACTTTGACCGTCCTATCTGATACACTTATTTCTCTCAAGAAAACTATCTCCCCATGGAGTCAAGACTTAGCCACACTGGCTAAAATCCGCAGTCGAACTCAATCTACTTTCGTTGGTTTGATTTCGCAGAGCAGCTCAACAATTTTCGTCCGCTTTGTATCACAAATGCCGGAGAAGGAAGCTTCGTCATGGCGTCCCTTCATATTTATAGCAGTTACCCCCTCTCTTCGGATCTCTCCCTTTGCCGCCAAGAAAATTTCTCTAAATTTTCTGACTTACCTAAACTGTAATTTCAAGAGTTTTGAAAGTGACTACATGCTTGCTACATTTCTGACGGTAGTGTTCATGGACATTTAAAAATTTTACGGGTTCGATTTGTGAGATGATTGACCCCCTTTGATAGGCACTATATTTTTTTTGACTTGGCGTGGTCACGCCGTGTACACGCGCTTTGAAATAGTTCATAAAAATTACTTGAGATTCTTCCGCCGTCGACACGTGTGGTTGACGTCACGTACCCCAGAGCGTGGGACCGAAGGTAATCACCCCCTCGTCACGTGTCAACTCCATGCTATCAAGAATCCAACTTTAAGTTTAATTGTTACATTATGCATAATGTTCTTAGGGCACAAAGGTCATGGGTTCAATATATAGACTAGCAAGATACCCGTGCTTCGCTACGGTATTATACTGAAATTTATAGTTGAATGCTTATTGTTTTAGATATATAATCCGCCGAAATTCGCGATCTGACTCGTTTTCTGCGAGAATCCACCAAAATTCCCGATCTGACTCGTTTTCTATTATTTTACAGCACGTTTCCTCCCATTTTTCAATCTTCCTTTCCAGCAATGGATTTCGTACTTCCCGGGCTAGGCTCAGGTATTCCTCCTGGTCAGTTGGGTCCGTAAATCTTTGCCATCTTTTCATTTAATCATTTTAATATGGATAAAATCCTTCAGGAGATCCGGCTTGGTGTCATATTGGGTGCCTTGGCGGCACTGAACACGCGGCCGGACTGCATTCTTAGTCATTACCCGTCCAGGAGCCGTTGCCAGCGCGGTCCGCACATTTGACGACGGTCCGGAACATTATTATTATTATTATTATTATTATTATTATTATTATTATGTGTTGCTGGAATGGCTGATGACAGGGAAAACCGGAGTATCCGGAGAAAAACCTGCCCCGCCTCCGTTTTGTCCAGCATGAATGCCACATGGAGTGACCGGGATTTGAACCACGGAACCCAGCTTTGAGAGGCCGGAGCGGTGCCGCCTGAGCAACGGAGGATCCTTATAAGTACATTAATAACAGTAAAATCAATTGGTCTCACCTCGTTCTACACCCCACCACCGTTAAGTTTATTTACCGCCACCCCCCCCCCAAAAAAAAAATTAAAAGAAGGCTTGTTTCTTTATGTTTAAGGGAGATTCCAAACACCAATGTTCACGTCTATTACCTTCAGTTTTGAGATATAAGTATCCCCATAAAAGTAATTTACTTTTTTCACTTCATTTCACACTACTCCCCCCCCCCCTAAGTGAACTTTCCCGAAAAAAATACTTGTTTCTTTAATAGTAAAGGATCTTCTAAATACCAATTATCACGACTCTAACTTCTTCAGTTTTTGATTTATGTGTCCTCATGAAAGGAATTCAACTCCTTTACACTCCCGCCCTCCAAGATGGTTTCCCGCCCAAAACGCGTTTTTCTTTGTTTTTAAAGGAGATCCAAATACGAATTTTCACATCTGTAATAACTTTAGTTTTTATTAGATGTATGTATTCTCATACAATTAAGCCAATTAATTTTTCAATTCTTTCACACACACCCCCCCCCCCCCCGTTTCATTGGATTTTTAGAGAATACGTGTATTTTTACTTTTAAAGCAGATTGAAAATATCAAATTTCACGTCTGTAAAATCTGCATTTTTGATATATCAGTAGCCTAATTAAAAGAATTCAACACCATTTTCAGTCACTTTTACCCCCCCCCCCTCCACCTAGGTGATATTTCCGGAAACAAAAAATGCACGTTTCTTTATGTTTAATAGAGATAAAAAAATACCATTTTTCACTTCTGTAACATGTTAAGTTCTTTAGATATACTGGAAAAATTCTCATTTCAAAATTTCACCCCTTTTGAGTTCCCCTTAAGTGGAGTTTCCAAAAACAAATCACCTATGTTTCTTTACATTTACAGGAGATTCCAAACACCCACTTTTTACGTCTGTAACATTTTACGATTCCAAGATATTCTGTAGATATAGTCTTTCAAAAAATTCACCCCAATTTGTCACTCCTGTTTAACCGCCATTAATTGGATTTTCCAAAAACTAAAAAATACGTGTTTCTTTATTTTTAAAGGAGATCCCATATACAAATTTTCAGTTCTGTAATATCTTTCTTTTCTGAGATATATGTATTCTCATTAAAGGCATTCAACCCATTTTTCCCCCTTTTACACCCCTCCTATTGCGATTCACAGGAAACAAAAAAAAAAATATGTGTTCCTTTATTTTTAGAGGAGATTCTAACTACCAAATTTTACATCTGTAAATTTTAAAGTTTTAGGATGTAGACACACTCATTTTAAAAAATTCACCCCCCCTTTTCACCCCCAATATTTGGATTTTCCAAAAACGAAAAAATACGTGTTTCCTTACTTTTAAAGTAGATCCCAAATACCAATTTTCAAGTCTGTAATATCTTCAGGTTCTGAAATATAAGTAGACTCATGAAAAGCATTCGACCCCTTCTTCAACCTTTTCTTCCCTTCTTATTAGGATTTTCCGAAAACAAAATATAAGTGTTTCTTTATTTTTAAAAGAGATTCTAAATACCAATTTTCACATCTATAACCTTTAAAAGTTTTGAGATATAGATACACTCATTTTAAAATATTACCCCCCTTTTCACCCCCTCCCTTAATTGGATTTTCCAGAAACAAAAAATACGTGTTTCTTTATTTTTAAAGGAGATCCCAAACACCGATTTTCAGGCCTGTAATATCTTCAGTTTCTGAGATATAAGTAGCCTCATTAAAGGCATTCAACCCTTTTTCCACCCCTTTTCACTCCTATTGCGATTTTCCGAAAACAAAAAAATACGTGTTTCTTTATTTTTAATGTTCTAAATACCAATTTTTACATCTGCAAACTTTAAAAGTTTGGAGATATAGATTCACTCATTTTAAAAATTCACCCCCTTTTTACCCTCCCATTAATTGGATTTTCCAAAAACAAAAAAATACGTGTTTCTTTATTTTTAAAAGAGATCAAAAGTACCAATTTTCAGGTCTGTAATATGTTCAGTTTCTGAGATATACGTACCGGTATCCTCATTAAAGGCATTCAACCACTATTTCACCCTTTTTCACCCCTCCCATTGGAATTTTCCGAAAACAAAAAAATACGTGTTTCCTTATTTTTAAAGGAGATTCTAAATACCAATTTTTACATCTGTAAACCTTTAAAGTGTTGAGATATAGATACATTCATTTTAAAATTTCACCCCCTTTTTCACCCCCTTAGAGACGGAATATCCAAAAATCCTCTCTTAGCGAGCACCTACATCTTATTATGAATGTATCCTCAAAATTTCATTTCTTTATGTCAAGTAGTTTTGGCTCGGCGATGATGAATCAGTCAGTCAGTCAGGACAAGTTACTTTATATATATATAGATAACTTGTCCTGACTGACTAACTGACTGATTCATCATCGCCGAGCCAACATTACTGGACAGAAAGAAACTAAATTTTGGTGATACATACTCATTAACATGTAGGTGCTCGCTATGGGACGGTTGTTGGATATTCCGTCGCTAGGGGGTTGAAAAGGGGGGGTGTTTTTAAAATGAGGATATCTATATCTCAAAAATTTAAAAGCTTACAGATGTAAAAATTGGTATTCGGAATCTCCTTGAAAAATAAAGAAACATGTATGTTTTGTTTTCGAAAATCCCGTTAAGGGGGGATGAAAAAAGGGGGAAAACTGGTTGAACACCTATTACGACGAGACATATATCTCAAAAACTGAAGATGTTACAGGAGTGAAAATTGAAATTTGATATCTCCTTTGAAAATAATGAAACACGCATTTTTGTGTTTTTGGATAATCCGATGAATAGGGGGTGATCGTGAGTGATAAACTGAGTGAATTTTTAAGAACAATATATCTGCAAGTTATCTCAGACACGTAACATATTACAGATTTGAAAACTGGTGTTTGGAATTTCCTGTGAAAGTTAAGAAGCATAAATTTTTTTTCGGAAAATCCACCTAAGGGGAACTGGAAAAGGGGTTGAATTATTAAAATTAGCGTATCTGCAGTATATCTCAAAAACTTAACATGTTGCAGACGTTTAAATTGGTATTTGGCTTTTCCTTCAATAATAATTCTTTAGTTTTCGGAAAAACCCTTAACAGGGGGGGGGGGATCGAAAGAATTGAAAAATTAGTTGAATTATTTGTATGAGAATGCACATATATACCAAAAAATCTAAAGATGTTACAAACGTGAAAACTGGTATTTGGAAACTCCTTTAAAAATAAAGAAACACGCATTTGCTGGGGGAATCAACTTGGTAGGGGGGGGGGGGACGAAAACGGAGGTGAATTCCTTTTACGAGGATATACATACATCTATCTCAAAAAGTGTAGATGTTACAGTCGTGATAATTGGTATTCGGAAGCTCTGTTGCAGAAACGGGTACTATGTTTTTTCGGAAAATTCACTTGATTGGGGAGTGTGAAAGGAAGTAAAAAAATGAGTTCTTTTTCTAGAGAAACTTATATCTAAAAACTGAAGGTTACAGACGTGGAAATTGGTATTTGGATTCTCCTTTAAAAATAAAGAAACACGCATTTTTTGTGGGTTGAAACCAACTTAACGGGCGGAGATGGAGTGAAGAGGGATTTGAATTATTTTCATGAGGATACTTATATTTCGAAAACTGAAGATGTTACAGACATGAAAATTTGTATTTGGTATTTACTTTCAAAGTAAAGAAACACGTAATCTTCTGTCTTCGGAAAATCCACTCAAGGGGGTTGAATGAATTGAAAATATAGTTGAATCCACTTAAAGGGCGGGGGGGGGTGGGGTGAATTGAAAAATTAGTTGAAAACTTTGTATGACGATACTTATATCTCAAAAACTAAATATATTATAGACGTGAAAATTAGATTTTGGAACCACCTTTAAAAATAAAGGAACACGCGTTTTGAGGGAAAAATCAACTTGGGGGTGGGGGTGGTGAAGAAGGACTCGAATTCCTTTCTATGAGGATACATATATCTCAAAACTGAAGATGTTACAGTCGTGATAATTGGCATTTGGAAACTCCTTTATAAATAAAGAAACAATATCTTTTGGTTTTCGGAAAATTCACTTAACGGGGAGGGTGAAAGGAAGAGAAAATTTTAAATTCAATTTATGGAGAAACTTATATCTCAAAAACTTAAGGTTACACACGTGAAAACACACACTTTTGGAGGGAGGGAATCAACTTAACGGGCTGGGGTGAAAAAGGATTTGATTTATTTTTATGAGGATACGTATATCTTAAAAACTGAAGATGTTAAGAGGCATGAACATGTGTATTTGGATTTTCTTTCAAAGTAAAGAAACACGTGTTCTTTTGTCTTCGGAAAATCCACTCAAGGGGGTTGAATGAATTGAAAATATAGTTGAATTCTTTGTATGACTATACTTACATCTCAGAAGGAAAGATGTTAAAGACGTGAAAATTGGTATTTGGAATCTCCTTTAAAAATTAAAAAACACGCAATTGCTTTTTTTTTTGGAAAATCGACGTAAGGGGTGTGGGTTTGAAATAAATAAATAAATAAGGAGTTGAGATATGTTTATGAGGATACTTTATCTTAAAAATTGATATCCTAAAAACTGAAGCTGTTACAGACGTGAAAGTTGGTATTTTGAATTTCCTTTCAAAATAAGGAAACACGTACTTTTTGTTTTCGGAAGTCCACTTAAGGCGGGAGAGGGGTGGAAAGAAGTCAAGAAGAAGAAGTTGAGTTATTCTTATGAGAATACATTTATCTCAAAAACTGAAGGGGTTACAGAAGTACACACATGAAAACTGGTACTTGGAATCTCATTTAAAAATAATTAAACACGTATTTTTATGTTCTCGGAAAATCCAGTTAAGGAGCTGAAAAAAATTGAAAGTCGGGTGAATTTTAAAATGAGTACCGGAATATCTACATTATATGTCAAAAACTTAACATGTTAGACACAATAGACTTGGTATTTGGAAAGTTCTTTAAAAGTACAGGAACATGCACCTTTAAGTTTTCGGAGAACTCACTTAACGGGGGCGAAAAGAAGTTAAAAATAGTTGAATTATTTTTTATGATGATACTTACATCTTAAAAACTGAAGATGTTACAGACGTGGAAATTGGTATTTGGAATCTTCTTTAAAAATAAAGGAACATGTATTTTTGTTTTTGGAAAATACACTTAGATGGGGCTGAGTATGGAGGAAGGACTGATCAAGGGGTTGAATTCTTTTTATGGGGATACTTATATATATCTCAAAATCGAAGATGTTACAGATGTGGGAATAGGTATTTGGAATCTCCTTTAAATATAAAGAAACATGTACTTATTTTTTCGACTTGAGAGAAGACTGTTTCTCACATATGCAGTTCTCTGTCGCATTGTCGTCTTAGTCCCAAAAGGTAATACCACAAACATGGTTTAAAAAGAGTTTCTGTGGTAAATGAAACTCATTTTGTTTTTGTTTTTTGTTTTTGCTAGTTGCTTTACGTCGCGCTGACACGGATAGGTCTTGTGGCGACGATGGGACAGGAAAGAGGTAGGAGTGGGAAGGAAGGGGCCGTGGCATTAATTAAGGTACAGCCCCAGCATTTGCGTGGTGTGAAAATGGGAAACCACGGAAAACCATTTTCAGGGCTGCCGACAGTGGGATTCGAACCTACTATCTCCCGAATACTGGATACTGGCCGCACTTAAGCGACTGCAGCTATCGAGCTCGGTAAACTCAATTTTTGGGTGAGTTTTTTATACTTTAGGAAATTTCAGATAATGTCTTAGTACACTGCCGAGGAACGATTACTTTGATCAAATTACGAAATCCACGCGAGCGAAGCCGCGGGAAATTGATAGTCTATATATATAAAGCTAGCAATTACCTCTAAGGGGGTTTTGTCTGGGGGTGAGGAATGATGACAAATATATGCATATATATGAAACCGTTTGAATTATGAAATTAAAATTCCAAACTATGTCCTAGGCGTTAATTAACAGAAGTTTTGAAACAAATTTAACCGCTCAGAGAGTTAAAAGGGGGTTAAGATCCGAAAACAAATATGTTTATTCCTTCCTCCGAAGCGGTTTAACGTACGAAGACAAAATTCCAATTCCAAATCCTAGGTGTCAAATAGGAAGTAGTTTTTAACTTTCCAACCCTAAAGTGTTAAATGAGGTTAGCTCTGTAAACGAAATTATTCACCCCACCAATGCTGTTTGACATACAATGTTTTAATTTTACTATAAGGGTGTTCTTTTATGTCCTAGGTGTAAAAAAGCGTATACTTCAAAATATTTCTCCCCTAAGGGGTTTAGATGGCGGTTGATCCTCCGAAACCCTTTCAGGCACTAACTTATTTTTTTATGAAAGTTGGTCTGTACTCTAGATGTTAATAAATATTTTAAAACATTCACCCCTTTAAAAGTATTCATTTCTCCATTACTGTTCGACGTACAAAATCAAAATTCCACAGGTTGTCACTTTTACATCCCAGATTTTAAATAAGATAGGGTTTAAAACATTCAAATCTTCAGTATGGGGTTCAAATGAATGTTAGATCCGAAAATAAATAATCATTCTCCCCAAAACGTTTGACGTACGAACTGAGGGCTTATTTTAAGGCTTAGCTGACAGTGGACTCTCCAAAATGTAAACATTTGAATAATAATTTTCAGTTTAAAGCCGTTGCGAAGCACGGGTATCTTGCTAGTTAGTTTATAAGAAGAGTAGTTAGGGATGGGAATTTACCAAGGGAAATCGATAAATTTCCAAATTCATTGAAATCATTAAAAAAAGTCTAGATAACAGCAGATAAGGAATCTGCCACTTGGGTGGCTGCCCTAAATGCAGATCAGTAGTGTTCGATTGATGAAGGAAGATTCAAGGATATTTCGGCCAGTTGCATGTTATCAACAGTTCGAAGACGGGTTCGATGATGACTATTGCCTGTATGATTATAGCAGTACCACGCGTCATAAAGCAATATCTTTGTGGGAATGATTTTTAGACAGTGAAGGTTTGGAAATGGACTGGCCAGCCCGGAGTCCTGATGTGGATCACATTGAGCACCTTTGGAATGAATTAAAAAGCCAACTTCACTCCAAAATCCAACAGTCCACACCTCGAACTGTAGAAGAATCCTTTCTCCAGAGACATTCAGACACCTCCGTAGCAGAGGTAGAGGTCTCAAAATAATTAGAAAGTATAAAGGAAATACTCACCCTGCGTCGATATCCAGTGAGGGGACAAGTGTCGCTAAACAGTCTGATTAAAATTTCGAGTAGGTGTCCGAATACTTTTTATAAGAATTCGCATGAGAGGCTAACATTGGACCGTCAGGAAATTTGAATGTTCCCACGTTAGCCCAACCACTAACTGTGCTTTTCTAATTTAACGAGCGAGTTGGCTGAGCGATTCGAGTAGCGTAGATGCGAGCTTACATTCGGAAGATGGTGGGTTTGAATCCCACCATCGGCAGCCCTGAAGATGATGTTTAGTGTTTTCTTATTTTCACACCAGGCGTACAGGCAATAAAGTATTATTATGATTTAATTTTTACTAGTCTGCCTCTGTGGTGTAGTGGATAGTGTGATTAGCTGCAACCCCGGAGGCCCGGGTTCGATTCCCGGCTCTGCCACGAAATTTGAAAAGTGCTACGGGGTCCACTCAGCCTCGGGAGGTCAACTGAGTATAGGAGGTTCGATTTCGACCTCAGCCATCCTCGAAGTGGTTTTCCGTGGTTTCCCACTTCTTCTCTAGGCAAATGCCGGAATGGTACCTAACTCAAGGCCACGGCCGCTTCCTTCCCTTTTCCTTGTCTATCCCTTACAATATTCCCATCCCTCACAAGAACCCTGTTCAGCATAGAAGGTAAGGCTGCCTCGGTGAGGTACTGGTCCTCCTCCCCAGTTGTCTTCCCGACCAAATGTCTTACGCTCCAGGACACTGACCGTGAGGCTGTAAAGGCGGGATTCCTCGCTGAGGCCGTGGGG
This sequence comes from Anabrus simplex, assembly GCF_040414725.1. Taxonomy (NCBI): domain Eukaryota; kingdom Metazoa; phylum Arthropoda; class Insecta; order Orthoptera; family Tettigoniidae; genus Anabrus; species Anabrus simplex. The sequence goes on from NC_090266.1 coordinate 525,729,546, forward strand.
GAAACCAAACCTGGACGCTAAACTGACTAAATATAAAAGTAAAATTTAAAAAATAATTCATACTGGCAATATTGTATACTTTATTATTTATTTTAGTTCATGTTGATATTAATTATTTAAGATAACACAAATAAATGATTTTCATTAAATTTGTTTAAAATGTTTGCATCTTCTTTTTCTTTCTCGTTACCTTATATCGTTCTGCCAATTGATTAGATTAAACATTTCAAGAACTCATACAAAACAAACCTCATAACACTTCATATTTGTGTAACACTGACTCACGCTAACTGAAAAAACAGAGTTAGAGGAGATATGAAAACCTACAACCTGTTTTTCAGTCTTTGACAGGATCAGGGATGTATTGAATGAAACATATATAGGCTGTTATTACAATGGGGTCCCCACTCCCAAGGTGATTTGTTAATGAGTGATAAATGCTATGAAATGATAAGGGAGAGTGTTGCTGGAATGAAAGATGACAGGGAAAACCGGAGTACCCGGACAAAAACCTGCCCCGCCTCCGCTCTGTCCAGCACAAATCTCACATGGAGTGACCGGGATTTGAACCACGGTATCCAGCGCTGAGAGGCCGACGCGCTGCCGTCTGAGCCACGGAGGCTTCAAGTTAGAGTAGAAATCACCCGAAAATTTCCAAGTCATTCAGGAATATTTTGGACTCTCTCAATTATTGACCAGTACTTCCGAAAGGATCTTCGAGACACTGAAAAAATTGATACGTGCAAGGCAGGTTTAAAAATCACATTATTTTCACAGGCCTACAAAGGTCATAGAAACTGTATCTTTAATTTCGAGTTTTAAAAGTAGGAATATCAATTCGCTATTTTTTGCAAAGTAGTAAATTACTAATTTTAATAAACTATTATGCAAATGACTTAATAGAATGACTGAATAAATGTGTTTGGGACTCAATACTCCAAAAAAAAGCCACTATGAAGATACTCCATATTTAAATGATAATACTTATCAATATTTAAGTGGGTTATGGTGACCCTTCAAATGATTCCTAAAAATGTACTGGTCCAAGCGTTTGTTTTAGTTGGCCACTCCTGAAATAGTGCATGCTTGCACTTCTGATTTCTATCATATTCCTTGTCCAAGAGAAAACTCGTTACTAGATGTAATAATGATCATTTCGTGTGGCTATTTCTAGCCGAGTGCAGCCCTTGTAAGGCAGACCCTCCGAAGAGGGTGGAAGGGCATCTGCCATGTGTAGGGAACTGCGTGTTATTGTGGTGCAGGATAGTGTTATGCGTGGTGTGTGAGTTGCAAGGATGTTGGGGACAGGACAAACACCCATCCCCGGGCCAGTGGAATTAACCAATAGAAGTTAAAATCCCCGACAGGAGCAGTAAGCGAACCCGGGACCCTCTGAATGAAATTCCAGTACACTGACCATTCAGCCAACGAGTCGGGCACTGGAGGTATGGTTTCCTATTAACTTCTTTTTCCGGGTTGAACTGTGCTTTTTAACTTATTTTTGCACAGGTTACCGACGTTTTCGGTATTCTTTATCGAAGTGGTCACTGTGTTACGGCTCTGTAGTTGGTTTTAGCTGCCTGGGGAGATTCATAACCTCGGATCGAGTAGGGATACATCAGTCGCTTTTGTAAAGAATACGCCGGGCTGAGTAACTCAGACGGTAGACCGTAGGCCTTCTGAGCCCAATTTCGGTATTTGAAGGTGTTCAAATACGCCAGCCTCGTGCCGGTAGATTGACTGGCTCTTATAGTAACTCCTGCGGAACAAAATTCCAGCACCTATACAAATACAAATACAAATACCGTACAAATAATAATAATTAATAATGTTATTGATTTTACGTCTCACTAACTATTATTATTATTATTATTATTATTATTATTATTATTATTATTATTATTAAGAATACGTCAATAAACTGTACATCGTTCGTAATCTGTTGACCCTCCAGGGTTGGTTTTCCTCGGTCTCAGCGAGGGATCCCACCTCCACCACCACAAGGGTAGTGTCCTGGAGCTTCAGACTCTGGGTCGGGGGATACAATTGGGGAGAATGACCAGTAACTCGCCCAGGCGGCCTCACCTGCTATGCTGAACAGGGGCCATGTGGGGGATGGGAATATTGGAAGGGATAAACAAGGAAGAGGGAAGGAAGCGGCCGTGGCCTTAAGTTAGGTACCATCCCGGCATTTGCCTGTTGGAGAAGTGGGAAACCACGGAAAACCACTTCCAGGATGGCTGAGGTGGGAATCGAACCCACCTCTAATCATTTGACCTCACGAGGCTGAGTGGACTCCGTTCCAGCCCTCATACCACTTTTCAAATTTCGTGGCAGAGCCGGGAATCGAACCCAGGTCTCCAGGGGTGGTAGCTAATCACACTAACCACTACACCACAGAGGCGGACTAACCTGTACATAAGGTGGAAAATACAACAACATGGTTCAGCCCGGACAAATATGATAATAGTAACTTGTTACTATTACCCGTTCCTTTGGTCAGGTAGTCTATAGCGTAGCCGTCGGCATGGCTGTACTGCGGTATTGTGTGTCTTGAAGATAGTGAGACTGTGACAGCTGGAGCTAATATTGGAAAATATGGCTCGGGTTTGATATTATAAATAATGTTATTTGTTTTTTTAAGTCCCACTAACTACTTTTACGGTTTTTCGAAGACGCCGAGGTGCCGGAATTTTGTCCCGCAGGAGTTCTTTTACGTGCCAATAAACCTACCGACACGAGGCTGACGTATTTGAGTACCTTCAAATACCACCGGACTGAGCCAGGAGCAAACCTGCCAAGTTGAGATCAGAAGGCCAGCGCCTCAACCGTCTGAGCCACTCAGCCCAGCAAAGGGTTTTATATTAGGAGCCATTCCAGTATTTATTTGGAATGAGTAAGAGAAATGCGTTGATGAATCTGAATTCAGGAAGGTCATTTTCAACTACTACTAACAGTAACATCATAATTATCATCACCGTTTCGAAGTTGTTCTTGTTGCTTGATGTAACAGACTTAGGTTTATGTCCGGGGTAAACTAACTAACTAACTAACTAACTAACTAACTAACTAACTAACTAACTAACTAACTAACCACCGGCTGTACATGCGATGAGGATAGGGTTGCTGATCACGATGTCCCAAACAACAACTGCGAGGGTTACTGACATGCGGAGAACTGCAATGCGGGGTAAACTGAGTTACTGACCACTGGCTGTACATACAATACACTGTATCTAGGTGCTAAGCGAGGTCTGGCCCCTACTATCATTACCAAGCTCATTACGGTTTTAGATTCTTATGTTGCTTATTTCTTTCTTATATTTTTTCCTTCGCCCTTTGGTTTGTTTCCTTTGCTAGATTTTTTTAACTTGTCTGTACATTAGGTCAACTAAATGCTAGGTATAGCACTGCTACCAACCTGACAGCCTCACGGCAGAGGAGGATGGGGAAACATTTTTTGCTCTAATTAAGGACTTGGCTCATTCTTGGAAACATGTACCAGTCTTGCTTTCTTTTTTCTCCCCAACCCTCACTTCCTCTTTCCTTTCCTTTCTCTTCTTCTTCTTTCCTTCCTCCTTCGTCCCTCACTTTTTTGTAGCAATTTCACTTGATCCTCTATTCGTTCATTTTCCGCCAAACGCGAGGGTAGCGGGGAAGATTAGAAATGGTGGTCCAGCTGAGTGATGAATGGAAGTAACAGATATATATATATCTCCTCTGGCCTCTCAACCTATATTGCACCCGTCAATACTCCTCGAACTTGTTCTTTAAATAAAACTGGGTTATTTCTCCTCTACCTCCTCCAGCTTTCCTCACCAGGTTCTATTTCCCTTTCTCTCACATATTTTCCTTCCCGGAACCCTACCCTTGCGATCGTGGTTCATGTTTTTTCATTCTCAGTCAACAAGAAAAACTTCCCCTAGCGTGTGTATGCTACACACATTTTGCACAACGACGTGAGCTCAGTAGCAAAGGAAGAAAGAGATTTAAAAAAGAAGTACCTATGTGGTTTTATTCCCCACTTAAAATGTCTCCAACTCCAGACTTCTGTTTCTAGTAACAATAGCCTGCATATCCATTACGTTCTACATCTACACCATAGCCCCACGACCGCCATTATAGACCACCTACACAAATAGTTTTGTTTGTACTTCAAAATTTTGTCTCATATCTCGGAATAGTTATATAAAAGACTAGCAAGATACCCGTGCATCGCTACGGTGTTATACTGACATTTAGAATTGAATGCTTATTGTTTTATATATAATCCGCCGAAATTCGCGATCTGACTCGTTTTCTGAGAGAATCCGCCAAAATTCGTTATCTGACTCGTTTTCTAATAGATTGTGGCAAGTTTCCTCCCATTTTTCAATCTTTCTTTCCAGCAATCGATTTCCTACTTCCCGGGCTAAGTCCAGGTATTCCACCCGGTCAGTTGGCTCCATAATCTTTGCCATCTTTTCCTATAAGCATTTTTAATATGGGTCAAATCCTTCAGGAGATCCGGCGTGGTGTCTTCTTGGGTGCCTTGGCGATACTGAACCCGCGGCCGGACTGCATTCTTAGTCATTACCCGTCCAGGAACCGTTTTCAGCGTGGTCCGCACATTTGACGACGGTCCAGAACATTATTATTATTATTATTATTATTATTATTATTATTATTATTATTATTATTATTATTATTATTATTATTATTATTATTATTATTATTATTATTATTATTATTATTATAGATGTTATGGACCCCACAGCAAGATGGAAGACCGCTACTTGGCGGTAAATTACATCTGCTGCCATTGTCATTGTTGAAAATGTGACCAACACCATTGTCGCGCGTAGGCAAGTGTGGGGGATTTCTGGCCATACGAATGACATACTTCCGTGCATTATTGACCTTATTATGGAGGTGAAAAATTGGACGGTCAATCTTATTCCTATCGTTTATTTCAAATGTGTTTAAATTTGTATTTATATGCCAGGAGAATCTACTGTAATCTAAGAACGTTCTCCGAAGGAAAAGATGGCTCTTGAAAACGAACCCAGGAAAAATTAAAAATGATCGGTTTATGATCAGAATAATTACATCGAATATCTACAGCCTGTTTCCAGTCATTCGACAGGGTCAGGAATGGAATGAATAAAGCCCCCATATAGCTGCGAAAATATGAATTGTGCCGGCAGCCGAAACCTGTCGCACTCCTCTGGGGCAATGATTAATGGATGACAAATGAAATGAAATTATATTGGACAGTGTTGTTGGAGTGAATGATGACAGGGAAAACCGGAGTATCCGGAGAAAAACCTGTCCCGCCTCTGTTTTGTCCAGCACGAATGTCACATGGAGAGACCGGGATTTGAACCACGGAACCCAGCTGTGAGAGGCCGGCGCGCTGCCGCCTGAGCAACGAAGGCTCCTTATAAATACATTATGAACAGTAAAATCAATTGGTCTCACCTCCTTTTACACCCCACCGCCGTTAAGTTTATTTAGCCCCGACCCCCCAAGAAAAATAAAAGATGGCGTGTTCGTTTATGTTAAAGGAGATTCCAAACACTAATGTTCACGTCTATTACCTTCAGTTTTGAGATTAAAATAATTCACTTTTTTTCACTTTCACACTACACCCCCCCTCCAAGTAAATTTCCGGCAAAAAGTACTTGTTTCTTTAATAGTAAAGGATCTTCTAAATACCAATTATCACGACTTTAACTCTGTAACTTCTTCAGTTTTTTATTTATGTGTCCTCATGAAAGGATTTCATCTCCTTTTCACTCCCGCCCCCAAGATGATTTGCCCCCCAAAACGCGTTTTTCTTAGTTTTTAAATTAGATCCAAATACCAATTTTCACGTCTATAGGCCCTAACAACTTTAGTTTTTAATAGATGTAAGTATTCTCATACAATTAAGTCAATTAATTCTTCAATTAGTTCACACACCCCCCCCCCCCTTCATTGGATTTTCCGAGAATACGTGTTTCTTTACTTTTAAAGCAGATTCCAAATATCAAATTTCACGTCTGTAACATCTTCATGTTTGAGATAACAGTAGCCTAATTAAAATAATTCAACACCCTTTTCAGTCGCTTTACCCCCCCCCCCTCCACCCAAGGGGTATTTCTGAAAACTAAAAGTACACGTTCCTTTATTTTTAATAGAGATAAAAAGTACCATTCTTCACTTCTGTCATACGTTCAGGTTTTTTTGAGATATACTGTATAAATTCTTATTTTAAAATTTCACCCCCTTTTTAGTTCCCTTTAAGAGGAGTTTCCAAAAACAAATCACCTATGTTTCTTTACATTTACAGGAGATTCCAAATACCACTTTTTACGTCTGTATCATTCTATGTTTCTCAGATATTCTGTAGATATAGTCTTTCAAAAAATTCACCCCAATATGTCACTCCTGTTTAACCGCCATTAATTGGAATTTCCAAAGAAATGCGTGTTTCTTTATTTTCAAAGGGGATCCCATATACAAATTTTCAGTTCTGTAATATCTTCAGTTTCTGAGATATATGTATCCTCATTAAAGGCATTCAACCCATTATTCACAATTTTACAAAAAAACAAAAAATACGTGTTCTTTATTTTTAAAGGAGATTCTAAATATCAATTTTATTTTTACCGAGCTCGATAGCTGCAGTCGCTTAAGTGCCGCCAGTATCCAGTAATCGGGAGATCGTGGGTTCGAGCCCCACTGTCGGCAGCCCTGAAGACGGTTTTCCGTGGTTTCCCATTTTCACACCAGGCAAATGCCGGGACTGTACCTTAATTATGGCCACGCCGCATCCTTCCACTTCCTAGGCAGTTCCCATCCCATCGTCGCCATAAGACCTATCTGTGTCGGTGCGACGTAAGGCAAATAGAAAAATATATATATATATCAATTTTTACATATGCAAACTTTTAAAGTTTTGAAATATAGATACACTCATTTTAAAAATTCACCCCCCTTTTCCCCCTCCCATTAATTGGGTTTTCCAAAAACAAAAATACGTGTTTCTTTATTTTTAAAAGAGATCAAAAGTACCAATTTTCAGGTCTGTAATATCTACAGTTTCTGAGATATAAGTACCGGTATCCTGATGAAAGGCATTCAACCCATTTTTTACCCTTTTAAACCCGTCCTCTGGGATTTTCTGAAAACAAAAAAATACGTGTTTCTTTATTTTTAATGATGATTATAAATACCAATTTTTACATCTGTAAACTTTCGAAGTTTTGAGATATAGATACACTCATTTAAAAAATTTACCCCCTTTCCACCCCCCGATTAATGGGATTTTCCAAAAACCGAAAATACGTGTTTCTTTATTTTTAAAGGAGATAAAAAACACCAATTTTCAGGTTTATAGTATCTTCAGTTTCTGAGGTATAAGTACACTGACTGACAGAGCAAATACAACATCAAGAAGGAGTGGTCAGAACTTTATGCCAATTGCAGGGTAGACTGACGTCACTGAGGTATGCTCATGATGTGAAATGCGCCGTTGTGCTGCGCACGTAGCGAACGATAAATGGGACACGGCGTTGGCGAATGGCCCACTTCGTACCGTGATTTCTCAGCCGACAGTCATTGTAGAACGTGTTGTCGTGTGCCACAGGACACGTGTATAGCTAAGAATGCCAGGCCGCCGTCAACGGAGGCATTTCCAGCAGACAGACGACTTTACGAGGGGTATGGTGATCGGGCTGAGAAGGGCAGGTTGGTCGCTTCGTCAAATCGCAGCCGATACCCATAGGGATGTGTCCACGGTGCAGCGCCTGTGGCGAAGATGGTTGGCGCAGGGACATGTGGCACGTGCGAGGGGTCCAGGCGCAGCCCGAGTGACGTCAGCACGCGAGGATCGGCGCATCCGCCGCCAAGCGGTGGGAGCCCCGCACGCCACGTCAACCGCCATTCTTCAGCATGTGCAAGACACCCTGGCTGCTCCAATATCGACCAGAACAATTTCCCATCGATTGGTTGAAGGAGGCCTGCACTCCCGGCGTCCGCTCAGAAGACTACCATTGACTCCACAGCATAGACGTGCACGCCTGGCATGGTGCCGGGCTAGAGCGACTTGGATGAGGGAATGGCGGAACGTCGTGTTCTCCGATGAGTCACGCTTCTGTTCTGTCAGTGATAGTCAACGCAGACGAGTGTGGCGTCGGCGTGGAGAAAGGTCAAATCCGGCAGTAACTGTGGAGCGCCCTACCGCTAGACAACGCGGCATCATGGTTTGGGGCGCTATTGCGTATGATTCCACGTCACCTCTAGTGCGTATTCAAGGCACGTTAAATGCCCACCGCTACGTGCAGCATGTGCTGCGGCCGGTGGCACTCCCGTACTTTCAGGGGCTGCCCAATGCTCTGTTTCAGCAGGATAATGCCCGCCCACACACTGCTCGCATCTCCCAACAGGCTCTACGAGGTGTACAGATGCTTCCGTGGCCAGCGTACTCTCCGGATCTCTCACCAATCGAACACGTGTGGGATCTCATTGGACGCCGTTTGCAAACTCTGCCCCAGCCTCGTACGGACGACCAACTGTGGCAAATGGTTGACAGAGAATGGAGAACCATCCCTCAGGACACCATCCGCACTCTTATTGACTCTGTACCTCGACGTGTTTCTGCGTGCATCGCCGCTCGCGGTGGTCCTACATCCTACTGAGTCGATGCCGTGCGCATTGTGTAACCTGCATATCGGTTTGAAATAAACATCAATTATTCGTCCGTGCCGTCTCTGTTTTTTCCCCAACTTTCATCCCTTTCGAACCACTCCTTCTTGGTGTTGCATTTGCTCTGTCAGTCAGTGTATTTAGCTTCATTATATAAGCTAACCCTACTCTTTCGTAATGTACTAATTTCTTCTACCGTTGGCACCTCTCCCAGACAATAATTAATCCGCAAACCAGTGACTGGACGTAGCGTCTTACGACGATGTCCAACAACTAACCAAGAAGAAGAAGAAGAAATGTCACTGCTCTTTTCGAGTGCCGAGTGTGTAGGCTCTCTCGCTTGACTGTGACGTATGCTTGTACTTACGCTGCCCGCATGTCTGAGAAGCGAGCCCGGGTGCACTGGAGTAGCCTCCATGGCGCCCATGCGTAAACGTACTACGTGAAACATGTAATCATAGTTGCATAGGCTTTTTCAAAATCGAAGTTCCGTTCTTCTGTTCTTGGCTCTGAGAAGTACGAGTGGTATACGAATGCTTATTGCATTCTAAAGTCACATACATGTTCTCGTCACTAAATGTTACGAAATACATTTTCTTATACCGGTAATAAATCTTTCCTTATATCATCCGTACCAAAAGTTAACTTACGTCCTGGTTTTGGACTCTTAAATTGCTGTAATGTCCTGGTTTTGGACTTTTGGATAAGGCCTATAGCAACCCTACTGTACCTTGGAAAACGTCCGTTTGTCTGTTTGTCTGTTAAATCATAGGCGGTATATTACTTGATTAGTATACAATGATGTAAAGAGCCTCCGTGGCTCAGGTGGCAGCGGGACGGCCTCGCACCACTTCGTTCCGTGGTTCAAATCCCGGTCACTCCATGTGAGATTTGTTCTGGACAAAGCGGATGCGGGACGTGTTTTTCTCCGGGCACTCCGATTTTACCTGCTACCTTTAATTCCAGCAACACTCTCCAATATCATTTCATCTGTCAGTCATTAGTCATTGCCCCAGAGGAGTGCAACAGGCTTCGCCAGCCGGCATAATTCGTATCCTCGCCACTAGATAGGGGCTTCATTCATTCCATTCCTGACCGGGTCGAATGACTGGAAACAGGCTGTGGATTTTAATTTCATATAGTGTCGTAGAAACATTAAGGGGGCCAAATAGGAAATCGTCGGTGAAGACACAATACCTCGTATGTTACAATGCTCTTCCTATCCATTATTTTTCTTTAGACTCGTCACCCCTTCCAGCCACAATGCTCGTTGTGTTCATTTTCCCAAGCAAAGGTGTAAAAGAAACTGAACCTTAAATACCGTATACTCTAGGAGTGCGTAAGAATGTCACGTGACTACATTACGGTACGGTAAGGTTCATTACAGACATGCATAGGAAAAGCATGTTGTTCAGATGGACTGCATATTCTTATGTGGCTGAGAGGCGTGAGCAGTGTCGGAAGAGCATTGTGACATACGAGGTTTTGTTTCTTCAGCGACGAAATGTCACATTTCTCCGTAAATATAAGCTGCATCGAAGAACTGTATGTTATAAGATTTATGGTAAATAAAATATCCGATCTCTTAAGTTGCATGTGTTTCTGTCGTATGCAGTATCTGCTAAGTTGACTTCGGTACTGCTCATGGCGTTCCTCTACTGAGTCTGGCTCCAGGACAAAATGGTTAGCGTGCTGGCCTTTAGTCATAGGGGTCCCGGGTTCGATTTCCGGCAGGGTCGGGAATTTTAACTGTAATTGTTTTACTTCGCTGGCATGGGGACTGGGTATATGTGTCGTCTTCATCATCATTTCATCCTCATCACGACACGCAGGTCGCCTACGGGAGTCAAATCAAAAGACCTATATCTGGCGAGCCTAACTTGTCCTCGGACACTCCCGGCACTAAATGCCATACGCCATTTCATTTTTCATCTATTGAATAAAGAATCTTACTTCTAGCCGAGTATTTCCGGGTTCCATTGCCGGTCCTACTTCGTGTTGTTCCTTGACATGAGGTTCAGGAACAGGCTCCATTCAGCTCATGAGGACAACTGAGAATTTACCGAGAGTTACATTTCACTGACTGACTATAATTGTTGTTAGCTGGAGTGTAATTTGTTTCCTCTGCTGCCACACATCTCTGCTATATGGCATTACTGCAAAACTAATCCTACGTTGATGGGTACACAACAGCCACTGCGGTATTTGCCGGGCTCAGTAGTTGTCCGGCTCCTTGGTTGAATGGTCAGCGTATCGGCCTTCGGTTCAGAGGGCCTCGGATTCAGTTCCCAACAGGGCCGGGGATTTTTAATTGTGTATTGTTAATTCCTGTGGCTCGGCGACTGAGTGTTTTAGCTCATCGTAATATATTTCTCTTCATCTACATGCAACACACACTACCAACCAGTACATCTCTCGATACAAGGGGTCGGGAAGAGGATTCAGCAGTAAAATTAGGCAAAATCCACATCAAATGCTGACACTAGTAAATAGGGGAGAAGGTTAGGAAAAGAAGAAGCCGAGGAGAGAAACTCAGACGGTGGAGCGTAGGTTTTTCTGAGCACAGGTGAGCGAGTTCAACCTCGACACAGTCCCATGGCATCTGAAGGTGCCAAAGTACGCCAGTCTCGTTTAAGTAGATTTACCGGCACGTGAAACAACTCTCGTAGGACGAAATTCCACCACCTGGGTGTCTTCGAAAACCGTGAAAGTGTTTAGTGGGACCTAATTCCAATAACATTATTTTTCAGTAAAATTGATGTTGTTGTTTAGGGTTGTAAGCATTGTAAGCATAGTTTACTTACTATGTGTGTGATGAAAGTTAATTATAGTATTCTCTTTAATTATAACTGCACTGAAATGTGTTCATGATTTAATTGGCGGTACGGTACGGAGAATGCCTCGTAAAATATAATTTCATTACAGAATTTTTCGACAGGGAAGTTTGAAATAGCCCGTGAAAATTCCTGAGATTAGAGAGCAGAAATTCCTGTAGTTCAAGTAGAAACCACTCAGTTTTGACTTTCACATTCTTCGACCGTAGAGGATTGCCTTGCCGAGGCGGAGGCAGTAAAGACGTACTTGCTTCTCCTCGTATGATGCGACTGCTAGCTAACTATTTGCTTTACGTCGCACCGACACATATAAGTTTTATGCCGACGATTGGATAGGGAATCCTAGGAGAGGGAAAGAAGCTTCCGTGGCCATAATTTAGGTACACCGGGCGAGTTGGCCGTGCAGTGAGGGGCACACAGCTGTGAGCTTGCATCTGGGAGATAGTGGGTTCGAACCCCACTGTCGGCAGCCCTGAAGATGGTTTTCCGTGGTTTCTCATTTTCACACCAGGCAAATGGTGGGGCTGTACCTTAATTAAGGCCAGGGTCGCTTCCTCCCCACTCCCAGGCCTTTCCTATCCCATCGTCGCCATAAGACCTATCTGTGTCGGTGCGACGTAAAACAAATTGTAAAAAACAAAATAGGTACAGCCTGGTGTTAAAATGGAAAACCACGGAAAACCACCTTCAGCGCTGCCGACAGGTGGGGTTCGAACCCACTATCTCCAGAATGCAAGTTCACAGCTGCGCGCCCCTACCCTCACGGCAAATTCTCCCGGGGATTCGAGTTCTTTTCTCCGTTAGGTATTAAGAAATTATTCTGAATAGACACATTAATCTTGGGTTCACTCGGCCTACAACAGAAATTAGTACCTGATTAGTCGTTTGGTACAAAGGCGGTGGACATGGATCTAACCAGTAGAAATGAATTTTTTGGAACATCGGTTAAAAAGACAAGAAGAGATAGAATTCAAAATATTAAAATCAGAGATGAGCTAAATATAGAACCGTCTCATCCTTGGCTTTGACAATATGAAAGTGACTGAGGTACAAGTGATGCTAGTAATACCATTCCTTATGCAGCCAGTCCCTGTTATGAATGGTGTGAAAATATCGCTCATAGGGTCGGTTGGTGCATGCATTTCAGTGGGCTTAGCAGACTGATATGTAATAGCAACGGCTGGCTCGGTGAGGAAAGCAACGGGAAACTACCTCACTCCTCATTTCCCTAGTACGCCTCTTCAGTGACGCCTAGGCTGTTTATGACAGCTGTTGGCGGAGCTACAGAGGATCAAACCAGCCTTCGGGCTGACTACCCAACATACATAGTACAGAACATACAGAAAGGAAGACTGAGATGGTTCGGAAAGAATGGGAAAGGAACGTGTAGCAAGAAGATAATTGGAAAGAGAAGGGAAAGAGATCAGTTGGAAGACCGAGAAGAAGTTAGATGGATCAGATTTGGAAGGACATTAGAGAAGCTGGATTGGATGTGGCAGAAGTAATGGAGCAGGTAAAGTGGAAGGACAGGAAGGAGTGTAGTAGGCTTGTTAACCACACCCAGGCAACTGGAATGGGTCATTGATGATGATGGTGATGATGATGATGATGATGATGATGATATGATGTGTCATCCTCTACAGTATTATGCAATACATTGTAATTTCCAGAATAACACGAGGTAAGACGAGAACTATGTAGAATATTCTTTACTTTATGACATATCCTTCTAGAAGCCTGGCCAGGCAACCTATATAAACAGACAGTCTCGATGGTGGAGAGGAGTTATGGTTTAACAAGAGTTGGGTTATGGTTAGGCCGACATGCTCATGTAGCAGTCAGCATTCAACTGTTTCAAGATTGCAGTCTCCATGTGCTTAGTGATAGGCAGTTGTTAAAAATGGTGGTTTGTTGATGTTTCCGTAGTAATGTTTTGTTTGTGACGGCAGTTGAGTAGGTTATGTGCGTGTTCAATGTGTAATGTGTAAATAATTAGCTCTAAATAAATAAGTGTACCAACTTACAGTATGTTGTGTGCGTCTTCGTGGATACATCAATGTATCTACGGGCTTATAATAATAATAATAATAATAATAATAATCGTATGGCCTCAGCTACCATGTGCAGACATTTCAATATGATGCCATCTGGCTGTCTGCCCGTCAATTTTGACGTTCCGTTTTACTCTAGGCCTCCTAGATAGCAGACGACGTAAACTGAAACTCTCTTGGGTGTCTATGGCTGACATTTAATGAATTTTGTCAGGTAAACACCAAATGTGTCACTAGAGATCTTTGACATGCCAACATCGTACGACGTGGAGTGTAGAATGGACCTTTTTTCCACCCTTCAAAAACCAACTGCCTGTGCCGGGTTTGAACCCGCTGTCTTGGGAACCGGAGTCCGACACTCTACCACTTATTCACAGAGGCAGCCAGAGCTTATAGGGACCGTGCGAATGGCGAGTGGTGCGCTCTTGCGACTACATCAGAAAACGTTTGCTGGGGTAAGCTGCAAGCCAGCGCTCGAGTTAGTTCATGACGGTGTAAACTGAAAGAATGGAGAGTCGAACGAGTAAAAGTAAACGAAACTTTCACTCATCTCCCAGCAAGGAATTGACATTAACATTTATTGTAGGGGACTTCTCCTTCAAATTAAAATGAACTAGCCTCGTTGTGTTCACCCTGTTTTATTATGAGACATAAGGTGGGTTTTACAGCACGGTAAGCCTCCCAACGTTAGCCAAAAAAGAGAAAGCAATGTCTTCTCAACCCCTGATAGCGTTTGGGACCGAATAAAATGTACCTTTGTTACTATTAGTTCTCTGCATTGAAAACTTTGAAGTACTTTACAAAAAACAATATAAATATGAGTCTCCACCTTATCAATACAAAATTAATTTACATTAAGCTGGTAAATATAGTCAAGACTAGTTTCGACCCCTAGGGGGTCATCTTCAGTTGACATGCATTAAAAATGTATTTTTACAAAAACATCACATGTAGTGGTAAAAGCTTAAATTAATTGAACCGATCATAAATGTTGGTATGTCTGGTACATTTGGGCTATTGTATGTGTCCAATTTTGAGTTTTTAGCACACAGTGTGAAGGTAGTTGATTAACTAGTGTGCATCATCCATGAAGTCACATGTTATTTTTATGCTACTACCATCCAATTTTTTGGGGTTATACAATGTGGAATATACATACATTTGTGCAAATCAACAGTGGCAAGTTTAACAATATACATTTAAAGTTGGTTCATAAATTACACAAATTGGCTATTGATTACTCATATGAAAATGTAGGACATTGGTTAGAACACTTTTGACTGAAATATCAATGTAACACCTTACTAGCATATATCATAGATGCTAAAATCAGTTTATAAAGCTTGTTATTCTTGATTGAGTCTTGGAATAGGGTTAAAAAATTTTTAATAAAAACTATTGCTTAGTATAGGCATTAAATAATGCTGTTAAAATGAACATATAACTAAAACAGTGGTATATGTATGCCATATATGCCTGGTTAAAAACACATTACATTAATGTTATTGATATGTGGTGCTACATGTACATTGTTTTGGAATAAATGGGGTTGACGAATTTTCCACACCAGTCTTAGATATAGTGTTCCGATAAAATGGGTCCGTAAAAATATTTATATGTAAAAAACGGTTAGGTAAGTATTTAAATAATCCGCTTGCAGATCAGGTAATACTTAGTTATATATCTGGAGATATTTCAGGCAGCTACTAATGTTGGAGTTATTAAAAATCTTGAATATGTTAATGGAGCATGTTTTTCCATCCGTATGTCGTGATGTTTTAAGTTGGTGACATTTGTCAGAACGTGTTGAAATTATGCGTCTTGATGCACGTTGATTTTATCATGGAAGCGTATATGTTGTAAAAACAAGGTACAGTATCTGGAAATAGAAATAATAAGTGTGATAATGGTGTGGTATGAAAGTGTAATAGTAAATCGTATGTCGTTTTACTTACGTAAGGTGTTGGAACCGTGCATTCTTTGTAGCTGCCTGTTGAGATCTGATACGTGTTGCTCTAAGATTGTAGTTAGCGGCGGTAGAGGGGAGGTTTGGGGGGATGGGTGGAGTGTTAGTAATGGAAGTGGGGTTGGAGGGGAGGAAGTCTTGGGGCGGTTGATTTGAACGTACAGATTTTTGTTTACTTATTCTTTTGATGTAGAAATCTTTTAATAAGGGAATTACTGTATGAAAAAGAATATTGTTTCTGTCTATACTTTCATTTAAGTTGGAGTTCGGATTGACGTATTTGTCTAAATTTATGTAAAATTCTTCTATTATGCTGAGCAAGGGACTTTTTGGATTCATATTGAGGATTTGCATGTCGTTCTTAATGTCCGTAAAATTATGTTTTTGATCGTCAATGTGCTGACCCATAGCTGAGAAATGTCTGTGTTTGACAGCGTTGACATGTTCATTATATCGTATTAAAAAACTTCTACCAGTGAGCCCTACATAGTTGGCTCGGCAGTCGTTGCATTTGAGGCGATAGACTCCTGAGTGATTGTATTTATTTATGTTATTAACTGATTTGGAATTGTATAGTATGTTGGTGTTATTGCGTGCAGTTTTGTATGCTATTTTTAGGCCTTGTTTTTTAAAGATATTTGTTATGGGATGTATATGGTTATTGTTGTAAGTAAACAGTGCATATTCTTTTTTATTTTTGGTGATTCTGGTTAGCTTGGTTTTAGGTTGGTTTTTGACTTTGTTGATGATCCGGTTTATCATTTCTCTTTTATATCCGTTTTGTTTTGCTATTTCGTGGATTGTGTTTAGTTCTTTATTTAGATTTTCCTTTGAAAGTGGAATGTTGTATGCTCTGTGAATCATACTATAGTATGCAGCTCTCTTATGAGCATGTGGGTGGGTGGAGTCTATCTTTATTGTATTTGATGTATGGGTAGGTTTTCTATATATGTTGTATGTTAGGTGGTTGTTATGTCTAGTTATGGATATATCTAAATAGTTTATGGTGTTGTTATATTCAGTGTCCATGGTAAATTTAATATGGGGATCTATTCTATTTAGTTGTTCTAAGATTATGTTTTCATTAGTATGTCTATTGTCCATGATTATAAATGCATCATCGACAAACCTGCACCAATAGATGATATTTTCTATTTTTTTAATTTCTTGGTGTTCTAAGTAATCCATATATATATCAGCTATTATGCCTGATATTGGTGATCCCATGGGTAATCCTTTCTGTTGATAGATAGTGTCATGGAACTTGAAATAATTGTTATTGATAGCGAATTGTAAAAGTTTTATAAATTCATCTATTTCCAATTTGCTTAGCTTACTGTGGTTATAAAGATTGGATTCTATGATAGTGATAGTTTTTTGTGTGGGTATATTAGGATACATGTTTGTTATATCATATGTTGCTAGCTTGTAGAAGTGTTCTATTCTTATATTCTTAGTAATATTGCAAAAATCTATTGAGTTTTTTATGGTTTTATTTGCTTGAAAGACATAATGTTTTTTGAGGAATTTTTGTATGTATTTGGATAATTTATAAATAGGGCTTGGCCTGTAGTTAATTATGGGTCTCATAGGAATGTTGTCTTTATGGATTTTAGGGTAAGCTTTAGCTGTAGGCATCCCTGGATTCATGGTGATTAATTTTGTAGTTTCCTGTTCGTTCAAGAGAAAATTGATGTTTTTTAGGAGAGTTTTTAAGTTTTTTTGGATACTGTTAGTAGGATCTTTAGTCTTAATTTGAAAAGTTTCATCTTGAAAGCAGGTTTTTGTTTTTGTTATATATTCCTCTTTATCCATAATGACAGTAGTGTTTCCTTTATCTGCCTTTGTTACTATTAGGTTATTTTGTTGGATTTTATTTTTGAGTACCTTAATTTGTGTTTGGTTTGTGATATCTTGATTCTGAGGTTTTTGAGTGATCTTATCAATATATTGTGGTAGTGTTTTTTTAATTTCATATCTAATTTCATTTTGTTTTTCTTGGGGTATTTTGTTTAGAGCATCTTCTGTTTCAGTAATAATAGTGGCAATATTTTCAAAAACTAATTGTTTTTCCAGTTATGTTTTGGTCCCTTGCTCAGTATAGTTGTTTCTTTTTCATTGAATATTGTGTTAGTTAGGTTTTGGAGTGGGGGATGGAAAATATGTTGGTTGTTGTCAGTAGAAACAGTAGTATGTTGTCTATACTGTGTATGATTGGTTTGATTTAGTGATGCCTTAAGTGCGTTGAGTTTCTTGTTCAGGGTATTCTGCTTCTGTATGGCTATATTTTCTATCTTTTCGTTGGTTATTTGTTGGAAGTTGTTCCAGTATGTGTGTGGTAGTTCATGTGAGGCTTTAAGGTGTGCTTCATACATTTGTATGTTGAGGTGTTGTTTCTTTCTATACATGAATTTAATTTCTTCCTTAAGCCATATTCGGTTTGTTTTGTTTTGTGTATTTTGGGTTTGATAGGTGCTTCTATGTTTATTATTATATTTCCTAAGAAATTTAGGAGTTAGATTATTTTGTAGACATTGTTTTAAGAAAGTGATGTTTTTGACAATATTTGTGATCTTAATTTTCAGATTTTGGTATCTGTGTGCCATTTTTCTTGCCTGGTTGGCTTTTCTACTGTTGTTTATAAGTTTCATTTCCGTATTGATAGATATTACTTTACAAAAAACAATATAAATATGAGTCTCCACCTTATCAATACAAAATTAATTTACATTAAGCTGGTAAATATAGTCAAGACTAGTTTCGACCCCTAGGGGGTCATCTTCAGTTGACATGCATTAAAAATGTATTTTTACAAAAACATCACATGTAGTGGTAAAAGCTTAAATTAATTGAACCGATCATAAATGTTGGTATGTCTGGTACATTTGGGCTATTGTATGTGTCCAATTTTGAGTTTTTAGCACACAGTGTGAAGGTAGTTGATTAACTAGTGTGCATCATCCATGAAGTCACATGTTATTTTTATGCTACTACCATCCAATTTTTTTTTGGGTTATACAATGTGGAATATACATACATTTGTGCAAATCAACAGTGGCAAGTTTAACAATATACATTTAAAGTTGGTTCATAAATTACACAAATTGGCTATTGATTACTCATATGAAAATGTAGGACATTGGTTAGAACACTTTTGACTGAAATATCAATGTAACACCTTACTAGCATATATCTTAGATGCTAAAATCAGTTTATAAAGCTTGTTATTCTTGATTGAGTCTTGGAATAGGGTTAAAAAAAATTTAATAAAAACTATTGCTTAGTATAGGCATTAAATAATGCTGTTAAAATGAACATATAACTAAAACAGTGGTATATGTATGCCATATATGCCTGGTTAAAAACACATTACATTAATGTTATTGATATGTGGTGCTACATGTACATTGTTTTGGAATAAATGGGGTTGACGAATTTTCCACACCAGTCTTAGATATAGTGTTCCGATAAAATGGGTCCGTAAAAATATTTATATGTAAAAAACGGTTAGGTAAGTATTTAAATAATCCGCTTGCAGATCAGGTAATACTTAGTTATATATCTGGAGATATTTCAGGCAGCTACTAATGTTGGAGTTATTAAAAATCTTGAATATGTTAATGGAGCATGTTTTTCCATCCGTATGTCGTGATGTTTTAAGTTGGTGACATTTGTCAGAACGTGTTGAAATTATGCGTCTTGATGCACGTTGATTTTATCATGGAAGCGTATATGTTGTAAAAACAAGGTACAGTATCTGGAAATAGAAATAATAAGTGTGATAATGGTGTGGTATGAAAGTGTAATAGTAAATCGTATGTCGTTTTACTTACGTAAGGTGTTGGAACCGTGCATTCTTTGTAGCTACCTGTTGAGATCTGATACGTGTTGCTCTAAGATTGTAGTTAGCGGCGGTAGAGGGGAGGTTTGGGGGGATGGGCGGAGTGTTAGTAATGGAAGTGGGGTTGGAGGGGAGGAAGTCTTGGGGCGGTTGATTTGAACGTATAGATTTTTGTTTACTTATTCTTTTGATGTAGAAATCTTTTAATAAGGGAATTACTGTATGAAAAAGAATATTGTTTCTGTCTATACTTTCATTTAAGTTGGAGTTCGGATTGACGTATTTGTCTAAATTTATGTAAAATTCTTCTATTATGCTGAGCAAGGGACTTTTTGGATTCATATTGAGGATTTGCATGTCGTTCTTAATGTCCGTAAAATTATGTTTTTGATCGTCAATGTGCTGACCCATAGCTGAGAAATGTCTGTGTTTGACAGCGTTGACATGTTCATTATATCGTATTAAAAACTTCTACCAGTGAGCCCTACATAGCTGGCTCGGCAGTCGTTGCATTTGAGGCGATAGACTCCTGAGTGATTGTATTTATTTATGTTATTAACTGATTTGGAATTGTATAGTATGTTGGTGTTATTGCGTGCAGTTTTGTATGCTATTTTTAGGCCTTGTTTTTTAAAGATATTTGTTATGGGATGTATATGGTTATTGTTGTAAGTAAACAGTGCATATTCTTTTTTATTTTTGGTGATTCTGGTTAGCTTGGTTTTAGGTTGGTTTTTGACTTTGTTGATGATCCGGTTTATTATTTCTCTTTTATATCCGTTTTGTTTTGCTATTTCGTGGATTGTGTTTAGTTCTTTATTTAGATTTTCCTTTGAAAGTGGAATGTTGTATGCTCTGTGAATCATACTATAGTATGCAGCTCTCTTATGAGCATGTGGGTGGGTGGAGTCTATCTTTATTGTAATTGATGTATGGGTAGGTTTTCTATATATGTTGTATGTTAGGTGGTTGTTATGTCTAGTTATGGATATATCTAAATAGTTTATGGTGTTGTTATATTCAGTGTCCATGGTAAATTTAATATGGGGATCTATTCTATTTAGTTGTTCTAAGATTATGTTTTCATTAGTATGTCTATTGTCCATGATTATAAATGCATCATCGACAAACCTGCACCAATAGATGATATTTTCTATTTTTTTAATTTCTTGGTGTTCTAAGTAATCCATATATATATAAGCTATTATGCCTGATATTGGTGATCCCATGGGTAATCCTTTCTGTTGATAGATAGTGTCATGGAACTTGAAATAATTGTTATTGATAGCGAATTGTAAAAGTTTTATAAATTCATCTATTTCCAATTTGCTTAGCTTACTGTGGTTATAAAGATTGGATTCTATGATAGTGATAGTGATAGTTTTTTTAGGATACATGTTTGTTATATCATATGTTGCTAGCTTGTAGAAGTGTTCTATTCTTATATTCTTAGTAATATTGCAAAAATCTATTGAGTTTTTTATGGTTTTATTTGCTTGAAAGACATAATGTTTTTTGAGGAATTTTTGTATGTATTTGGATAATTTATAAATAGGGCTTGGCCTGTAGTTAATTATGGGTCTCATAGGAATGTTGTCTTTATGGATTTTAGGGTAAGCTTTAGCTGTAGGTATCCCTGGATTCATGGTGATTAATTTTGTAGTTTCCTGTTCGTTCAAGAGAAAATTGATGTTTTTTAGGAGAGTTTTTAAGTTTTTTTGGATACTGTTAGTAGGATCTTTAGTCTTAATTTGAAAAGTTTCATCTTGAAAGCAGGTTTTTGTTTTTGTTATATATTCCTCTTTATCCATAATGACAGTAGTGTTTCCTTTATCTGCCTTTGTTACTATTAGGTTATTTTGTTGGATTTTATTTTTGAGTACCTTAATTTGTGTTTGGTTTGTGATATCTTGATTCTGAGGTTTTTGAGTGATCTTATCAATAATTTGTGGTAGTGTTTTTTTAATTTCATATCTAATTTCATTTTGTTTTTCTTGGGGTATTTTGTTTAGAGCATCTTCTGTTTCAGTAATAATAGTGGCAATATTTTCAAAAACTGAATTGTTTTTCCAGTTATGTTTTGGTCCCTTGCTCAGTATAGTTGTTTCTTTTTCATTGAATATTGTGTTAGTTAGGTTTTGGAGTGGGGGATGGAAAATATGTTGGTTGTTGTCAGTAGAAACAGTAGTATGTTGTCTATACTGTGTATGATTGGTTTGATTTAGTGATGCCTTAAGTGCGTTGAGTTTCTTGTTCAGGGTATTCTGCTTCTGTATGGCTATATTTTCTATCTTTTCGTTGGTTATTTGTTGGAAGTTGTTCCAGTATGTGTGTGGTAGTTCATGTGAGGCTTTAAGGTGTGCTTCATACATTTGTATGTTGAGGTGTTGTTTCTTTCTATACATGAATTTAATTTCTTCCTTAAGCCATATTCGGTTTGTTTTGTTTTGTGTATTTTGGGTTTGATAAGTGCTTCTATGTTTATTATTATATTTCCTATGAAATTTAGGAGTTAGATTATTTTGTAGACATTGTTTTAAGAAAGTGATGTTTTTGACAATATTTGTGATCTTAATTTTCAGATTTTGGTATCTGTGTGCCATTTTTCTTGCCTGGTTGGCTTTTCTACTGTTGTTTATAAATTTCATTTCCGTATTGATAGATATTACTTTACAAAAAACAATATAAATATGAGTCTCCACCTTATCAATACAAAATTAATTTACATTAAGCTGGTAAATATAGTCAAGACTAGTTTCGACCCCTAGGGGGTCATCTTCAGTTGACATGCATTAAAAATGTATTTTTACAAAAACATCACATGTAGTGGTAAAAGCTTAAATTAATTGAACCGATCATAAATGTTGGTATGTCTGGTACATTTGGGCTATTGTATGTGTCCAATTTTGAGTTTTTAGCACACAGTGTGAAGGTAGTTGATTAACTAGTGTGCATCATCCATGAAGTCACATGTTATTTTTATGCTACTACCATCCAATTTTTTTTGGGTTATACAATGTGGAATATACATACATTTGTGCAAATCAACAGTGGCAAGTTTAACAATATACATTTAAAGTTGGTTCATAAATTACACAAATTGGCTATTGATTACTCATATGAAAATGTAGGACATTGGTTAGAACACTTTTGACTGAAATATCAATGTAACACCTTACTAGCATATATCTTAGATGCTAAAATCAGTTTATAAAGCTTGTTATTCTTGATTGAGTCTTGGAATAGGGTTAAAAAAAATTTAATAAAAACTATTGCTTAGTATAGGCATTAAATAATGCTGTTAAAATGAACATATAACTAAAACAGTGGTATATGTATGCCATATATGCCTGGTTAAAAACACATTACATTAATGTTATTGATATGTGGTGCTACATGTACATTGTTTTGGAATAAATGGGGTTGACGAATTTTCCACACCAGTCTTAGATATAGTGTTCCGATAAAATGGGTCCGTAAAAATATTTATATGTAAAAAACGGTTAGGTAAGTATTTAAATAATCCGCTTGCAGATCAGGTAATACTTAGTTATATATCTGGAGATATTTCAGGCAGCTACTAATGTTGGAGTTATTAAAAATCTTGAATATGTTAATGGAGCATGTTTTTCCATCCGTATGTCGTGATGTTTTAAGTTGGTGACATTTGTCAGAACGTGTTGAAATTATGCGTCTTGATGCACGTTGATTTTATCATGGAAGCGTATATGTTGTAAAAACAAGGTACAGTATCTGGAAATAGAAATAATAAGTGTGATAATGGTGTGGTATGAGAGTGTAATAGTAAATTGTATGTCGTTTTACTTACGTAAGGTGTTGGAACCGTGCATTCTTTGTAGCTGCCTGTTGAGATCTGATACGTGTTGCTCTAAGATTGTAGTTAGCGGCGGTAGAGGGGAGGTTTGGGGGGATGGGTGGAGTGTTAGTAATGGAAATACCACACACATACTGGAACAACTTCCAACAAATAACCAACGAAAAGATAGAAAATATAGCCATACAGAAGCAGAATACCCTGAACAAGAAACTCAACGCACTTAAGGCATCACTAAATCATACCAATCATACACAGTATAGACAACATACTACTGTTTCTACTGACAACAACCAACATATTTTCCATCCCCCACTCCAAAACCTAACTAACACAATATTCAATGAAAAAGAAACAACTATACTGAGCAAGGGACCAAAACATAACTGGAAAAACAATTAGTTTTTGAAAATATTGCCACTATTATTACTGAAACAGAAGATGCTCTAAACAAAATACCCCAAGAAAAACAAAATGAAATTAGATATGAAATTAAAAAAACACTACCACAATATATTGATAAGATCACTCAAAAACCTCAGAATCAAGATATCACAAACCAAACACAAATTAAGGTACTCAAAAATAAAATCCAACAAAATAACCTAATAGTAACAAAGGCAGATAAAGGAAACACTACTGTCATTATGGATAAAGAGGAATATATAACAAAAACAAAAACCTGCTTTCAAGATGAAACTTTTCAAGTTAAGACTAAAGATCCTACTAACAGTATCCAAAAAAACTTAAAAACTCTCCTGAAAAACATCAATTTTCTCTTGAACGAACAGGAAACTACAAAATTAATCACCATGAATCCAGGGATACCTACAGCTAAAGCTTACCCTAAAATCCATAAAGACAACATTCCTATGAGACCCATAATTAACTACAGGCCAAGCCCTATTTATAAATTATCCAAATACATACAAAAATTCCTCATAAAACATTATGTCTTTCAAGCAAATAAAACCATAGAAAACTCAATAGATTTTTGCAATATTACTAAGAATATAAGAATAGAACACTTCTACAAGCTAGCAACATATGATATAACAAACATGTATCCTAATATACCCACACAAAAAACTATCACTATCATAGAATCCAATCTTTATAACCACAGTAAGCTAAGCAAATTGGAAATAGATGAATTTATAAAACTTTTACAATTCGCTATCAATAACAATCATTTCAAGTTCCATGACACTATCTATCAACAGAAAGGATTACCCATGGGATCACCAATATCAGGCATAATAGCTGATATATATATGGATTACTTAGAACACCAAGAAATTAAAAAAATAGAAAATATCATCTATTGGTGCAGGTTTGTCGATGATGCATTTATAATCATGGACAATAGACATACTAATGAAAACATAATCTTAGAACAACTAAATAGAATAGATCCCCATATTAAATTTACCATGGACACTGAATATAACAACACCATAAACTATTTAGATATATCCATAACTAGACATAACAACCACCTAACATACAACATATATAGAAAACCTACCCATACATCAAATACAATAAAGATAGGCTCCACCCACCCACATGCTCATAAGAGAGCTGCATACTATAGTATGATTCACAGAGCATACAACATTCCACTTTCAAAGGAAAATCTAAATAAAGAACTAAACACAATCCACGAAATAGCAAAACAAAACGGATATAAAAGGGAAATGATAAACCGGATCATCAACAAAGTCAAAAACCAACCTAAAACCAAGCTAACCAGAATCACCAAAAATAAAAAAGAATATGCACTGTTTACTTACAACAATAACCATATACATCCCATAACAAATATCTTTAAAAAACAAGGCCTAAAAATAGCATACAAAACTGCACGCAATAACACCAACATACTATACAATTCCAAATCAGTTAATAACATAAATAAATACAATCACTCAGGAGTCTATCGCCTCAAATGCAACGACTGCCGAGCCAGCTATGTAGGGCTCACTGGTAGAAGTTTTTTAATACGATATAATGAACATGTCAACGCTGTCAAACACAGACATTTCTCAGCTATGGGTCAGCACATTGACGATCAAAAACATAATTTTACGGACATTAAGAACGACATGCAAATCCTCAATATGAATCCAAAAAGTCCCTTGCTCAGCATAATAGAAGAATTTTACATAAATTTAGACAAATACGTCAATCCGAACTCCAACTTAAATGAAAGTATAGACAGAAACAATATTCTTTTTCATACAGTAATTCCCTTATTAAAAGATTTCTACATCAAAAGAATAAGTAAACAAAAATCTATACGTTCAAATCAACCGCCCCAAGACTTCCTCCCCTCCAACCCCACTTCCATTACTAACACTCCACCCATCCCCCCAAACCTCCCCTCTACCGCCGCTAACTACAATCTTAGAGCAACACGTATCAGATCTCAACAGGCAGCTACAAAGAATGCACGGATCCAACACCTTCCGTAAGTAAAACGACATACGATTTACTATTACACTTTCATACCACACCATTATCACACTTATTATTTCTATTTCCAGATACTGTACCTTGTTTTTACAACATATACGCTTCCATGATAAAATCAACGTGCATCAAGACGCATAATTTCAACTCGTTCTGACAAATGTCACCAACTTAAAACATCACGACATACGGATGGAAAAACATGCTCCATTAACATATTCAAGATTTTTAATAACTCCAACATTAGTAGCTGCCTGAAATATCTCCAGATATATAACTAAGTATTACCTGATCTGCAAGCGGATTATTTAAATACTTACCTAACCGTTTTTTACATATAAATATTTTTACGGACCCATTTTATCGGAACACTATATCTAAGACTGGTGTGGAAAATTCGTCAACCCCATTTATTCCAAAACAATGTACATGTAGCACCACATATCAATAACATTAATGTAATGTGTTTTTAACCAGGCATATATGGCATACATATACCACTGTTTTAGTTATATGTTCATTTTAACAGCATTATTTAATGCCTATACTAAGCAATAGTTTTTATTTAAAAAATTTTAACCCTATTCCAAGACTCAATCAAGAATAACAAGCTTTATAAACTGATTTTAGCATCTAAGATATATGCTAGTAAGGTGTTACATTGATATTTCAGTCAAAAGTGTTCTAACCAATGTCCTACATTTTCATATGACTAATCAATAGCCAATTTGTGTAATTTATGAACCAACTTTAAATGTATATTGTTAAACTTGCCACTGTTGATTTGCACAAATGTATGTATATTCCACATTGTATAACCCAAAAAAATTGGATGGTAGTAGCATAAAAATAACATGTGACTTCATGGATGATGCACACTAGTTAATCAACTACCTTCACACTGTGTGCTAAAAACTCAAAATTGGACACATACAATAGCCCAAATGTACCAGACATACCAACATTTATGATCGGTTCAATTAATTTAAGCTTTTACCACTGCATGTGATGTTTTTGTAAAAATACATTTTTAATGCATGTCAACTGAAGATGACCCCCTAGGGGTCGAAACTAGTCTTGACTATATTTACCAGCTTAATGTAAATTAATTTTGTATTGATAAGGTGGAGACTCATATTTATATTGTTTTTTGTAAAGTAATATCTATCAATACGGAAATGAAACTTATAAACAACAGTAGAAAAGCCAACCAGGCAAGAAAAATGGCACACAGATACCAAAATCTGAAAATTAAGATCACAAATATTGTCAAAAACATCACTTTCTTAAAACAATGTCTACAAAATAATCTAACTCCTAAATTTCTTAGGAAATATAATAATAAACATAGAAGCACCTATCAAACCCAAAATACACAAAACAAAACAAACCGAATATGGCTTAAGGAAGAAATTAAATTCATGTATAGAAAGAAACAACACCTCAACATACAAATGTATGAAGCACACCTTAAAGTCTCACATGAACTACCACACACATACTGGAACAACTTCCAACAAATAACCAACGAAAAGATAGAAAATATAGCCATACAGAAGCAGAATACCCTGAACAAGAAACTCAACGCACTTAAGGCATCACTAAATCAAACCAATCATACACAGTATAGACAACATACTACTGTTTCTACTGACAACAACCAACATATTTTCCATCCCCCACTCCAAAACCTAACTAACACAATATTCAATGAAAAAGAAACAACTATACTGAGCAAGGGACCAAAACATAACTGGAAAAACAATTCAGTTTTTGAAAATATTGCCACTATTATTACTGAAACAGAAGATGCTCTAAACAAAATACCCCAAGAAAAACAAAATGAAATTAGATATGAAATTAAAAAAACACTACCACAAATTATTGATAAGATCACTCAAAAACCTCAGAATCAAGATATCACAAACCAAACACAAATTAAGGTACTCAAAAATAAAATCCAACAAAATAACCTAATAGTAACAAAGGCAGATAAAGGAAACACTACTGTCATTATGGATAAAGAGGAATATATAACAAAAACAAAAACCTGCTTTCAAGATGAAACTTTTCAAATTAAGACTAAAGATCCTACTAACAGTATCCAAAAAAACTTAAAAACTCTCCTAAAAAACATCAATTTTCTCTTGAACGAACAGGAAACTACAAAATTAATCACCATGAATCCAGGGATACCTACAGCTAAAGCTTACCCTAAAATCCATAAAGACAACATTCCTATGAGACCCATAATTAACTACAGGCCAAGCCCTATTTATAAATTATCCAAATACATACAAAAATTCCTCAAAAAACATTATGTCTTTCAAGCAAATAAAACCATAAAAAACTCAATAGATTTTTGCAATATTTCTAAGAATATAAGAATAGAACACTTCTACAAGCTAGCAACATATGATATAACAAACATGTATCCTAATATACCCACACAAAAAACTATCACTATCATAGAATCCAATCTTTATAACCACAGTAAGCTAAGCAAATTGGAAATAGATGAATTTATAAAACTTTTACAATTCGCTATCAATAACAATTATTTCAAGTTCCATGACACTATCTATCAACAGAAAGGATTACCCATGGGATCACCAATATCAGGCATAATAGCTGATATATATATGGATTACTTAGAACACCAAGAAATTAAAAAAATAGAAAATATCATCTATTGGTGCAGGTTTGTCGATGATGCATTTATAATCATGGACAATAGACATACTAATGAAAACATAATCTTAGAACAACTAAATAGAATAGATCCCCATATTAAATTTACCATGGACACTGAATATAACAACACCATAAACTATTTAGATATATCCATAACTAGACATAACAACCACCTAACATACAACATATATAGAAAACCTACCCATACATCAAATACAATAAAGATAGACTCCACCCACCCACATGCTCATAAGAGAGCTGCATACTATAGTATGATTCACAGAGCATACAACATTCCACTTTCAAAGGAAAATCTAAATAGAGAACTAAACACAATCCACGAAATAGCAAAACAAAACGGATATAAAAGAGAAATGATAAACCGGATCATCAACAAAGTCAAAAACCAACCTAAAACCAAGCTAACCAGAATCACCAAAAATAAAAAAGAATATGCACTGTTTACTTACAACAATAACCATATACATCCCATAACAAATATCTTTAAAAAACAAGGCCTAAAAATAGCATACAAAACTGCACGCAATAACACCAACATACTATACAATTCCAAATCAGTTAATAACATAAATAAATACAATCACTCAGGAGTCTATCGCCTCAAATGCAACGACTGCCGAGCCAGCTATGTAGGGCTCACTGGTAGAAGTTTTTTAATACGATATAATGAACATGTCAACGCTGTCAAACACAGACATTTCTCAGCTATGGGTCAGCACATTGACGATCAAAAACATAATTTTACGGACATTAAGAACGACATGCAAATCCTCAATATGAATCCAAAAAGTCCCTTGCTCAGCATAATAGAAGAATTTTACATAAATTTAGACAAATACGTCAATCCGAACTCCAACTTAAATGAAAGTATAGACAGAAACAATATTCTTTTTCATACAGTAATTCCCTTATTAAAAGATTTCTACATCAAAAGAATAAGTAAACAAAAATCTATACGTTCAAATCAACCGCCCCAAGACTTCCTCCCCTCCAACCCCACTTCCATTACTAACACTCCACCCATCCCCCCAAACCTCCCCTCTACCGCCGCTAACTACAATCTTAGAGCAACACGTATCAGATCTCAACAGGCAGCTACAAAGAATGCACGGTTCCAACACCTTACGTAAGTAAAACGACATACGATTTACTATTACACTTTCATACCACACCATTATCACACTTATTATTTCTATTTCCAGATACTGTACCTTGTTTTTACAACATATACGCTTCCATGATAAAATCAACGTGCATCAAGACGCATAATTTCAACACGTTCTGACAAATGTCACCAACTTAAAACATCACGACATACGGATGGAAAAACATGCTCCATTAACATATTCAAGATTTTTAATAACTCCAACATTAGTAGCTGCCTGAAATATCTCCAGATATATAACTAAGTATTACCTGATCTGCAAGCGGATTATTTAAATACTTACCTAACCGTTTTTTACATATAAATATTTTTACGGACCCATTTTATCGGAACACTATATCTAAGACTGGTGTGGAAAATTCGTCAACCCCATTTATTCCAAAACAATGTACATGTAGCACCACATATCAATAACATTAATGTAATGTGTTTTTAACCAGGCATATATGGCATACATATACCACTGTTTTAGTTATATGTTCATTTTAACAGCATTATTTAATGCCTATACTAAGCAATAGTTTTTATTAAATTTTTTTTAACCCTATTCCAAGACTCAATCAAGAATAACAAGCTTTATAAACTGATTTTAGCATCTAAGATATATGCTAGTAAGGTGTTACATTGATATTTCAGTCAAAAGTGTTCTAACCAATGTCCTACATTTTCATATGAGTAATCAATAGCCAATTTGTGTAATTTATGAACCAACTTTAAATGTATATTGTTAAACTTGCCACTGTTGATTTGCACAAATGTATGTATATTCCACATTGTATAACCCAAAAAAAATTGGATGGTAGTAGCATAAAAATAACATGTGACTTCATGGATGATGCACACTAGTTAATCAACTACCTTCACACTGTGTGCTAAAAACTCAAAATTGGACACATACAATAGCCCAAATGTACCAGACATACCAACATTTATGATCGGTTCAATTAATTTAAGCTTTTACCACTACATGTGATGTTTTTGTAAAAATACATTTTTAATGCATGTCAACTGAAGATGACCCCCTAGGGGTCGAAACTAGTCTTGACTATATTTACCAGCTTAATGTAAATTAATTTTGTATTGATAAGGTGGAGACTCATATTTATATTGTTTTTTGTAAAGTAATATCTATCAATACGGAAATGAAACTTATAAACAACAGTAACTTTGAAGTACGTCAGTGAGCAAAATAAAAAGATAAAAGTGTATACACGTGCCCCTCAATGTGACACTACCGGTACCCGTAACGACATATTCCGAATTAATGGCAGATAATACTGAAAATAAAACCTTTCCAATAAGGGAATGGCAGTGCTCAGGAATTGCTCATGCCTTGAAATTTTCACAGTGATACTTCCTTTAGGAGAATATACAAACAGTTCACGTAAGTTGATGTTCAAAACATACATGGATATTTGCACTTGGGTGTAGTAGACGTAACTATCTCTAATATTAATTTCACCTTGTTGTGTCACATACGAATACGGTACACTGCTCCGTTTCTCTTGAATAATAGGCTTTCCTTTACACGAAAAGGACACTTAATTTCCAGGAGAGAAAAGCCATTGGGATGAAATACTATCCCGCCTGGACTCGAACACAGCAGTGGGTGCTCTACTTTGATACACACTCCCACCTGTTTTACAAAACGGTCATTGAGTTTGCAGTACTCAGCCACCGCTAGTTGTTCAGTTGTTCAGTGTTCCTCATCGCAGGTGTGTTAAGGGGTGTGGAAATTAGAAATGACCTTGCAAGCTGATCATAATCACCACTTCTCAGTGTCTTATTCTGATGAGCTTGCTGGCTGGCAGATAAGCGTAATTTTCTTTGTTTGAACCATGCAACACAGCGATATTGAAACCTTGTGTCAAATGCAATTTTGTACATCTGTTCTGTTGTAACTGTAACATTTGCGATATAAAATAGTTGCACATCTTGAGGCAAGAAATTGAGGCAATTCACGGGTTTGATTGATAATTTAACAGCGGGCATTTTTGTAACAAAATAGCACCTATGGACTGCATGGGTATTCCGATTTTGTACTTCGTTCAGACACTTGATCAAATCCTCAATTTTGCTTCGTTCTACAGCATCATCTATAACTGTTTGTAGAATGGAACTTGCCACCACGTAATTTTCACTCTCACATTCGGCTTTAAGCATATCAGTGAGGGCACACTCAATATGTTTTTACTCGTTGGTACAAACACGTTTTATTGAAAATGGTTGATTCTGTTTGTTCAGCAACGTGGACGTATGGTTTCAATAGTTCTGCTATCTTCTCTCCTTTCGAATATAGATCCTTACGAGCACACTTAGGTTTATTTTTTCCATTGCTGCACTATGGTTGTTTTGGAGGAGTCCCTCTCGGAGTTAATAAAGGAACACAAAGCAGCAATGTCCTTACAGCGTTTCGACTGACCTGCTTTGCATCCACAATCACCGTCAACAATGTTCCTCTTATTATCAATGTGCAAATAAATAAAAATACTTATAATGAGGAATTATTTATCGCATCACCTTTAGGAATTAAGTACCTTTGTTATAATCTTTGAACCATCTCATCATAATTCACAGCTTATCCCGCCTGCGCAGTGGAAGTACACTCAAGAAGAAGTTGTCGCCTTGAATTGCGGGTCGGTTGTCCTTCCTCACTCATTATTTATAAAGTGAAAATCTGTCGGGATTTGAACCACAGTCGCCGGACTTGAAGCAAGCCGCTCGCTACCTCCTTTATAATAAAGTAGAATAACTGAGAAAAATTGGCTTGCTTTTACTATGTTAGCTTAGCCGCTAGCCTCTGACTTTAGTGACCGTGGTTTGAACCCCAGTGTCACTGAAGTGCAATTTTCAGTCGAAAGAATTGTGTTTCAGGAAAGGCATCCGACTCTAAATTCATGATTACAACTCTTACAGGACTCAGTGTATGTAATGGCCCCGCGCAATGATTCAATAATTTATGACTAAAGTTATTGTGAATAAATAATTAATTAACAATTTCCCGAAATAGGAAGAAAATATAGTAAATACCTTAATTTCAACGTTGTATGGTGAGTGATTAATACTCGTTTCCCTTAGACATTTGCAGTATATTTCTTGCCCTAACCTTTCCTTCACGTCAAAGACATGGTTACTGCTATTTAAATCTGCACCTTTCTTTAGCGTGGATTCCCGGAAATAATCTGAGTGTTGCACTGTCTGAAACCCTACATAAATTATAGCGGTCGCTGCTACAGTCGAACCATTACTGTCCGGCTTTACCTATTTATTTTACAATCACAAGTCAAAGCTTACTGCCCTGGTTGTAATGAACTGCACTGTCAATGGTCTCGTGAATGCCCCATCAAACGACTGCAGCTGCTTCCGTTAGGGGCGCTAGCTACTAAAAATCTCGTGCGCGCACGGTCCCTATAATGAATACACTATTTTAACCGTATTTAAAGATATACAAATAAACTCATATTTTATGGTATCACTTCAATTGTAACCCTTATTACGGGAATGTCGGGAGGTATCGGACAGTTTAACTTTTCTGCCATAATTTGTTTATGGAATAGGAAAAAATTCATGTAATGCATTTGACAAGCATCTATATTCTTATATCAACGTACTCACTAGAATATATTTAATCACAATTAAAAACACGGACAATTTTAACAAATTAAGGAGGTCATTACACTTTCATAGGTTTGAAAAATGGAGGGTGGTATCGGACGGCCAATCTTTTTTAACAAAAAGATATTTTTTAACCATTCTGCAAATATCACACTCATTAGCGTTGAAGATTCTTGATGGTCTAAACAAATATTTAGTCATCATCATCATCATCATCATCATCATCTGTTTACCCTCCAGGTCCCGGGTTCGATTTCTGGCCGGGTCGGGGATTTTAACCTTAATTGGTTTATTCTAATGGCATGGGGGCTGGGTGTATGTGTTGTCTTCATCATCATTTCATCCTCATCACGACGCGCAGGTCGCCTACGGGAGTCAAATAGAAAGACCTGCACCTGGCAAGCTGAACCCATCCTGGGATATCCCGGCATTAAAAGTCATACATTTCATTTTTTCTTCTTCATCTGAGAATGCTCTCTGATAAGTCTCACTGTTCGCCGTACACGCTTTTATTGGAATCTCTTTACCAGCTTCAAAAGCTTTCATTCTATCATCTAACGTGCTTTTGTGGAACAGAGGAACATTGACTGGCCTGCCTAATACTCATTCTATTGTCCCTGACACTATTCACGGCTAATATTATATTGCTTTTTTCCCATTATCCTCGTATCTTCCCCATGCTTACCTAAAACAAAGGATAGTACTATCAGTAACTCGGACGGAACTGCAACCTATGTGTCCGATACCGCACACCAGTTTCGTGTCCGATACCGTCCGAATGACTCCCTTAAGAAACAACTGGAACTGAACGAGAACGTTCGAAAATAAACTGATTCTAAACCCACGACATTACAGAGTAAGGAATACTGCTTCTGCTAATGTACTTAAAGTTCAATGCAACTTGTCCTTGTTGCTGCTACACCTTGGTAAAAATAAATCCGTGCCGGCCGAAAATCACACATAGGACAAAAATACACCACCACTCATAAACGACCCTGCCTTTCGACGGAATAGGATGTACCCACACTTCAAACATGCAGGCGGACCTGTGAGTAGCTAAACAGGTTCTGCCACATGCTGCTAACAAAGACATCTGTGATTGTCCGATACCAGCCGCCGACCGATACCTCCCGACCCTTTACTGAATTCTGTCTTCTAAAAACTTACATGAAGCAGTGACACAAGAAACATACTCCATTAACTCCATTAACACATTTGGCAAAATCTATTAGATTCCTTTGTTGTTTACTGTTAACCATCTTTTCTTCCATATACTTTTCAGCAACATTTATTGCTGTGAAAAAATTGTCATTGACATTCGAATGACTCTGTATGCAGGATCGAACCATAATATTGGAATTAATAATATTCTTCTGTATTGAGTGTCATTTAAAATTTGACATGATGAGAAAAATAGTTCGTAGTGTGTATAGTATTTTTCATATCTGGTAGTGTTTTTGATTATTCAACTGTTTTTTTTTAGAGATTGTGTCGCCAACCTTATCACACCGAAACTGCGCTAAATTTATATTTACTCTGTGACTAAAACTGTGATTCTTTTGTTTTTACTTGTGCTGAGTAATGGCGCAATGTGTTGTTGAGTGTAGAGTTGAGTTGAGACAGAATGTTTTAATAACTTTTTGTAATCAATTATATTATTGAGAGTTATGCCCGAATTTATTTCTGATACATAACACCAAAACATCAGAGTCTACATGCATGTAAGCCTCAAAATCAGCTTCGCAGTTAACAGGCTGCTGATACTCCGCGCATTCTTCAGGAATAGGAGTAACTTCCCCCTCTTCGTGTTCTGAAGCGCCTGAGTCTTCTTCTTCTTCTTCTTCTTCTTCTTCTTCTTAATCTGTTTACCCTCCAGGGTTGGTTTCTCCCTCGGACTCAGCGAGGGATCCCACCTCTACCACCTCATGGGCAGTGTCCTGGAGCGTGGGACATTGGGTCGGGGGATAAAACTGGGGAGAATGACCAGTACCTTGCCCAGGCGGCCTCACCTGCTATGCTGAACAGGGGCCTTGGTGGAGGATGGGAAGATTGGAAGGGAGAGACAAGGAAGAGGGAAGGAAGTGGCCGTGGTCTTAAGTTAGGTACCATTCCGGCATTTGCCTGGAGGAGAAGTGGGAAACCACGGAAAACCCCTTCCAGGATGGCTGAGGTGGGAATCGAACCCATCTCTACTCATTTGACCTCCTGAGGCTGAGTGGACCCCGTTCCAGCCCTCGTACCACTTTTCAAATTTCGTGGCAGAGCCGGGAATCGAACCCGGGCCTCCGGGGGTGGCAGCTAACCACACTAACCTCTACACCACAGAGGCGGACAAGCGCCTGAGTCACCTTTCAAAAATCCTGCTTTGCGGAAACAGTTCTATTCTTTCCTGCTTCACATCAGTTCACGATTTACTCAGCATTATTATCAACTGTAGTAGATTAATGAAATGAAGTGGCGTATGGCTTTTGGTGCCGGGAGTGTCCGAGGACATGTTCGGCTCGCTAGGTACTGGTCTCTTGATTTGACTCCCGTAAGCGACCTGCGCGTAGTGATGAGGATGAAATGATGATGAAGACGACACATACAGCCAGCCCCGTTCCAGTAAAATTAAGTAATGATGGTTAATATTCCCGTCCCTGCCGGGAATCGAACTCGGGACCCATGTGACCAAAGGCCAGCACGCTAACCATTTAGCCATGGAGCCGGACAGTAGATTAATGTCTGTTAATGACTCCTCGGATACAATTCCTCTCAGAATTCTCTGAGCAGCCCTCTTCCTATGGAAATGCTTGGTCCATGGGCTGTAGTTTGTATGTTAAGTTCGTAGGCAAGAAGACCACGCGCACTGCCTTTAACTCCTGAATGAGCACCTTGGGATGAACAGAGTAGTTGTCTACGAAAAGGAGGATTTTCCTCCCTTCACATTGAAACTTCTCATCAATATCACGCAGCCAAGATTTGTGAATGAAGCTTTTCATCCATGACTCACAATTCACTTTTTCGTCGGCCGGGTGACGCCTCACCTATAATTTCGCACCCCGCTGACCCCAATAAAGCAAATAGGCTGGCATCGCGATGGCCTTTCCTTAATTGCCTCGTTTATGATGTCTACCTCGACATTCCGGAAGAGGATATCCTCACTGCCCTTTGACCATCTGGAGTCCATTGTGTTTCCCGGCTCCTCGCCGGCCCAGAACCTTCCAACGTAGTACTGCTCTATTTGGCCTCTTCAGACGACCGGAACCACATCATTCATCATGGCGCACTGATCAACAATCGTCTTCATCGAGTGGTAGCTACGCCCCAAAACATCATGGCACAGCTGCCCGCTAGCGATCAAGAAACGCTTGCATCAGTCACCTCGCCTGCAGCAACAACGCCTCCTTCATACCACTCACCACCCCTACCTTCGCCTTCTCACTACACCTCCCCTGTCATTACCACCACCACCACCACCACCACCACTTCTGCCCACACCTCCGCTAACTTTACTCTCACAACTTCCTTAATGTCCCATCCTTTTCCCCTTATGACTTTTCCTCCTCCCGTTTCTCCTTCCCCTGCTCAACATCCCACTCAGCTTCAGCCGCCGGCCGAGGAAACTACAGCACATCGCCTATCATCGCCACCACCACCGACAGAACAACAGCTAACTTCCAGCTGCATCGTCCGTGGTGTAGACCCCGGTCTTCCTTCTGACTTCATCGACCATAACCTTCGCCAATCAGGACTTCCGGTACAACGCGCCTCCCGAATCTTCAACGCCGATGGACCTACATACCTGCTGCGGCTCCATCTACTGACGCCTGACGACATTCAACGCCTCGTCCATCATGGCTTACATCTCTACGGCCGTCATCACCGTGTTGAACATTCCCGCTCTACTCCCCAACCCTTGAACCGACCTCCCTCACCTCGTCCACGTCCCCGACCTATCCCTCCTCCACACTCTTCTACTTCCAATCACCATTTTCCCCCACCTCCGTACAGTTCCTTTTTCCCACATCTGCTGCCGTCCGACAATCTTCGCCTTCTCCTTACGTCACTTGCTCACTTCTCCTACTTTTATCACCTCTTTGCTCTCCACTTTTTCCCTAGCACATCTCTTTAAATCTAGTTTCTCTGTATAGTTGTAGGATTCATCTGTATTGTACTTAATTCATACTCAACTAATAAAGGCATATGTATCATTACACCTCACTTAGCCAAGTGGCCCCTACCTCCCATATTTTTTCACGTTTTCCCACCTCCTCTTCTCACACATCTCCCCAACCCTCCCCAAGCTCCTGGCCAGAGGGAGGGGGTGGGGAATGAAAACTTTTTGCACGCACGCGTGACTTCCGGGGTTGCTTTCGTACGTGACCGGGAATGAATTCACATCCGAGACACAGCGAGGCTTCACCGATTCTCCGATCACTAGAAATTTTAGTTTTTCGGCTCCCGTCATGTTTGCTCCCAGCATCACTGTAACCGTTTCTTTGCTTGTTAACTGTTCCTCGGAGAAAGGCAAGCTGCTTTACGTCGCACCGACGATGGGATAGGAAAGGGCTAGAAGTGGGAAGGAAGCGGCCGTGGCCTTAATTAAGTTACAGACCCACCATTTGCCTGGTGTGAAAATGGGAAACTGTTCCTCGCAAACCACAAATGCTCTATTGCGCAGTTAATATTACAGTAAATTTGAGTTACAGAGTCCTTTTTTTTCAAGCGAGGAAACATTTGCTTCGAGAAATGGAGAAATTTGTGTAATCGAATTTCGACTAATAGAGAAATAAATATCGGTACGTGATAAACAGGACAAACGGCCGGGAAATTTAAGTTACTTCGAGATGGGGGAACCTGTCCTAAAATGACATACTTCGATAAAATGACATACCAGTCGTTTCTCGTAAATGTCGCATGGGGCAGCACTCATCTCTAGATTAAATTATTCATGGATTGGTAAGACTGCTACAGAGTTCTTAGCATTGCTGCTCTTGCCGCGGTTTATGTGCAGTAGTGGAATTCTATCAACATTCACGTCATTGAATTATAAAGTAAGTGTATTTCTGTTACCAAATATGTTTATTTCAAATAGAATAACAGTCAATAATAATAACATATAGGGTACCGGTAACTAAAAGCATTCCTTCTGATTATTTTGTGGTATTTACACAACCCTTCACACGAGGCGTTTGTGAGCATTGCTGTGATGTGTTTGAGGTTAACAATGTTGGTAAAATGACATACTGTGTGCTAAGGTATATGTCATTTTACCCTAGCAAAGCGTAATTTCATTTCCCTCCTTCACACTATTAAAACCATTGGTAATTAGAGGAATAGGACTAACATCACGATTGTTGTTGTTGTTGTTGTTGTTGGTGGTGGTGGTGGTGGTGGTGGTGGTGGTTGCTTAACATTTTGGGTTGTGGGAAATTTGTGGCCATCAACCCATTATTATTATTTTCAGAGATAATAGTTTAGAGTTGCATGAGAAGTAGTACTCGACAGTCATGGGATAAAACAAATATGGAGCAAGCCATGAATGCTGTTAAAAAAGGAAATGGCTGTTATCTTGCATCCAAGATCTTTAATGTCCCACAAGCTACACTGAGGAGGAGAGTTCTAAGGAAAAAGAGAAAGTAACTGGTGCTGAGAAAAGACTGGGCCGCTATCAAACTGGAGGTTGATCTTATACAGCAAACTCAAGATCTTGAATCGTCTTTTTGGTTTAACACTGGACGATGTTCGAAGGTTAGCCTAACAAATAGCTGAAAGTAATGGATAAGATCATCGTTTTAGCAAAGAAGAGAAGATGGCAGGTTAGTATATTTCTGACAAATTGTAAGCGATATGTTAAAAGGCTGTAGGATAGTGGCACTAATTTAATTTATCACAAATGTGTCGATCTTTTCTATGCTGGGAATGATTGCGTGTTTTCCGGAAGAGGCACTCCGAGCTTTCATTGAGGCGACCAGAAGCAGCTTCAGCAGGAAGATCCCGAGCATTTAATAAGCCGCAAGTCTCTATGTTTTTTGACGAATTAGAAGTTGTTCTTGCTCAGTATGATATTCATCCAACAAGGATTTACAATGCAGGTGAATCAGCTCCCTCCACAGTTCAGAGACCTCAGAACATTCTAGCTTCTAAAGGCAAGAAGCAAGTTGGTTCTATGACCATTTCTGAAAGGGGTCAGCATGCGACCATAGTGTGCTGTATAAGCTCTTCTGGCATTTTCATTCTGCCTGCAATAATATTTGCAAGAAGGAAGTTTAAGGACAGACTTTTTGATGCAGCACCTACAGGAACATTGGCTCTTATAAATGAAACAGGCTGGATGACAGGAGAACTGTTCCTTCAGTGATTGAAACAACATCAACAACTTGTCAATTCATCAAAAGACCAAAAGGTGCTTCTTCTACTCGATGGCCATGCTAGTCATAAGCATGTTGATGTGTTAACATATGCTAAGGACAATGGTATCATCATGATCTCGTTCCCTCCTTACTGCACCCATAGGCTTCAGCCTCTGGATGTGGCATTCTTTGGACCACTGAAGACATATTATAATAAAGAAGTATCCAAATGGATCAATGTTCACCCAGGAGGAGTTGCCACCCAGTACCAAAGGGCTAGTTTGTTGTCATTAACCTTTGTGAGAGGGGCTTCAATTCATAATGCTGCCAATGGGTTTGCCAAAACTGGCATCTGGCCTTTAGATTGTAATGTGTTTCCAGATCATGTCTTCTGAGCAGCAGAAGTTACTGGAAGGTCTATGCAATGCGAGCAACACCAGGAAGACCAAAACAAGACAAACAGTGAAACATTGGAAGAGGCTGGAACAGCATCCTTCCCACCTCCTCAAGATTCTATAATCCCCTCCAGTTCCTCATGTGCAACACCATCATCCTATTGAGAGTAGGCCAACATCTCCTGGCTGTTCACCGTTCTCATATATCAGACCAATTCAGATATCTCCAATGCCTTCTGCATCACAAACTGGTTGTGTCTCAAGAAAACGGAAACATGAAGGGTCTCAAATACTGACTAGCAGTCCATACCTCAATGAAATAAAAATAAGGCTGCAGAGAATAAGTAGTATCAAGATGTGCTGATCAACAGCCAAGAAAGGAGCTTTCTTTAGGTGCTGACAGCGATGAAGACGTGGATATTGATGCTGATGATGACAATGATGTACCATGTCTCTGTTGTAATGACATTCAGTAACTCTAAACCAAGGGAGACATGGTCAAGGAGTGCTAAGTGTGCAATGTGGGCACATAATGCGTGCACTGGACTCTCAAAAACATCAAAAGCATTTAGACATGATGCTGTATAGGCTTTTGGGCATAGGCCGTGTCAAGAAAAGAAGGTGAATTTCTTTACGTTTCACAGAGAACTGTGCTCTGCGTCATCAGAAGAAATCTCGACTGTCCACGAGAAAGCCTTTCTATAAGTACAGGCCATGAAAGCATCAGTGGCAACATCAAAAGCATTTATTTGTGAGTTGTGTGAGATATCAGCAAGTATGTCATTTTACCCAAGTACCTGAGATAAAATGACATAGTAACATGTTTTTGAAAATATTCAAATTAAAAGAGGCAGAAACATTATATCAATTCCTAAGTTATGCCACAATGGTACTCCTTCCTAGGGTTATTAATGTTATGTTATGTTATGTTATGTTATGTTATGTTATGTTATGTTATGTTATGTTATGTTATGTTATGTTATGTTATGTTATGTTATGAATTATCTCACGAATTATGTCTATAGCAGTGTTTTCATTTTATGGTATGTCATTTTAGGACAGGTTCCCCTACTGAAAATTTGAGTAATGGAGGTTCGAGATATCAAGGTTTGACTGTAATAACAATGATGACTGAAGTGTGTAATAGATAACAGTAAACCCTTTTAAACAACACACAGACTGACTCACAGATGACTCTTTAAATGGAGATTGTAAGGAAATAAGGAAATTTTTCATACCAGTAGTTCACATTCTCAGAAGTGGATGAGGATAGTATGACAATATTCTACAACTAAATTGTACATAATTCTGTTAAGAAGTGTTGTACTGATATGGTAATGAAAATTGTACTAACAGTTAGGTTCTAAATCAGAAGATGAAGGAAGGTAAATAATAACAGAAAAGAGTACTTTGCTGGTATTTTTATTTTGTTTGGTGCATGATACAATTTCTTTATTGTCACATAGTGTAAGAATGTATCCACATTATTCTCTGGCTGACTGGGTACACTGGATAATGTGTCTGTATATATATATATTATTACTCAATATGATTTACCTCTACATGAGTAACTGAAGGAAGAACACAGCTTAAGTTTTGCTACCTTTCATACATTGACACATGTTCATATTGGTTAACTATTTCCATACATTATATTATGACAATAGTGTTGATTAATACATGCTTTTATTTTTATCAACTTTATATTATGGCACATAGTTGAATACTTCTCCAATTCTTCAATGTATCATGGCATGTAGTTGATCACTTTTACAATTCTTCAATAAAGACAGCAGGACAATACAATAATTTAATAAGTATTTTATTTGTGTTACATTCTTTTACATGTCTTTTTGCACCTTGGATCTAAAAAACAAAATAGACATTCCTCTGGTCATATTCGCATAAGAAATCTGCTATACACATGTGATTTCTCACCTGAGCCTTGAAATTAATACTTATATAGCTCACAACCCCTTACTTTTTGATGTCACAATCCTTTGCATACATCTCAGATATATATTTATTGAGTTCAATAATACTTGAACTTTCTTATTTATGATAGACATGATGATAACAAAAAGAAAAATCATGTGACTATTACACAGGCCTTGTAAAGCAGACCCTCCAACAAGGGTAGGCAGCATCTGCCATATATAGGAAACAGTGTGTTATTGTGATGGAGGATAGTGCTGTATGTTTGTGTGTGTGTATGGGTGGGTGGGGGTGTATGAGTTTCAGGTATGTTGCGGAAAGCACAAAGACATAGTCGCTAAGCCTCATCAAGCCAAGGGAATTAATCATTTACGATTAAAAACCTGACCTGGCCAGAATCAGACCCAAGGCCCCCTGAACTGAGAACTACTATGCAGATGTTCAACCAAGCAGCTAAATGACATTAGAAAACACAAATAATTTTAAAGGATTCATTATACTTATTATGCAAAACATGTTATTTAACTGAAAAGTTAGTTGCCATAAAAGTTTCTTGCATCAGGAGCTGTCTCCCAAGACAGAAAGTTTTAAAATGATATTTATTATTAACAATACTGGAGTTAGAAAGGTATATTTGAAAATGCCCAAATACTGTAGATGACCTGTATTTTGCCTGCTCACAGA
Organism: Anabrus simplex; assembly: GCF_040414725.1. Taxonomy (NCBI): domain Eukaryota; kingdom Metazoa; phylum Arthropoda; class Insecta; order Orthoptera; family Tettigoniidae; genus Anabrus; species Anabrus simplex. The sequence continues at coordinate 525,772,062 of NC_090266.1, forward strand.
GAATTATGATGTTTTGAAGTAAAGAACATGTTGGTAGGGTGAAGAATTTTACCTTTTTTCTATATTTTTAAGGTTAAAGAAAATGAAGGAAATTTGTAATTTTACATGATTGTTCATATCATGATCATAGCCATGGGACCTCTGGTTTTATGTAGAATCCTAACTTCAGGAATGTAAATTTTTTATTTAAAAATTCCTATATTCATTGGCTGAAAATTCAAACCATGGCCACCTTGGTTAGAAGCCAGTGACAATACCACTCAACTATCAAGTTTCTCTCTTTATGCTGCTACGTCCACGCTTCTGTGTCCTGTGCCTAAATATGTGATTGGCAGAGGAAGATTGTGTAATTTTCTTGAATGCTCTGATGTGTTGTGTACAGTGTTTTAGAATTTTTGGCAGTATATCCATGTGTATAACTTGGGACATTCACTGCCTTTCAGTTTCTAATTATATTGAAGTTGCACATGTCTGTATACTGGATAGCATCACATGTTTATGTTCTTTGAACTGAACACTGTTTAATATCACAATTTCGTTAAATCTTGTGCAATTTTATGTATGGATAGGTGTAACATTTTCAGATGTTCTGTATATCTCCTCATTCCTATTTCTAGATATATTAAGATATCTGTTTGTTTAACAAGTACTACAGTTTTTTAAAAATCAAGTTGTATTTTATAACTGTACTCAAATAATTTAAGACAATGTTGCAAATACTGCTTAATTTTAATTTCAATTTTTATTGAATGTGTCATACCACTCACTTCACTTTTTCATATATGTTCATTTTGCCATTACACTGTGTAATTAATTTAAATATACTGCACTGAGCCTCACGTGCCCATTATGCAATAAATAACAATAACAACAATAGTAACAATAGTAAAATATTCTGATGTTAATTTCTGGGTGTTGATTTTTAGATGATGAAATTACTCATAATTGAGTCGCCCAATTCCATAACCCATTAAGTCTATGGAAGGTCAATTTTTATTTTCTTAGGTCAACCGGTAGATGGCACCCTGTCACGTGTTGTAAGCTATACTTGACGGTACAACAGACGTTATTTGCCATATCAATTCATAAGTGAATATTGGCTACAGTTCCTGAACCCTTTAAGTCCTTAGCTGTAACAGGTCCAGAAAACATTATGTCCATAAGTGAATACATGGGGCAAAACTCGTTAAGTCTAATAGATGGAAGTACTGTAATTACGATACAGTTACAAAGAACGTTATGTGCACATATTTGGTGAAGCATTAAATTCTACCAATTTAAGTGTTTTCTATCATTGCTCAAAATTCCTAACAATTTCAACAAGGACGCTGGCTATCAATTTAGTAATACGTAGTTGCCAGCCACTAACAATTTACTGCCCCGCCCCCGCTACCCCTTACTGTCTCACATCATTCTCTGGTTTTCTCCACATACTTTCTTTTCATTCTTCAGTTCTCTTCTATTCTGTCCTGGTTTCTTTCATTGCATTTTATTTTATTAGTTTCTATTTATTTCTTCTACCACATTCATCCCTGATTTGTCTGCTGTCCTCTCTGTTACTCCTCACATACATGGTCTGATGAACACCTTCATGTGAGCTTAATGTTGTCATCAGCTCCTGCTTGGAGTGCTGTACTAGCATACAGTGAGCCACCTGGTGATGAACGAGCATGCCACTACAGTTCCAATGGTAAAATAATCTTAAATTTAAACCCTCATTATTGTAGAAGACTTCCTCGGAAACAGTCAAGATTTTCTTCTGAAGATGCGGAGCAAAATTCTGTGCAAAATGTAAAGAGTTGAACCTTGTTTCCTTGACACTGCATAAGCCCAAAAACCCATATCATGTCTAAAATGACATTTTTTTGTGGTTCTTGTAAAATTTGGTCAAAGGACTTAACAGGTTTTGGAAATGGGCAATTCATTCGTTTATATACTGCAGTGGGGTTAGTGTATTTTCTCAAAGTGAATAAGTTACTGTGCACGTTGTCTGGTGTTGGCCTCTGTAGACTACAGAAAGATAGCATTATCAACAAACCTGCCTCAACAAATTATTTTGTTTACATGTTTGGTAATATGCAGAAAGCCAATAATGTGTACTATATTTCAGTTGGAGTATGGTGTTTTATGTACAAAGTGAAATACTTTTAGCTTGTGGTGTAGCTTTCAATGTGGATGAATTCTGGTTCATTAAGGCACTAAATATGAAAATATTCTTCACTTTATGTTGAACTCATAACTGGCAACAGAATGTTTTCATTTGTGTGTTGTTGTATGTTGGGTATTCAGGCCGAAGGCTGGTTTGATCCTCCACAGCTCCACCAACAGCTGTCATAAATAGCCTAGGCGTCACTGAAGAGGTGCATCCAGGAACAGTCAGATGCATGGGGAGACGAGGTGGAACAATATGGAATGAAATTTAATGCCATAAAAGAGGAAGACCGTGATCACAGTTAGAAAGAAGGAGAGTCCTGTGAGAGGGATAATGCTAGAAGGGCAAACTCCAAATCATCCGATAAGCAACCCACAAAGCCAGCAGACACCATGTAGTTCGGAACAAATAAGTGGATGGAGGCACAAATAGGCAAAGATTCCAGTGGCAGTTACTGATTCATGGACAAATACCAATTACAATTTTTATGGATGTACTATGTACCTATTCTGATGTATGCAGCAGAAACTTGGGTAATGAGCAGAGATCCGCAACTAGGGTACAGGCAAGTGAAATGAAAAATCTGAGAAGCAGGATAGGAGTGACAAAAATGTTTAAGATGAGAAATGAGAAGGTTAGAGATATAGTAAAAGAAGAGCCACTAGAGAACATGATAGAGACATCTAGACTTAGATGGTATGGACACAGGAAGAGAATGACAGATGAAAGGATACCTTAGGAGGATGCATGAAATGAGGATAACAGGAAAACAACCAAGAGGAAGACCAAGAGACAGATGGATAAAAGGAGTGGGAGTATGTGACCAGAGAAGAGGAGAGGACTGGGCAAGAGTGAAGAGGGAGAAGTAGTGGGAAGACAAGAGGAGATGGAGAGGCTTATGTTCCAAGCAGACCTGGTGAGCAGCTTGAAACTGCATATGATAATGATGATTTTGCTTATGATTTGTAAATATTATATAATATAGTACTTCAAATACTATAGTGAACTAATTCTCGTAATTGAGGTGCTTATTTCCAAAATTTCTCTTGTCCATCAACAATCAAATCTGAGTTATTGGTTCTTCAGTGCTCACGTCAAGTTGCTTCATATGGGAAAACATTTATTTTGTTAAAAAATGTGCCTGAAAATAGCACTCAGTTACAATCAGTCTCTTGTCCATTTCTCAGAGAGCAAAGATATTGGGCAGCAAATAATCATAACTTAAGAAACAAAATGTCCCTTCTCCTATCACCTCTCATGGAGGATTACTCTACTTGCTTTCAAACAATCTCTTGTCTTTACAATGCTAAGAATGTAACCGCAAAGAAAATAAAGAAATACGCCCAAAAAGTTTTTCTCAAGAAGCCTAAAATTGTGCTTGATTGACAAGAGATATTTTGAAAACATGCACATAAATGATATTATAAAATAATTCTCCCAAAATTTCAAGTTACAGGCCAAAACTTGTAGAGTGATATTTTTTTAAAACATTGTGTATATACTCAAAATCATGGTTATAATTCATAAATATATATTTGAAATGTAGGTCTTATAGAACTCATTGGTAATTCAAAGACAAATATAAACCAACTGGGTAATGTACTGTAGTATCACTGCTGTTAACATGCATCCAATTAAGATAACTGAAGAAAGTATACATTTCTGATAAGTTTCATGTAAATGGATTTATTAATTTGGTATCACTTCTTCAATAAATAAATACAACCATTCTAATGCTTAATTTATTATCTTATTGTAAAAAGCAATGTTCAACCAATACTTGAGTGTGTTGATGTGTTTATACAGTCTTTCAGATTATATGAAGCAAATCATTTTAAAGGCCACTGTGGTGAGAGTTTGTTGAAAAGTGACAGGAAACCATTTATGGTGCTCTTGAATGTTGATGTCTATTTTTTGATAATGATAAAATGATGTACAATTAAGCTGCTGCACTGCACTTCTTTAAAAGTTAAACAAATGACCCCAATAAGTCCTATCTTTCTATATGACTTCCATTTGTCACACGTTTGTTCCTTTCCATTACTTAAGTTATCACATTAGAGTGCTCTCTACCAGGTGGATACAGCCATCCTCAGCAATTAAATCTCAAGGGAACAACAATATGAAATATTTGCACAAACACTAGAAGGGAAAACCCTGAATCATCCGATAAGCAACCCACCAAGCCACCAGACACCATATAGTTCAGAACAAATAAGTGGATGGAGGCACAAATGGACAGAGACTCCAGTGGCAGTTACTGATTCGTGGACAAATACCAATTACAATTTTTATGGACTTTAGACTACAGTAAACAAAGATTTTATTTTTAATTACTTGTCTTTTACATCTGCAATTATTTCACTAAAATCTGGATTTCAGTCAAAGCTATTTTCAGTCGCACCAACAGATGTTCATTAGTCAAACATGTCTGTTTTCACTTGGTATAGTTCACCTGTGAAAACAGTTGATTGCACAAACAAGTAGAAGCAATCATAGCAAAAGTTTTAGTGGAAAATAATCTTAATTTCATCTGTTTAGCAAGTGAAAAATGTTTGAATATCTACATCAGCTTTATCATGACATGAATATTTAAAGATATTTTGCAGTGATAGTAATTTGACCTGCAAATCCTGTCTTACTTTCGCAGGTCAGATGCGCATAGGATTTATGTGAAGGTCAAAATAATTTTCCATTACCCCCTTTGAGAAAACAGGAAAACTGTTCTTCCCATTCATCATGAAATTTGTGTTTATATACCAATTTTATTGGGTTTGAATGTGCCATGATCATTTTCCAATTAGAACAGCACCGTTGCCCTCCACTGACTGTTATTCAGTTTTATGATATGAAAGAATGTAGGATGAATGAACACTGATCTCCTGCAGTGCCATCTTTTGGAGTTTGCAAGAGGGTCCAAATCCATAACCGCACATGCTCTATATCAGCGGCATCCAGAAATCCATACGGTATGCAGAGGTCCACACAGTGTGTAACTTGGAATAACTAGCCAGTACAGTTCTCCTCCATTCCTGTTCATCTTTGCTTTCTCATCTCTTTGCACGGCGGCGAAGTCACCTTGCCCATCACAGCTTTAGAGGACAGGTATTACTAATTTTTCAGTATAAATTACAAGTAAGCCAAAATCATTGTTCGTCAAATATTAAGCTTGTCAATTATCAATCAAAATTGCATGTCACGTGAAGAGAGGGTCTATGAAACAACAAAATATAATTTGATGTCAAAATTATGATGGTTGTAATTTTGAACAATTTGTCACAGTAAATTTGTAACAGTTGTTTTATGTTTTTTTTTTTTTTTTTTTACAAAAGGAGAAAAATATCATTGTGCCACATAGCATACAGAAATGAATTGACTAACAGATTAAATATAATGAATATTCATATGTTTCTACAATGACAGACACACATCAATTTTTACACAACAATAAAACTAGCTCATACATATTTTTCTAACATACAAAATATAAATTGCTGTTTTCCTTTTAATTAATCTTGCTGTCATTGATAAACAACAGTCTTAAAATCAGATGCAAATGGATGCATTACAGATAAGTATAAACAACTTCTCAAATTTTCATCTGAAATGCTTGCTCACAACCTTCGTTTATTTATTTTTAATACTGAAAAGAATTGCTAATATATGAGGTACAAGGGTAGAACCAAACCTACTCATAAGTTTGGTCACCTGTAGGTGAAAGCAAGGAAATTCATGATGAGGAAAGTTTCCATTAAATGTTTTCAAATTTTTCTGCAGTTTCACAGATTCTTCACAGAGTGCATTTTGATGCATGAAGCTGTGCATTCCATGCAAAGAGAGCACGCCAGGTTTTTCCTAAGAAGAGTGAAAAATCCTTCGTACTCTCCCCACCATGCTGGCACTCCACCCATTTTAACAGAAACAATGCACTCCCAACCCACACCTACTGCATCAATTGCTTCCTCAATGACTTTGAAAAAGTCTTCTCCAGTTGTGGTGTCCTTTAATGACACAATATCCCAGAAGTTTTCAGTTATTTTAAGATATTTGTCCAGTCTCCCTGCATGTATATTAATAATTGAGCAGTATCAGAAATCCTCACTGAAGAAAATAATAATGTTAATGACTTTACTTCCCACTGACTCCTTTTACAGTTTTTGGAGAGACAAACATTGACTTATCCAGTGCGATTGAATATATTACAAACTTTTCAGTGTGTTTTATTAATTGAATATAAATGTCACCCACCAACACATTAACTTAAATGACGAATTATCCTTCAGAAAATGGCGTTCCATTTCTGGCTATTTTTAAAGCCACCTTATAGCTAGCCTGCAGTAATGCTGATTTGTTTTGCATTTCCTCCTGTAATAGTATTTAAAAGAAGAAATTACAAATTAGCAATCAATTTGCATGGGGATTTGCAGTGGAATACATGTTACCTTCAGGAATTTATGCAAAGTAACATAGTTCTATTCACATGTTTAATGCGACATGTTAAAATTATAGTCTATTTTTGTATGAAAGTGCATGACAGTGATGTGAAATATGATGAAGCTGAACAAAGTCAAGAGAAAATTATGATGATTTCCGAATTTATTGTATGGTACTGTTCCTGGTCTGAAGTTGTGCGAAATTCTCCATGGTTCTAAAGTTGTATGTTATATCTATGACCACTGGCGTGGTGCTCTGACATTGATGATCCCTCCCTTAATATCTGTCCTGTCGAAAAGAGTAAAATGGCTCTTTAGTTTTTCCCATTGCCGGCCTTGAAACGACAAGCACTACATGTCCCATGGGACTTTGACTAAACATCAAGTGCATAATTATCTGTCCCATGGTAAATATGTACATGGCATGAAGGAATGCAAATAACATATTCTTAGATGTATGTTGTATATAGTCTTTTGATAGACTTAATGTTAACAAAAGTATTTGAGAATAATCTTCACATAAATACCAAATCCATGTGATTACCATGACATCATATGCACCTGATAACTCAATCCTGAATGAGTAGAATCCAAATGCACAGTTTGGTTGACATAAGTCCAGCAGTTTTCCACTTTTAGGAATATACAAACAGATAGATAACCAGACAGATAGACAGGCAAACACCAAAGGGAAAAATTCTACCTCATGTTACCTCGGGTGTTCAGATACATTAGGTGGGGGTAATTTTAAAACCGAGAGAAATATGATGCATCCTCTGATTATCTCCTGTTATGGATCCTTCAAGTAACTGTAGGTCTGCAAGGGTGTTTATCACTGGCTGCAGTGAATGAAGTCTGTAGGAAATAGTCATTTTCTCCGTCATTTGAAGAGTAAGCAAAATTATGTACATAACAAAAAATATTTGAAATGAATGGGCATTTCACATATAGTCTACAGATTTGACGTATAATCAATAGTGTAAGAGAAAATTGAGTAACATCTTCTGGTCTTCCTTTAATCCCCCAGTTTAGAGAATTTTAAATGATATGCATACCGTAAACTGCTCCTGGATGATTAGACTCTGAATATGAAGTTTGGTCAAGATATAATCAATAGTGTAAGAAAAACTATGAAAAAACCCTTCTGGTTTTTGTTCAAACCCCCAGTCTATTCAGTGATTTTTAAGTGATATGCATATCAAAACCTACTCCTAGATGAGTAGACTCTATACATGAAGTTTGGTGGAGTTGTAATCAATAGTGTAAAAGAAAATGAAAAACTCTTCTTGTCTTTGTATAAACCCCCAGTATGTTCAGTGATTTTTAAATTATATGCATATTGATAACTGCGCTTGGATAAGTACACTCTTAATATGAAGTTTGGTTGAGAGATAATCAATAGTGTAAAAGAAAAATTAAAAAACTCTTAGGTCTTCCTATAAACCCCCAGTCTGTGAAGTGATTTTTAAATGATTTGCATATTGAAACTTGCTCCTGGATGAGTAGACTCTAAATATGAAGATTGGATGAGATCTATTCAGCTGTTTACCTGTGATGGTGGAACAAACAACCAAACGAACAGACAAACAGACACAAAAACTAAAAACTACTGATACAATCTTGAATTGACCTGAAAATTTGATGAAATAGATGATATTACAGGCAATGGACCCCCTAGAAATTCATTTATAAGATAAACACAGTAATGAAAACTAAGGCATAAGAAAAAATCAATAAGGATTAAATATCTAGCAAAACCATGGAACATAGTTAAACTTCCCCTTTTTGAGGGAGGGGTTTGTCCATATAGGTACTCGAAAAAGAAAACAAGAGAAATTTTTCTGTAATGGGCAAAGAATATTTTATCTTGAAATTTTTTGCAGAAGCACATGTAGGTAGTTTACTTGTTAATATAACATTACATGAAAAACAACATATATTATTAAAACATACCATATTAAAAAAGAGTAAAACTTGTTATGATTATTTGTAATTGATTAATAAGCAGATTACATTGTCAGCATCTTCTTTAAGTATTTCTTAGGCTAGGGTGTCCAGACATCCCGTATTTTATGGGATCATCATTTATTTCCCTTAAGAGTCCTGTTGTCCCAACAAAATACATATGGGATGCATATTATCCTGTTTTTCATTAATGGTCCCATATAATTATATTGAAATAGCATGCTTTTAAGTAATGTGTAGCACAACCAAGTGGAGAACAAATGTTACCTTACCCAAAGAGTAAAGAACATACACACTTTGATCAAACCACACTTAACAAGATACGAATTTTGAAGTTCTTTGATTGGTAGTAGGTAATGCTTTCACACGACGAGCAGTTTGCCATTTCTGGTTTCTTTGTGCTTTGCCTATTGCTCCAGGTCACTTGCCTCATGTACAAGTGTGGTCAGTGTCACCAGTTACAGTTACTCTAAATGATATACTGCTGTTTTTTTTTTTTTTTTCAAAAATATCAACAAGAAATTGTGTTTTTACTAACAAAATTAAGGCACATTTTTCATTTCTGCAATTAAAACAGCAAGACAAGAAATTGTTTTGCATGCTGCATTAATGTACTTTTTTTAATCTACCATGGTGGCCAATCTGAACTTGTGCAACACAGTGTGAACAAACACAAGCTAAATGTTTCAAGCACAATTTTGTCTCAAAGTATGATGTCTTTTGCTATGAAATGTGAGAATGGAGCCATTATAAATTATGAAAGAAAACATCTCTGCTGAGGAAGGTTTGCTTGCTTTCTATGCAATGAAACTCAGCCATTACTTCAGGTCAATGGACTGCACTGCTGTGGTCATCATGGAGCTGTCTGAGAAGAAATGTATATGTTCGGGAACCAAGTGTGAGTCTATAATAATGCAGTGCATGAAATTTGTGAGGAACTGAAAGATGCAAAGGATATTTCAGTCATGGTGGATACTTCTAATCACAAAAGTGTAACAGTGCTTGTTAGATATTTTGTGCAAAGTAACAGCATTCAGATAAAGGTGATTGACATCCAGAATATAACAGGTGAAAAAGATGATGTTATAGCAAACCTTATCATAGAAGTTCTTAATAAATTCCATCTGAGCATTAACAATGTTGCATTATGTGATGACAAATGTAACACAAACTTTAGAGCTGCAGGGAGAAGGGGATAAAACAATATTTTTGCAAGACTTAAACATTTCCTGAAACACAGCATTCATGGTGTAGGTTGTGCAACTCACATACTGTAAGATGTGATACAAGTCAGTACCATACTGATAGTATAAACCATTGTAAACAAAATTTTCCACATTTTTATATCATTCGTATTGAACTGAAAGAGTTCTGGCAGTTTGTTGAAGTGGAGTATAAACAGGTTCTTAGTAGTGTAAAATGCAGATGGCTTTCCTTGGATCTGGTTGTGAATAAAACCATCAATATTTTACAAGGTGCTAAAATCTTATTTTTTGTCTCAAGACAAATGCCATATGATCTTAAAATATTTCTTTAGGGATCTTCAAGCACTGCTCTGGGTCTGTTTTATTCAGAGCTTATTGAAAGAGCTTTCATCATCCATAAAAAAATATTGAGGCAATATGTTAGCAAATTAAGAACTTTCAAACTGAAAATTCAGTCTATGATAAGTAGGGTACGTTTCAAGATGATGGCTTATTTACAGAATCTCAATTCATGGAAATTTCAAGTTTATTTTATCACACATTAACTACCAACGGGCTTATCCATTTCATGCACTGAAAACTTTTAACTGGGTACAGCTCAAAAATCCTCTTCTTTAGAAGTCGGTTCAGCAATGTCTTTCGCAAAGTTTGATGAAAGTATTCTGAAAGAAATATGTGAAGATGAACATTCTGAGGTTAACCATGTTAAATATGTATGTGAAGTGAAAAATAGTGAGCTAGGAAAGTGTGTTGGTGAAACGTAGTCTATAATTTTCAACTTCATGGCATCCCAAGAAATGTGATACAAAAATTTGCCGCTCGTTACTGCACTAGTTCTACCTGACACTAATGCTGCTGCAGAAAGTGTATTTTCTACCACAAATGTTTTGTGCAGTGATGAAAAGAATAGTTTTAGTGTGGAAAATGTTCAGGAAATAATTACCACTAAGATTCATTTTCAGGATACATTGTGTGTTTATTTTTATAATATCCTGCTGGAAAATGTCAGACTTCTAAGAGAATTTGGAAACTACCCATGAACCTCCAAGCCAATTGAGAGTCAGAAATAAGTAACCTATGTAAATTGGAAATAATCATTGATTGTCTGAAGTAATGGCTGAGTTTCATTGCATAGAAAGCAAGCAAACCTTCCTCAGCAGAGATGTTTTCTTTCATAATTTATAATGGCTCCATTCTAATATTTCATAGCAAAAGACATCATACTTTGAGACAAAATTGTGCTTGAAACATTTAGCTTGTGTTTGTTCACACTGTGTTGCACAAGTTCAGACTGGCCACCATGGTGGATTAAAAAAAGTACATTAATGCAGCATGCAAAATAATTTCTTGTCTTGCTGTAGTTTTAGACTTCTTTATAGTAACAATGAAGGGAATATATTATGTTGGTAGAGGAATGATTGCATCATTAATGAATAAATGTATTTTGATGCTCTTTTTAGTGTGAATTTTAACAAAAAGGTACAATTATCTAACTAGCATAAACAATGTATTTATGCTATTATAACACAACCTACTTATTTCAAGATTATATTTTTAAAATGCTATAAAAGCTATATACATGTAGTAATAACAAATACACAAAATGTAGCTTTAGGTCATTTTAAAATTTTTGTCCCATTTTTTGATTTTGGAAATCTGGTCACCCTATCCTAAGCTTTTAGCTCTCTTAGCTTCACTTTTCTTTCTTTGTTGAGTGTGGCATCAAAGTCGTTCTTGTGAGAAGTGGTTTAATGGCATTCTATTGTGAACTTATGATGACCTGCCATTATCCAGAGCAAATTAAACATTTTGAGTTCTCTTCATTCAAAGAAAAAAAATTCCAGTTCCCATTCATTCTTAAATTTTAGTGATACCTTCCTGTTCCTTCACTTTTTAGGAGTAGTCATAACTTGTGACGATCTCTGGGAAACCATACTTTAAGTCGGAAAATTGCATTTTTGTTTTACTTTATATTTTGACAGTTGTTAAATTTGCGATCATTTTCATGAAAACCAGAAGTCTGTAGCTAACATCATTGAAGTTGTAAGTCAGACCTTATTTAATTTTGAGAAAATTGATTGGGAAATGGCGTACAGTAATCCGACAATATATTAACGATTTAAGAAAATCTCACTCTTACATTGGACAAAGGAATATCAGTTTTGCATATTAAAATAATTTTTGTCGATTTTCAGAAGTTTGATTCTCCAGAAATTAAATATGTAAACATGTTCAAAATTTGAAAAAAGGGAAAGACGGAAGTTTCAGTTTTACGACATTCATATATGTTGAAATTCTGTCATAAGATGTACAAACAAGATATAATAAGATATAATTATAATAATGGCAGTAATGCACGCCTTACCAGTTATAAAATGTGCAGCACAATTAATGAAGTCTATAATTGTAACCATACATTATCATACATTATCATATTTGGTACAAGAAGACAATGCAGGAACAATTACAGTTGGACCATCCAAAAGTCGAGTCACAAAAGAAATTTGTATGACCCACTGGCAGAAAAGAAATCGTTATTTTTAATGTAAACCTGATGTAACTCACCTCATTATAATTTTATTTTTATTTTGTGCGATGAACATGTCAGCACATGAAGAAACAAATCAGAGCACGTCGACCAGATTTCTGTGCATGCCTTATGAGCTAAAAACATGCAGCCCAATTAATGAAGTCTCTAATGGTAACCATACATTACCTTGATGCACAAGCTGGTTATTTCATATTTGGTACAAGAAGACAATGCATGAACTTCATTTAAACCTTAAGTTGCCAGTGTAAAATTCCTACTGTGACTTAAGGTTTGGTTTTGTTACACCACACAGCCTATTACCGAGGTTATTTTGAAGACATTTCCATATGGTGATATCACTGTTACTCTTTTCATCACATAGTTCAAGGATCAAGCTAACAGATGGTGTTCAAATCTAAAAATCAATATTTCTCGCCATTCTCGCCTTTTTTCACAGTAGTGTAAAAAAATTTCATGTGATTTAAAGCATGGTTTCCAAGAAAACATCACATTTATTGAATAATCCCTTGATTCTTCCCAGATCAAGAGCAAATGGACTTATTACATACTGACAAGACTGAGTACTGCAGCTTATTTCCATCAGTAGTGCATGCGCATCTTCACCTTTATCATAAGAATCTGCCTTGCTTGTATTAGCTCCTTCCTCAGTATTCTCTTTCCTTTCCCCTTCCATTGCTGACTCTGTTTTATAGGGCATCTGCACATGTGTATGTCTCTGCTGATTTACTCATGAAGCATTTTGGATGCCACTGCTCTATACGATCAAATTATACATGTACGTTTTTCTAACTACAGTGTCTATAATGGATGTAGTACTTCATGTGTTCCTGACACACATGTCATTTGCTGAGAATGACCATATCCGCTTAGTACAAATTGTCCCAATGAATGGTAATATATTTAATTTTTACAATATGTAGTGAAGCACTGTGTAAACCTTATGAAAATCAGTCTGAATAACTCAATATACTGCAGTCATCAGCTTTTAAATCTTTAAATAAATTCTTCATATTTACACCATTCTTTTTATCATCAGGTGATAAATTAGTTATCAAAATAAATGACATGGTAACTACAATAAGAAAGTCCCCACTTCCAGAAAGAGCAAATGAATTAATGTCCGCATTAATTAATAGTGCTTGGTCCCTTTGAATCATTTGAATCATTGAATCACTTATTTGGCATTAAACAAGTGCAATAGCCTTTGTCATTATACATTAAAGTACACAGATAGAGATATACTCCACATAGACTTAACGACAGACTATCAGCATTCCTTGCAATTTGTGTATAGTATGCTCATGCACATGCATGCACGCACACACACACAAACACATACACAGATTAAAACCTCACAGACATTCTGAATGCAACCTGTCATCAACTAAGTACAATTTCTCTTTAAGATCTCCACATTAGAGCTTTGTTGATGATAAAGCTATGTGAGCAACCTTAGTATTATATGGAAGGTTCAGATGCCAAAAGTCAATGGAGAGGCATATATAAGGGCCGACAACAACAAAGGAACAACCAATAGATATACAGATGTATTACATACAATGATTGATGAAGTAATCTCAAGAAAACAGATCCATAATTAAGCCTGCAATGATGACTGTCCATACCCTGGAAGTTTAGACAAGAAACTTATGTTTAAACTTGCCAGATTTTACATATTTTACAGTAATACAATGTTGCAGGGATACTCTGTAGACAATTACTTCTTGATTGGAAAAAACAGATTGTTGTCTAAGCTGAGCTAGTGCTTTACAGCAATAAAAACTAAATAGGTGGCCTATCATATGTTAACTATTAAATTTATCTTCAATTTTTCCTAACACCAAAGTACCGTAATCAATCATTGATGGGACTGAAATTTCTTTAATTGTATTTTTTGTTTCTGTAATTTATTCGCACCTACTTAGAAACTGAAAATACTAACATTTGGCCAATCTTATATATTTATCAGTTAATATAGGCCCTACCTTGTAACAAGAATGTAAAATATGGTCACTTTAATATAATTCTGAGTTGGCTGAAGTGATTAACCCAACATCTGCCATCTGCTGGTGCCTATTAACTTTGGTTGCTTGTAAATTAGTGTTTTAATGTTTGTACCTGTGTCATCTTTCTACTACTTGCTCTTTCTGCACTGACCTGCCATTTTGTTCCTCTTATTATATGTTCCTTTTCTTGTTCCTATGTCTTTATATATGACATGAGTTGACATTTCTTTGTTTCCTTCCAATACTTATTCTCTTGAATAGTGACCATCTCACAGACTGATAAACAGTTTTCTATTTTCTTAAATTGTCTATTTAAATAGTTTTACTCCCTTTTAAATTTTGCTGGATGCCATCAGAGGCCCATTCTAACAGAGAACTTTACAGCTGCATTTTTTAATATATTTATGAATTTTATTACAGAATCGTGAAGTATTAGTCAAGATTACATTTATAAGATTTATGATTAGGCCTGACTTTTACATGATTGTTAATTATACAACTTTCAATATTTAAATAAGAGCATCCAAAGTCTCAAATTACTTCCTTTACAAAAATAGTACTGGTATATAACTAATAGATACACACATCAAAAAGTACCATAATGATTTATATTATATGTCTATATATGTTGATCCAAAAATAATTTTAAACTTTTGGTATGGTACTGTATGTGATATTCCTTTCCTAAATCACTTAGGCTTTCTGGACTCACAAGTTCTTCCATTAGTTTCATTTTAAGAGATGGAATTACCTAGATTCATGTATTGTTGTAAGGGCAGTTTTAACAGGTTTGGTGAAGAGGCCCAAGGCCATATAAAATATTCAGACTGGTTTTAGAATAGGTCTGTCGGATTTCTTACCCTCTGAGGACTAGGTGGGGTATTTAACATCCCCATGAATCCCTTTTTTTTTGAATAGTTTAAAGCATAGTACAGTGATGATTATTGATGGGTAATAGTACTTCTGCATTAAAATATACCAGTAACAACATGCTCAAAAGTGATTCCAGTAACTGATTAGTGATTATACATGGAAATTACTGTTCAATTTTGATATTTGTGTTATAACTTTGCCTGTCTTAGTAAATTGAGACACATATTCTTTGGCAGGTTAGAACTCTTCACAGGATTTGTTGACATTTTATTTCCTTCCACTCCTTGTTCGGGTGTTGACACCAAAATGTAACTTCTGCTCTCTAAAACAATCCTCGATATCACTGATAAATTTCTCAGTTTGTAGTCTGTCAAATAAACATGAAGTCTGAATGAATATTTTCATTTCTTCCTCCATAAAAGGTGAACAATAAGAGATTATATCACATCTCTTTTGGTCCCAAAAGAGTATAATAATTTTGAATGGAGTTGCATATCTGGTTACCATACTTTATTCTAATCACAGTTTTGTCTCCTACATCAGTTACAAACTTCCTATTTGAATACATTTCACTGTTATTTTCTTTCAGTTATTGAAATATTCAATGAAATTTGTAGCTGAGTCATGCCTGTAACTATATTAATTTTTGGTAAATATTTAGGATTAAGTATTTGTAATTGTTATGAGAGAACAACTGTAAAACATTTCAGCTAATTTGTAGTTTAAATAAACCCAACACATTTCTTTTTCTAATTGAGCTAGACAGACTCTTCTCGAACAAAATGTAGAACCGTGCATCACTTTCTAGCTCTCTGTTGGTAATGGCTGCGAAGGGAACACTTATATTTATGAAAATGTTTGTTTGGTATGATCTTTCACTTTACATTTTATTGACATTTCCTACTATGACACACCTTTTGTTATGAATGGATATTTGATTCAACAAAATCTTAATCTTTACCTTCAGTTTGATTTTATTGGACATTCAATGGAAAGAAAGTTGATCTCCTGCAAGAAATTAACACTGATTTCACTTCACACCAACTATTCTCATTAAGTAGTGTTGTTTTACTACTGTTTTATAATGGTAAATGAATTACCTACAAGGATTAATTTGTGAGAATTGCCAGTATACCGGTACTGGTATGCATTTGACATCAATAATAAGCAATGATAAACTTGGTTGTCTTTTACAAAATTTCTCTTAAAATTGCTATTTTCTATGGCAGAGTTTTATATGTTCCTCTATTTTTAGTTACTTTATAATTAAGTACATTAAGAATGACTCAAAATTGGGCAATTAATTTATACTGCTTCACCAATAACTGAGGTGGTAGGTAGATACTCATACTCCGAAACTGCTCCGAGAAAAAAGCTTTTGAAATTGTGATTATAGTTTACTTCACATTAATATATTTTTTAACTATTTTAACAGATCATAGTATTTTAAATATATTTTTAATAATACTACTAATAAGAATGCTATTAAAATCTGTTTTATTTTAAGAGCACTGGGAATTTTTGAAAATGGTATCCACAATAAATTTTCTTAAGTTTTAGGTGTTTTGTTCATTAATTGTTTTTGTTTAAAGAGGCCTAATATCTAGGTCATCGGTGTGTTCATTATAATTAACACTGCTAGGTAATATAATGTGTCTGGTAGGGTATTATGTTGTCTCCCTGGAGTTCGTCTTCTGAGCCATCAGACTCATATGTTCCACTGTTGAAATTTATTTGGTATGCTCTACTAAGAAGTTTTATCAAGAGACCTTGGCCTATTCCTTCAAGTACACAATTAAGCCCCAAATCATAATTTCAAGAATTATTCCACCCTTTTGACAACGGTACATTCAACCGCACAGAATTTAGTCACAAGCTAAAATGAAAGAATCTGCCACATTAGAGACCCACCTACCAGAATAAACCTGTACAGCACTTACCATGAAATGGAAGCACACATGGAATTCCTCTTGTAGTTATCACTGAGATCCAGTTTCTAGATCGACACATAACACATAATTTACACCTCTTGGGTTCTTCAGTCTGTCACATATAATTTTGAGTATAAATTTTTATATAATCTACCTGAAAAAGAAAACAGTAATAAGGAATTATAAACTTGGTTGTCATTTATAAAATTTATCTTAAAAATGCGATATTCTATGGCAGATTTTTATATGTTCCTCTATTTTTAGTTACTTTAAAATTAAGTACATTAAGAATAACTTAAAATTGGCAATTATACTGCTTCATCAATAACTGAGGTGGTAGGTAGATATTCATACTCCAAAACTTCCCCGAGAAAAAAGCTTTTGAAATTGTGATTATAGTTTACTTCACACTAATTTATTTAACTATGTTAACAGACTATGACCTATAAGTGTCATTTACTGCCATCTGTTGAGTTTTCTCATTACTATGTCCACCGGTGATGCTAGATCTCTGATCACACAATATATTAAATTCTGCCCTCCAAGAGTTAATTGTTTCTTTTTTAAGTATAATACTGTTACCATATGTTTTCTTTTTCAGGTAGTTTGTATGTAAATTTAAACTCAAAATTAATTTTGACAGACTGAAGAACCTACAGTTATAGAGTGATATGTTATACGTAAATCTAGAAACTGGATCTCAGTGATAACTACAACAGGAATTCTATGTGTGCTTCCATTTCATGAGGAGTACTGTACAGGTTTACCCTGATTGGTGAGTCTCTAATGTGGCAGATTCTTTCATTTTAGCTAGCGGCCAAACTTTGTGTGGTTGAGTGTACATTTCACTAGAGGTAATATTTTATTCAAAATGCAACGGTAATTTTAAAATAATTCAATATTTTAAAATGTTAAAATCATGGAACTATATTTAAAAATCTAGGTAAAGTTCTATTTCAACGTATCAATCCAATTTACTTACTTAACCTTCTAAATTACTAAGATATATTATAATATAAACGAAATTTGTTTACAGGTACTTGTGATTATGGTACATTATTTTTAATGTATAGCACCGAATATTCTTACTATCATCAAGAGAGAACTGAATATCTCATAAACTTAAAACAAAACAAGATCACAAGGTTACAATCATTTCATATTTATATTTGTATTTACATTTGTGATCTCGACAAGATATTGCTATTTACAGTAAGGTATATCTTTATGGATTCACGAGTCTCCCTATCCAAAATCTATAGCTAGCAATACATTGCCACAAATAGCATTAAACAAACCAAACAGCACCAATAAAAGAGCTGGAATTTTCTTTCACATTTATGAAATGTTGAGAATCTAATATTCATTATTATTTTTGGTACTGAACACTTCTATTTATTTTTTGGCCAGATGTTTGGTTCTATCCTAAACCATTTTAGGCTATAAGTGTAGAGCATAAGGAACTGTTTCAGCTTTTATACTTTGTGTTCCTTCATTTCAATATTGCTTAGGATTTATTTCAAATCTTGTGACAGGCAATAAAGAGTGAATCTTACATACTGAAGATAAACAGATGAAACAATCCATAATTGCTCCATTACATTCAACATTAAATACCATTCACATGACCTGTGTATATAGTCATATATACCTAGTCATATATAGTCATATATTTGTGATCTCATCAAGAGATTGCTATTTACAGTAAGGCATATCTTTATGGATACACGAGTCTCCCCTTCCAAAATCTATAGCAAGCAATACGCTGCCACAAAAAGCAACAAACAAACCAAACAGCGCCAATAAAAGAGCTGGAATTTTCTTTCCAGAGAATACGGATCCTTCCTCAAGTTTGATGTAACATACCGCTGGCAGCACATATGCCAAAGGGACAGCAGCCAAGATACCCTGTGGGAGATAAACAAAATACATTATTCTCAGTATGGTCCGATGAGTGAAGTACCGCATACAACTTCAGGTCCATAGCGAAGTTAGCTCTAGTCTGGACGGTAGCTAGTTCCAAACACAATGGTCAACGTCACCTCAAAAACTCAAGGTTTATCATTTTAAATTTTAAAATATTCAAAACTATTTCAATTGATATATTCTAAAAGATAAAAGCAATACATCAAGCACATGACTGAGTAACCTGCATATTAGCAAAATGTTAAAAATAGCAATTATAATTGCATGTAGCTAAGAAATCATATATTATACACCCACATTATGTGAGTCAACAAAATATAAAGGACTTAATAAAATTCAGGAAGGTAAGAAAGTATGAAAATGTGTTAATATCATTGCTGTTTTGTTTAACATCTTCCCTAATAGCTAATGGTCCTGAGAAGCACAAGGAGTTGAAATTTTGGGAGTTTGTTATTGCGCTAAGCCAATGACACAGACGAAAGAGATAGAGAAAGAGAGTTGGAAAAAGATAGACTTCTAAAGAAGAACAGGAATGAAGCATTGCTTGATCCCATTATGACTATGAGGGGAGGAGAGTTTCACTAGGCAGTATTATTGGACTTTCATGTGTTATCACGCGTGTATAAAAATGAAGATATGAGTAAAGAACTGGAATGACAGACAAAGGTTTTTGTGTACGATGTTATAATAATAATAATTTTGTGTGCCTATTTCTAGCCGAGTGCAGCCCTTGTAAGGCAGACCTTCCGCTGAGGGTGAGTGGCATCTGTCATGTGTAAGTAACTGTGTGTTATTGTAGTGGAAGATAGTGTTATGTGTTGTGTGTGAGTTGCAGGGATGTTGGGGACAGCACAAACACCCACCTCCCAAGCCATTGGAATTAACCAATGGAGGGTGAAATCCCCGACCCCGCCTGGAATCGAAACCGAGATCCTCTGAACCAAAGGCCAGTACACTGACCATTCAGCCAACGAGTCGGATGAAGTTATAATGTATAGAGTACCGGTACTCAATTATATGATTGTGAATGACAACAAAAATACCTTGACGATGTTGCGGGATGGAAAACAGACAAAGGTATGTTGGTAAAGGGGGTGAAAGCACTGCCCCTCATGGGGATCACTGCAAGTACGTAGGTGTTAATACAATGAAAGATTGTCACTGGGGAAAACACATTAATGAAGTTGTAAATAAAGGTTACAGATCTCTTCATACAGTTATGAGTGGTTGATGTAAGGATGTAAAGGAGAGGACACATATGCCACTGGTTAAGACCTCAGTTAGAGTAAGGGAAGCAGCACAATTCATTCTGGGATTTTCAACAAAAGAGTAGCATTATGAAATTGTTGCAAACTTTGGGCTGGGAAGATTTGGGAGCAAGGAGATGAGCTTCTTGGCTAAGCAGTATGTTCCAAGCTCTCAGTGAAGATATGGCATGAGAGAACATTCATAGACGAATAAGCTTAAATGCAGTTTTTAAAAGTAGAGGAAAAATGATCAATTTGAATACAAGAGGGTAAATTGGAGAAATATTTTTTTATAGCAAGAGGAATTAGCATTTAGAATAATTTACCTAGGGTTACTAAATTTACAACTTCTTTAAAATCATTTAAGAACAAAATAGGTAAACAAATTGGAATTCAAGAGGACAAATTGGGGCAAATATTTGTTTATGGGAAGGAGAGTTAGGGATTGGAGTAACTTACCAAAGGAGATGTTCAATTGTTTCCAGTTTCTTTGAAGTCATTTAGGAAAGGGCTGGGAAAACAACATATAGGGAAACTGCCACCTGGGTGACTGGCCTAAATGCAGATCAGTAGTGATTGATTGATTGATTGATTGATTGATTGATTGATTGATTGATTGATTGATTGATTGATTGATTGATTGATTGATTGATTGATTGATTGATTGATTGATTGATTGATTGATTGATTGAGAATAGAAGTCTAATGAATAACAGACTATGCCACTAAGGTTGGCAGAGTTACTTAAGTTAACTACATAAATTACTGCCACAAGGCCTCTCAAAATTAAAATGAATATTCCTTTTGTTCTCTATAACAAAATAGCAAATATTTGTACTTTTATGTAACATGGTTAAACCTTTCTTAATTTGAAGATTAATTCCCAACTAACAACCCCTCCTAGCACCTTTTAAAACAAGCTATAGACCTGTACAGATTAACATGAGCTTACATTGAGTTCCAATACTGGTCCCAAACAGCTTGTAACCATGGACAGTATACAGGTTATTGTCACCAGAGTTAGAGTAATGATCACGTGATGAGCAGTAGTGTGAGTAATACCACATACTTGGAGAAGAAGACTTTCCAGAACATCTCTAGTTACGAAACATTCGATAGGGTAAGTCAAGAGTACAGTGATGCTGAATAGCACTCTAGATATATTCATTAGATCATCACCGGGACAGTAGTTCTCAAGCAAATCACCTAGAGAAACAAGAAGTACATTGATCTAGTAAGTTACATGTAGTACAGGGGATACAAACAACTATGAATGTGAATCAAGAACTTAAAGTTAGTAATACGATGGAAAAATGCACACAGGAAAAACACAATACCACTTACATATACTAGTAATATTAGCAACACATGGCCCCTTTTCTAACAGATTCATGCTACATACATACAGACAAAATTAGAAAGATAGATTGGACATATACATACATACATACCAACATATACGTATGGGAGTACTCAAAGGAAAGTAACACTTGATGCAGGTACCACGGAATGCAGTGAATATATATTGGAACTCAGGCACATCTAAGGTTAAGTTATAAGGAGTTTCCCACCTTCTAATAGTTGTCAATTTTTATATAATGGTTTTATTAATTACATGATATAATCTAGCTTAATCTCTAGGACATGTTCCATAATCGGAACAAAACATGTCCTAAAGATTAAGCTGGATTAGTATATCATGTAATTAATAAAACCATTATATAGAAATTGACAAGTATTGGAAGGTGGGAATCTCCTTATAATTTAACCTTAGTTGTTTTGAGCCAATATGGGACAAAATATGAGGTTTATAAACTCAGACACATTACACTCATCCTTGATTAATGACCTTCCACCAAGATATATTTTATCTTGTTGAAAATTACAAGGTGCAAAAATAGGACTGTATGGCAGGTGCTGTAATACACCCTATGCCAACTGGAAAAATCTTATATTGTGGATGCTATGTGGGTTATAGTAGTATTGTGGTTTAGAGCACCACATTTGCTTGACTTTCTACATTTCTGTCCTTCATCGATTTGTACAATGACCTTCACATTTAGTAGTAAAATTCATATTAATTTTTGTGGCTACTGAGCAGTTCAAGAAGTCTGTGACCATGATAATTTAGGACTGAATACTACTTCTCTAGTAAAAATGCAAAAAGTTCTCTTCCTACCTGAGCTCAAATAATAAATAAATGAATTATCTTGTGATGTAACACAGCCTAGAGAATTATCTTCAACAGAATGCCATTGAAGGAAGTATAGAGAAAGTTCTTTCCAAGAACAATGGAATCAGCACTAATGTATGTGCAGTTTTTGTGACAGTCACCTTGGGATTCTTCTGAATTACTTTAACAACCCTCATCACAATGTCTTATCTCACTGATATGATAACATCTTATCTCTGGGACTATGTTCTAACATATTCTTCTTCTTATTATTCTTCTTCTGCTGCTGCTGCTCTCTGGCCTTTTCCCAAATTTCTTGTGGTCGGCAGTACATGTGTGCTTCTGTGGTGATGGTAGTGTGTAGGTGAAGGAGAGATGTGTATTAAGACAAATACAAACATCCAGTTCATGAGTTAAGTGAGTTAACCATGAAGAGTTAAAATCCCTGGCCCACCTGGGAATTGAAATTCGGGCCATCTGACCCAAAAGCCAGTATTCAGTCAAGGAGCCAGATGACTATGTTCTAACTATCATTTAGTTGTGACTGGATATGACATTGCGTTTGAATCACACATGACACATTGCTGGTATTGTACACTGAATCTCTGTAAGATCAAAATCAAAATCTCTTTATTTGCAAATGAGGTGTCTACCTCGGTGGCAAATGGTACACTAAAATACATTATTGTCAAGCACTAACAAGAGAAGAAAATTTTCCCAAAATACAATATTATACAATTTACGCTAACAATTTTTTCTATTAAACACACAGTTCATTCTTAATAAATTTATATTGTTTACAAAATTCTACTTATAATATCTCCTGTACTACTTACAAATATAGTCAACTGACATACAGTATATGGAATTACTTCAAATCATACTATACAACTGGTATAAGATTAAAATTTATATTGCATTTATTTATTTATTTTTTTGCCCATTCTGGAACCTAAGTAGCATAACAACCTGCTGCGTCTTAACCAGAGCCCCTTTTGCCACTACTTTTCAGAGTTCCTGAAGGGCCTTCCCAGCTACCGTAGCGGTCCCAGGGCCCTCCAAGTCCCCACTGTACTTCACCCCTACAGGCAGTCCCCTACTTTGGCTGTCCAAACTCCTTAGACCAGGGGATGGAATTAATTTATTCACACACATTTTTTATTTACATTAACCTGCACTGGTCAAATGCCCTCTTAACATTTCATTTATTTTTCTCTGTTGCTGTTTATTCTCTTCTTGAATACCTGTACAGATTTTGGAAAAGGATCAAACACTACCCCTGGTAAAATGTTCCACTCTTTCACATCCTTCTCAATGAATGAAAATTTACCCCAATCGCTTCTGCTAAAATTCTTTCTAATTTTATATTTGTGGTCAGTCCTGCCGATATAATTATTTTCCAACTGAAGCCTCTCACAGATATCTCCCAATGCTTCTTCTCCTGTACAGGCTCTATATAATCCTATAAGTCTAGTTTTCTCCCTTCTCTTACTTAAAGTTTCCCACCCAAGTTCCTTTAACATTTCTGATACCATACACTACTCTTTCTCCTGAAATCCCCTGTTACAAATCTTGCTGCTTTCCTCTGCACACTATCTATTTCTTTTATTAGTTATTCTTGGTGAGGATCCCAAACACTGTTTGCATATTCCAATAATGGACAAACCATACTTAAGTAACTTTTCTCTTTTAATTCTTTGTTGCATCCTTTAAGTAGCCTCATTATGACATGTAACGATCTGTATGCTTTCCCAACAATGTCATCCACATGACCCTTCCAGTGCAAATTACTTTCAAATCTCACACCAAAGTATTTGCACTTGCCATCTTTTGGGATAACTACCTCATCCAAAGTACATTCAAATTCATTTTTAAAACTCCTGTTTGTAAGTGTTGTAACAGTTGATTTGCCCCCATTAACCTTCATATTATTTTCTTCAACCCATTGCTGGATACTCTGAAGGTCCCTTTGTAATTCTGAACAATTCTCAATGTTATTTAATTTTTGATGTTGTATTATTCCCTAAATCATTTACGTATATTAAGAAAAGTAACAGACCGATTATACTACCCCATGCACTTCCCTTCCAAACATTCTCTTCTTGTGATATATTATTTCCTACTTTGACTTTCTGAATCCTTGAATTTAGAAATGTTTTTATCCAACATGTAACCCTTACGTCCAATCCTATTCCCTCCAATTTCTTTAATAATATTCCATGTTCCACTCTATCAAAGGCTTTGGAAAGATCTATGGCTATGCAATCTAACTGGCCTCCTGAATCCAATTGATCTGATATGTCTTGCTGAAATCCCACCGTTGTGCCTCACAAGAAAATTTCTTTCTAAATCCATACTGGCTCCTTATGAACCAATTTTTATCATCACATATCCCTCTGATGTACTTTGATATTAAACTCTCCAGTATTTTACAAACTATACTGGTCAGGCTGATTGGTCTGTAGTTCTCTGGTTTCCTTTTATCACCCATTCCTTTAGAAATTGGTATTATTATAGATTCCTTCCATTCCTTTGGTATTACACTATTATTTATGACATAGTCAAAGAGAAATTTTAAATAAGGCACTATGTACCACCCCATTGTCTTTAACACCTCCCCAGTAATTTGATCACTTCCTGCTGCTTTTCCTTGCTGAAGCAGTTGGATTTCTCTGAAAATATCTTCATTTGTGAATGAGAAGCTTCTTGTTTCCCGCTGTGTCTCTCCCTCTCTATCTTCTGTTTCAGTTTCCAACTCCTGACAATCATCTACTGAATCTCTGAATTCCTTACTAAATAGGTTTGCTTTCTCAGTATCTGTTAAATAGTGTTCACCCCCTTCTCCCACCATTGTAGGAATTTGGATTCGTTTTCCTTTTTGCTTCCTGATATATGAATACAGCTTTTCCCATTTCCCTTTGTGGTCATTACCCTCTTGAAGTATGCCATTCATATAATTCTCTTTTGCTTCCTTTTTCACTCTATTCAGTTCCCTCATTAGCTGTTTTCTAGTTTCTCTACTCTCCCTAACGTCTTTGATTTTCCTGTTTACTATTCTATATTTTCTTTTTAATTTTCTTATTTCCTTTGTGTAATAAACAGGGTCTGAGGTCATTTCACCCTTCTTAACAGGTACAAATCTCTTCTCTCCTTCCCAAATGATTCCTTTAAATTTAGCCCAAAGTGTATCCACATTACTCCCTTCACTTATCCAACAACTGAATTGTGATTTAAGGTAAGTCCCAAATTTATCAACTTTAGTTTTTCTGTACAATTTCTTGTCTTGTGTGACCCTCTTATTAAGCCTTTTTGGTACCAGTCCTACATACATTACTACAGCCTTATGGTCACCTATTCCTTCAATTACCTCAGTTTTATCAACAATTTCCCATGGTTTAACCAAGAATACATCTAGTAAGTTATTGAGACGAATTGGTTCTTGTACTACTTGTGTAAATCCTCCCTCCCAAATTAACTTATTTGCCAGTTTCTGTTCATGGGCTTCACTTGCAGCTCCATTCCATTCAACTTCCGGCAAGTTTAGATCTCCCCCAATTATTACCATATCATTATTATTGTTTTTATGAGTATAATCTATTAGTTTCTCAAATATTTCCATGTCTCTTTCCTCTCTTCCAGGCCTGTATGTTCCTATAATTCCCACCTCCTTCATATTATCACAAACTAATTTTATCCCTAATATTTCATCCCTTTCATCGGTAAACCATTCATGTGAATAATAAGTTTCCTTCACCAGAATAAACACCCCCCCCTCCCTTTTTATCTCCTTGGTCTCTACGATAGACTGTGTACCATTCTGGAAATACTTCTTTATTACCACCCCTTCCCTCAACAACGATTCCACTCCTATCACCACATCGGTCTCATAAGATTCCATCAATGTACTGAATTTTAATTGTTTATTTACTACACTCTGACAGTTTACCAAGAGCAATCTCAGACCCCCTTCCTCCCTAAAACTTGACTGTTGCAATTGGGTAACTTGAAATTCCTTACTTTCCTGAGTTTCATTTTCTAGTTGACTGAGCCAGTTTGAAGATGATGATGATAATAATGATTTACACAATTATGACATGACTATAACATTCATAAAATGTTAACTTAGCTAAGTTTTATCATCCCTTATCATAACAGTTTGATTATATAAAGTCTAAAGTTTAAAGAAAGGCTAATCCAAAATATTAACATAACATACAATTAACCATTTAGGACTTCATCTATTACTTAGTAGATATTTGTGGCAGTATAAAGACAGCAGTGGGAATTGATCTGAAATTTCTTATTTTATTGTATTAAACATTATTTGTTTTCTGTATAAGATTTTATTCTGTTTGGACTGAAATTTTGGACTTGGAAGAATTGTTACAATCCCATAAACCTGCACCTATCTGGATCATTTTAAACTGCCTGTTTTAAAAACACTTATTTATGGGTTGTATAAAAATCATCATTTATCTCTGAATGTGAAAGTCAAAGGTGAATTCTGCATTCTGATTGGTTTTCTCTGGTGGTTGCACCATTTTGTGTTTCTCAATATAACATTGCTTTTTCAGTTGGGAGCGAGGTAGCGTCTGTGTCTTTGATCATCTGACAATCTTAGTGAGCGGACGTGCTCGTCCTTCAGTACCCTCATGGGAAACCCAGTCTCAGGGTAAGCACTGTTTCTTCCCTTATTTCAGTTTTTAACTTCATCCAAATGTGATAATTTACCTTTATCTTTCTTACGCAGGAGTTTGCTCTCGAATGTCACAGTTTACTGCTAATTTGTCAAAATGACTTAGCTTCTCAGCTGAAATCATCTACAGTTTATTTGGAGGCAATACCCTCTTCTTTACCTTTGTATTAGTTTGTAATTATCCCTCGGGTATGCCTCCCAGTATTTCTGTGTCCCCTTTCATAAGTGCGGAAAATCTATGCACATTAACTGAAGTGTTTAAATAATGATACAATTTTACTGTACCTCTGTGGTTATTTTAATTTTTATATTTGTGTAGAATGGGACCTAGCTCTTACTTAAATCAACATGTATCATCAGATTAGGATTTCAATAGGTTTGAATTTTGTGACAAAAATTTCTTTAAGCACACTGTCTGCAGGTATATCTAATAACACATATTTCCCGTTTGTAACTGTGTCTAAAGATTTTCTTTTTTGAGCTTCTGATTTTGTCTCTTTTTAAAAATAAATGTTGTAATCCTAAGGCAAAAACCCTCTCCATTTTCTTTCATAGCAAAATACTATGTTCCACTACCTCTCAGGGTTCCATGCTGCTTCCCACATCAATTCTGTAGTTGTTATGTTTCCCAACCTGTTTGTTTATATGCTTTTGTTGAGTCTAAGTTTTTTATGAAAGTTAAAATTTCCTTCTTTATCATTATTGTTTGTGTAATCAGCCAAATTTGGTTACAGTATTGATGACAAGGTTGCCTGAAAGTAGCAGGTGAGGCCCCTCTGACAGGGACAGGTAATGTATTCCAATGTCGTGCCAAAGAAAGACCAAATGAGTTTGTTGATCATACGGTGCAATGAGGTGGTTTAGATAAGTGTGTATTAGATTTTGACCTTGTTCCAAAATTGTGATAGAATGAGAGGCAGTAAAATTGACTATACAAATGGGGAGGTGAGCATGAGGAGAACATTCGATGAAGAAGGCATAAAGCATGAAGATAACGGCATGTTCATCCTAGGCATATGTAACATGGTCATAGTAATGTAGGTTGCATATATAGCCCAGAGGAATTTTGCACGTATTTTTGTTTGTCATTAAGAGTAGCTGTCAGGTCACTGTACAAAGCATCACAGTAGTCGAAATGAGGTAATACCAGAGTCCAAATCAGGCATTCTTTTAATACATGAGAAAATGTGTTGCAGAATCTTCTAAGTGAGTTAAGTGCCGCAAATACTTCCCTCAAGATGCTGATAACGGGCTGCTTCCAAGGAAGATGTTCGTCTATGATAACACTGAGATCTTTACTGATTCACTGAATTTTGTAGACAGAGTTTTGGTAAAGTGAAGTTGCTTATGATTTGTGAACGTAGTCAAGGGTAAGAAGTTATTATATCTTGAGATTTTACATTATTTAATCTAAGTCCATGGATGTCAGTCCAGTTACAAATTTCTTGTATGTCCCTATTAAAGTTTTAAATTTCATCAATTAACCTTCCCAGATCACAGTGCACATATAATTATGTACATATAGTGTCTGGAGCTGTTTACCAGCAAAATAATAATATCATTGATATGGATGAAAAATAGGAGAAGTCTTAGGACAACCCAGGACACCAACCTCTATGGATCACCAGGATAAATATTCATTATTGTTATTTCTTACGTACTGCTGATGACCATGGAGGTATGAGTTCATCCACTGAAGAAAGTTTGTCAAAAACTGGAGCTTAAATAGTTTGAAAAGTAATATAACTTTGTCAACTGAGGCAAAAGCCTTAGAGAAGTCAAGAAGAGCTAGGGTTATAACTCTTCTCTCGTCCATCACATTGCGAATGTCGTCTGTAACCTTAAGTAGTGCAGTACTAGTGCTGTGGTTACGTCGAAAACGAGATTAGTATTCGTCAAGAATATCGTGTGTTTCTAAGTACTTGGAAACTTGTTGGTGTACTCACGACGTGCAGGTCACCTACAGGTGTCAAATCGAAAGACCTGCACCTGGCGAGCCCAACATGTCCTCGAACACTCCCGGCACTAAAAGCCATACGCCATTTCATTTTTTGTTGGTGTACAATGTATTTTAGGGCTTTTGAAGGCACTGTTAATATACTCACTGTTCGGTAGTCTGTTATGTCTACAGGTGCCTGGATTTTTAGTGAGCAGTACAACAATAGCAGCATTCCATAAGGAGGGATATGTGCCAGTCATGAGTGAATGATTATAAATACCTTAGTGAGTTAGAGTAGGTAAAATTATGTCAGTTATTGTCTTAATAAGTTCTATTTCCATGTTGTCTATCCCTTTGGACTTGTATTTTTTTCTAAATATATTGCTTGTTTAACTTGCGAGGGGTGTCAGATGAGAAAAATAGAATTCTTCTCTGTCAGGTGCAGGGGAGTTGTAAATGCTGTATAATGTTCTATGTTTCTTCTCTCTATCAGTTGTACACCCAGGAGTGGTAAAGTATGTATTAAGTGAGTCCAGGGGTATGTCAATTGGATGATCATCTTTTTGTTTACCTCTTCCCACATTTCCTAGTTCTTTCCATGCCGTAGCAGATCTAGAATTTTGTATTAAAAGGGTATGTGCATGTCTGATTCTAGCGTTGCATACCGCTTGTGATGTTTTATTTCATAGGCATTCAATTGGGACAAAATTGTCTTGTGTCGATTGTCACTTAAACTTTCTGTGTGTGGCAGCTCATATTGCCATCAGCTCCTTTAGCTCCAGGTTTAGCCATGATGCTGCTGTTTGTGTTACCCAAATTGTTTTCAGAGAGGCATGTCAGTCAGAACGCACAGTCAGATATCCGTTAAATTTGTTTACTTTAATGCTGATGTCGTCAACTGTCAGTACATGTTGCCATGGAATATCTAGTGTGTCTTCAGCAAACATACTTTAGTCAATTTTTGAGAGATCTCTGAACGTAATAGTCCTTGGTTTAGTCTTTTGGATCTTTGAGAAGTAGGACATGCATATTAAGTCGTGAGTTGAAATTCCTGGGATAGGTGTCTGTCCATGTTGTACTTCATCCGTACTCTTTACAATATCTTACAATAACATAAACATTTATTATATCCTCCTATTCAGTACAGTTTTCATCTGCTGAGATGAATTTTTATTCTACCCAAACATGTTTCAACTCCATTAGAGTCATCCTCAGTGGGTTATTTTAGATTAAAACATAAAATATTACTATATTTGCAGAGTGCATTGCAAAACATTCATGGTTCTTAAAATTATCTAAATAATTCCATCTTTGTGTAAGATCAATAAATATAGCATACTGGTAAATGTATAAGAATAAAACTTTGTGAGTTACAGCCTCTTGTCTATATGTAAAATGACATCTTAATGCATGTTATAATGTTCATCTTCAATTTCTTCTGTTTTGTTTTGGTTTAATAGGGTGTGTGCATGTCTGATTCTAGCGTTACAAAGGGAGACAAAGTAATTTCAGGACAGATCAGTGGACAGTTCATGTTCTTTTTGAGGAGTGGGCATGGGTGAGGGAGGCCTTGAACGGGGTTGTGACTGGAAAAGAATATCTGCTACTCTCAGAGGAGAATGACCCATTAGTTCTCGCAGCCACCTTACAAAAATTGAATAAATAAGTGAATTAATAATCCAACCTACAATGGGCTAATCTAATTAAATTATAGTAAGGTGGTATTTAAATAAAATGAAATGTGATAAGTAGAGATCAGAACGGTTAACTGATTTGTCTCTTTGGTTCCTATCTCTGTCCTTTGATAAGTCACACTGTCAGTTAATGCGCAATTTCCCTCCATTGGGTTTCTTAATGATGATATTACCGTCTGCAGTTCAACCGTTATTTTGCTGGAAATGGAGAATGGCGGTCTTCGGTATTGAGAGTCTAGTGGATATTGCATATGATAAGAAGTATACTTGAGAATTATAGGCCTCCCTACTGATTTAGGTCCAACACAGTGGCTTCTATCAATGTCATTTATATTCATATTTACTGCTGTTTACTCCTACTGGCCATTCTACACCAGCCAGGGCCCAGTTGGTGAAGGTTTCTATGCCATTGACTTGTCGTGCCATCCTACTCTCAGTGCTACTGAGATTGGTGCAGTAATGGTTACTGCCTGGGAACTCTACATCAACATGCCAGTCTATATCCTACCTGGAGCCAAGGACCTTGGTTGAGACCTACATATCAACTCACCATCTATCACTATACCGGAAGGCCGGTATCTTAATTTACCTTGGGTGTCCGACTCCTCGGATCCGGACATTGGCTATAATGGCTGCCACCATCTTTGGCCTCCACTGCCTGGACAATTCGTTGGCTGTTTATCTCAAAAATCAGTCTTGTATCAACTTGTCAGCAGTGCATTACAGAAACCACATCCAGAATTACTGGTATTCAAAAAATTAATGCCTGTTTCAAAAATTTTTCAAGATTTTCTCCTTTATTAAAGAATTGTGTAGCTTAGGAGGGGGGAGGTCTGTACCATCAGTAAAGCCTCTCCGTAATGCTAGGCAACACTTAAACACCTAAGGGTGGTGAAATCTTGTGGACATTTTGTGAACTTTCTTTTTTTTTTCCCTACCTGTTTAAAATTGCATTAATACATCAAAATTTTCAGTGATCATAGGACAGGCAAGGACTAGGATTGGGAAGGTAGCAGCCATGGCCTTAATTAAAGTAGAGCCCTAGCATTTGCTTGGTGTGAAAATGGGAAACTATGGAAAACCATCTTCAGGGTTGCTGACGGTGGGTCTTGAACCCACTATCTCCCAAATGCAAGTTCACAGCTGCACAACACTAATTGCACAGCCAACTCACTCGGTGTGAACTTTCTGAAGATTACTTGATTTTCAAGTTTACTAGTAACAGATGTCTCAACTTTTGATTTTGGACTGCCCCCAAGGACCTTGGAATGTGTATAACTTAGTTGAGTATTGTAACTGTTTAGGACTTATAACAAGTAGAGGAAGGGTGGCCCACCTATTGAATACCATTTGGTTAAATACCAAATATCTTTATTAGATATAAGGGACTAGTTTTGGCCCTATAAACTGGATCATCTTCAGCCTTAATTACCAGCTAGAAAAACATATACACTCTTATACAACACAATCACCAATATTCCACTGAAATACAACATATAAAACTTATTGACAAATAGTGTTCATTAGCACTTATATGTCATGGTTAAAATATGGTTATTTATACTAATGTCCTTGGTTGTATGAATACCTTGTCTTCTTTGGAAAAGTAATCTTAAGGTAAAACTATAAGAATACACAATCATAATTAAAAGATATAAATTAGTTAATGTAACACATTAAAACCTTCGAGTAATGAATTGCAATGTCTGTTGATATGGTACCGTAGTATTTTCATAATGGTGTTGATGTATGCTATATAACCTCCAAGTGGTGGGTATTATATTAAGTAGCTAGGTATAAATCTATCAATGTAGTTACGATGTTCAACTAGGGGACATTTACAATTTGAATGTTGGGTAGGTGGACTTCCAATTGAGTTGGAATGACCAAACAATTTGGTATGCAGTGAATGTCTGGAACGAGAAAGAAAAAATGAAAGAAATAGAAAAAAAGATCCAATGTACTAAGAAAGATTGCAGTATGGGTAAAGATTGTATCAGACTCACTCCCTGGCGCTACTATGTGCTACTTCAAGGTGAGTCTGATACACTTTTTCATTATTACATATGTTTAGGGTTTGGTACAACAATGCTTATGTCTTCCGTTTGTAAGTTGTCACTACCATAACTTCAAATTAAATCAACCTATCATCACCCAACTCACGGTTATAAAAATGGGTAAACTTGAAACTTGTGTATCTATATGGATCAGACTAGCATGATACCCGTGCTTCGCTACGGTATTATACTGAAATTTATAATTGAATGCTTAACATTTTATATATAATCCGCCGCAAAAAGCGATCTGACTCGTTTTCTGAGAGAATCCGTCAAAATTCGCGATCTGACTCGTTTTCTGAGAGATTACGGCGAAATTCCTCCCATTTTTCAATCTTTCTTTCCAGCAATCGATTTCGTACTTGCCGAGCTAGGTCCAGGTATTCCACCCGGTCAGTTAGGCCCCTAAATCTTTGCCATCTTTTCCTATAAGCATTTTTAATATGGATCAAATCTTTGAGGAGATCCGGCGTGGTAACGTCTTGGGTGCCTTGGCGGTACTAAAACAGGGGACGGACTGCATTCGTAGTCATTACCTGGCCAGAACCCGTTTTCAGCGTGGTCGGCACATTTTGACGACGGTCTAGAACATTATTATTATTATTATTATTATTATTATTATTATTATTATTATTATTATTATTATTATTATTATTATTGATGGTCTGGACCCCACAGCAAGATGCAAGACCGCTACTTGGCGGTAAATTACATCTGCTGCCATTGTCATTGGTGACAATGTGACCAGCACCATCATCGCGCGTAGGCAAGTGCGCGAGATTTCTGGCGACACGAATGATATACATGCGTGCATTATTGACCTTATTATAGAGGTGAACAATTGCACGGTCAATGTCATTCCTATCGTTTGTTTCAAATGTGTTTAAATTGTTATTTATATGCCAGGAGAATCTACTGTAATCTAACTTTATGTTCTCCATAGGAAAAGATGGCTCTTGAAAACGAACGCAGGAAAGATAAAACATGATCAGTTTATGATCAGAATAAGTGCATTATGAACAGAAAATCAATTGGTCTCAACTGCTTTTACCCCCCATCCCCCAAACAAAAGAAGGCGAGTTT
Source organism: Anabrus simplex (assembly GCF_040414725.1). NCBI lineage: Eukaryota > Metazoa > Arthropoda > Insecta > Orthoptera > Tettigoniidae > Anabrus > Anabrus simplex. Next base: position 525,805,993 of record NC_090266.1, read on the forward strand.
CTTTATGTTTAAAAGAGATTCCAAATACCAATGTTCACGTCTGTTACCTTCAGTTCTGAGATATAAGTATCCCCATTAAAGGAATTCACTTTTTTCACTTCCTTTCACACTTCCTTTCCTAAGTGAATTTTCCGGCAAAAAATAGTTGTTTCTTTAATAGTAAAGGATCTTCTAAATACCAATTATCACGACTCTAACATCTGCAGTTATTGAGAAATGTGTCCTTTTAAAGGAATTCAACTCCTTTTCACCCCCGCCCCCCCCCCCCCAAGATGATTTTTCCTAAAAACCGTTTTTTCTTTGTTTTTAAAGGAGATCCAAATACCAATTTTCACGTCTGTAATAACTTTTGTTTTTATTAGGTGTAAGTATCTCATACAATTAATTCAATTCATTTTTCAATTCTTTCACCTCCCCCCCTTTCATTGGATTTTCGAAGAATACGTGTCTCTTTAATTTTAAAGCAGGTTCCAAATACTAATTTTCATGTCTGCAAAACCTATCATTTTTGAGATAATAGTATCATCATACAAATAATTCAACTAATTTTTCCGTAAACAAAATACGTATTTCTTCAGTATCCTAATTAAAATAATTCAACCCCTATTTTAGTCACTTTTACCCCTCCACCCAAGCGGGTTTTCAGAAAACAAAAAATGTATGTTTCTTTATTTTAATAGAGATAAAAATGCTATTTTTACTTCGGTAGCATGTTAAAGTTTTTCAGGTATATTGTAGAAATGCTCATTTTAAAATATCACCCAATTTTTAGTTTCCCTTAAGTGGAGTTTCCAAAAACAAATCACCTATATTTCTTTACTTTTGCAGGAGATTCCAAATATCAGTTTTTACGTCTGTAACATTTTATGATTCTGAGATATACTGTAGATATAATCTTTCTAAAAATTCACCCCAATTTGTCACTTCTGTTTAACCCCCATTAATCCGATTTTCCAAAAAAAAACGTGTTTCTTTATATTATAAGGAATTCCTAAATACTAATTTTCAGGTTTGTAATATCTTCTGTTTATGAGATATAAGTATCCTCATTTAAGGCATTCAACCATTTTTCAACCTTTTTCACCCCTCTATTGGGATTTTCCGAAAACAAAAAAATACGTGTTTCTTTATTTTCAAAGGAGATCCCAAATACCAATTTTCACGTCTGTAATATCTTCATCTTCTGAGATATAAGTGTCCTCATTAAAGGCATTCAGCCCCTTTTCACCCCTTTTCACCCCTCCTACTGGGATTTTCCGAAAACAAAAAATTCTTGTTTCTTTATTTTTACATCTGCAAACATTTAAAGTTTTGAGATATAGATACACTCATTTTAAAAATTCACCCCCTTTTTACCCTCCCATTAATTGTATTTTACAAAAAAAATACATGTTTCTATATTTTTAAAGGAGATCCCAAATACCAATTTTCAGGTCTGTAATGTCTTTAGTTTCTGAGATATAAGTGTCCTCATTAAAGGCATTCACCATTTTTCACCCCTCCTATTGGGATTTTCCGAAAACAAAAAAATATGTGTTTTTTTTCTTGAAAGGTGATTCTAAATACCAATTTTCACATCTGTAAACTTTTAAAGTTTTGAGCTATAGATACACTCATTTTAAAAATTCACCCCCTCTTTACCCTCCCATTACTTGTATTTTCAAAAAACAAAAAATATGTGTTTCTTTATTTTCATAGGAGATCCCAAATACCAATTTTCGGGTCTGTAAAATCTTCAGTTTCTGAGATATTAGTATCCTCATTAAAGGCATTCAACCCCTTTTTCACCCTTTTTCACTCGTCCTGTTGGGATTTTCCGAAAACAAAAATACGTGTTTCTTTATTTTTAAAGGAGATCCCAAATACCAATTTTCAGGTCTGTAATGTCTTCAGTTTCCCATTGAAGGCGTTCAACCAATCTTTCACCCCTTTCGACTCCTATTGGGATTTTCCGGAAACGAAAAAATACGCGTTTCTTTATTTTTAAAAGAGATTCAAATACCAATTTTTACATCTGTAAACTTTGAAAGTTTTTAGATATCGATACACTCATTTAAAAAAAATCATCCCCCCTTTCACCCCCCACTACTTAAATTTTCCAGAAACAAAAAATACGCTTTTCTTGATCCTTAAAGGGGATCCCAAATACCAATTTTCAGGTCTGTAATATCTACAGTTTCTGAGATATGTGTCCTCATTAAAGACATTGAACCTCTTTTTCACCCCTCCTATTGGTATTTACCGAAAACAAAAAAATACGCGTTTCCTTATTTTTAAAGGAAATTCTAAATACCAATTTTTACATCTGTAAACTTTTAAAGTTTTGAGATATAGATACACTCATTTTAAAATTTCATCCCACTTTTCACCTCCTTAGCGACGGAATATCCGAATATTCTCTCTTAGCCAGCACCTACATTGTACTATAAATGTATCCTCAAAATTTCATTTCATTATGTCCAGTAGTTTTGGCTCGGCTCGGCGTCGCTAACGGAGGATTTTTGGATATTCCGTCGGTAAGGGGGTTATATAGGGGGGGGGGGGATTTTAAAATGAGTGTATCTAAATCTAAAAACATTAAAAGTTTGCAGATGTAAAAATTGGTATTTATAATCTCCTTTAAAAATAAAGAAACGCGTATTTTTTTTTTGTTTGTTTTCGGTAAATGCCAATAGGAGGGGTGAAAAAGAAGTTCAATGTCTTTAATGAGGACACTTATATTTCAGACACTGTTGATATTACAGACCTGAAAATTGGTATTTGGGATCCCCTTTAAGGATCAAGAAACGCGTATTTTTTGTTTTTGGAAAATTCAAGTAGCGGGGGTGAAAGGGGGGATGAATTTTTAAAATGAGTGTATCGATATCTAAACACTTTCAAAGTTTACAGATGTAAAAAATTGGTATTTAGAATCTCCTTTAAAAATAAAGAAACGCGTATTTTTTCGTTTCCGGAAAATCCCAGTAGGAGTCGTTAGGGGTGAAAGATTGTTTGAACGCCTTTAATGAGAAACTGAAGACATTACAGACCTGAAAATTGGTATTTGGGATCTCCTTTAAAAATAAAGAAACACGTATTTTTTGTTTTTGGAAAATCCAAATAGGGGGAGGGGGTGAAAGGGGGGATTTTTAAAATGAGTGTATCTATATCTCAAAACTTTAAAAATTTGCACATATAAAATTTGATACTTTGAATCGCCTTTAAAAGTAAAGGAACACGTTTTGTTTCCGTAAATCCCAATAGGAGGGGTGAAAAGTGTGAATAAGGGTTTGAATGCCTTTTATTAGGATACTTATGTCTCAGAAACTGAAGATAATACAGACCTTAAAACTGGTATATGGGATCTCCTTCAAAAATAAAGAAACACTTTTTTTGTTTTTGGAAAATCCAATTAATGTGGGTTAAACAGGAGTGACAAAGTGGGGTGAGTTTTTAGAAAGACTATATCTACAGTATATCTCAGAAACGTAAAATGTTACAGACGTAAAAACTGGTATTTGGAATCGCCTGTTAAAGTAACGAAACATAGGTGATTTGTTTTTTAAACTCCACTTAAGGGGAACTAAAAAAAGGTGAAATTTTAAAATGAGAATTTCTACAGTATATCTCAAAAACTTACCATGTTACAGAAGTGAAAAATGGTATTTTTATCTCTATTAAAAATAACGAAACGTGTATTTTTAGTTTTCGGAAAAACCGCTTGGGTGGGGGTAAAAGTGAATGAAAATGGGGTTGAATTATTTTAATTAGAATACTGATATCTCAAAAACTGAAGATCTTACAGAAGTGAAATTAGGTATTTGGAATCTGCTTTGAAGGTAAAATACATGTATTATCGGGAAAATCCAATGAAGTTGGGGGGGGGGGGTGGAGCGAGGTGAAAGAATTGAAAAATTAATTAAATTAATTGTATGAGGATACTAACTTACATCTAATAAAAACTAAAGTTATTAGACGTGAAAGTTGGTATTTAGATCTCCTTTAAAAACAAAGGAAAGCACTTTTTGGGAGGCGGGGAATCATCTTGGGGGGCACATATCTTAAAAGGTGAAGATGTTAGAGTCGTGATAATTGTGTTTACAAGATCCTTTACCATAATGAAAGGAGTGTTTTCTGCCAGAAAATTCACTTAAGGGTGGGTGGGTGTGTGAAAGGAACTGAAAAAAATATGAATTACTTTTTGGGGATACTTAAATCTCAAAACTGAAGGTAACAGACGTGAACATTGGTATTTGGAATCTCGTTTAAACTTAAAGAAACATGCCTTCTTCTTTGGGGAGGGGGCAATCAACTTAACGGCGGTGGGGTGAAAAAGGTGGTGAGATCTATTGATTTTACAGTTTATAATATACTTATAAGGATCCTCCGTGGCTCAGGTGGCAGCGCGCCGACCTCTCACGCTGAGTTCCGCGGTTCAAATCTCGGTCACTCCATGAGAGATTTGTGCTGGACAAAGCGGAGGCGGGACAGGATTTTATCCGGGTAGTCCAGTTTTTGCCGTCATCATTCATTCCAGCAACACTCTCCAGTATCATTTCATTTCATTTGTCATTCATTAATCGTTGCCCCAGAGGAGTGCGACAGGCTTCGGCAGCCGGCATAATTCCTATCCTCGCCGCTAGATGGCGGCTTTATTCATTCCATTCCTGACCCGGTCGAATGACTTGAAACAGGGTGTGGGTTTTCAATGTAGTTATTCTGATCATAAAGCGATCATTTTTATCTTTCCTGGGTTCCATTTCAAGAGCCATCTTTTCCTTTGGAGAACGTTCTTAGATTACCGTAGATTCTCCTGGCATATAAATAAAAATTTAAACACATTTGAAATAAACGGTAGGAATGAGATTGACCATGCAATTGTTCACCTCTATAAATAGGTCAATAACGCACGGAAGTATGTCATTCGTATCTCCAGAAATCCTGCGCAGTTGCCTACGCGCGACAATGGTGCTGGTCACATTGTCAGCAATGACAATGGCAGCAGATGTCATTTACTGCCAAGTAGCAGTCTTTCATCTTGCTGTGGGGTCCAGAACATCAATAATAATAATAATGTTCTAGACCGTCGTCAAACTGTGCGGACCGCGCTAGAAACGCGTCCTTGATGGGTGATGACTACGAATGCAGGCCGGCCGCATTTTCAGAACTGCCAAGGCACCCAAGACGACACCACGCTGGATCTCCTCAAGATTTTGATCTATATTAAAAATGCTTATAGGGAAAGATAGCAAATATTTAGGGACCCAACTGTCCGGGTGGATTACCTGGACCTAGCCCGGGAAGTACGAATTAGATTGCTGGAAAGAAAGATAAAAAACGGGAGGAACATTGCCGTAATCTCTCAGAAAACGAGTCAGATCGCGAATTTTGGCGGATTCTCTCAGAAAACCAGTCAGATCATGAATTTCGGCGGATTATATATAAAACGTTAAGCATTCAATAATAAATTTCAGTATAATACAATAGCGAAGCATGGGTATCTTGCTAGTTTTATATATAGAGATTGTGAAACAGTGCTATGAGCTGTGAGGTTTTCCTGATATGAGGCTACCAGAGTGCTGGGGCAGTTCTAAGTTAGGTGGGTGCATTTTATTCTATTATGTGAACCTACTTGCATGTGGCGACGGGGTGATACCAGCATTCCCCTCTAGCATGTAACAGTTAGGGTTGAGCCACATTCATCTTATTTAATGTAGGGTATCTTAATTTATATAATGTATGTTTCTAGGCTATTTTTGGATAGAAGGTATCCACCCAAGTGGGTATCATATTATGTCTTAAGGATGTGTGAGTGTGGACCCCTCATTTCCCATGTTCACTTTGCTTTTTGGTGACTAAGCTTTTCTAACTTCTAAATTGTAAATTCTAAATAGGAAGTCAGCTGGTTGAATTCTGCACTGGTCGTAATTCAGTCCTTGCTAATACATGATTCAAATACTACAAATGACAACTGTTTACTAGGACGAGACCTGGAGACACTGTAAGGTAACAAATACAGTTCATTTTGATTTGGCAGAGATTCAGCAATCTGGTGTTGATTCTAAGACTTTCCCATGAGCAGACGTGGACTCTCATCGCAATATTCTGGTCACGAAATGCCATCTGAAGTTGAAAAAGTTGAAGAAAGTAAGGAATACAATGAGATGGGATCTAGGCAAGTTGAAAGAAAACAGTGCAGGGGATTGTTTCAAGGAACATGTTGCAAAAGGACTAAATGAAAAGGCTGAAGGAAACACAATAGAGGAAGAATGGACAGTCATAAACAATGATGTCTGTAGGGCTGCTGAAGAAAGTAAAGATCAACTAAGAATTAATACGTAACTCAGGAGATACTAGACCTGATTAACGAATGAAGAAAATACTAGAATGCAAAAAATAAGGAGGGTAGAAAACAATAAAGGTGATTAAAGAATGAAGTAGATAGAAAGTACAGGGCAGCTGAGGAAGAACGGCTGAAGAAGAAGTAAAAAGATGCTGAAGGTAGTATTAAAGTCATAGGAAAGGTAGATATAGCATGGCCAAAAATCAAGGAAACCTTTGGAGAAAGGAAAACTAGGTATACGAATATTAAGAGCTCAGATGGAAAAACACTTCTAGGGAGAGAAGACAAGGCAGAAAAATGGCAGGAACATAGCCATTAGTTTGTATCAAGGTAAAGTAGTAGATAATATTATTCTGCATAGAGAAGAAACCGCCGATGTTGAAAAAATGGGAGACCAAAATTTTGAAGTCAGAATTTGACAGATTATTGAGAGACCTAAATAGGAACAAGTCACCTGGAGTTTTGATGACATACCATCAGAATTACTCACTGCCTCAAGAGAAACCAGTGTGGCTACATTATTAAATTTTATGTGTAAGATTTCTGATGCAGAAGTGCCATCAAGTAGCCCCATGTTACGGTGCATGCAATTTAAGAAAATATAACCAAGTGTCGCCATCTTTCCTAAACTTAGCATTGTTGTGATTCCATGTTCACCGGAAACATCATACTTTGTTACTCCTCTGAGTTTTTACTACATCTACCCCATCTAAACTTTGTGTTTCCATTAATTTTTGAATTTTCATAATAGAGATACAAGGGTTCAAACATCAAACCAGCTCATCATTCCTTGCCATCAAACTGCCAAAGATGGACAAAGCTGAAATGGCAGGATTTTAAAACAAATGTTTCCCATTCACCCATAATTAACTAAGATTGGGAGAAATAACAGAATAATCAGGAGGTGGAGAAACACTGAAAAATTGGAAGTTTTCCACCTAAATTGGGAGAGTTAGCAAATATGAATGTATAATGCTACAAATGCCTATTTGCCTCATTTTTACAAAATTAACATTGCACTGCAATGAAAACAGATAATTTTTCATTTAATTTTGAAATTATGTGACACTTGCTCATTGCAGAACCAGGCCAGAGATTTTAACATTCAGTGGTTAATTCCGATGGCTCGGGGGCTGGGTGTTGGTGCTGTTTCCATCATTACAATTCATCATATGTGGAGCCCCATCCAGACAGATGCACAGGTCGCCTATACAGTGTCACCTTAAAAGACCTGCACCTGGCCTCTTTGGAGGCCACACACCATAAATACATTACTGTTTGAAGGGATGGTCATGTGCTGACCTGCAATCCCTCTTAGAGAAAGGGCACTGAGCATCTGTGTCATTCCCTACTCATTCTTAGAAATAATGGTACAGGTTTTAGATAACTTGCATTCTTAAGAATTGTTACTGGTAGAGGTCAAAATATGTTTTCTCACAGCCTTTAATCAAGCTCAGCAGTAAATAATAATTTATTTAATGCGCACAATGTGCAAAGAATTACTATATAAAACATTAGTCTTCGTTGCAAAATTTCACCAGTGATTCTGATCGCTGTTTACAATTTAAAACATGGTACCTAGTACAGTGTGCACCACATCTTAAACATACACAGTTCAAACCTGGTTCATGATAACGCTTTATATTACACAGTTTATAATGGAACCCATGAACGGAGAACCTTGTCAGCAGGTGTCGCAGTTCATATCCACCTTGAACCCACTCGCGATTTAGCATGGCATCGGTAGAGTAGAAATCTTCCCAGATGTCAGCCTTCTTCGATCGTAGGTCTCGAAGCAGATGTATATAGGGTGTTGTTGCTGGAAGTAACAACTGTAACCTTAGCTCTTCCACATAAAATCCCTCTCTGGATAGCTCATACACGAGCCGGGAAGGAGAATATTTGGAGAGGCACAGAGCCCGTTTCAAGTAGATTGCCTTCAACTTCTCGATTTTATCTAACTGTTTCATACTCAAATGTTCCCAAATGTTTTCCAAGCCATATGTTGCTATAGGGCTGATTTTTAGATGAAAGAGTTTTATGGCCGTTTCTAAAGACAAGTTTCTCAGGTGCTTAATGTCAGATATTGCTTTCATAGATGCATTTAGACGGTCTATGAGATGGAGGGTGAAAACATTACCTTGGGTTTGAAAAATTACACCCAAGTATTTAAAATGCTTTACGGACTTAAGTTCTTGGTCTTCATAATAGAAGATTCCATGAGGTCCCCCTCTTCTAAACGTCATGGACACTGTTTTTTCTACATTCAGTTTGAGCTCATTTTTCTTTATCCAGCCTACTATTTGGTTGAATGATTCCTGGAGTTCCTTCTCTGACGTTGATGTTAAGACCATATCATCAGCGTACATTAATAGTTTGACGCTTTCCTGGTTTACCAAATCTACTATGTCTGCTGTCGCAATGATGAATAATAATGGACTTAACGGCTCTCCCTGTAATACCCCGGTTGTTTGTTCCAAAATAATAGATTTGATAATGCCATCATCTACTTCTATTGAATTGTTGAGCAGTAAGTTCCTAATCAGCGGTATAAGGTAGTTCGTACTATCAATGAAACTCTCCAATTTTTCTAACAGTATGGTTCTGCTTTTGGTGTCAAAAGCTTTCGAATAATCTATAAAGATGGCATGCAATTTACCCCCTGGTTTCTTTAAGGCTTCTTCTATGTCATTCTGGAGAGAGCGGATAGCTAAAGTCGTTGATTTCCCTTTTCTAAATCCGAATTGCGACTCCGGTAGGTTATTTTCCACCAGTTTAATGAGACGTTTACTCACTAATGAAGTTAAAGTCTTTAGTAGAGTACACTCTAGCGCTATTCCTCTATATGAGTTGGGATCTGCGGTATCACCTTTGCCTTTATATAGCATTTTAATAGTAGATTTTCTCCAGTTGTCTGGTATCCTACCTTGCCGCAAGCATTCATTCATTAGGCGAGTGATGGATTCACCCAATTTTGGGAGAGCAGCTTTAAGATGTTCATTAAAAATGTGATCTGGGCCACATGCCTTGTTATCTTTAGATGCTGTAATAGTTGATACAACCTCATTAATTGAAAATTCGTCAATTTCAGGGATTATTTGAAAAACTAGCACGAAATAATTAGTAGGTCGTGTGTCTCTCTCTTGAAGCACTGCGCTCAAGTGCTTTTCCCAATCTTCCATTGGTAAGTTCCTGGAGAACTTCGGTTGTCTAGGATTCAGAGCCAGGTAAGGATCTAGACTGACACGTTCTATAAGTTTCTTTTCTTCTTCCTCTCTATAATGATTTTTGGCTTCTTTTAGTAGTAGTTTGTATGCTCTCCTTTTACTGGCATATATTTCAAGGAATTCTTTTGTTTTCTCTCTTCGGGCTGTATGTAATGCTTCCAGCCAGTGGCGGTGGGCTCTTAGGAGCACAGGAGCACGTGAACACCCAGTTTTAATACAACTTTACGCATTCATGGATGATTTAAAACTTTCCTTTCTTTCGACCTGATTTCAACAATCGATCGAAAGCATTCGACTTATATCGAAGCTCCGTTACACCGACAGTTGTTCGTTTTGACTGACAGTGCAGCGAGCACGCTGGGTAATGCGCTATTGTGCTGAAGACTATACGCATGCGCAAAGCAGATGACGTCACTGTTTATGCACTGATATTCCCATTAGCGAGGAGCACGGTAAGGTACGTGCTTTGCCGTCTTGAGCAATCCTCAAACCAGTGGCAGTATTACAGTTGACCACAAGGGTCCGCCTCCTCCCCTATTACTGTTAGCCACAGCCCCGCAGGAGATACTATTGCATTACATTACCGGTAGATTTCGCTAGTAATTCTGAATAGGCATTTTCTAGCTCATGAACAGGTGTTCGCAATTGCGGGAAGAAGTTTGCTTTACCTTGTGACTGGAAAATCTTTTCAATTGAAATTTATTTGAGTGTTGTGTTTTGCTTCTCTGTTTGTATGGTTTGTAACCATGGTATTCTTTGTGTAAGAGGAAATGAATTCAGTTCAGTTAATTTTAACCAGCGAAATATTAACCGTCCGCCTCTGTGGTGTAGGGCCTAGTGGTTAGTGTGATTAGCTGTTACCGCCGGAGGCCCGGTTCGATTCCCCGCTCTGCCACGAAATTTGAAGAGTGGTACGAGGGCTGGAACTGGGTCCACTCAGCTTCTGGAGGTCAACTGAGTAGAGGTGGGTTCGATTCCCACCTCAGCCATCCTCAAAGTGGTTTTCCACTTCTTCTCCAGGCAAATGCCAGGATGGTACCTAACTTAAGGCCATGGCCGCTTCCTTCCGTCTTCCTTGTCTATCCCTTCCAATTTTCCCATCGCCGACCAAGGCCCCTGTTCAGCACAGTAGGTGAGGCCGCCTGGGCGAGGTACTGGTCATCCTCCCCAGTTGTATCCCCCGACCTAATGTCTCACGCTCCAGAACACTGCCCTTGAAGGCGGTAGAGGTGGGATCGCTCGCTGAATTCGAGGGAAAAACCAACCCTGGAAGGTAAGCAGATTAAGAAAGAAATATTAACCTATCAGGGTAAGTTAGAAATTATAAGGTTGGACCGGACAGACCGGATTTGATTATTGAGAACCTTACAAAAACTGACAAACGCGACTATAGGCGTAAGTTTAAGAGAGAAATGTACGAAACACGCAAATGGCTCTGTGGATGGTGGTCTAGGAGTGCGCCTTTTTGTTTGCCCTGTTTATTGTTCATCAAAGAAAGAAGTGTGTGGAATTTAGCTGGGTGCACAGACCTTGCTCATTTGAGTGCAAAAATAAATTAACATGAAAAGTTTCATGCACACAAAAATGCGAGTACTGAATTCCCTATGCTAGTGTTGTCTGTAATTTCCAAGACGAGAAAAAATTAACATGTGATAGAGCAGAACCCTGATTAACCGAGATAGTGTGGAGACTATTGGGGTCAATTCGGAAACAATTATTTTTAAAAATTCGACCGGTAAATGCGGCACACATTATTTCCATGCTTCTCGTCGTGCCTAGGTGAACTTCGTGCTATTTAAAAACCAAGAATAGTGCTCGCATCCTTCAATATCCGCAGTGTACTAAAGTTATTATGAATTTTACTTTTGTTCTACACTAACAGATTAGTCTAGTATAAAATTTATCCTCGGTTACAGGGGTTCTACCATATTATTTGTGAAGAAGGAACCGTACAAGGAACTTTTGGTGAAGTGATTTATGTACCTATGTTACTTTTTTGCAGATTTGAGACATGAACAAAAATGTTGTTGTGAACCCCCTAAAAATTTTGTCACGAGCCGCCACTGCTTCCAGCACATCTCTACGACATTTGTAGCATTCATTGGTGAACCAGGGTTGAGATTTTCTGACCACAGGTATTGTTGGTAGAGTAGCATTCTGGAGCAGCACTTCTAGATATAATGCAGCCTCATTAAGATAACCCTCTCGTAATAGGTCAAGTATCGTTTGATTATCTTCACCACAGATAAGAGACGGATTACTTTTTCTACTTATTTTTGTACGGTCTCTAACTGTATCAAGCGTACTAGGCCTATTCTCCAGCTGTAAGGAAGTTGCAACTGGTAGGTGTTTCCGTTGCGCCTCGAGAATAACCTCCTGCTTGATCGACACAAACTTAGAGTTTATAAACACCAGATCTATTGTGCTAGCACCATTATGAGACATGTAGGTATTCATGTCAGAGGCATTCACCAACCGAAGACCTTCCTCTTCTAAGAAGTCCAAAACTTCTGTTGATTTTCGATGTTCTGCATCGATGCGACAATTTAGGTCTCCGGCAAGGATAATGGCATCATCCCTAGTAGTCACAGTTAAAGCTTTACTAACTTCCTCAATAATCTCAGTTGATGAGAAATCTGGCTGGAAATATACACATACACAAACACACGGCTTGGTTCGAACTACTAAAACGTTCGTAGATCTGTATTGTACACTAAATGGTGAGAACTGATCAGTGAACAGACATGCAATGCCTCCTTTGGGCCTCCCTACTGGAGGTTTTTCTGCCATGGCGAATGTTGAATAATGTCTACTAGTTTGCAACGCATGCGTTAAAAATGTTTCCACTAGGATTATTACATCAAATTCCTGTATCATCTCTTCTAGTGTGTTTGTCATGCTCAGCAGTCCTCAGCAGTAAAATGCCAGGTTCAGGAATATTCATCACTGGAACTCTCGCCATAATACTATTTCACCTCCGAATACATATTTGTCAGTGAATCGTGTATATCCATATTGATACAGTTAAAACTAAGAAACAATGTTAGGTTTTGGTCCACCCAGTCAATACACATCATTAATGGTCACAGGAGTAAACACTGTGTATTGATTAGATGGACCAAATTCTAGCATTGTTTCTTTTTTTTTAATTATATTTGTTCGTGGCGTTGACTTCTGAAGATCTTTTGGCACTACTTTCACCGTATGATATGAACCTGCGTGTAAGTGGAATTACGAAAGTGTAGAGTGTTGAATGTGAGGTAAGGAATGTTAAGGATGACAGAAACACCCAGTCTCTAGGCCAGGGATATTAATCATTTACAATTAAAAACTCCTGACCCGGCCGGGAATCGAACCCGGGGCTGCCGGGTAACGCATTGTCCCCTACACCGCGCGGCCGGACAACATTGTATCTTAGTTTTACGTATTTGTCACCGGTGTTTTGGTCACCGATTACAGTTTTGTTGGAGTTTCTAGGTAACTGTTTAGAATTCTGTCATTACCTTACTTTATTATATATTATAATGTTATTTAACTGTTCTTTGATGTATGTAGTAATAATAATGTAATTGCATTGTCAGGTAGTTTCTGTGTTTACAAACATCCATCATGTTTGGCACCTAACTTTTAGTTCACAGCAACATTTCTTTTCAATTATGGACCACCAACAAGGGGATTCAGGTTCACAAGGACAATTAAGGGCCACAATAAACTCATCTACCAAAGATATATGTACACCAGATATAAAGTCGGCATATCTGATACTATATGGGGATGTGATTAGCGTGGGAGTTGCAATGATACAATAACTGTATCTGGCAACAAAACTTCCATTATCAATGGGTTTTCAGAACATCCTGGTCATGCGCCAGACTGGGGAAAGGTGCATACCACTTAACGTGTTGAGTTAATGAAGGAAGCTGCATGAATACAGAATTGACTACCTTCAGCCATTGTCAGCTGTGACATCAATATAGTATCCAGCAAAACAAGGAAAATGCTCAATGGAGCAATTTTGAAGAGAACTCTAAGAAGTTATGTAGATAAAATTTACCACTGGAACCCTTGAATATACAGTAGATGAATTAGTGCTAGGTTTAAGATAACTCTAGACAGAGATTGATGGCTTTTAAAATATGAGATAAAACACAAGTTTTAAGAAAATAAAGATTTTTGCTACCAACACTCAGCTGAAAATGTTGAAAATATCTACTTCTAGACAATGGATGGTACCTTTAAATCAGCTCTGAAAATCTAACTCGATGCCATTCATGTATTAGATCGAGGAAAATGGCGCTACCAGCAGTAACAGTGCTTATGAAGAGGAATAATAGACAAGCATATCAAATATTCTTTAATGGGCTAAAAGAAAAAGTACAGGAACATTTAAATCATACGCTACAACCTTTCTATTTTGCAAAAGCTCTTGAAGCAACCATAATGAAAATGGTTGTAGATGTGTTTCCCAGGATCCATTTAGTGGGATGTTTATTTCAACTAGGTCAGGCATTCTGGAGGAGAATGCAAGCCAAGGCACTTTCAGGGCAATATTTGGAAGAACAGACTACTGATTTCACAGCAAAATTTCACTCTCGAGTAGCCCTGTCATTTGTCCCTGATGCAGATGTAGATTTTGCATTTGATGAACATCAAGTATAGGAAGATTTAATTCCAGTCCTTGAATACATGGAAGATTACTATGCCAAAGTATACAGATACAAAAGATGCAGACAATGGCCCATGTTTACTCCATTGAAATGGAACTGCCATGTTGTGACTTGAGATAAACTATCTCAAACCATTAACATGTGCAGCATGGTATGGGATAGTTAACAGTCTCATGGGGAGCCTCATTCATCAATATTGTGTCATGTTTTTCAGTTACTTCAACAAAAAATGGCTAAAATACACTAACATATTGAGAAACTGGAAGAAAAGCCTTCCCCATCATGTAAAAAGGAGAAGTACAAGGATGTGGACAAGAGAATCTAAGGATAGTTGAATGATACCCCAGTACAAAGACGAAAATAACAATCTCAGTTATCTTCAAGCCATTGGACATAATATATTTTAATATTTTCAGTTAATGATATGTTTCTCAATATGTAATAAAAAGTATGAATCTGATAATATATATACAAAGTATGAACATACTATGTCGTTGTCCACCACGTTGATTCCGAGCCGAGAGGAGCTAGCTGGGCTATTGGCCGCTGCCTGAACATTCACCTCAGGAAGGAAGGGCTTGTAGTGGGATGTCTCCACACAATTGGGGGCCGAGAGTGTTCTGGGCGTATCTAGCTTCCGGATTTTACAGGAAGCACTAGGCCTGTCTATATAAGCCAGTCAGGCAACCAGTGAGCAGTGAGTTGGAAGTTCTGGTCAGTCAGTCAGTTAGTCAGTGGACTGGTTCATTTGTGTGCAACAGCCAAGTTAGAGTGGCAAGCATTGTTTGTGCAGTCAGTGCCGAGTGTGGGTTGTCACTGTAGAGAGCAGTCAGGCAGTCAGTGCTGTGATGTGAGTGTTATGTCCATGCAACTGTGTCTATCATTTTGCTCTCTCTGTCTATTCCTGAGGAGTTTAGTCTCTCATATCCAGCTGCAGTGAAGTGAATGTTGTGTCTCTGCTCCAACGTGGGAGAGTTCAATGAGGGATTAGAAACAGACAGTGAACAAAGACTGTTGCGAGTGTATGAACAATGTACGACATACAGAATTGTGAGGCTGTGTTGTACGCAAGCTGAGAACAGTGTGATTGTGTTATTGTACAGCAAGTATAATTGTGGACCTGTGTTAGAGTCTAAGTGACAGTAGTGGAACAGTATGTCATGTGTCCTGTAGGCCTATAGTTAGCATGATTGCATTAGTTTGTAAGTGATAAGTGAATAACTGGTATGACTGAGTTAGTAAGAGTAGAGAGAGCCCAAACTGGTGTACTTGCATGTCTGTGCTGTGTGGATGAAGTAGTTAATAAATCATAGACTTAGAATTAAACAGACAGTGTTTGTTTACCATTATTTACAATTTTAGTGCTGATAGAAGAGACTAAGAAGGGGGTGAAGACTGGAAAGAAATAGAGTTAGAAATGGCTGTGGAAGTAAGGAGAAATTGAAGGAACTTACTAGAAAATTGAATCTAGCAAAGAAGGCAGCTAAGGATAACATGATGGCAAGCATAATTGGCAGTTATACAAATTTTAGTGAAAAATGGAAGGGTATGTATAGATATTTTAAGGCAGAAACAGGTTCCAAGAAGGACATTCCAGGAATAATTAATGAACAAGTGGAGTGTGTATGTGAAGATCTTCAAAAGGCATCTTCAAAAGGCAGAAGTATTCAGTCAGCAGTATGTAAAGATTGTTGGTTACAAGGATAATGTCCAGATAGAGGAGGAGACTAAGGCTAAAGAAGTATTAAAATTTACATATGATAACAAAGACATTTACAATAAGATACAAAAGTTGAAAACTAGAAAAGTGGCTGGAATTGATAAGATTTCTGGGGATATACTAAAGACAATGGGTTGGGATATAGTACCATATCTGAAGTACTTATTTGATTATTGTTTGGTCAGAGGAGCTATACCAGATGAATGGAAGGTTGCTATAGTAGCCCCTGTGTATAAAGGAAAGGGTGATAGACATAAAGCTGAAAATTACAGGCCAGTAAGTTTGTCATGCATTGTATGTAAGCTTCGGGAAGGCATTCTTTCTGATTATCTTAGACATGTTTGTGAAATTAATAACTGGTTCGATAGAAGGCAGTTCGGTTTTAGGAAAGGTTATTCCACTGAAGTTCAACTTGTAGGATTCCAGCAAGATATAGCAGATATCTTGGATTCAGGAGGTCAAATGGACTGTATCGCGATTGACCTGTCTAAAGCATTTGATAGGGTGGATCATGGGAGACTACTGGCAAAAATGAGTGCAATTGGACTAGACAAAAGAGTGACTGAATGGGTTGCTATATTTATAGAAAATAGATCTCAGAGAATTAGTACCGGGCGAGTTGGCCGTGCGCGTAGAGGCGCGCGGCTGTGAGCTTGCATCCGGGAGATAGTAGGTTCGAATCCCACTATCGGCAGCCCTGAAAATGGTTTTCCGTGGTTTCCCATTTTCACACCAGGCAAATGCTGGGGCTGTACCTTAATTAAGGCCACGGCCGCTTCCTTCCAACTCCTAGGCCTTTCCTATCCCATCGTCGCCATAAGACCTATCTGTGTCGGTGCGACGTAAAGCCCATAGCAAAAAAAAAAAAAAAAAAGAGAATTAGTAGGTCAAGCTTTATCTGACCCTGTAATAATTAAGAGGGGAATTCCTCAAGGCAGTATTATCGTACCTTTATGTTTTCTTATATATATAAATGATATGAGTAAAGAAGTGGAATCAGAGGTAAGGCTTTTTGCGGATGATGTTATTCTCTATAGAGTAATAAATAAGTTACAAGATTGTGAGCAACTGCAATATGACCTTGAAAATGTTGTGAGATGGACAGCAGGCATTGGTATGTTGATAAACGGGGTTAAAAGACAGGTTGTGAGTTTCACAAATAGGAAAAGTCCTCTCAGTTTTAATTACTGCATTGATGGGGTGATCATTGTAAGTATCTAGGTGTTAATATAAGGAAAGATCTTCATTGGGGTAATCACATAAATGGGATTGTAAATAAAGGGTACAGATCTCTGCACATGGTTATGAGGGTGTTTATGGGTTCTGGTTAGGATGTAAAGGAGAGAGCATATATGTCTCTGGTAAGATCCCAACTAGAGTATGGTTCCAGTGTATGGGACCCTCACCAGGATTACCTGATTCAAGAACTGGAAAAAATCCAAAGAAAAGCAGCTCGATTTATTCTGGGTGATTTCCGACAAAAGAGTAGCTTTACAAAAATGTTGCAAAGTTTGGTCTGGGAAGAATTGACAGAAAGAAGGAGAGCTGCTCGAATAAGTGGTATGTTCTGAGCTGTCAGCGGAGAGATGGCGTGGAATGACATTAGTAGACGAATAAGTTTGAGTGGCGTTTATAAAAGTAGGAAAGATCACAATATGAAGATAAAGTTGGAATTCAAGAGGACAAACTGGGGCAAATATTCATTTATAGGAAGGGGAGTTAGGGATTGGAATAACTTACAACTTACCAAGGGAGATGTTCAATAATTTTCCAATTTCTTTGAAATCATTTAGGAAAAGGTTAGGAAAACAAAAGATAGGGAATCTGCCACCTGGGCGACTGCCCTAAATGCAGATCAAGATTGATTGATTGATTGATTGATTGATTGATTGATTAATTGATTGATTGATTGATTGATTGATTGATTGATTGATTGATTGATTGATTGATTGATTGATTGATTGATTGATTGATTGATTGATTGATTGATTGATTGATTGATTGATTGATTGATTGATGCAGAGACTCCAGATGACAAAAAATGCCAAGGTGACCAAAATGACAGATGAAAAAAATAACAAGGTGACCAAAATGACAATGAGTATAATATTGGATCCCAAAATGCCAACCTTTTCTCTCAGCACATTCAGTTCAGTTTCTTCATCCACTGAAAGCTGGTATTTTTGCAAGCTGTATGACAGTGTTCAGGAGTTTCTTCTTGTTATTTACAGGGTATTTATTTTATTATGCCTAAAGAAATGACAATATTAAAACTAAAAAATAAATTTGATAAAAATATTGGTGTGTTACGTTTCTATGAAATGTCAGTGAACTGTGCAAAAAAAGTGTCACATTTTGCAGCATGAAGAAGCTATGTATATGAGGTTTTTCCATTTGTCATATTTGCAAAAGAAAATATTTTATGACAAATTATACCTGAAAAAGATATCACATAATTAGAAACAGAATAGCATGTTTCGTTCTTGAAAGAACATCATCAAGTTCTATTAAATTATTTTTATTTTATTATATGGACTAAAGAATATTATTATAAACAAGTATAAGAACATTTATGTTAAAATTCTGTGCACATTTTCCTAATAATATTGTTGAATTGTTAATGATGCAGTTATACTGTGTTTCCTCTCTCCTCACTGGTCGAGTTAGGACTGCAATGTGTCATCCCTGATGTCTTGCAACTGGCTTTCTTACTGGCCCCATTGCATCATACATCGGTGATGTCATCGACATTTGTGGGATGGTACTTGTAGTCTATTTTTTAAATGAATTAATGTGCATTTAGTGAATTGATATATTACATAATTTAATGGAATTTCAGTTGGTGTGCTTTACTGATATGTGTTTTAATTTAGTAGAGTGAATGGTGGATTAGGTGTGTGCGATCATTGAGGTCATTCTGGTTGAACTTTTGTGATGTATATTTCCATTGGCTTCTTTATATTTTATGATTTTCTATTAATTAATTTAGTAATATTTTAAGATCTTATTTTAAGATTTTAAGATGTCCATGAAGTGACGTGTGTCATCATATGTGTGTTCAGGGAAGGCTGTATTTATTATGTCTAATTGTGGTTTTGTGTTCTTTTTACCTTGTGTAGCAATTTTGTTTTGTTTGCCCGACATAAATATGGGACTAAAATTTCAATCTTAGCATTTGAGTTCATATATTCCTGATTTGAAAAAATGGTCTTCTTTAAATATAAATTGCATTTGTTAATTTGTTGTTGTAATGTGTTGTTTGTTCTGAATGCTGTTCTATGCTATGCACTTCTAAATTTCTACTGTAGTTTGAGCACATCAGTAAAGAGAAACTTTTCTAAATCTCAAAAAGAATTTACAGATGGAATGCCGCCTTCTTGTGTGGCCTTGCGAAATTAATAACTGGTTTGAAAGAAGGCAGTTTGGGTTTAAGAAAGGTTATTCCACTAAAGCTCAGCTTGTAGGATTTCAGCAAGATATAGCAGATATCCTGGATTCAGGAGGCCAAATGGACTGTATTGCGATTGACCTGTCTGAGGCATTTGCTAGGGTAGATCATGGAAGACTACTGGCAAAAATGAGTGCTATTGGACTAGAAAAAAAGAGTGACAATGGGTGGCTATATTTCTAGAAAATGGAACTCAGAGAATTAGAGTAGGTGAAGCTTTATCTGACCCTGTAATAATTAAGAGGGGAATTCCATAAGGCAGTATTATTGGACCTTTATGTTTTCTTATATATATCAATGATATGTGTAAAGAAGTGGAATAAGAGATAAGGCTGTTTGCAGATGACGTTATTCTATACAGGGTAATAAATAAGTTACAAGATTGTGAGCAGCTGCAGGGTGACCTTGATAGTGTTGTGAGATGGACGGTGGGCAATGGTATGATGATAAACATGGTTAAAAGTCAGGTTGTGAGTTTCACAAATAGGAAAAGTCCTCTCAGTTTTAATTACTGCATTGATGGGGTGAATGTTCCTTTTGGGGATCACTGTAAGTACCTAGGTGTTAATATAAAAAAAGACCTCCATTGGGGTAATCACATAAATATGATTGTTAATGAAGGGTACAGATCTCTGCACATGGTTATGAGGGTATTTAGGGGTTGTAGTAAGGATGTAAAGAGAGGGCATATAAGTCTCTGGTAAGACCCCAACTAGAGTATGGTTCCAGTGTACAGAACCCTCACCAGGATTACTTGATTCAAGAACTGGAAGAAATCTAAAGAAAAGCAGCTCGATTTGTTCTGGGTGATTTCCGACAAAAGAGTATAAGCAGAACATGTTTCAATGTCCTACAAATATAAAAAGGTATATTTAAATGCTATGACTTCAATAGACTATAACGCCATCCCAGCATCAGCATTTTCTCCATTTGACAGGATATTAATAAGACATCCCATTGAAACTTCAAGACAAGTTCAACCAGTTCAGTTCCAAAATGTACCATAAGTTTGTATATATATTATGTAAATTGTTGTAAAAATAATGTTTAAGAATATTTCTAGCATATGTTAATCTCCAATAAGTTGTAAAAATGTACAGATGATTTAATTCCACTTGCAGCAAGCCGTTCTCATTACCGACATTATGAAAGTTAACAGTCAATATATTTCCATTAAATGTGAACATGAGTAGAATGTCACTTTAGAACTTTAAAACCTGGACGGCTTAATCACTCCTTTGCAATGTTATATAAATAATATTTACTATGATTAATCCTAAAATAGCACCCACTCAGAGCTCTGATTTGGAGATAGAATTAATGGCTGATGATGCCTGCTATGCCAGGCGAAACATGTACCATACTCAAAGTTAATGTAATGACATTGTTTTAGTCATAAAGACCTAACCAGTATTGAATAGATGGTTTCAATAAATTAATGTTCAACATTTAATAAAAGAGTAGCGTTACAAAAATGTTGCAAAGTTTGGGCTGGTAAGACTTGGGAGAAAGGAGACGAGCTGCTAGATTAAGTGGTATGTTCCGAGCTGTCCGTGGAGAGATGGCGCGGGAGGACATCAGTAGATGAAAAAGTTTGAGTGGTGTCTTTAAAAGTAGGAAAGATCACAATATGAAGATAAAGTTGGAATTGAAGAGGGAAAATTGGGGCAAATATTCGTTTAGAGGAAGGGGAGTCAGGGACTGGAATAATTTACCAAGGGAGATGTTCAATAATTTTCCAATTTCTTTGCGATCATTTAAGAAAAGGCTAGGAAAGCAAAAGATAGGGAATCTGCCACCTGGGTGACTGCCCTAAATGCAGATCAGTAGTGATTGATTGATTGATTGATTGATTGATTGATTGATTGATTGATTGATTGATTGATTGATTGATTGATTGATTGATTGATTGATTGATTGATTGACTGATTTTAATTTCGTGTGGCTATTTCTAACCGAGTGCAGCCCTTGTAAGGCAGACCCTCCGATGAGGGTGGGCGGCATCTGCCATGTGTAGGTAGCTGCGTGTAATTGTGGTGAAGGATAGTGTTGTGTATGGTGTGTGAGTTGCAGGGTTGTTGGGGACAGCACAAACACCCAGTCCCTGGGCCATTGAAATTAACCTATGAAGGTTAAAATCCCCGACCCAGCCGGGAATCGAACCCGGGACCCTCTGAACCGAAGGCCAGTACGTTGACCATTCAGCCAACGAGTCGGACATTGATTGATTCCTGTGGGTGATTGTTGAGTACCAACAGTAATATGATACCTATTTAATTTTACCACATCACAACACAAAAGTCACTTTAAATGTTAGATGAGGAGGAGTGTGGGTGGAAAAGAGTTAATTGCCAAGTTATTTCTGTTTCAAATATCATATTCACTTTCACTGGACAAGTTGGCCATGCGTTTAGAGGCGTGCGGCTGTAAGCTTTCATCCGGGAGATAGTGGGTTTGAATCCCACTGTCGGCAGCCCTGAAGATGGTTTTCTGCGGTTTCCCATTTTCACACCAGACAAATGCTGGGGCTGTACCTTAATTAAGGCCATGGCTACTTCCTTCCAACTCCTATGCCTCTCCTCTCCCATTGTCGCCATAAGACTTATCTGTGTTGGTGCAACGTAAAGCCATTAACAAAAAAAAATTATCACTTTCACCAATGGAATTACTTATCAAAATTGGTGATGTTTTATGATGATGATGATGATGATGATGATGATGATGATGACAGTAGTAATAATAATAATAATAATAATAATAATAATAATAATAATAATAATTTAACCACATGCCTTAGACAAACATGGATGTTGGTAACCTAGTCATTGCTTCCAGCTAAGCCAGAGTCCACTGATCAGGTACCCTAAGCTGGAGTATGCTTGCGGCAGGGTGGGTAGTTATTTTCTGCTTCTAGCCAACAGTGTTTGGGCTACCATCCAAGTGGTGACTATGCCCAATGTTGCTTAACCCCGGGATCTTATGGGATATGGCATTTCAACAAAGCTATGCCTTTCGCATAGTTCAAATTAATATATTATTATTGTTGAACGTTAACATTTACATTGCTGTGCTCGCAATGACTGCTATTCTGCTGCCCCCATAATGTTATGAGCAAGATATACATCTGATTATAGCTATGCAATACTCACAATGTTGACATCAGGAATCATACGAACTCCATGGGCATATACAGCTGCCTCTCTACAGTAGACAGAAAGTCATGCAATGATCATCCATTGATTCTTTCATGAGTTATTACTACAAATAAGACACTCTGCTTTATCACCAGTGGGATGACCAGTGCACAAGCTGGCAGAAAGGCTCACATCAAGAATGAGTACAGTAAGCTATGCTGTCAGCCATCAAGGAGCACAATCTTGCCAAATCCAAGATTATAAGGGTTTTACCCACATTAAATTCAGAAGATGAATATTCTGATCTTAGTGATTTGAGAATAATGATGATAGTAATGACACTGATTATGCAAGTGCAGATGTTTACCAATGAAATGCGTAAGGCCTGCGAAAAAGAAACCATACCTACCCTCAAATGCTCCAGTCGCAGAATAATATGTTCAGTTCAACCGTGTACGATTTTGATGACACAAATATAGTTTATTACTCTAGGTCTGTTACACAACGAAACAATGGCTTAGGACATTTTTCAGTTTTTATTTTAACCCAATCTTATGCAAGAAATAGTGAATGAAACAAATAAATATTACAAGGTTGTCTTGGCGAAAACACCACTGAATTCAAAATCACATTTACAACAGTGGAAAGACACTACTTCAAACAGTAGCAGCGATTAGGCGGGTGTGAATGGGAGGCAATCGTCCCTCCACTTTGTGGAGAAGAAATTAAATTTTCATTCCCGTTAAGCCACCTATTAAAAAATGAAGCAATATACACAAACCCTGTTATCTTATCACATAATTCTTTCATTTAATTATTTAAAAATCCTTAGCAGAAATACTTTCAAAATGTCATTTGTTGCGGCTAACCAATTTGTACAGCGCTACAGCAAGTAGTGGAGACTCATGCAGCAACATGTAGCATGTTCTATAGGGAAGAGTAGCAGGGATATATTTTTGTCAAGTTCATGAACACAGAGGTATGATACACCCGCTTGCTGCATGCATTCGTCAGTCTGGGAGACTCACTTAGACAATGTGTCTGTGTAGTTCTGTCTAGCTTCTGCTACTTTGTTCGTTTGTACTGGTACTGAAATAGTAAATTACTTTTTAATTTATAATCACACTGTACTTTCAATTAATTGCAATACATGTGTAACTGTTCCTTTGGTGAAAGTTTTAGTGTATAGTATTGAATCAAAATCTCAAAGAACTATTATTAGTGCACTTAAGTTGGTAAACTGTCAACCTTTATGTCTGTCAAAATTTGCTCAAAGATAGTAAAAATCTTACAATTTTGTGGCTATGTATTTCAATTTTGATATCTCTCCCCCAACCTTCCACCTCTGCTATATCCGCCAGACTGGGTACGTTTTGCTGTCTATAAATTTTTTTGCACTCCCACTTCTAATTCCCAATCGCTGCCACTGACACCATACAATTCCAAAGAAGGCGTGCATTTTGAATCTTATAAGCTACCAACTTGTTTGAATCACCAGTTTTGGACAACCCTTAATTAACTGGTCTGGACAATTTTTTTCTTAAATGACTTCATTCCAAGATGCAAAGGGTGCAATTCTGCCAAATCTGAGGTTATAAGGGGTTTATCCACATTATGATCCGTAGATGAATATTCAGATTTCCGTGATTTTGAGAATAATGGTGAAAGTAACAACATTGAATATAATGAAAGTGCAGGTGTTGACCACTGAAATGCATAAAGAGTGAGAAAAAGAAGTTATACCTACCATCTGATTCTCCAATGGCAGGATAATGTGTTTAGTTCAATCACGCACAATTTTGATGACACAATGCTATTACTCTAGTTATGTTACACAATTAAACAACAGCTTAGGACATTTTTCAGTTATTATTTTTACCCGTTCTTATGCAAGAGACAGTAAATGAAATAAATAAATATTACAAGTTTGTCTCGGCGAAAACACCGCTGAGTTCAAAATAATGTTTACAACATTGGAAAGTTACTACGCCAAAGAAGACATGCATTTTGAATCATGTAAGCTACCAACATTTTGGAATTACCAGTTTTGTACAACCCTTGATTGACTGGTCTGGACAATTTTTTTAAAATGATTTTGTACCAAGATGCATAGGAAATTTTAATGCATTTCCAGTGTTTATCTTTAATTCTTTTTACTGTCAAATTTAGATACTTTTTTACTCAAATTCCACAGCCTTGAAGTTATTGTATTCAGCGCAGCTGTATATTCTTTCATTATTATTTTGATATTTATGTAATTGTTGGCCATTTATATCGGACAACCTTGAATTTGCTAGACATAGTGTACTTATATTTTGTGTTAGAAAGTGATCAGTTTGGGACCTTCCACACTCAGTGTAACAATATAAGACAAGAAATTAAGATCCTCTCCAGTCTTCCCATATTATTTTCGACTTTTATATATCCAAGACTTTATCTCAGCAATGAAAAGGTGAAGAAATGTAATAGGGAGCCTCACATATCTCCCCCATGCTACACCCTGCCCCAGGAGGCTCCAGAAGTTATTTCTCTCTCTTTCTCTGTGCTACCAAGTTACTGCTGGCCTACATAACAGAAATGTAAAACAACCTTAATTATATTTCTGTGGTAAAGCTTAATATGATGCAAAAGTATCTACGTAAATAATGACTGAATCCAGTATGCTGATGTGACTCCAGTAGAGGTGAACGGGAGCATCACTCAACATGTTGCCACATCTTCCATAAATTGTAGAGATCTATCAATTCATCAAAATATTCCACATAATAGATAATAGAGTGGAAATCTTGCAATTTTTCTGTTATTTCTTCAGATACAATAAGCTAGGTGGAAAAGGTTTCAATTAGCAAAAATAATTCCATACTTGTTTCTTAGTGAAGGGAGAACATTTCCAGCATCTTTTCTGACTTGGAATGTGTTAAATCCACATCTTTAACACAACAACATCCTTATTAAGTAGCATGACTACAGTTCTTGACTCTCTGCAGACGAGAGATGTGATAGGAATGTGGGGTGCATGCAGCGTGCAAGTGAGGATCAAGTTGCTACTTGTAATAACAAAGACAAGACCCTTTGTATATAAATAAGCTTACCGTTTCTAACACTTCCTGATTTTTGTACTTTAACAGTGTAGCCTGATTGGTCTAGCCTACAGTATATGTGCAGGAAAAGGCAAAATTTGTTTTAGCAGCTTGTAAGTATTATCAACGGGTAGAGAAAAGTCCACCTATTCAATACCATTAGCTTAATATAGTGTCCAATATAATTGGTGCACAGATTGGGTCATCTTCAGGTATGATCTAATTGGAAACATATGTTTATATACAATCCATAATAAGGAATACAGTTTGGTATGTCTTAATTTAAAATCTAAGTGATCTAATTGATTAAGTCTGACTACACATTTAAAAATGAAGCCAAAATGACCATCAAAACTGCTGTGGTTGGTGTTGAACCATGTCATCATTCTTATAGTAACCAAGTGTTCTTGCAAATGTACCAGGAGTTAAACCCAGGACCCCCCTTGGACAAAAGGCCAATATGCTAAGCATTTGGCCATGGAGCCAGACTATTCGCTCACAGAACGTACCGAACATATATGAAGAAATATCTACAATTTAACACTATCTTAGGCATGATTGCTCCCGAAAGTAACTTCTTTGTAGAGACAGGAGATTGTACACCATTTGTCTGTTAGGTCATCAGCCCAGAGGCTGGTTGGATCCTCAACTAGCATCACCAAAGGCTATGCAGTTATAGGGAAACCACAAAAACCAATGGCAGTATCAAAATGAGGCATACTAGGCAAGATGAGGAGTGAGGTAGTTTGCCATTGCTTTCCTCACTGGGCCAGATAGTGCTATTGTAGCACAACTAACCCTATGAGCAACACCTTTTATGACACTCAGACACACTGTTTGTACTCTGAATGTCATTATTCAGCACCACCCATACCCCAGCTGCTTCCATATTATCACAGGCATGGATGAGACTGGGACTTCAGTGGAAGCTACACTTTGCTCTGGCCTGTGCCAAGGTACACCATTTAGTTTAGATTTATATCACACTACAAAAAAGTAAATTATAGCTTTTACCACTGTAAGATATTTTATTTGGAGATATAGATATATCTTCACATTATATTCAGTAACTTATAATGTAATTTTGCTGCAAAATCTTTGATCCATTTCATATACAAAACCAATTACTGCTATATCTTTGACATACTGTATAACAAATTTGAAATGTATTAAAACAAAACAAATGCCAGTGAATGGATGTACTTCAGTAGTAAGGGACACATATATTACTGGTTATGGTAAAATTATTTCAAAGGTAAATTCTACACAATGAGTCCAGATTAAGATCAAAATATATATTCATATTCATTCAGATGGCTTTGTACCTTGAGTGTGCCCAGTAAACGTAGCATATCCCATAACTCCAAACATGGCTGCAATGATCCATGAGCTGAATAATGACACGTGTGTGACATTGTTCCATGTATGCTGATCAGCAATTTCCATAGACTCGTACAAGAGAAACGTATTATGATGGCACATAAATGCTAAAACAAACACACACAATATTAATCCTTGTCAGTTGCAGTATGTCTTATATCTATAATGTATCAAAATGATATACATCCCTATGTTTCATAACAATGCTTTAGGATAAAATGCAATAGTAGATATAGTCTGGCTCAGAAGGAGACGACTTCTCACTGTCCCCTTTTGTAAATAAGAATAGCCACGAGCTATACAGTAAAACCTGGGTTACAATGCTTACTATGCTGCTGCCTTTAATGGTGGGTGGCATTCTTTGACAAAAGAATTCTGGTATGCAAGCCAAATAAGAATGCCCAGGCTCAGGATCGTATACTTGTTTGTCACTACTCTACAGCTGAAGAAAGATGGGCATTGTTATACTTATTTATGTATAAATTTATCTAAATAACAAACGCTGCTCAACAAGTGTGAGACAGCATGAACAAACTGAAGGAACTTACATTTGTCATGTCAGGGTTCCACCATATTGTTGTATACCCTGTCATAACACATGGAGGGGTTGAATGTTTGCAGTTCCTAGGAAAAAAGACACAGTGTTCTGAGCCAGACTTTAGTAGCCACATTAATGAAATTGATGCAATGCATTACAGAATTATGAGAAAGAGAATCTAATTGGGTTTTTCCAATGTATAAGATGAAAATAATCACTCCTGATTTCAAGACTACATCTGTTAGACAGTTAAACACATTTCTAACACACAAACTTTATGTCATATAAATTTGGAGCTAGCATTGTGCATGGATTACGTACCACGTACAGAGCATCAGAAAATGAATTACAGGTAATATATGGTGCAGTAAAACCCCTCTATAACACCATCGGCAGCAAAAGAAATGTTCGTTAAAGAGGGTGTCCACTCGAAAAAGGTTATGAGAAAAATGAAGCAAGAATGCCTCAAGCTAATTAATTAGGAATGCATAAAGCTACAGATGAAACACAAACTCTTTTAAATTAATCTAAAACAGTGCTATATTTGGGCAATGTGCTATATTGACATGAGAAGGTTGTGGATGCACTGCTGCTGCAATAAAGTACATGGAAGAAGGTAAACACTATATTGGAAACTTATAGTCTTGAACATAGCGTAATCGAGTGAGTTGGCTGTGTGGTTTGGGTCCCGTAGCTGTGAGCTTGCATTTGGGGGATGGTGCCCCACTTCAAAAAATCCTTAACGTTTGTTTGTTTTGCACACTTTGGTTTACCAATGATATTTACACTATGTAGAAAGTCTTGTGGCAAATTTACACCTTTCTCATAGTTTTGGGCACTGCAGAACTCCTTCAGTAGGTTAACAGTACCCAGAGCCTCACAATGTGAAGACACTGCCTTCACTGCTGCAATTATCAGAATCATCGTTATTGTCTTCCTTCATAGAAAAGCAATGTACACATGGATTTATCTTAGAAAGAAGTGTGGGTTAGGAGAAGTTTAATTGGTATTTTTGCAACTTTTGTGTATCCGTGTCCATAATAGGGGGCACCAGCATTAGAGGGGTTTGTTACCAATCTATATATATAAAATAACATGTCCTGACTGACTGACTGACTGACTGACTCATCATCGCCGAGCCAAAACTACTGGACATAAAGAAATGAAATTTTGGTGATACATTTATATTAGGGTGTAGGTGCTCACTAAGGTAGGATCTTTGGATATTCTGTCGCTAAGGAGGTGAAAAGGGGGGTGAATTTTTAAAATGAGGATATGTATATCACTAAAACTTAAAAGTTTACAGACGTTAAAATTGGTATTTGGAATCTCCTTTAACAATCAAGAAACACATATTTGTTTTTGGAAAATCACATTAAGTGGGGTGAAAAAAGTGGGAAAATTGGTTGAACACCTTTTATGAGGAGACTTATACCTCAAAAACTGAAGATGTTACAGACATGAAAATTGGTATTTGGAATCTCCTTTGAGAATAAAAAAACAAACATATTTTTGTGTTTTTGGATAGACTGATGAATAGGGGGAGAATAGGAGTGACAAACAGGGTGAATTTTTAAAAGATTATATCTGCAAATTGAAAAATGAGTTGAATTTTTTTGTATGAGAATGTATATATAGACCAAAAATCTAAAGATGTTACAAACATGAAAACTGGTATTTGGAATTTCCTGTAAAAGTAAAGAAACATAAATAGCTTTTTTTTTTTTTTTTTGAAAATCCACTTAGAGGGAACTGAAAAAGTGGATTTGGTTTTTGGAAAAAAACCCATGGGGGGTGAAAGAATTGAAAAATGAGTTGAATTCTTTTGTATGAGAATGTATATATACACCAAAAATCTAAAGATGTTACAAACATGAAAACTGGTATTTTGGAATAACCTTTAAAAATAAACACGCATTTTAGGGGGAATCAACTTGGTAGGCTTGTTTTGGAAAATTCACTTAAGTGGGGAGTGTGAAAGGAAGTAAAAAAATTGAATTACTTTTCTGAAGAAAGTTATATCTCAAAACTGAAGGTTACAGACATGGAAATTTGTATTTTGATCTCCTTTAAAAATAAAGAAACACACTTTTTTGGTTGGGGAAAACCAACTTAACAGGCAGGGGTAGAGTGAAGAAGGAGTTGAATTTTTTCATGAGGATACTTATATCTCAAAAAGTGATGATGTTAGAGGCATGAACATTTGTATTTGGAATCTTCTTTCAAAGTACAGAAACACATGTTCTTTTGTCTTCAGAAAATCCACTTAAGGGGGGTGAATGAATTGAAAAATTAGTTGAAATCTTTGTATGAGGATTAATTATATCTCAAAAACTAAAAATGTTAAAGAGGTGAAAACTGGTATTTGGAATCTCCTTTAAAAATAAGGAAACATGCATTTGTTTGTTTTCAGAAAATCCAATTAAGGTGCTGAAAAGAATTGGAAAAGCGGGTGAATTTTAAAATGAGTACGGTATATCTACATTATGTGTCAAAAACATGTTAGAGACAAGACACTTGGTATTTGAGGAGTCCTTTAAAAATACAGGAACATGTACCTTTTTGTTTTGGGAGAAGGAACTTGACGGGGGCAGAAAGAAGTAAAAAAATATAGTTGAATTACTTTTACGAGGATACTTATATCTTAAAAACTGAATATGTTACAGACGTGAAAGTTGGTATTTGGAATCTCCTTTAAAAATAAAGGAACATATATTTTTGTTTTCCAAAAATAATTTCAGATGGGGGTGGGGGTGGGGGAAGACTGAACAAGGGGTTGAATTCTTTTTATGGGGATACTTATGTATATCTGAAAAACTGAAGGTGTTACAGATGTGAGAATAGGTATTTAGAATCTCCTTTAAAAATAAAGAAACTTGTATTTACTTTTTACAAATGAGAGAAGACTGTTTCTCACATGTACAGTTCTACGTCACATGGTCGTCTTAGTCTGAAAAGGTAATACCACAAACATGGTTTACAAAGAAGTTCTGGGTAAATGAGACTCAATTTTTGGGCGAGGTTTTATACTTTAGAAATTTTCATATAATGTGTTAGTACAATGCCAAGGAACGATTACTTCGATCAAATTACGAAATCCATGCGAGCAGAGCCACGGTTAATTGCTAGTAAACAATATGGGATTTTATCACAGATCCTGGAAATTGTCCTTTAAGGAAGGATGTCCACTGTTTAGGAGTGTGCAATCAGAAGTGTTTCACTGTAGTAATGTATTATCACTCAAGAAATGAAAAAGTGCGTGGTGTTCTTTGTTCCTTAATTAATCTTTTATTGTTTGCAACCTCTTTAATTTGGGTCTTCCTCTTGTCTTCCCTCTCCCATCTGGGTCTCCATCATTTGTTTTGGTATTCTTCCCTCTTCCAAAGCCATACCCGGGATTTTTTCGGAGATGTTTAGAATTTAAAAAAATAGTAAACAAATATTTTTACTGTCAAATAGATTCTTCAGAAAGAAAATTGTGAGTTATAAAGCATCACCTTTTACAACTCAATGGGTTAAGTGACCAGTTAAAGTCATAGCAATCTGGTGAGCAGAGCACACTTTAATAATTCCATATGTTTATTGAAATTGATTATTTAAATTTAAAAAATATGCCATCTGAGTGTCATACTTAATAGTAAGTTCTTGCATATATATTATACATGAATATCATTAATTTACAACTAATATTTATAGAGTAAAAGTTCCTTTGATTCCTCTTCCTTGGAATAGAACTATTTGGGACCATGCTTGTTCAACCATTAGGCCCATTATTGTTTCATCTTCCTCCAGTGTAACCACTTTCTTTCCTCTGATATGGGGAATAACTTTCTTCTTCATAGTTTTCTTCCTGATAACTGTGGGCTTTCTTCAGGATCTGTCTCCCAGCCTGTCTGTTTTGTAAGTTTGTAACCCCCAGTCTTTTAAGTCCTTCTCAGTATCCCTCAACCCTGTGGTATAGACTTTCTTGTTTTGCCAGAGAGTGAATAGGCAGTTGGTTAGTCAGTTGGAAGAAGTTCTTGCAACATGATCATAGAAAATTACCCTTGTTTTCTTAGCATAATCAGTGAGCCTCTCCATCAGGGAATAGAGTCCTGAATTTTGACATCTCTGGTATTTCCCATCTTCCAGTACCTGGCCTTGGATCTTCCTAAGAACTTTCACTCTTTGATTTCCAGCTTCTCAATCAAGCCTTTTCTGTATAGTGACAGATACTACATGACATACAGGGCCTCCAAGTGGATGCTTCACCTTCAGATTAGGTGACTAGCATCGCTTTTTGTAGGTGCTTTGAGTCACTGGACAGCTTACTAACTCTCACAGAGAGTTTTTCATATTATTTATAATATTTTATTTTATTTTATTTTGCGAAGTTCATTTAGGGCTGGTACAGTTAAAGTGTAATATAATTTTCATAAAACTTGCAAGTGTGTTTGTGATTTTAGAATAAATAACTCATGAGATCACGGCCAAACTGTACTGAGTGCAATGGCCGCACATGTTAACATGCTACAGCTATGGAGCCAAGCTCTGCGTTCGGAAGACAAGTTTGTTTAAAATCCACCGTCAGCTGTCCTGAGAACAGTTTTCTGTTGTTTACCATCCTTACTTCCAGGCAAATGCTGAGACAGTTCCTATTCATAGCCACAACTGATTGCTTCCACTTCACCAGGCGAGTTGGCCATGCAGTTAGAGGAGCGTGGCTGTGAGCTTGCATCCAGGAGATAGTGAGTTTGAATCCCACTGTCGGCAGCCCTGAAGATGGTTTTCCGTGGCTTACCATTTTCACACCAGGCAAATGCTGGGGCTGTACCTTAATTAAGGCCACAGCTGCTTCCTTCCAAATCCTAGGCCTTTCCTATCCCATCATCACCATAAGACCTATCTGTGTCGGTGCGACGTAAAGGCAATAGCAGAAAAAATGCATCAACAACCTCGCCCAATTTCATTCACGAACACTCATTTCATCTTCATTAGTTCCTCAACTGAGGTTGACATCAGGAAGGGAATCTGCCCATAAAATTGTGCCATATAACTTCACATCCTTTCATCCCCAACCCTGTATCAAGAAACAGGACCAAATGGTAGACATACATCATGATCAAGTTGTCACTGTTCACAATTAACAAGTTAACTGGTAATCAGAACGATGCAATAGTGAGACTGGAGTTGCCAAAATGCGACTTTACACTGACTAATGTTGCTAGAGTTATCCATCCTGTTTGCTGCAAATATGATCCTTTAGGTGAGGAAAAACAAAAAGAACTAAAATGAGTATATTAGGAAAAATATGTCCAACATCTGTTGGGATTTTGCACAGACCAATCAGTCATCAATGATCTGCATTTAGGACTGTCACCCAGGAGGCAGATTCCCTTTACCTAGCCTTTTCTTAAAGATTTTCAAAGAACTTGAAAATTTTTCAAACATTTCCCTTGATACTTTCCAATCCTTTACTCCTCATCCTATGAATGTATACTTGCCCCAAGTTATCCTCTTGAATTCCAGTGGCTCTGAATCTGTATTACATCTGTTGGGTTTTCCTCCAGCTAGATGTTCTCTTTGCAAACATTTATTTTCATGCTTCTGAGTCAGGGAATGACCTTTTGTAAATAGGCTGACTTAGGTAAGGGTTTTACAAGTACAATTACTCTAAGGCACATTCAAAACAATTATTTAGTTATCACCATGAGCTGTTTAAAAGTACTTGAAAAACATGAATGCACGAAAAGTATTAGGTACAAAGTCTAATAGGAAGCAAACCAAAACAAAGAAAAATCTTTCTTATCCAGGCCAGGGGCTTTAACCACACTCAGCTAGCTCCTCCATCTTGAGGACTAACAACCACATAAACATGCAATAGTGAATACTGGTATATCCCACAAAATACGGTTGGTGTCACAAAGAGCATCCTGCAGTAAAACAGAGCTTAATCCGCATCAGCGCCGACCCAATATAACTGAGGGAAACGTCAGACAAGTAGAATAATCTCTTAAGTACACCTGAAACAGGATCCATACGAATGGATAACAAATGTGTCCAAACCTGAAGACAACAATTATTATACATTTTATGCGCACAACCATTCAGGTTTATAAGTAGGCTATTTCAATATTTATAATATTGTATTAAGACAAGTCATGTTTAGAGGGATAGGAACATGTGTCCTCTGACTGTTGCTCCCTCTTCATACACTGACCAGCCATTATGTTTGTTCCATTGTATGTTCCTTCAAGTTCCTACGATCTCAGTGCAGGACTTGAATTGACACCTGTTTGTTTCTTTCCAATACCGGTACTTATAAAATTAAAACAACAGACTTTGTTTTCCCTTTTCTCTGTTTGTACAATGCTAATCTAATGCCCAAGCAAAACATGTTTAGAATTAATAACTTGGTGTGGAGTGAAATAATTGAATGGCGGTACAAAATTTATTATGAACATTAAAAACAAACCATATAACTCAACAAAACAAAATTTCTGTTTGTTTCAAGTAAATTTGTTACCTTCATAATGAAACATTTTAAGTTGGCACAGATCTTATATATTTGTTTTATTGTTTATTTTGCAAATGCTTGTTTTCATAATATTACTAATTTAATGTATTTTAAAATCCATATGGGCTGTTTAAATTTGTAAGTTCTTTTTTATTTTGGAGGGCGTTTGAACCCCTCTAACCTCCCTTCTGCATATGGCCGTACCCTCTTTCCTACTCTTAACATATCCAAACCATCTAAGGTTATCCATCTCCAATCTGCCGTAAAACTTTTCTGCTCCGATTTATTTCCTGATGTACTCATTTCTTACTCTGTCCCTTCTTGCCTTTCCAATCATTCTAAAAAATTTAATTTCACTGGCTTGAATTTAATTCTCCTGTATTTTTGTCCGTGCCCATGTGTCCGCTGCATATGTCAGTATTCGACAGTGGTATATCTTATACATCACCTCTTTACACTTCTTTGGTTTTTCCTTCCTCCACAACAGGTTCCTCACACTCTGGTAGAATGCACTTCCCTGTTGAATCCTTTTACTGATCTCCATGTCCAGCCTTGCATCCTACATCAGATCCTTCCAAAGTACTTAAACGTCTCCATAATTTCAAGGCTTTGTCCTATTATTTTTATAATTCCTTTTCCTTTCACATTTTTCCTTTAGTTAACACCATTGTCTTACTCGCCAGCCCTGCGGTGTAAGGGTAGCATGCCTGCCTCTTACCTGGAGGCCCCGGGCTCGATTCCTGGCCAGGTCAGGGATTTTTACCTGCATCTGAAGGCTGGTTCGAGGTCCACCCGGCCTACGTGATTAAAACTGAAGAGCAATCTGACAGTGAGATGGTGGCCCCGGTCTAGAAAGCCAAGAATAGCGGCCGAGAGGTTCCGTCGTGCTAACCACATGACACCTCGTAATCTGTAGGCCTTGAGGCCAAGCAGCAGTAGCTTGGTAGGCCATGGTCTATCTGGGCTGTTGCGCCGTGGGGGGTTATTGTCTTACTCATTCCCACACTGATTTTAATTCCATAATTTACAATAATCTCACTCAACATGCTAAGTTGCCCTTGTACTTCCTCTGTTTGCTCCCCACACCACAATATCATCTGCAAACATTACCTTCAGCTCCCTCTCCCCATATTTTACCTTTGTCTCCTTCACAGTTTCATCCATAAGCATTATGAATAACAGTGGTGAAGCACACTTCCTTGTCATAGTCCAGTTTCATTCCAGAACCACTGTCCTCCCCACACGTCTAGGCCAGTGGTCCACAAAGTGGAGTATACAGAGTTTAATCATGGAGGACGGGGTGCATCTAAAATTGGATGTTTGTAAGCCAAAACAAAATATTCACCTCATTTTTTTAACAATTATTGCTGTCCTCAGATTCTCAGTACAGTAAGCCAGGCAAGAAGCTCTTCTTCTCCTATTCGAAACTAATATACTTTCATGTAAACATACTATTTTACTTAAAATTTCACAATTGCCAAACAAAAAGGTTGGCAATTAGGCCCTGCCAGCAAGAGTTTGGAGATTAGGTGCCGTCACATGTCCTTGACCAAAGCATTTACTCCAGTGCATTTTCAGATCCAGGCTTACCATCCATGGTACTAATTTCCACCCATTATAGCTTAATGACAATAAGTCTCTTGACAATATTACCACCAGTACCTTGCTATGCTTCGAGATTAGCTGATTCTTCTTTCTCAGCCTGAAACTTGTTGTCAGTCACTATAAGGACTGTGAGTGAACAGTACACTGTGCTGTAGAGATGGATTTCTGCACGTTCTGGGTAGAGAGAGTTAACCTGTTTTAATGGGAAATATATAGCCATAATCAGAACTAAAAAGCTGTCACATGAAAGTATTTCATTGAGTGCCTGTTCTCCCAGGAAAGTACCTAAAAATTTAAACACATTTGAAATAAACGAGAGGAATGATATTCACCATGCAACTGTTCACCTCTATAATGAGGTCAATAATGCACGGAAGTATATCATTCGTATCGAAGAAATCCCGCACACTTGCCAAGCTTGACAATGATGCTGGTCACATTGTCATCAATTACAATGGCAGCAGATGTAATTTACCACCAAGTAGTGGTCTTGCACCTTGCTGCGTGGTCCAGGATAATAATAATAATAATTGTTACGGTGGTTGGTGGATTAGCAGAGGTGAAAGAAGGTGCCGGGGTGAATGGGTCTAACTACCAAATCAAAGTTAATTTAAAACTGTAACAAGGTTATATTTTTTCTCTCTTTTTTTTAAAAAAAAGTAACAAGGTAAAAATACAAGTCTAGGAAAGACAAGATTGGTGGTATAAACAGAACTGGGTCTTCAAGCCCTCACTTTACACTTCCTGAGCTACACGCTCAACCTAATAACCTTACTTAAGGGCAGAAATCCCCTAATGCCTGGAGCACATGCTCCCAAAATGTCAATGTCAAGCCTCCCAGAGGCACCTTTACAACACTTGAAAAGAGCTGACACGCTCTCAGTTTCTCAAGCCTCTTAATGGCAATACCAGACTTTACAATTAATTGCCATCAAGGCATAACTTACAAAAATGACACGGGGGTATCTTGTACCCAACCTACTGGGCCTCAGCAGAAAAAGAACAGGTTAAGTAAATGGTCCGAAATACCAAAATGAATAGAGGCGTGTACTTGCACTCCTAAATACTCATTCTAAAACCTAAAAGGCACTAGGACGATGACACAGGGGCTATTCCCAAACTATGGAGGTGACGAAGCTAGTACACCACCACCACCACCACCACCACCAACAACAACAACAACAACAACAACAACAACAATCTGTGGAAAATGTAGCCTATACAGTAGCCCTACTTACCAAATGCCATAATGCCAATGGCAGGAATCACATCCCAGCTAAACAATTGCCATGCATCTTCAGTCAGTGGCCTGTTGAAGTAAATACAAACATATTTTATTTGAAGTAGTTAAGGCAAGAGAAACACTAAAAAGTCATGACATGTAAACTCTAATCTATTTAATGGAGGGAAATACTTAAACAAGTCAGACTGTAAGCTTCTCTACTTAGTTTCCCAAAACAAGTCCTCACAGCCACACTATGACTTGAGTACACATTTCTAGGTAGTCACAATACTGGACCTTTACACTGGTCAAAGAAATGGAAGTTAGCTGCTGACAAGGTACTAGAAGGCTGGTCACAGGAAGTGGTGCATTATATCATTAGACTTTTATGGGCATGAAACACAGAGCCTATAGACATTGTGTCTGTGTGTGGAATTGTTGAACACATCTATTGTTGATGGAAAACTCGTCCACTTTTCTTCTCTTTCCTTTTATTTTATGTTGTACCAACACAGACAGGTCTTATGATGATGGCAGGATAGGAAAGGGCTAGGACTGGAAGGAAATTATCATAGCCTTAATGAAGATATAGGTTGGTGTGCGAGTGAAAGTAGGGAACCAAATTAGGACTGCTGGCAGTGGGGCCATCTGTCGTTGTCCTACTATATGACCTACTATATGAATATACAAGACACTATTTTCAAACTCGTTCATCAGATATCATATACACATACACATTTTGTAAAATCTAATTTCAATCTTAAAGCACTCAGATTATTTTAATCCATATTACAGACACAGTTTAGTGGTAATGGGGGAGAAGTCAGGAGATTTCATTTTTTCTACTCTCTCATGAAATTATTGACTACATTGACTGCATTGACTACATACAGAGCATTTCTGATCAGCTGTGAATTGAGTTGTGTTTGATCTGCCATATTCCTCCCAAGCAGAGTATTGTAAACATGTTGTCTTTATGGTCATAGTTTGCAGAGTTGGTGAAAATGCCAGGTCATTGTGCATTTGGTTGTACCAATAGGCTAGAGATAGGATTTATCATAAAAGTATTTCCCACGGACCCAATTCAAAGGAAGCAATGGACTCCATGGTTAAAAAAGAAGGGTGGTCTCTTACTGATGCATCGTGTTTATGTGAATTAAGTCCATGATACTCAATGTTTTTAAAGGTAACCTAAGCACCCAGAAAGTTCTAATCTACCAGCCATTGCAGTGACAGGTACAGAAACGAATGCTCTAATTTCTAACTCAACAATTGCTTCACTGTACGAGCCTGCAACATCAAGTTGCAGCCTGCCTCAATCAAATACACACACAGTTAACATCTTTGAATGAGAAGTTGCAGCATACTGAGAACCATTAAAAAAAGCTCAAGGAGCAAAATCGCAGACTGAAACACATGTTCTAAATGTAAATGTATTTTTAGACAAAGCAATAATGATATGCATTGCGTAAAGAAAAACCTGAGAAGAGAGTTCAGTAATGATCAGATTTGTTTCTTTAGAGGAAAAAAGACATTTTGGTAGAATGTGACAATAAAAAAACCTCAAATTAAAATTTTCTTGCGGAAATACAGGCTATAAAGAGTTCTCAGAGCAAAATGATCCACTTCCTTCCTTATAAGCCATTCATAGGGAAATCCAGAATATTCACTTTTCGCCTGGCATTCTAGAGGGTGTTATTAAGTTTATCAAAATAAAAGCTGATCTCTATTTCCTTGAAGGAAAAAGTACTATGTCCATTAATGGATGAAATGTCCATTAAGCTTACACCGGGGAGTGAATGTGACAATTCATGAAATACAATCACTGGGAAAGTCACCTTACGTGGACACAATGGGCAAGTTACACATGCTTTAATGTTTATGTTGTGTGGATTACCAAGTAGATGGAAATGGACAATTGCATACTTTTCACTCGAGACAGTACAGATGGTGCTGGATAGAGAAATATTATTTCTGACATTATAATGAAAACCCTAGAAATAGGATTTGGCATTTGTGTAAGATATGGGTGTACCAAATCAAGGATTTTGGAAGAGTGTCAATGTAACTCCACGATGTCACAGGAAGGTTGTTAATTGTTCATTGCATCCTTTTGACGAAAACAAGAAAATCTATGTCATTCCAAATCCAGTTCACCTTTTTAAGAATATTAAAGGCATACTCAAGAATAACAGCAATCACTATCACACTATCAATTACTGCAGAATTTGGCCTACCATTTGATCAGGTTGAGGTATCCCATATAGAGAAATTAATTGCATACCAGCAGAAAGTTCTGATAGTTACTAAAGAAGATGTATACCCACTTCACTTCATCTACTACTACTACTACTACTACTACTACTACTACTGAATGGCTGGTGTTGTTTAGTGCTCCGCGTATTTGCTTAATTAAGTGGTGTTTTAAAGGCTGTGTATGGTTAAAATATATTGCGATTATAAGTGGAAGTGCTGCCCTTCAGAACGCGGCATTATCTCTCTTTGATGAGCTAAAGAGGCATCCCTTTTCTGACAAGGTAAATAGGCCCTTTATATTGCTTTAAATGATTTAAGGTTATGTTTTCAAAGAGAAAAGAGAGTAGAGGTACTGAGAATAGAAATGTCAAATCCAAAGAGGTTGAAATAGACGTAGAAAACCAAAGAGATACTATGTCGGAGGAGGAGCTGGACGTAACCATGGAACTACAGAGTACGAAGACTATGAACCAAAGAGTAGGATTAGAAGACATGCGACTAGAAATTGATAAGTTAGTCAAGCATAGTGAAGACTTATTAGCATTAGTTAAGATGACTCCCAATACCAAAGCGGAGATAAAGAAAGGTATTAAAGAAATGGGACAAATGGCAGAAATAATCCGTAGTCGTTCGTGGGAATGGGAACAATTTGATGTGAATGAAGACCCAAAGGCTAGGAGTGATTTGGAACAAGGCACTACCTCCAGTAAGAAAATAACCCGTGATGTTGGGACACAGGCGCAATTCAGTGACAGAGTGCTAGATATAGAGCAGACCCTCTTGGAAGCTACGTGCTTTGACGAGTTTGCGAAGCTATTGGATAAGGAATGGCCTGACTGTGTTTACAGTAACACGCACGTCATCTCCGGAAATATAGGGAAATTGACTGATTGGGATATATCAATGGTTGTAAATCCCAAACATCTTACAGAGGAGGATGGAATTATGAGAAGCATGAAGAATATGCATACAGAAATCTCTGACTTGCTGAACTCTAATCTGGAGGAAGGTAAGACGAAATTCCTGCGCACTGTTACGCAAACCTACACGAGTCGAGGAGGAGAGCGGGAGAAGCTGCGATATGTATATGTAATACCATATTCATTTAATCAAGATGGAGTAAATGACCTGCAGAGCCTGTATTCATGTCTCACCCACTGGAGAGAGATAATTGAGACTCATGCAAGAAAGAAGGTGCTGATAACTATCCCGGATACTCTTGATCGGAATTATATAAGGAAAATCTTGGAATGGATGTTTCGTAAGAGTGATATTGAAATAGGGTGCTTGGAATCGGGTAAAACGCAGGTAAAACAGGCTGTTTCTGTGGGATTAACATCGAAAAAGAAATCCTTAAAGGACAATACTCAGGAAACAGTTACGTGCAAAGCTGCGGGAAAAACGTACGCCGAATTGCTTAAAACAGTAAAGGAAGGAGTAAACATCGAAAAAATTGGCGTTAAAATAAAACGAATAAGGAAAACAGCAAAGGATGACCTTATACTTACTGTAGAAGGCAAAGGAAAGGCTGACGTATTACAACGTGAGATAACTAAAAACGTCAAGGAAATAGAGGTTTCAACAAAAAGGAAGGAGACAACAATTCTAGTGTACGGTATGGATCCGGATTTAAATGAAAACTATCTCAGAGCAGCACTCTCCTTAGAAGCTGCTGTCGAAGAATCTCAGATCAATATTACGTCCGTAAGACCGGGGAGGTTCGGAAATCTGAATGCTACCGTAATATTGCCAACGGAACCATCGAAAATACTGTTAAAGAAAAAGAAAATAAATGTGGGATGGGCAACCTGTATGGTGAAGGAAAAAGTTACAGTTGCAAGGT
Organism: Anabrus simplex; assembly: GCF_040414725.1. Taxonomy (NCBI): domain Eukaryota; kingdom Metazoa; phylum Arthropoda; class Insecta; order Orthoptera; family Tettigoniidae; genus Anabrus; species Anabrus simplex. Next base: position 525,846,931 of record NC_090266.1, read on the forward strand.
GTTTTAAATGTCTTGGATTTGGACATAAAGCGCCACACTGCGACGTTAAGGATGACCGGTCACGGAGCTGTCTAAATTGTGGACAAGAAGGCCATTTGGCGAAGGATTGTGGGAACATTTCGTTTTGCACCATGTGCCAAGTGGAGGGCCACCGCTCAGATCAAATGAAATGCCCTACTTACAGGAAGCTAATATTAGAGGCAAGGAAGTTGAATTTAAACGACCAATAATGGACATACTGCAGGCGAATCTCATGAGGAAATCCGACAGTCATGACATCATGTATGCGACAGCCTTGGAAAAGAAAGTAGACTTAGTGCTTGTTAGCGAGCCAAACAGAAGGCGAGTAGCCGAAGGTGGTTGGTTCACGGACAAAAGATGTGATGTAGCTGCATATTTTTTAAATGATAAGTTGGAGGTGCTAAGCATAAGGGCAGAAGAAGGATATTTGTGTATTCAACTTCAGCAATATCAGATTTATTGTTGCTATATCTCTCCTAACATCCCTTTTGATATTTTCAAAGCTGAAGTAGATGCAATAGTTCAGGACTGCATGGCGTCAGGTATTGAATCTATCATTCTCGGAGACCTAAATGTCAAGTCGCCTCTGTGGGGGGCACCAACTGCAGATCGTAGGGGAGAATATTGGGCAGAATGGATAGCGACCCTAGACTTGGTGGTTCATAACACTGGAATCTTACCAACTTTTTCCAGAGGGAACTCAGAGTCTTTCATAGACGTCACCTGCTCAACGCAGGGTATAGCATCATTCATTGTTGACTGGGAAGTTATGGAAGATGAATCTCTCAGCGACCATCGTTTTATTTACTTTCAAGTTAAGGGATCGAAGAAGCTTAATGATATCACGAAAACGGTGTGGAACTATAATTGGGAAACCTTTAAAATTGCAATCGAGTGGATGTCACAAACTGTAGATACAGTGCAACATACTCTAAAAGATGTAACTGCTGCTCTTAAAGATGCTTGTAGGACCAGCCGATTGAGGGGATCAACAAAATATAAAACACGAGTCCCTTACTGGTGGAACAATGAAATAGACATGCAAAGGAAAGACTGCAATCGCAAGACACGAATTCTTACAAGATCTAGGAAAAAAATCAGCCAGGTCAACTTAATATCATTAGAAGCTGACTATAAGGCATCAAAGAGGCAACTAATGAAGCTAATAAAGGATTCTAAGAGAAATCTCTGGCAAAAGCTATGCGAAGATCTAGACAGTGATATCTGGGGAGCGGGATATAAGATAGTGACCGGTCGAATAATCAACAGGGTACCAGTTCAGCTCCCAGCTGATAGAAGGAAAGCCATAGCAATGGAGTTGTTCCCTTGTACTAATGACAGACTTGAAACGGAATCAGATTTTTGTGTTGCAGAACCGTTCACTGTGGTTGAGTTACAAGAGGTAGCACGCAATATGAAGACTGGCAAGGCACCAGGTGTAGATGGAATCCCACCAGAAGCCATCAAGTATGCAGTTGAGGTGGCACCTGGTTGGATCTTATCAGTCTTCAATGATTTATTAAAAAAGCGTGAATTCCCCGATGAGTGGAAAGTAGCCAAGCTAGTGCTGTTATTGAAGGCAGGGAAACTATCATTAGATCCATCAGCATACAGGCCACTGTGCTTATTAAACACCTTGAGCAAACTTTACGAAGGATTGATTAAAACTAGACTGGAGAAAGAACTTGAACAACAGGGAGGACTTTCTTCGAACCAGTTTGGATTTAGAAAGGGTAGAACCACAACCCAAGCTATTGAGAGGGTGATTCAAATACAGGCAGAAAGCAGTGAGAAATGGGCTGCCTTGATAACGCTAGATGTCAAAAATGCTTTTAACACTGCTTCTTGGAGCATTATTTTGAGAGAACTTCGTAGGATGAACATTTCTCAGTATCTACAACAAATAATCGTTAAGTACTTCAAAGGACGAAGAATACGATTTCATGATTTAGAAGATCTTGAAATGAGTGCTGGCGTTCCACAGGGATCTGTCCTAGGACCCACCTTGTGGAACATTCTATATGATGGTGTCTTACGCCTGCAGCTGACAAAAGGGACAACATCTATTGGTTATGCAGATGACCTTGCAATAGTGGTAATAGCAGAGAATGTAGAAGAACTGACCTTCCGAGTAAATGAATCACTGAGACGAGTTAACCTTTGGATGGTAAATAATAAGTTGAGACTGGCTCCACATAAGACTGAGGCTGTAATTTTGAAAGGTTCCAGGAATTGGAAAAATGTCCGTTTCTTATTAAATGATACAGTGATTATCCCAGGAAAGTCTGTACGATACCTTGGGGTTCTTATTGACAGGAATTGCACATTTGGTGCACATGTGAAGGCAGTAACCCAAAAGGCAGAGAAGAAGGCATCGGCATTAGCCAGACTTATGCCTAACATCGGGGGACCAAGAACAGTTAAGAGACAGATTATGTGCTCTGCAGTATATTCCATTTTACTTTATGCTGCACCTATCTGGCACAATGCACTCAGGAGGAAGATTCACCGAAGAGCTATGGAAAGAGTACAGAGGAAAATGCTGCTCAGAGTTACCTGTGCATATCGAACTGTTTCGACAGCAGCTTTACAAGTTGTAGCTGCCAGTATTCCCATTGACCTCCTCGTTATAGAGAGAAAACTTTGGCATGAAAGGGGTGCAACTATATGTGCTGAGGAAAAGAAAGCCTCGAGGAACCAACTCTTACTAGACTGGCAAGACCGATGGGATGGCACAACCGATGTTGGCCAATGGACAAAAAAGCTAATACCCAACATAGGAGACTGGCTTAAATGTAGACATCGGCAGGTAGATTACTATCTGTCGCAGATCCTGACAGGACATGGAAGATTCGGCGTATACGCCATGAAGATGGGAAAGACGCAGGGAGATGGTTGTCAGTACTGTTCTGAAAGGGATACAGTAGAACACACCTTTTTCTACTGTGTTCGATGGGAAGAAGAACGAAGAAAAGCCTGCCAACAACTTGGCCGACAACTCACGCCAGGGAATCTGGTTCAGATTATGTTAGAGAGCCCGTTTGCCTGGAACACAGTAAAGGCAATGGCGACAAGCATTATGGGGACGAAGGAGAAAGAAGAGAAAGGAAGAACTTAATAACATACATCATTCCATTCTGATGTCATGCCGACAAGCAGTTCCAGAATGGTCTGAGTGAAGAGGGCAGGGGTTTTTAGTTGGTGGAAATCCAACTCCCACACAGAGTGGTGTCTTTAAAAGATTTTCCCCTGCCATAACAAAAAAAAAAAAAAAAAAAAAAAAAACCTACTACTACTACTACTCTACTACTACTACTACTACTACTATTATTACATTTTAATTCTGCCCCTGAATGGGGAGGCAGGCCTATTAGGTGGTAACGCCGTCTCTCAGGGTAGGAGATTTGTTACGGTGAAGGAGATGCACAGAGAAGTTGAGAGGGTTGTGGCCATGGCCTGTACTAGGAACTGTCCCAGCGTTCATCTTAGTGCAGGAGAATGGAACACCATTCTCAGGACAGCCGAGGGTTGGGGTCAGCTGTGAGGTCCAGCCCTGTCCCATCTCCTGATTGCAGAGGCGTAAAGCCACTGTACAGCCATGGCCACCCCTCCTCTGCTCGGTTGGCCAGTCAGAATGCAGAGCTGTTGGACCATGGACCTGCCGTGGCTAGCTGGGGCCGAGACCCACTCTGCATCCACCGACTCACTTCAACAAGATGTGAGTGTCAACTTCGACCAAGGTGATAAGACATTCTGTCAGTAGTGCTCTGAAGTTTCTGGCTGAGGAACTACATCAAAGGACAGATGACCTAGATGTTAGGTGCCATTAAACAATAAGGATCATCATGAACATCAATTACATCAAACAGAAATTTCACTACTGCTCAGTTCATAGATTTGATTAAAAATTGTTTGTACATATGACTTCATGTAACATAACCATGAAATTCAATACACATGATCCTAATGCATAGGCTTATAATGACAAAATTTCCTTCCTCAACAGTTTTGTGGACATCTTCTATATTCTTAAAATAGGGGCAAGAGGTGCTTGGAAACCTTTAAAAACTGGAATTATTCTCTGCAAAAGGTCCATACTTGAGTTGTTTGAGTACCAGTGTCATTAACTTTCAGGTTAACACAAAATTCATTAAAGCATATTTTCAGTCTTGTAACAGCTAAAACATTACAACATTACAATTCAAACAGAACTTGAAGTTGATCATGCTCCCTCAATTCTGTGTATGAAAGGTGTAAGAAAAGAAAACTATGAGGGAGATGATAGAGATGCTCTAATAGGTTTTCTTGATTATGCTAAATAATTAGTGTGTCAGCAGAAAGTGCAAGTGCACGAACCTGAAATACCTCAACATTTTATCAAATGAGACTAAGCTTGACCCCAAGTGAAAAGAATTCTCTAAATGGTTTGTTGGGTTACCGGTATCTAATTAAGAGCATTTGGCAGTATTCCAGGCACTGTGAGGAATGTTTAAAACATTTAGGCAGTTTAGATTCAGGATGTGTTGGAAGTGCAACTTCCTTTCAAATTTTAAATACTACATTAATTTATTGATTTAGAATTTATAAGTGATAATTGAATTTAGTTTTATTTTTGCCAGTAATTCTACATGCCAACTAGTGCACTAACGCCCATTACGAAGTGAGCTGAGAGTCAGCCGAAATCCCGAGCTCCACTGCAAGGTCGGGTGTTAGGGTAGGAACTCCTGAGCCCCTTGGATATGATTTTGAAGTTAGAGGCAAGGTCAAAAAGTGGTGCAAAATTATCTTCCATATAGCTGTTTAGTTTTCCATTAGGTACATTCACAATGTTAGTGGAATACTTTCATTTTCTTTTTTTTTTTGCTATTTGCTTTACGTCACACCAACACAGATAGGTCTTATGGCAATGATGGGACAGCGAAGGCCTACGAATGGGAAGGAAGCAGCCGTGGTCTTAATTAAGGTACAGCCCCAGCATTTGCCTGGTGTGAAAATGGGAAACCACGAAAAATCATCTTCAGGGCTGCCGACAGTGGGGTTCGAAGCCATTATCTCCTGGATACGAGCTCATCGCACGGCCAACTCACCCGGTGGAGGTATACTTTACTAGTGTATGGTATTATGTATCACAGTGAAGTGAATTTTATCTTGCGCTAGAAGTAAATTATACATTTGAGACTTACAGTGTGTTACGAACAAGTGTAGATGTATTTAAGCTGGAAACTCACATCCCACTGAACCCAGCTTGGAAGACTTGGTAACAACAGGCAAAAGTAGTGTAGTAGCAAACTGCGGTAGGGGGTTTCAGAAAGTAGCTGGAAGTGTTCAATTCAGAAACCACTTAAGGCTCCACTCTTTCTGTTACTATTTCATGAGAAATTAAATACTGTTGAAGATAATCCAAGAAGGGAACTCTTTGTTTGAAAAAAAAAGAAAAGGTATTTACTACAAATTTCAGTGAGCGCATTTATGACTGTACCATGGTTGTGTGGCTGTAAGCAATCAAATAAAATGTATTTTTGGCTCTGCCTTTAGGTATTTGCAAAAGAAAAGAACATATGAAACACTCATGTGTATGGCAATTTGAAAAATATTTATAAAGCAGATGAAAGACACAGAAAATCTTTTTATCATATTATCTGTCTAAAAAAAAAAAAAAAGAAGGAAGAAAAAAAAGGAAAAAGAATACACAAATTAAATTTTGTTTAAGTGAACAGCATAAAACAGCTATGGAAAAGTACAATGAAACTATTAAACAGAACAGGAGAATTATGTGTCTTTAATAACTACTGTTTGCTTTCTAGGCACTCAGGGACTTGCTTTTAGAGATCATGACGAAAGCAGTCTTTATCTTTGAAACAAGATATCTATGTTCAGATTTTGAATTTTGGCATGTTACGACAATCAACGTTGAACCCACTTTGGAAACTTCAGTAATTTTTCATGGTACTTCTGACTTTTAGATTGACTGAATATTCTCTCTCTCTGAGGTAATGACTATCAAAGGTACATTTTGTTGCCTTAATTCCTACCTTTTCTCTTCACAAAACAATGGAGAATTATTCTAGCCTATAATATGTAAAGTAAGCAATATTTTCCTTAAATGGTTTCATAATCATTCAGTAACTGCTAAAATGCTATAAAACTACTGCATTAGTTTTAACAATAATCACAAATGAATTCAATGACATGTTTTAGTTGACAGCTTCCTCTACATAGAAAACCATGATATGCCACTGTTTAGAACTCTTATGAGAGGTTGAATTGAATGAAATGTTTCAAAGAGTGCATATTATTGTTTGTAAATGAGCTTACATTTCGGTTTAGAAATTGAAGAAATGTTTTCTAAGTATTTTGATGTATTGATATCACATAGCAAGTTCATTGACATTAAAAAACATTTTGCACCCAAAGTAGAGAATGAAATTTCTGCGATTTCAGTATCTGATTATCATGATTTATTGAACACATTCATAAAAATGTACCAGTACATTGTTTTTAGGCTGAAAATTGATTTGAGAAGAAAGAAACATAAAACTGTCTTTAGCAGCAGATCTGTGGAAGTACATACATCTGTAATTTAAATTGTGTTTGATACACTAAGGTGACAATAATATTTTTGACCAACTACATAAATTATGTTATTGTGGAAGACATAAAGTAATGTGGTAAATCAATGGGCATATTGGTGAATTTCATCAAATGTGCCAGCTTCACTTTGAGCATGCAACTCAAAATGATAAGTACGTGCAAGCATTTAACAACACTGGGCACTCATTTTTAATACTTCTGGGAGAATTTGCTACCTCCAGCAATTCGAGATACTTCTTCTTCACTGTCACCCTAACACATTATAGATCACTTTTATCTTAAATCTTTTATAGCCCCCGATCTGGTCGGCTGTTCACCATCGGCCAGTGGAAATATATGCATTTAAAAATTCACATATATCTAGCGGTGTATGGCAAATACCGGCAAGAAATTTTCTAAATATCAACTACATTGAATAAACAACTAATGAGAGTGATATAAAGAATTAAAAAAGGTTTATTGTTGATATTACTGTTGTCGATATTGTTCATTTTCAGGAAAAGGAAAATATTTCCGCACTCTCTGTCTCAATATCTACTTTGAAAAAATCATTTACAATACAACAGTATAAACGTAGTGATATATCATATATTTCTGAATATAATTCTAGAATATAATTAACTTACTTTGGATGAGAAAAATATAAAGAATAAGAATAAAAATTCAAACATATGTCACCAGTATAAACAAGTTAATTTTACTCCCCGATAAAATTCGCGCATACGTATATCGATGTTTGGCAAATATTGACAAGAAATTTTCTATGTGTAGACTATATAGAATAAAAAATATTCGGAGTTACTAAAATATAAAAAATTAATAGTTGATATTACATTTTTTTTTATTTCCAGGGAAGAATAATTTCTCACATTCTGTTTCAGTATCTATATATATAAAAAATATTTTTTGCAAAACAACAGAATATACTGTACATAATTAAAAATGTATGGCACTAGAGCCTTGATGGGCCTTGGCCTGCGAAGGCCTGCAGTACGCATGGTCAATGAGATGAATCCTCTCGGTCGTTATTCTAAGATTTCTAGACCAGGGTCACCATCTCACAGTCAGATAGCTGCTCAATTGTAATCATTTAGGCTGAGTGGATTTTGAACCAACCCTCAGGTCCAGGTCAAATTCCCTGACCTGGCCAGAAATCGATCCAGTGGCCTCCGGGTGAGAGGCAGGCATGCTACACCTGGCCTGCGAGGACCGGCATATGTGTAATGACAGAGAATTTATTTCTGAATTGTGGAGTTTTATCTCCCATATGCAGTTATCAGACTGTGCCTCTTATATAGGCTTCTGATAAGTTCACCTGCATACATCCCAGCGTCAGTGGGTAGGGTCTGACACATCCCACTCTGATGAGTCTAGTGTCAGACATAAGACGAAATGTTGGTTAATAGAGCAAATGCCTGAAAAGCCTTACACCGATCTGTTTTTTGACATGCTCTATTAGTGGAAAAATATCTAATTCCCTCCTTGGGAACTTAGAATTTCCATTTGGAATTGCTAGGCGGGCAATAATTCCATTGTGGAGTTTTATCTCCCTTATGCAGTTATCAGACTGTGCCTCTTATATAGGCTTCTGATAAGTTCACCTGCATACACCCCAGCGTCAGTGGGTAGGGTCTGACAATCCCACTCTGATGAGTCTAGTGTCAAACCTAAGACGAAATGCCGGTTAACAGAGCAAACGCCTGAAAAGCCTTACACCGATCTGCTTTTGACATGCTCTATTGGTGGAAAAATATCTAATTCCCTCCTTGGGAACTTAGAATTTCCATACTTTTGAACTTGGAAAGGTTATAATAGAAGTAAAAGTGGAAATGGTACGTTCATTCACCACCAGATGACTCCTAGGATGTGTTACAATGCTAGCGTTCGAAGCGGAAGCTGACCGAACCATCACAATCAGACTAAGTGGCTCACATAACATGTTTGTGCAACATATGACAGGTGTAAGACATAGACATAAAGCCTGGAATGAAACATCTAGCGACGGAGGAATGTACGAATTTGGAAAACACCAAGACGAAATAACAATAGTGAAGGGGCAGGGAAGGGAACTACCTACGTAAATTCTTAATGGCTGGCAACCAGGTATTACTTAATTGATAGCCAATGTCCCTGTTGAAATTGTTAGGATTGCTATGTATTTGCACAGCTTCCTGTGTAATCCTGGACCTATAGTGTCTAGTGTGGGTAAGAGCTCGAGCATCTTGGAACATGACATCATGACCCGACAATAGAGCGTGCTCATCTATTGCCGATTTGTCGGGTTGGTTGAAACGAATATTACGTTCATTTTCTTTGATACGGGTACCAATGGACCGGCATGTTTGGCCGATGTATACTTTACCACACGTTCAGAGAATTTTGTATACCCCAGGATGTAAAAGTGGGGACAATTAATCCTTGGTTTTACTCAGACTGAGCAATTTTAGTGGTGGTGCCAAACACAGTTTTTATATTGTGTTTGCGGAGGACCTTGGCAATTCGATCTGTTGTGTTGTGAATGTAAGGCAACTAGGCAGTTCCCTTCACTTCTTCCTTCTGTGAGATTTACTTGGTCGTTTCTCTGGTATGTAGGGCTCTATGAATCTGCAAATCGCTGTAACCATTACCCTTAAACGCAACTTTGAGCGTGTCCATCTCCATCTGGATATGTGATGGCTCACAAATTCGTCTCACCCTCTTGGCGAGTGTCGTGAGGATGCCTTATTTTTGTGCTGGATGGTGGTGAGAATCTGCATGAAGATAGCAATTTGTGTGGGTAGGCTTTGATAGATGGTATGTCCTAAGGAGCTGTCCGGTTTCTTTCTTACTAGTACATCCAAGAAAGGAAGGCATCCATCCGACTCTATCTCCATAGTGAATTTTATTGACGGATGTTGCTGATTTAGGTGGTCTAGAAATAGATGAAGTTTCTCAGGATCTTCTGTCCAGATCACAAATATATCATCAACATACCTCCACCATATCATAGGCTTGACCGGCGCTGAAGCAATAGCCTCCTCTTCAAAATGCTCCATAAGGAAATTATGATATAGATGTTGATTCCCATAGGGAATCTGAAATATTTGTCCTGAATGAGCAAATTTATAATACCAATATAAATGGTCCGTTATTGGACATTACAAATTTTCCAGCTAGCTCATTCTTGGTTGCCAGCGTTTCGCCCTCGTGTGCTAGGGTGGGCTCATCAGTTGGTACCTAGCACACCTACCAATACGCTGGCTAGTGCATACCGTGGAGGCCACTGCGTAGGCTAACTGGAGCCACCGGCAGTGCCAATGCACTAAGAGACTTTGTCTCATCACTAAAAATTGATGCCTGCTTGGCCATCAGATGATATAGATGTTGATTCCCATAGGGAATCTGAAATATTTGTCCTGAATGAGCAAATTTATAATACCAATATAAATGGTCCGTTATTGGACATTACAAATTTTCCAGCTAGCTCATTCTTGGTTGCCAGCGTTTCGCCCTCGTGTGCTAGGGTGGGCTCATCAGTTGGTACCTAGCACACCTACCAATACGCTGGCTAGTGCATACCGTGGAGGCCACTGCGTAGGCTAACTGGAGCCACCGGCAGTGCCAATGCACTAAGAGACTTTGTCTCATCACTAAAAATTGATGCCTGCTTGGCCATCAGATGATATAGATGTTGATTCCCATAGGGAATCTGAAATATTTGTCCTGAATGAGCAAATTTATAATACCAATATAAATGGTCCGTTATTGGACATTACAAATTTTCCAGCTAGCTCATTCTTGGTTGCCAGCGTTTCGCCCTCGTGTGCTAGGGTGGGCTCATCAGTTGGTACCTAGCACACCTACCAATACGCTGGCTAGTGCATACCGTGGAGGCCACTGCGTAGGCTAACTGGAGCCACCGGCAGTGCCAATGCACTAAGAGACTTTGTCTCATCACTAAAAATTGATGCCTGCTTGGCCATCAGATGATATAGATGTTGATTCCCATAGGGAATCTGAAATATTTGTCCTGAATGAGCAAATTTATAATACCAATATAAATGGTCCGTTATTGGACATTACAAATTTTCCAGCTAGCTCATTCTTGGTTGCCAGCGTTTCGCCCTCGTGTGCTAGGGTGGGCTCATTAGTTGGTACCTAGCACACCTACCAATACGCTGGCTAGTGCATACCGTGGAGGCCACTGCGTAGGCTAACTGGAGCCACCGGCAGTGCCAATGCACTAAGAGACTTTGTCTCATCACTAAAAATTGATGCCTGCTTGGCCATCAGATGATATAGATGTTGATTCCCATAGGGAATCTGAAATATTTGTCCTGAATGAGCAAATTTATAATACCAATATAAATGGTCCGTTATTGGACATTACAAATTTTCCAGCTAGCTCATTCTTGGTTGCCAGCGTTTCGCCCTCGTGTGCTAGGGTGGGCTCATCAGTTGGTACCTAGCACACCTACCAATACGCTGGCTAGTGCATACCGTGGAGGCCACTGCGTAGGCTAACTGGAGCCACCGGCAGTGCCAATGCACTAAGAGACTTTGTCTCATCACTAAAAATTGATGCCTGCTTGGCCATCAGATGATATAGATGTTGATTCCCATAGGGAATCTGAAATATTTGTCCTGAATGAGCAAATTTATAATACCAATATAAATGGTCCGTTATTGGATATTACAAATTTTCCAGCTAGCTCATTCTTGGTTGCCAGCGTTTCGCCCTCGTGTGCTAGGGTGGGCTCATCAGTTGGTACCTAGCACACCTACCAGTTAGCCTACGCAGTGGCCTCCACGGTATGCACTAGCCAGCGTATTGGTAGGTGTGCTAGGTACCAACTGATGAGCCCACCCTAGCACACGAGGGCGAAACGCTGGCAACCAAGAATGAGCTAGCTGGAAAATTTGTAATGTCCAATAACGGACCATTTATATTGGTATTATAAATTTGCTCATTCAGGACAAATATTTCAGATTCCCTATGGGAATCAACATCTATATCATCTGATGGCCAAGCAGGCATCAATTTTTAGTGATGAGACAAAGTCTCTTAGTGCATTGGCACTGCCGGTGGCTCCAGTTAGCCTACGCAGTGGCCTCCACGGTATGCACTAGCCAGCGTATTGGTAGGTGTGCTAGGTACCAACTGATGAGCCCACCCTAGCACACGAGGGCGAAACGCTGGCAACCAAGAATGAGCTAGCTGGAAAATTTGTAATGTCCAATAACGGACCATTTATATTGGTATTATAAATTTGCTCATTCAGGACAAATATTTCAGATTCCCTATGGGAATCAACATCTATATCATCTGATGGCCAAGCAGGCATCAATTTTTAGTGATGAGACAAAGTCTCTTAGTGCATTGGCACTGCCGGTGGCTCCAGTTAGCCTACGCAGTGGCCTCCACGGTATGCACTAGCCAGCGTATTGGTAGGTGTGCTAGGTACCAACTGATGAGCCCACCCTAGCACACGAGGGCGAAACGCTGGCAACCAAGAATGAGCTAGCTGGAAAATTTGTAATGTCCAATAACGGACCATTTATATTGGTATTATAAATTTGCTCATTCAGGACAAATATTTCAGATTCCCTATGGGAATCAACATCTATATCATCTGATGGCCAAGCAGGCATCAATTTTTAGTGATGAGACAAAGTCTCTTAGTGCATTGGCACTGCCGGTGGCTCCAGTTAGCCTACGCAGTGGCCTCCACGGTATGCACTAGCCAGCGTATTGGTAGGTGTGCTAGGTACTAACTGATGAGCCCACCCTAGCACACGAGGGCGAAACGCTGGCAACCAAGAATGAGCTAGCTGGAAAATTTGTAATGTCCAATAACGGACCATTTATATTGGTATTATAAATTTGCTCATTCAGGACAAATATTTCAGATTCCCTATGGGAATCAACATCTATATCATCTGATGGCCAAGCAGGCATCAATTTTTAGTGATGAGACAAAGTCTCTTAGTGCATTGGCACTGCCGGTGGCTCCAGTTAGCCTACGCAGTGGCCTCCACGGTATGCACTAGCCAGCGTATTTGTAGGTGTGCTAGGTACCAACTGATGAGCCCACCCTAGCACACGAGGGCGAAACGCTGGCAACCAAGAATGAGCTAGCTGGAAAATTTGTAATGTCCAATAACGGACCATTTATATTGGTATTATAAGGAAATTAGCCACTACGGGCGAAAGTGGACTTCCCATAGCCACTCCGTCCATCTGTTCATAAAAATTCCCACCCCTCAAGAAATAGCTGGACACCATGCAGTGGTAAAATAGCTTAGTGATGTCCTCAGGGGACAGGTGTTCAATGAGAGACATGATCGAGTCAATCGGCACTTTAGTGAACAAGAACTCCACATCGAAACTCACCAAAAGTGCATTAGGTTGAAGGGTTATGGTTGACAGCTTGTTGACGAAATACCGAAAGTCCCTAATGTATGATTCAGTACGTCCTATGTGTGGCTGAAGCAATTTGCTTAGGTATTTAGCCAGAGCATATGTAGGAGAACCTATCGCACTAACAATAGGTCTGAGGGGAACATATTTTTTATGGATCTTAGGCAGTCCATACAATCTAGGTGACAATGCATCCCCCAGGATCAGATGTTTAGCCTCCTCTTTTGGAAGTGAAGATTGCCTTAAGAGCTTCGTGGTGGCATTGGACACATGAGTGGTAGGGTCACGTGAGCTCAGTCTGTAGACAGGCGCTGACAATATAGCCGATATCTTATTCTTATGCTCGTCAGTGTCCATAACCACTGTCGCATTACCCCTATCAGCTGAGCATGCTCTATTGTCAGGTCATGATGTCATGTTCCAAGATGCTCGAGCTCTTACCCACACTAGACACTACAGGTCCACGATTATACGGAAAGCTGTGGAAATATGTAGTAATCCTAACAATTTCAACAGGGACACTGGCTATCAATTAAGTAATACCTGGTTGCCAGCCATTAAGAATTTACGTAGGTAGTTCCCTTCCCTGCCCCTTCACTATTGTTATTTCGTCTTGGTGTTTTCCAAATTCGTACCTTCCTCCGTCGCTAGATGTTTCATTCCAGGCTTATGTCTATGTCTTACACCTGTCATATGTTATGCAAACACGTTATGTGAACTGCTTAGTCTGATTGTGATGGTTCGGTCAGCTTCCGCTTTGAATGCTAGCATTGTGCCACGTCTTAGGGTTCATCTGGTGGTGAATGAATGTACCATTTCCACTTCTACTTCTACTATAACATTCCAAATTCAAAAGTGTCATTGTTTAAGAAGCCTTTCTCGTGGACAGTCGAGAATTCTTCTCAGGACGCAGAGCACAGTTTTCTGCGAAACGTTAAGAATTTCACCTTATTTTCTTGACACGGCACAAGTCCAAAAGCCTATACAATATCATGTCTAAAATTATGACATTCAGTGTGCTTCTTTTTTTATTAATTCATACTTTCCTTGCTTTCTTTGCTCATCACTTCCTTCAATGTTCAATATTTTCCATGGATAGCCAACGATTTTCAATCATCTTGGACTTAGAAGGGAAGATATACTGGTAGCTTATGGTACTACCCATATCATTGCTACCATCAGCGGATATTGCGAAAGGTTCATTCCTTAAAATTTGAATCATTTTAGAATCTGCATCACGGGCCATTTTATTAATGTTGGCAGATATTTTTGTTCTGGCACATGTGTACTTCTTCACAATATCCAATCAGGGAACATTTTCCTAAACAGTTCTCCTGCATGATCGGAACATGATAACAAGGGGTTATGTTCCACGATGAACGCCTTGAACAAACATTCTGCTAAGATGGCAGCATCATCTTCTTTCTGGCCCAAAAAAGTACTTAATTTTTTGTTCTTCCCTAAACAACAAGCACTGTCTTTGTTTTTGCATAATGCTCTGTGTTACAATGCCAATCTTTTCACTATGATAAATATTTATATCACAATGATGCAAGTGACAAAAAGCAAAATAGTTTCCTGTACTAGACTGTAATATGAAATGAAATTCAGTTTTATAGGTATCTTTTAGCACTTGGTTTCTAGGATTTTTTGCCATAGTGTAACAAGAGAAACTTAGAATACATGATACTGAACCATCGCCAATACAACTCATTGAAATACTAATGCACTGACACAAGCATTAACACCAGGATAACAAGGTAACAAGGCACTTAACGTGATACCCGAGTATAAATACACAGATTCAAAAGGAGCCAGTTATAATTTCCGCACCTTGCAGTGACAACTTAATTCCCATTCTGCATTGCCTTGTAACAAGAAAGCCTATATTATACAGCATGCAGTAGGCTGATCAGCTGACCAGCTGTCTTGAAATGCTGGTGGGATTGCGGGATGAACATTGTCCTGAGTTCCCAGCTGTAGAGCTGACTGCCAAGCAAGAAATGACGGCAAAAAGTACACTTGCCAGACAAAGCATAAAGTTTAACTTATACTTGAAACTAATGTTGCACAAATCACCAAAGCAATTTATCAACATCTCTTGCCTACAAGTCAGTATTTCTCATATTTTCCTTTAAAGTGTCCCTGCAATTTTTGCTCGAATTTGGAAAACATTGTGTAATTTCCGCTCTTCTCAATTCCTTGCCTCAAATTTGTGAAGAAAGTGGGGGAAAATACACCAGTAAATATGGTATATTTTATGTAGTTATGGAAGTGAATTTTTTTTTCAGTTTGCATATGGTGTAAAACCGCTGTTTTCACTTAATTCATTCACATTCCTCTATCTGAAATATTCCATGTTACATTTGGTATGATTGAAGCTTTCGCCTACAAGAGTGTTGATATTTCCTCTAGTACCTTCTGTATAAGCATACTGTAATTACTAACTGTATGTCTATATACTTACACATATGTAAATGGGAAGATCATCCTTATGAGTATTGATATAAGTACGAAGGCTATGAACACAAGAGACAGGAATGATATCTTAGCCAGATTGGCAATGTCACGAAATAGGCACAGGGGAGCTGTGATGAAGATAGTCGCCAGTCCTATGACAAACTCTCGTGAAGCCAGCAGAGAAGTTGGTTGCACTCTAGTCATGCGTATCAGCACCTTTGTTATAGTATCTCCCACAACTATGTTGTAACTGATCATGGCTGTGGAAAGAAGAACAGAATACATTGATCTTTTTTCCTTCTTACAGAATTGGTTCAATTATATCACTAAGGAATGAGATTCTTGTAAATTAATTAATAACAGAGACTGTTGACTGCTGTTGTTCAATTATAAGGTAGAAGTTAACCAACATAAACAAAGCTTTATAACTATGAATCTATCACCACCGATCTGTATATAGGGCAATAGCCCAAAGGCAGATTCCCTAACAGTTGTTTACCTAGTCTCTTCTTAAATAATTTCAAAGAATTTGGAAATTCATCGAACATCTCCCTTGGTAGATGATTCCAATCCCTAACCCCTTGAACCAAGTAATCCTAGTGAGGGTACCATACACTGGAACCATACTCTAATGTCTTCTTACCTGAGACTTATCTGTCCTTCCCTTTACATCCTTATTATAACCCCTAAATACCCTCATAACTAAGGGAAGAGAAGTGATCCCTCTAAGGGACTTTCACCCCATCAATGCAGTAATTAAAACTGAACGGATTTTTCCTCTTTGTAAAACTCATAACCTCACTTTTCACCCTGTTTATCACCATACCATCACCTGCTATCCATCTCACAACAATGTCGAGGTCTTTTTGCAGTTGCTCACAATCTTGTAATACTAGGCAGAGTGGCTCAGATGGTTGAGGCACTGCCCTTCTGTCCCCAACTTAGCAGGTTCAATCGTGGCTCAGTCCAGTGGTATTTGAAGGTGCTCATATACGTCAGCCTTGTGTCGGTAGATTTACTGGCACATAAAAGAACTCCTGTGGGACAAAATTCTAGCCCCTCGACATCTCCAAAAACAAAAGATGTTTACTCATATAAGTTCTATACAGATAAAATAAGAGTTTTGTCTGTACATTGTTCAGAATTAAAAAGAATGTTATTTTTGAATCAGTCATGTGCACAGTAACAAGGAAGTGCACTTTAATTATCCATTATTGCTGTCTGTCTGTATGTACATACATGCAGTGGAATCCCACTAGTACATTCCTCAGTAACATGTTTTTCCATTAATCAATTTGAATTATAGAAGTCCTAGTCTCAAAGCACTAAATTTTTTATGGGTATTGCTTTAGCATGTTTGCACACTCCTACTTAGTACGTTCAAATTTTGACATTCTTCATTCAATATTTTGACCAGTCCTTGCGCATTTGTCAGTCCGGTTGGACATGCAGTCACTGACATGTGCGCGTGAATGTGAGGCAAATAACAAACAATGAAAAACTATAAATGTTTCAAGAAGTGGATCGCAATCCAAATATAAAAAGTGTGGATGTAGTGCAGAAATTAAACATTCCTCTGTCAACTTTAAATACAATTGTTAGCGAACGTAAACTGATTGAAACTGCTTTTGAAGAAGGGAAAAGTACTCAAAGAAAATGTAATCACCAGGGTCAGTTTCCAGAATTAGAAGAAACTGTTCTAAATTGGTTCATGCAAGCACAAGCTTCAAACATGCTGGTAGATAGCACTGTGGTTCGAGCTCATGCAACACTTATTGCACAAAAGATGGGACTTGACAATTTAAAAGTATCTAATGGCTGGATTGACAGATTCAAGAATCGACATGACCTATGGGGAAAGCACACAATCTGTGATGCTTCAAGAATGTGCAATTTTTTCCATGCAAGTACACTTCTAACACAAAAGCGTGGATAACTTCTGCAGTATTTTAAAATTTCATACATGCAGGGGATGCAAGGCTTGGCATAAGAAACAGGAAAATTGCACTCCTCATTGATCAGTGCCCTGCTCATCCCCAAAAGTTTTTAATTTGATAAACATAAAGATAGTTTTCATCCAAGCAAATTGCACAAGTAAGCTACAGCCATTAGATCAAGGCATAATACGGTGCTTGAAGCAGAAGTATCGTAAGAGGCTGGTTCAGAGAAGATTGGCTGCAGTGGAATTGACGACGTGAAAAATCACCGACTTAGATGCCATGCATTTCATTAAGGCTGCCTGAGATTCTGTGGAGCAAAACACTATTCAGAACTGCTTCAATGCAGCTGGCTTTTGTCATGCTCGCGCTGATGACGTCACGCTAGTTGATTTTCCTTTGAGTGAAGAATGGCACCGAATAACAGGAGAGGTCACTTTCAAAACATACATCAGAGCTGATAACAATGTTCCAGTATGTAAAACTATGACAACAGATTAAATACTTGAAGAGCAGAAAATGGAAAAAGCATCAGTGCAGGATGAAAGTGATGACAATCCACATCCGAAGCAAGTTCCTACAGTGTCAAAAGTGATGGAGGCAATGGACATAGTGAAGAGATTCCTGTGTAGTTTTGAAATTGATGACGAAGTAATGACTTTATTAAACAGGATGGACAGTACAATTTTAAAATTAAAACCAAGAAAGCAATTGACTATACAAATGTATTTCAAACCAGTATAAATATTTGTGTTGGATTGTGAGTTAAGATGTATTATTAGAATTAAAGTTCATATACTGTAACACATTTTTACATTGTTATTTATTCCCCTTTGTAAGTTACTGACACACCTATGTTTATGTTCTAACTGTAGTAGTGCATGTAACTAATTCTTATGGTTGGCAATTTCACGCCTACATCTATAACACACTTTTTTAAAATTAATTTTACACTTAGTAAATACAGTACAGTGTTTTCGGTAGCATGTTTTCCCTGCTTTTGATGTCCAACTTTTTTCAGTCCCTTCAAAAAGATACTAAAGTTCCTCTGTACGTATGTATGCACATCACGAGTAAGTGGCTAAACAGAATTTAATAAAAATTGGTATGTAAAGTTGGCGAGTAAGGCACTTCACTTTTTACTATAAATAATTTTATTTCTGCTCAGTGAAATGTTAGTTTTGGGGAGGGCCCAAAACTTAATTCTCAAATATCCATGTTATTAATGGTCCTATCAATAAATACTACATAACAAAGGTTATATAGAATACAATTTCCAATCATTTATGTCTCATACAGTTATACCATGCAGGCTATGATACCAGAGATGTTCATGAATATAGACTTTTGTTGCTAAGTCCATAATAACGCAGAGCCACAAAAACAAGGGTGAACAGAATTGAATGAAAATTTGTATGTAAAGTCGGGGAATAAGGCACTGTAGTCTAGGCTATACATTATTTTACTAACACTGGGTGAAATGGTAGTTTAAAGGAAGGCCTAAAATTTAATTTTTAAGTACCTATTGGTCCTATTGAAAATTACTACATAACAAATGATATAGAGAATACAGTTTCAATCATTTATGTCTTGCACAGTTTCACTGAACTGACTATAATACAATTCATGAATTCAGACTTTCTTTGCTTAGTTCATATCAACATCACTGTTCAAACGTGTTAACTGGTGATAGTGGTGGTTTTGTCGTGATTGTCTTAAGGTGTAAAACCGCACGGTCATCAGCCCATATCAACAAGGAAAGTTGTGAAGATGATTACAAAAATGAGAAAAATAACTGTACATGAATGATCTCTTGAAGAATAACACAAGAGGGAGTGTTGAAAGGAGGAAGGACTTCCGTTACATTAAATGCAACATCATCACAAAGTCAGAACAAAACTAAATGTGAAGGCCTACAATATTGAAAGCCCATACAATTGATCAGCAATAAAATTACATTATCTATTGCTTATTTTGATGTGCTTTGTCTCTTCTGCTGCCACTCACCTCCGATGAATGGGATTACTGCTGCATCCCGACTAAAACAATATGCCTGAATATTTGCGGGAAGTAACTTTTTAGTATGCTAGTCCTCTGATTCATACATATTCTGATAACTAATGGTACGTAACACACTGACTCATCGTAGTAAGAGGAGCCCGAGGCTTGAGGTGCAGAGCAGTCTTCCTCGCTAACCCTAGTATATATCGTCACCTTCCAGCTGGTCCTGGACCTGCTTACTGCACTTCTTTAGTATTGGCAGGAATCCAACAATACAGATGACGACCAGCCACAGCTGCCCCCGCTCCCAGCCGAAGTCTACCCTCAAGTCGAGGAGCTGCACCTAAGTTCTGCCCCTTGGGACATCTTGAGCGATGACGTCCCCCTAGGGTGACGAGGATCCACAGGTGGGCACTCCCACCAAAGAATCAGGCACTTCTGGCGATCTTGATGACCTCCTGTATGATGTCAGCTGCTTCCGGCCATTTCATCACCTTCATCTTCTGCCGCTGGCTCGCCTGCCATACCAGCTGCCAGCTTGCTTGCCATGCTGCAAGCCCAATCGATATGTATCTGTTGCAGTGAACCTGTCACATCCAGCCTCGTAGTGTGACACCACCTGTGAACACTGTGCTACTGAGATCTTTCACTCTGGAATCAATCTGGCAACACTTCAGGATGCCCCTCCCCACTTCTTCTGGCCAACACCACCATCAGCCCTTATGGATGCAGCTGTCGAGGATCTTGTTCATCACCGCCTTCTCGAGGAAGGCCACTGCACTTCTGCCTCTTCCTGGTGCCGAAGGATATGGGGTCCACCAGGATTATCTACGACCTGAGCCCCTGGACGCCATACATCATCACTCCTGGTTTCTCTCTCAAAGTGCCCGCTCAGTCTCTAGCCTCGATCCCGGCCTATCACCTGCCTATTTAGCTGGACCTTAACTCACTTCAGCTTCTTTCAAATTCCCACGAACCCAGCAACACATGCTCACTACGGTGTCTGTTACTGCGGGACACAGTATTGCTAGAACCGCCTGCCCATGGGTCATGGCCTGGTATCATCTATTATGCGGCGATGGGTGATTGCCGTTAAGGAAGTTGTCGGGTAGGAGTTTCCTGTCACTATGTTTGCCTATCTCAATGACTGGCTCGTACACGGGGCTACCCTGGACGAGCTTATGGCCCACGACATTTTCCTATACCTCCAAGTGATCCTAGGCATCACCCTAAACTTCTCAAAGTCTTTTCTGACCCCCATTTCCTTTGTCACTTATTTAGGAGTGATAATCGACATTCAGGGCCAGGAGTGATCACTACACTATGTTACTCAGTGCCACCTCCAGCTTTTCACTCAAGAGCTCAGCTCTTATGAAGATGATCTTCAGCTGCAAAAAGCTTCTGAACATTTTTCCTGGTTGGCATGGGTTAAGGGCTGGCCCATTTTCCTTCCCAAACATGTATTTTCCAGGGAATTCTTTTGGATTCAGTGTCTCCTAACTTCTGACTACATTGCTTCACCTCAACAGATCCAGCCTGGCACCATTGTCCTCAATGTGTACACCAACGCCACGCAGTATTCACTGGCAGCCATCGCTCCTACCAACTGGGAGGCCTGGTCCCAAGCTTACCAGACTCCAGTGCGGGTACACGCTGCCAAGACCACTGCCACCATCTTGGAAGTGCATTTGGTGCTCACCGACCTGGCTCCGCTAGGTCACAACCAGGTGTGGACCAATAGTGCAGTGGCACTGTGGCTTCTATGAAAACAGGCTGGGGGCTTGTTTTTCACTCTCATCATTATTTGTTACATGTGTATGTCCTTCTATATAAAGAGTTAGCAGAGAGGGATGTTAGCCTTTTGTGGTGCCCTGTTACCTCTGCAGATAATCAGGCTGATGCTGCCTCCAGGGAAGTGCTTAATACTATACATGAGAGCCTGCAGTAGCCTATGTAAGCAGGTCTCACCCTGGAGAGAGCAACATTCAAAGTCTGCACAGGAGACATAACGCTACATCAGTAACATTACATTGACCATTGTATGTTGTGATGTGCTTTGTCTCTTCTGTTGCCACTCATCTCCAATAGATGGTATTACTGCTTCACCCCGAGTAGAACAGCCTGCCTGCATATTGGTGGGAAGTAGCTGGAATGATAGATAGCTTTCTTTTTTGTTAGTATGGCATTCCACTGGTTTGTACGTGTTCTGATAAATAATGGTACATAACACACTGCCTCATCATAGTATTCCAGCTATTCGATCCCTGCTCTGAGGCGCTAAATGAAATTAGCAGTATACACACTTAACAGAAAACAGCAGAGGTGCGTACAAAACTGCCTGACAGGGAGAAGAATGCCCACGTATGGGCCTCAGAATCTGAGGAACAACATCAGTGGTGGACAAAAATGTAATCATGCACATGCCAAGTGATTGTCCCGTGAATGATGGATACTACAACTAGGGTATATATAAGAAAACATAAACGTCCAGTAATCCTGCTTTAAAGAATTCCCCTCTGAATGATTATAGGATCAGATAATACTTCACTTACTTTAATTCTCTGAGTTCTCTTTCCTAGAAATATAGCCATCCATTCAGTTACTCTTTTGTCTAGTCCAATTTCACTCACTTTTGCCAGTAGTCCCCCATGATCTACCCTATCAAATACCTTATTGGGTCATTCATGCTACAGTCCATTTGACCTCCCGAATCTAAAATATCTGCTATATCTTGCTGGAATCCTACAAGTTCAGCTTCAGTAGAATAACTTTTCCTAAACCCGAAAAGATATAAGAAGGAAAATACGAATGCAGACCTAGCAGTTCTACACTTTCAAAAGCAGCAGTCAATATGAAGTTTACCTGAGTGTCTAACCAAGTAACTTTTTCTCAATCCATGAAGGAAACATGAAAGATAAGCGAATAAGCTATCAATAAAACAACCTTAGTATACAGTACAGTCAAAAAACTGTTTGTAGAATGTTCTTTTCCCATTATGAAGCTACTGAGAATTCCTTAAAATTCATGAGCTCATGTTCCCCTGATTCTTTTACTATTTTAACATCTCACGAACCCAGATAGGTTTTTGGCAACAATGGGGAGAGAAAGTGATCATGGCCATAATTAAGGTTCAGTCCCATTGCATTGCCTGGTGTGAACATATAAAAGTCACGGTAAACCATCTTCAGAGCAGTTAATGTGGGGTTTGACCTTGCTATCTTCTGAATGAAAGCTAATAGATTCATCATTAATGCACTACTCCAGTTGCCCATGTGTGGTTAACAAGCCTCGTCCACTCCTTTCTATCCTTCCACTTTTCCTGCTCCATTACTTCCACCACATCCAATCCAGCTTCTCAAATGTTCTTCCAAACCTGATCCATCCACCTTCTTCTCAGTCTTCCAACTGGTCTCTTTCCCTTAACTTCTCTTTCCAATTCCTTTCTTGCTACCTGTTCCATTCCCATTCTTTTTACATGTCTGAACCATCTCAGTCTTGCTTTCTGTATGTTCTGTACTAACGGTTCTATATTTAGCTCTTCTCTGATTTTAATATTTTGAATTCTATCTCTCCTTGTCTTTTTAACCGATGTTCTTAAAACTTTCATTTCTACTGCCAGCCCAAATTGTACAGCCAACTCCCTCGGTTCATGGTCTCCAAGAGAAATAAGGATATGCTTGATAATCATAGGGAACCTAACTGCAGACACCTCAAAAAAGAAAGATAGAATGGAATAAATAAATAATGAATTTGAATTACAAGAATGAAGAAAAAGACAAAAATGTGTGAGTAAAAGACAACAAAGAGGAATATATAAGAGAGTAATCACTTCCTGCACTTATTACTCTTGAAATGCAGGTATAATTCTGTTACCATATGTTTTCCTTATCAGGTAACTTGTAAATTTATTTATTCAAAATTAGTTTTGGCAAACTGAAGAACCTAACAGTTATGAATAGACTGAGTCAAAACTGGAAAGGGATGGCTTCAGATATCACAAATTGGTGAAATATGACATGGGTTAGAAATTTTTTTTAGCACATCATTAACATGGCAGACATTCATATTGATATTATTATTATTATTATTATTATTATTATTATTATTATTATTATTATTATTATTATTATTATTTTGTGCAGCTATTTTTAGCTTGGTGCAGCCCTTGTAAGACAGATCCTGCGATAAGCATGAGTGGGTTCTGCTGTGTATAATATATCACACTGTGTGTTAGCGTGGTGAAGGGTAGTGTTATGCATGGTGTATGAGTTTCAGGAGTATTGGGGACAGCAAAAATACCCAGCCCCCAAGCCAAGACAATTAAAAATTTGCAGTTAAATGTCCATTAAAAGTCCGGGGTATCGAATCCAAATCTGTGACCCCAAGGACCATAGACCAAGATGCTGATCAATCAGAATTATTATGCACTAGGAGTATGCTGTTATATCCACTTCTTCAGACCATAATTCTTTGTGCTGGTGTGACAAACCTTGTCCGATTATAGGCCTGATGATTTTGCTAACCAGGTCCCATTTGAAAAGGATGACCATTTCAATAAAACAGTGTTTCACAGTGAAACACAATATTCTGCCCTTCCTCCTCCCATTCACACCAGTCCAAGCACCATTGCAGTCTGGTACGTCTGTGTTCCATTGTCAATGATAACCTTTTGAGAGGGCAACAAGCACTTATTCTGTGCTGTCATAAATGGCAACTAACTCTTGTAGAAGACATTGGCTAACAAGATATTGTCTGTCAATACAATACAAAAGCAACAAATGGAACAGAATTGCCATTCAGTGACACTCGTACAAGATGATGATTAATTCTAACATTTTTCAGTGTCATTCATCCAGAATGTTCCTCAGCAGGTGATATTTTCTTCTTAAAACTATTCTCTAAATTCCTTCCGCACAGTAGAAATACTGTGGCCTACTGACCATGTGGTAACCTGGAACGACACATAATACACTCAGATGTCTACATTATGACCACTTTCAGACTTAAGGTAACTGTTTGGCTGTCATCAATGCTGACATGTCATCCTTGACAGCTTAAACAGGTCATTGGTAAAGAAGGACTGATAATTTGACCAAAAACCACAACACATATAATCATTTAGAAGACACTTATTTTCGTCATGTGATATTGCACTCTCTGATAGATCTGAATCCAAAGAAACTGAGCAAACAAATACATCACAAATTATACAAAATAAGGTAGAAAAAGATGTACAATCTGTTTTGTCAAAGCCAAAAATAGCTCCTCAATTTCTGAAGAATCTGAGACCAATCAGCTATTTCATCACATATTTTTTCAAAATATAAAGAGCATTTAACTTCTGCAATTATCTTTTGCAGAAATGTGTGGCTCATTATATCAAGTTTTCATTTTATATATCGTCGCTTCACCGGTAAAAAGTTGTAATCCACAAAGCTCTTCCTATCGATTATTATCCTTAAGACTGGTCACGCCTCCCAGCCACATATGGTTATGCAGTCCATCAGAACAAATTTTGTTGTGTTCATTTTCCTATGCCCATTTGTAAAGGAAAATTAACCTTACTGTACCGTACTATACAAATGTATGCTTGCATTACGTATTTATGCACTCCTATTGTATAATGCATGTTAGGTTCATTTTCGGTTACTCGTCGGCATAGGAAAACAAACACAACGGACATTGTTCTGATGGGCTGCATATCCATATGTGGCTGGGAGGCGTGACCAGTCTTAAGGAGAATAACGGATAGAAAGAGCTTTGTGGATTACAACCTTTTACCGGTGAAGCGACGATATCATGAATGCACCAGGGAGTTGAAGTCACATCTGTAGTTCAGTTGATTCTTCACATCGTACTCTCAGGTATGGCCTCTAATAGCAAGGTCTTGATTAGATAGGTACAGCAGCAATGAAAATAATTTTAACAAAAATGTATATTGACCCCACCTTGTAAACAATTACATTTCAGGACTGCTTCCCTGTGAGAGGGTGAAAGTTCATGCACTTTTAGCTTTCTTCCAATTACAGAAGCCAGTATTAATGAAAGTCATTTCCTTTTTGGTTTTGTCAAAAACTGGAAATGTTTCTCTTCAAATGTTTCCTTACAGACAGAACAAAGGAGAGTATCTTTTACCTGATCACAAAGAAGCCACTGAGGGGCTTTACTCCAGTCTGGATTAAAATGCTTCTTCAGTTTCTTGGCAGTTTCTGATTTCTCTCCCAATGCTGGATGAGAATGGCATGGTTCATTAAGGCTGGATGAAGATCTACAAGGATCCACATCTGGAAAAGTCCCATAATGGAGGTTGTTTTTGGAATATGGACTTTCACCCTCAGTTTCCCTTCTAATTACAAACTGTCCATTGTTCCTAGAGTTTTCAAATTATAACCCACTTTTTAACACTACTAGATAAATAAACGTACCATTACTGTATTACAGCTAATGCATGCTCTACTTATATAATTCTCTCATTGCTGTAATACAAAATTATGCCATGAATTATGTGTAGTCCTACTCTGCTCAGTCTAGTGCCTTACAAGGGGGATTTAGCTCAATCATATGACACTTGGACAGAAGGGTACCCTGACAGAAATCAAAGCTGACTGATTTGGACACTGGACTGTTCTACACTGGATGATATGTTAATTAATACTAGACCTTAAACCCGACAAGGGGAAATGTAATCAGCAGATTTACAGGACAGCTGATGACAGCCTGGCACCTAGTGAAAGTGCATGAATAGCTTTCCATCTTTCCAGGTTTCCCAGATAAGCGGCAGCTGAGGGTGATAATCCGCTGCACTAATGAGGTGCCACTTAGAAAACCCAGACAAGGGAAATTGCCTGAGGCATGTTCAATATCCTGCCATTCCAAACTGGCTGTGAAGGTAAATAGTGTCAATGGTTAATTAAAAAAATTTATTCTTCACTATCTACTCTTCTACTCCTGTTATCTCAGATATGTATTCAATCCTGCTCACTAGCAAGTTTTGACATTTGCCAGTTTTGTGGAATTCTTTAGCTTTGCACTTAAAGGAAGCTCAAGTTCAATTATTTTCTTTGTGTTTACAGTTACTTTTCAGGCCAGTATATACAGGTGTAATTAAATATGTGGGAAAGCTCCAGGGATTTGATAGAGGACCTGACAACAAGCAGAACATATCCTGTAAACATATGGTTTATTTGCTTTTTTTCCCTGTTTATGGGCATTGTTTGTGGTGTGCATAACACAGACCACTTCACTATGCTTTTTAATCATTTGTGTAGGGCACACAGGCCACTTATGTTTTGTCCCTATTCAAGTGTGTGTGCATTTGTTTTGCAATCAAAGCCAGTCAGTTGCGTAGCAAAGTAAGCACTTCCACACAGGTCAGAAGCTAGAGTGGTGTGATACGTGTTGTCAGGTGTTATTGAGTGCACGTACAGTACAAGTGAAGTGATACCTGTTGTCAGTTGTTATTGAGTGCACGTATAGTACAAGTGGAGTGATATGTGTTGTCAGGTGTTATTGAGTGCATGTACAGTACAAGTGGAGTGATACCTGTTGTCAGTTGTTATTGAGTGCACATACAGTACAAGTAGAGTGATACGTGTTGTCAGTTGTTATTGATTGCACATAAAGTACAAATGGAGTGATACATATTGTCAGTTGTTACTGAGTGCACGTACAGTACAAGTCGTGATACAATGGGGTACTCGAATCAGGAAAAGGCAGACATGCACTTTCTGTAAGGACAGGCTCAGTGTAATGCAAATGAAGCATGGTGTTTGTATGCGGAACACTTTCCTAATAGACATTTACCAAACTACAAGATGTTCCAAAGAATACATGAGCGCCTTTGTGGAACAGGCTCGTTTAGTAGACGGGTTGCTGATAATGGACGGCCTAGGAGCACAAGAACACCTGACACAGAGGAACAAGTTCTCAACCCTATTAAGGAAAATAGGAGGAGCAGTACCAGGAAATTAGTGGCAAGGGTGGATTTGACTCATATGACAGTGTGGAGGATTCTATGACAACAGCTCCTTCATTCCTATCACCTTCAAAGTGTCCAAGGTCTTAGTGCAGCTGATATTCCACCCAGAGCAGCATTTTGTACCTGTTACGACAGATGTGTGTTCAGGAGCAACATTTCCTCTCTGCTATTCTGTTTACTGATGAAACAAAGTTAACCAGAAATGCAGTGCAGAACTTTCACAATACACATATCTGGGCATATGAAAATCCCAGAGAAGTTGTGCAAACCAGACATCAACAAAAGTTCAGTATTAATGTTTGGGCTGGAATAATAGGTGACATATTAATTGGTTCTTTCATTTTACTGGGAACATTGACAGGAGCATCATACTGCGCCTTTTTAACAAATGATTTACACGGTTTGTTGGAAGACGTTCCTCTGGATTTAATTCAGCACATATAGTTTTTGCAAGATGGAGCACTGCCTCATTTTGCTCTTGCTGCTAGAGCAATTTTACATCAGCAATTCCCGAACAAATGGATAGGGCGTCAGGGACTGACACCGTGGCCTGCTCATGTCACTTGACGGCCATTGTGTATGCCACACCTATTCATAACTTAGAAATGCTGCGTCTGCAAATAGAGCAAGGGTGTCAGCAGATACGACAGATGCATGGAATATAGGAACGAGTGAGAGAGTCAATGATGTGGTGCATAGACGCCTGTATTACAGCTCATGGTAGCCATTTTGAGCACCTTCTGTACAGAACTATAAAAAGTAAATTACACTTTATCAACACAAATGACCAATCTGCATAGTGGATTTTCAGAAAACATATTATGTGTGTTCCTTTACTTTTACAGGAGATCCCAAACACCAATATTCGCATCTGTAAAATATTACTTTTTTGAGATATATTCATTTTAAGAATTCACCCACTTTGTCACTCCTGTTCACCACCTCTTAAATAGGTTTTCAAAAAACAAAAAATAGGTCTTTCTTTATTTTTCAAGAAAAGTGTTAAAGGGGTAATTTTTTAAAATGTGCATATGTACAGTACATATCAAAAACTTAACATGTTACAGACAAGAAAATTGGTATTTTTAATCACTTTTTAAGAAAAAGTAACACTTGTTTGTTTGTTTTTAGAAAAAACACTTCAGTGGGGGGGGGGGGGGGGTGTAAAAAGGACTGAATAAGGGGTTGAATATTTTTTATGGATACTTACATCTCAAAAACTGGAACTGGTGAACAGGGTGAATTTTTTAAAATGAGTGTATCTCATAAATGTAACATGTTACAGACGTGAAAATCGGTACTTTTAATCTCTTTCAAAAATAAAAGTTACACGTAATTTTTTTGTTTTTGGAAAATCCACTTAACAGGATGGGGTGGGTGAAGAGAAGTGTACTTAGTTGAATTCTTTTTATGGGGATACTTATCCATCAAATACTGAAGATGTTACAGACATGAAAATTTGTATTTGGAATCTCCTTTAAAAATAAGGAAAGATGTATTTTTTGTTTTCAGAAAAATCCTCTTAAGGGGTGAAAAAATGTGAGAATGGGGTTGAATACCTTTTTGAGGATACTTATATCTCAAAAACTGAAGATGTTACAGCCATGAAAAATTTTATTTGGAATCTCCTTTAAAAATAAAGAAACACATATTTTTTTTGTTTTTAGGAAACCAACCTAACTGGGCAACAGGTGTGTGGTGAGGGAATCTCTCACTCCTTGATTTCATCATATCCCATTGCACAGTGGTTATGCGCACGAGTCTCTCCTTTTAGGTATTCCAAGTTAATTGTTTTCTACATAAGTCTGCAACTGTTGCTGCTGGTGAAGGTTCATTGTTTTTGTTTGCAGTGCATTGTTGTCATCCTTGCATTTCAGTGAGATTTTCCCTCACCTTGCGCCTTGTCACGTTACTATTTCTGGCATTGTTAAGCAAGGTAGAATATTCTACATTAGTAACTAAAATATTGTAAAATACAATAATTCTTACAAAAATAAATATAGAAAGCTTTAGATCACCAATTAAATCTAAATATGTACTATAAACCAACGGCCGTAGCCGTGTTGAAACACCGGATCTCGTGAGATCTCCGAAGTTAAGCAACATTGGGTGTGGTCAGGAGTTGGATGGGTTGCCACGCGCTGTTGGTGGGGGGTAAGGGAATGGAGGAGCGGAAAGGAACTGGCCACCCTACCGCACGTAAACTCCGGCTCAGGAACACCTTTGCGGAGGTTCGGACCTGCCTTCAGGCAGAATAACCCTTACCTTACCATGTACTATAAAGGTGATTTTCTTCATTCATTTCATGGGTGAGAGAAAATTCACCATGTGCCCGGGCCCGCTCCCGCTCCCGTTCCAACTCACAACGCGCCCGTGGAATATCGTACATTTGTAACTAAAATATTGTAAAATACAATAATTCTTATGAAAATAAATACAGAAAGCTTTAAATCACCAATTAAATCTAAATATGTAATATAATGATGATTTTCTTCATTCATTTCATGGGTGAGAGAAAATCTTACCACGCGCCCACTTCCTTTCCTATTCCTCAAACGCCTCTTGCCACACTGGGGGGGGGGGGTGAACACGACTGACAAAGGGGGGTGAATTTTTAAAATGAGTATATCTCAAAAACGTAATATGTTGCAGACGTGAAAATTGGTATTTTTAATCTCTTTTAAATATAAAGTAACACATACTCTTTTGTTTTTGGAAAATCCAATTAAACGGGTGGGGTGGGTGAATATAAGTGCACTTAGTTGAATTTTTATATATATATTACAGACGTGAAAATTGGTATTTGGAATCTCCTTTAAAAATAAAGAAACGTATTCTTTTGCTTTTGGAAAATCCAATTAAGGGTGGGTAAATGAATTAAAAAATGAGTTTAATTCTTTGTATGAGGATACTTACATCACAAGAATGAAGGATGTTATGGACGTGAAAATTGGTATTTGGAAATCTCCTTTAAAAATAAAGAAACAACATTTTTTGTTCGGAGGAGGAAGGAATCAACTTAAGGGTGTGTAAAAGGAGTTGAATTCTTTTTATGAGGTTACAAATAAGAAGTGGACTTAAAACTATACACCGCTAAGAGGTTTTGACTGGGGGATGAGGAATGATGACAAAAATATACATTTATATGAAACTGTTTGAATTACGAAGTTAAAATGTCAAATGACATCCTAGGTGTTAAATAACAGAAGGTTTGACACAAATTTAACCCCTCAGGGAGTTAAATGGTGTTTAAGATCCAAAACCAAATATATTTATTCCTTCCTCCAAAAGGTTTAACATACCAAGGCAAAGTTCCAAATCCTATGTGTGAAATAGGAAATATTTTAAAACTTTCCACCACTAAAGTGTCAAATGAGTTTAGCTCCCTGAACTAAATTATTCCTCCCTCCAAAACCGTTTGGCATACAAAGTGGTAATTTTACGAGAAGGGTCTTCTTTTATGTCCTAGGTGTAATATACTGTATACTTCAAAACATTTCTCCCCTGAGAGGTACAGATGGTAATTGACCCTAAAAACCACAATATCCATTCTTCCAAAACCGTTTTGGACACGAACTTAATTTTTTTATGAAGGGTGGTTTTCTACATCCTAGATGTTAATAAATATTTCAAAATATTCACCCCTTAAAAATGATTCATTCCTCCATTACTGTTTAACATAGAAAATCAAAATTTCATGGATTGGCTGCTTTTACATCCTAGATGTTAAATAAGATAGGGTTTAAAACATTCAAAATTTTCCGTGTGGGGTTCAAATGAGTGTTAGATCAGAAAATAATCATTTTCCCAAAACCGTTTGTTGACATGTGAACTGAGGGCGTATTTTACAGGCTCAGCTGATAGTGGACTCTCCAAAATGTAAAGCTTTGAATAATAACTTTATTTTAAAACCGTAGCGAAGCACGGGTATCTTGCTAGTATTTGTAAACTCCTGATAGCCTCTGCAAAAGCAAAAGTACTGAAATGTGTACTTTCCAAATCTTTCCCAAACCTGGTATGGAAATATTCCCATACATTTATTTTTGGTTGTGTGGCATCACATCACTGATACATAATAATAGCTAATTTTTTGTAACAAGGTAAATCATTGCACAATTTCAGTTAGATAATCATTGACTCAGAAATCAATACAATAATCAATTATATAGCATAGAGGGTGTGCTGTCATTCTTTTACATTCCATGTACAAACTGATAAATACCATTCCAATACCTCTAACCAAAATCAAATTCCTTGGCAGAGCCATGAATCAAACCGTGCCACAGGATAGCCGAAAAAAAAATAATTGTTTTTTACAATTTGCTTTATGTTGCACTGACACACACATAGGACTTATGGTGATGATGGGATTTTATGGGTTTAATGGCCCTTTCAACTGCTGTGCTTATAGAGATCCTGGGTGCCTGAATTTTGCTCAAGATGGGCACATGTGGATTTTTAATATGTATACGCAATTCAAAACTGGCTGTAAAAGTATATAGTGTCAATGGTTAATTAAAAATAATTTATTCTTCACTATCTACTCTTCTACTCTTGTTATCCAGTGGTCTGGTATGGTGCCAGGACTTGATCTTCAACTATGGGCAGGACCTATCGGATGTATTTGCCCCATCACCCCGTCCTTTTTTTTTTTACAAGCATCAATAGGTACTAATCCTCAGTATGTTGATAAAATTGAATTTCATACTGCCATTGAGCTGAGGGAGATTAACCCTAATATTCCTACAGGCAGTTTTAATATGAATCCTCTTTTACACACGTACTTCAAATTTAATGCAGAAGAAAATGTAATGTTATTCTTTCTGCCTTTTGCAGGAAGCATATTTTCCTCTAAGCTGGATTGTATGTCCATAATGGCAATAGCACTGTGAACTTCTTGCACATTTTTAGGCAAAAGTGGCAAATTTTCTTCACTCCTCCGCCACAATGTTTCTTTTCATTCCTCCAGCATAATCTGATGGTAAACTATGAGACAGGTGCTTAGGGACAACAAGTACTGGTATGTCCTTCCTCATTAACTGTGATGGCCGTTCACAGATCTCATCACATACTTTTGTTTTTACGCTGTTTGAAATGAATTCTTCATTGATCGGACGTCATGGTTCGTGATTGTGTGATCCACACAATAGCAAGTTACTCATCATCATCATCATCATCCTAAACCATCTCCAGTTTCCCGGGTGTGGTATATGAGCCTCCTCCATCTCATCCTGTCCTTGTACCATTCTTCCTCCACCAACTTGTCCCAATCATGACCTCTCAGCATTACATCGCTCTTAACTAAATCTATCCATTTCCTTCGTGGCCTTCCCACGGGTCGTCTTCCTTCTACCTTTCTGTCAAATTCCTTCCTTGCAGTTCTGTTTACTGGCATCCTCTTCATGTGACCAAACCACTTCAGTCTTGATATCTGAATCTTATTTAGGAGAGAATTGTCTATTCCTACTTCTTCTCTAATTTTCTCATTCCTAATCTTGTCTTTCCTGGTTTTCTGGATCATAGTGCGTAGGGATTTCATTTCAGCTGCCTGAAGTTTGGAATTATCTCTATTGGTCAGTGTTGTGGTTTTGAGACTGTATGTAAGAATTGGTGTATAATAGGACTTGTACAATGTCATTTTTGTTTTCATGGGTATTTGCTCATCCCACAGCAGGTGTCTTACCTGGTGGTAAAATTGTGCTGCCTTATTGATTCGATTGTTCACCTTATGTTTTGCTAGGTTGTCATTTGATATAACGCTACCCAAGTATTTGAAAACTGGAACACTGTCCAGTTGAGCTTCATTTAACATGACTATTGGTTCTGCTCCTTCCCCATACACTTTCATCACCACCTTCTTGGTCTTGCTGATGTTTAAACCATATTTCTTAAACTCCTCATTCCAGCTTTGTATTCTCTCTCCCAATTCATCTTCTGAGTCACTCCAGATCGCAACATCATCTGCAAATGTGAAGGCTTTGATATCTCCATGTTCTTTCCTTTTAATAGATTTCATTACTACATCCATTACAATAATAAATAGAAGTGGTGACAATGAGTTGCCCTGCTGCACTCCTCTCTTTGTTTCAAACCAGTCCGACAAACCACATCCTACTTGAATACAGCTTCTGTTCCCACTATACAACATTTTCACTTTGTCTATGAGGCTGTCTCGCACTTGAAGTTCTTTCATGCATTGCCAAATTCTTTCCCTTGGTACACTATCGTATGCTTTCTCAATGTCCAAAAATATTAGGAATAAAGGCTTGTTCTTCTCCCAGTATTTTTCCATTAGCATCCTAATTGCAAATATAAGGTCTGTAGTTGACCTTCCTGGTCTGAAACCATACTGCTTTTCTTCCAAAATTGGTTCAACAATATCTCTGATTCTGGTCTCTATAATTTTTTCCAATATTTTCAGGACATGAGACAGTAGTGTGATACCACGGTAATTAGTACATTTTCGTCGGCTTCCTTTCTTGAACAGAGGTACAATGATGCCCATCTTCCAGTCCTCAGGAATAGTATTTTCCTCCCATATCTTGTTGAGCAGTCTATAGAGCCATTGGATTCCTGGAACTCCCGCTGCTTTCAGCATATCTGCACTTAGTTCATCTACGCCCACTGCCTTTCCTTTCTTCATGCTCTTGAGCGCATTTTCAGCCTCAAGCCACGTAATTGGTGGTTCAGTTGTGGTTCCTCGACTTGGCTCTCCTCTATCCGTTGTTATGTTTTCTGTATCTCCATTCAGCAGCTTTTCGAAATAGATCTTGAGTTCTTGTTTAATTTCTCCCTCTTCTTGTGCCAGAGTTCCATCATCACGTTCTATTGCTTTTATGGTCTCTTGATCCCTTCGCTTGTTTTTCACTACTCTGTATAGCAATTTCATATTTCCTCCACTGTCCTCTTCCAGTTTGTCTGCAAACTCATTCCATTTCTTCTCTTTTTCTTCCCTTACAATGTTCTTTACTGCAAGTTTCTTGTTCCTGTATACTCCTTGAAGTCTTTGTATTTCTTGTTCATTTCGTTCATGTCCCTGTTTTTGTTTCTCCTTGTCCAGTGCCTTCTTTATTTGGTTTCTTTCTTTCACCGCTGTTTTCACTCTATCATTCCACCATGGTGTCTCCTTTTTTCTTTTGATAGTACTTGTAACTCCACATAGGTTTTTGGCTTCTCCCACAAAGGTGTCTTTGAAGGCCTTCCAAGTTACTACCATTTGATAATAAAAGGTCTGAACATGCCTTGCTTGAATACCTCCACTTCTGACTGTGTTGTGTTAACTCACATTTATTAAATTTATATTTTGCTATAACTTGCTATTCTGCACCTCTCTCGACTATATGTGGATGACATGTTAGGGTAGACGAGGGTATTTGTACTTACACTTATCTTAGATATATTTTACTCTACATAGTTCCCAGTACTAATTAGCATCAATTATAAAATATCATTGTATTTCTACACCTTCCTTTCATCTAAATATGGAGTTTAGGATTCACATCTTAACTATTTCGTGATTTAATTTGGCGTTTACATTTACCCCCACCTGTTTACATTTATTCCGAGGGGTTAAATGTAAACACCAAATATAGTGTTAAAGTGTAGCTGTAGAAATTAAACATATATAATAATAATAATAATAATAATAATAATAATAATAATAATAATAATAATAATAATAATAATAATAATAATAATAATAATAATAATAATAATAATAATAATAATAATAATTTCGTGTGGCTATTTCTAGCCGAGTGCAGCCCTTGTAAGGCAGACCCTCCGGTGAGGGTGAGCGGCATCTGCCATGTGAGGCAACTGCGTGTAATTGTGGTGGAGGATAATGTTATGTGTGGTGTGTGATTTGCAGGGATGTTGGGGACAGCACAAACACCCACCCCCCGGGCCATTGGAATTAACCAATGAAGGTTAAAATCCCCGACCCGGCCAGGAATCGAACCCGGGACCCTCTGAACCGAAGGCCAGTACACTGACCATTCAGCCAACGAGTCGGACAACGTATATTATGAAACACTACAGGTCTATAATTATTTAAATTATTTTTTTCATTAATTATGATATGTGTTTACAGTTACCCCAATGTTCATGGTGGGATAGATGATGAAGTGTAAAATATGATAAAGGCAGCATGGATGAGATGGAGGGAAGTCAGAGGTGTACTGTGCAACAGACGGATGCCACTACATCTGAAATCCATAATATACTGCATGATAGTACATTCTGTTGCTTTATGCAGTGTTGAATATTGACCTGCTGACAAAGCTAAGGAGCACCAATTACACACCATGGAAATGCATATGTTCCATTGGTCGATGGGCACCACACTCCTGCATCATGTCAAAAATGATACCATTCACCAGCAAAAGGTCATTGCACCCATCACTGAGAAGGCACAGGAAAATTGTCTCCAATGGTATGGTCATGTACTTGCGGGTTGCACCTGGAACAGTTGCTAATTTCAACCGTTCCTTTGAAATTAACAAGCAACATTTACATGGATGTCCAAAGCAATGCCCGTATGACACAGTAAACGCTGATATGAAGAGTCTGAACTTAAGACTACATTATGCCCAAGATCATGCAAAATCTTGAGCCAAGTTTAAAATAGCAGACCCTGCACCAGCAGGAAAATGCTAGGAGAGGAAGAAGAAGAAGAAGAAGAACTGGAATCACAGATAAGGCTTTTTGCAGATGATGTTATACTGTATAGAGTAGTAAATAAGTTACAGGACTGTGAGCAAGTATAAAAAGACCTTGACAATTTTGCGAGTTGGAGAGCAGACAATGGTATAACAGTAAACAGGGTTAAAGGTTTTAAGTTTCACAAAGAGGAGAAGTCCTCTCAGTTTAAATTACTGTGTTGATAGAGTGAAATTCCTTCATGGGGATCACTGAAAGTACCTATACTAAGACCCAAGAGAGTTGGAGTCTGACGTTTAGTGCCACAGGCGAGGCAAAGTTGACTAACTCTGCTTGAAAATGGTCTGTAGCTATGGCAACAATAGTAACATTGCCACATTTAAGGGAGCTCTTACCATGTGGGTTGGCTTGCTCTCAGTTGCTTTTGTGATATTATTCAGAGAGGTACTGTGTTAGCTGTGTTAGTTTTTGGTGATTTATGTATTTAAGTGTTTGTTTTCTGAATATTATTTTTGTTGTTAGTTTATTTTGTTGTAAGTTAATCAGTAGCTAGCTGTGCAGTTCTGTTCCATATTTAACATGTGCATTTGTTGAGGTTATTGTCAGAAACATGATTTTGTTAGTGATTATGAAATCTCATGTTTATCGACAATGGTGTGTTCTGTTTGAAATGATGGAATCATTTGTTGGAGCCTCAGAATGGGTCAAAGTTTATTGAATTACATTAGGCCCGCATGTTTCATTAAACACTCAGCCTGTATTAAAGTGTGATATGTCACTGATGGAGGTAACTATGACAACACAGTGTACTTCATAGTTATTGCTTTCGCCGCTCAAATGCCCAACTCTCGTGGGCCCAACTACAGGTATTAATATAAGGAAAATTTTAATCAGGGTAATCACATTAATGAGGTTGTAAATAAAGGTTACAGATCTATTTATATGATTATGGGGGTACTGAGGAGTTATAGTAAGGATGTAAACAAGAGGAATTTATAGGACAAGGAATTAGGGATTGGAATAATTTAGCAAGCGAGATGTTCAATTAATTCCCAATTTCTTTGAAATTATTTAAGAAAAGTTTTGGTAAACAATTGATAGGGATTCTGCCATATGGATGACAGCCCTAAATGCAGATCAGTGGTGATTGATTGATTGATTGATTGATTGATTGATTTATTGATTGATTGATTGATTGATTGATTGATTGATTGATTGATTGATTGATTGATTGATTGATTGATTGATTGATTGATTGATTGATTGATTGATTGATTGATTGATTGATTGATTGATTGATTGAAAACACTTTGTCATTCATCCCACCAGGCACTTCTTTCTCCACTCCATGTTGCTGGATGGTGGCGAGCCATGAGTGGGAATCTCTAGCCGCACCTGTGTTTGTAGGTCTATCCCAAGTAGTCACAGATGGTCATAGCTAACACATAACCTGTCTATGCAAACTGTGCAGTCTACTTTAACCCTACTATACAATGGTCTCGGCATACATCTGCATGTCTCTCCTAACCAGAAACAGGCATACAACCATGTGCACCTTACTTTGACCAGTGGTGTAAGTTCTGGTGTGTTGTTGAGGCTTTTCATTCAGCATTCTGTGCAATTCTCTAATATGACCATCAAGCCTCAGGAGGTCCACAACATGACTTCTTTTAAATTCTGTTATTTGCATAGGTGGTGTGCATGTATGCCGTCCTGTTATGCTAACAATGTTTAACATAGCTTTGGAGAACAGTACGACTCTGGAAACAACATTCTACTCCCCCTGCAGGATCTGAACTGTTAATGAGTTACAGTTATTCTACAGTCAATACTTTATTCCTTTTTCTTACACTGTACTGCACTCTGGTTCTGTTCATGTACTGCCCTCTAACAAAGTCATATGCAAATATGCTCTTCCTCATTCACTTACTTCCGGACATCCTGCATCTTATTCTGCTAGTGTAGTTATTGCTGTTGTTCACTTTTACAGTGTTTCTGAGATTAGCAACTTAAATAAAAATAGAAAATTTGTAGGGTTGTGGCTCACTGTTTCACACAGTTGTAGAGAGTTAGACATGAGTTTCAAATCTGGACCTGCAACACCACTTAGAGTCAGAATAGCTTTCAAAATTGACATCAGTTGAATCATATTCACTATCTCCTTTGAGGTTACTGAAAAATGTTTCCTTTTTGAAACAAAATTTTGTGTGATTATTTCATCTGTTCAATTCACATATTGGCCCATTTCCTTTTTTTTTTTTTTTATCAATTATACTTTCTCATAAAGGAAATTTCATTGTGGAAAACAGTTCATTAGTTTAGTACGAACTAGACAACCTTCCTTAGTTTTAGAATGTTCCACTCAGTGGAGCACAGGGTAATAATTTAAATTTCTCAAATAGTTATCCTCACAGGATTTTTCACAAAGTGCCTTCTCTCCCCTGCCACATAGGGATAAGGATGAGCCTATCCAACCAATGGCTGCTAGAATATCTTTTTATGGATAGTGCACCTGATTCAGGACTCAGTTATGGACTTTTGTAATAAAATTGGCTGTAAATTTCATTGATTCATAAATCTGTCCTTGTAGTTTGAACACACATTTCAGTAGGAAGTTTTTGACAACAATTTTTAATAAGAATTAAGGTGTTGCATTCTTCAATTTTGCGGTTTGGAGGATGAAAATGATAGTAGAGGAGATAAAGGAAAAGATTCCAGCACATAAATAAATGAACCAACAAACAGTAAAAAATATAAAATCAAAGAAAAATAGAGACTAGGAGAAGAGCAAGGTATAAGAATATCTTTCCATGGATGGATGGGTGGGTGAACAGATGGACAGACAGATGGACAGGCGGAAGGAGTGATGGATGGTTGGATGGACAGATGGATGGACAGATGGATTTTTAACCAGGATCAGCTGATAAAAGCTGGTGTGTGGCACATATACCATATGCATGGAGCATCTTTATCTCAAATTTTGATGTGCACTTTCTCAGTTTTTAATTAGTTTATAGGTTGTAGTAATTTATACAAAATGTCAAAAGATGGTTTGCTTCTACTTACCAATAAATGGATAAATGAACTGTAAAGTGCTCAGTACAATAAAACCTGGTCTGCCAAAAGCAGCTCGCATCAGTCCTTGGTAGTTGAATTGCCCACTCAAATGTGCTCCTCGAATCATCAGAATTAAGGAATAATCCGTTACAACGGCCATAAATATGAGCAAGGCAAGACCCAGCCCAAATCCAGCAGAGTAAAGTGCAAGCGGTATTCCTGGGGAATGCAGAAAGAATAATTAATGAACATAGATTCAGTCATAGCTAACGTGATCCATGCAGTAACATCTTATAAATGCATTAAAATGGTTCTTTTACATCAGCACGAGCATCAGCACCACCATCAGTCTGATGTGAGTTTCTCACATTTAATCAAACTTTAAAGCCTGTTCACTCACAACAACCTTGAACCCTGGACATGCGCCAAAAATTGCACAATAGTCATGGCCATTTTGTAACATTGTAAGGCATAATCTCAAGTACATACTTACAATTCAAAGAATGAAATTATATAGTGTGTCTTAACGTGAAGGACAAGAGACGTATTTCAAAGATGTGGTGATGTTTCCCATATAATTTTGATAGTTATCAAGAATTTAGACACCAGCATTAATGTAGTAACCTGGTAATATATCCTCTAATCACCTGTGATTTGCACAACATGTAGGGGTGTGGTGTTTTTCCGCATTCAAAAGTAGCACCGTATATACTGTATGAGAGAAAAGCATGGATTACAGAGTGTAGGTTAAATAATATTTTGGCACCTCTGATTGAACCCCTAGTCTCAAAACTGATGAGCCATGTCTGGTCTGGAAGAAAAAAGTCCAGAATATTGTGTTCTCCAAATTGTTTTTTTATTTAGATGAATATGCTGGAAAAATCCATGTCAGACAATGGTTCACTTAATGACATTACCAGGACTCTGTTTACCTAGAGGACGACCTAGCAAGGTGATCAAATGCTAATTGTAGGAGTCTAGTGCCATGCACCACTTATTATTTATTTTATACTACAACATTCTTTTGCACTCTAATTCACTATGAGTGAATACAGTATCCAGTCATAACAATAAAAACAATCTCCAAAGACATCAAAACATTGCGTCAAAATTTCTTCTCTCCAAGGACTACACAATGTGCATAATATCAAGGAGTGCATTACTCATTTGGGCCCTACATCACTCCCCCTTCAGAACTTCCAGATATCAAGAAGGGAAATGGACAGTTCTCCTGAAATGAGTAGTCTTCTGTTGCTGGTTGTCCTCTGCTGGTTTGGCATGGGAGTTCATCTGAGGATCTTGTGTTTTCAGATGATGTTGGCCACTTCCGTTAGTCAGTAAGTAGGCAGGCTTCAAGTGATCAATTGAAATGACGTTCTTACCCTTGACGATCACGGTAAACTAATTTGATGACCTTTGGAACACTGGATATGGGCCATCATATTGCGTCTCCAGTGAGGACTTCATACTGTTGACTCTCACAAATATATGATTAGAATGCTGTAGACCTTTATGAATAAATGGAGTTAGTTTGTTGTTGTGCTGACGCTTGACAGGCTTCAAGTTGTTCATGTTGCAGCATAGCAGGATGAGAAATGATGGCAGATCTCGGTCCAGTGCAGCGTGACATTGTACAAAGAGATCTCCTGGCAATCTGATCGGTGTTCCATAAACCATTTCAGCTACTGAAGACTGAGAATCTTCTCACAATGTGCAACACATTCCTAGGAGGACGGTTGGTAGAACTTCAGTCCACTTTATGGTGGAGTGAGCTTGGATTGCCGCTTTCAGTGACTGATGGAATCTTTCAACTTTACAATTACTCTGGGGATGGTAACTAGTGGTTTGTGCAAGTTTACGCATACAAATCTTCATCAGTGCTTGAAAGAATGCCTACTGAAGTTGTTTTCCTTGATCTGTTACCTTGTGATAGAATTTTCATAAAAAGCTTATGCCACACTTTCTGCCATTATATTTTTTAATGGAATTACCTCTGTCCACTTTGAAAATTGGTCAATGCAAGTCAGACAATATGAAAAACCATTGGATTGTGGCAAGAGTCCAATTAAGTCAATGTGGGCAGTCTTGAACCACTCATCATCTGAAGGAAAAGATCCAATTGGAGATTTTGTATGCCTCGATATCTTACTGTGAAAATATCCCATGAAAATTAGACAACCATAACAATTACCTCAATTCAAATGTTTATATATTTATGAACAACATTATATAATTGTTATCAGACCAGCTCCTAGACTGAATGGTCAGTGTCTGGCTTCAGTTCAGAGGGCTCTGGTTTCGATTTCCGGCCTTGAGTATTTTACTGGGTATGGTTAATTCTTCTGGCTTGAGGACTAGGTGTTTGTGTTTGTCCTAATATATTTCTCTTCATCTACTTACAACACACTGCACTACCAACCCCCACAGAAACATGCAATAGAGAATGCCATACATTCCTCTACATAGCAGTCATATCAGGAAAGGCATCTGACAGTAAAACTGGGCTGACCCCAATAAATATGTAAAAAGGGTAGGAAGAAGAAGATCAATAATTAAATCACTTCTGATGTGCATTTAGGGCAGTTGCCCACATGGCGGATTCCCCATCTGTTGTTTTCCTAACTTTTTCTTAAATGATTGCAAAGACATTGGGAATTTATTGAACTTCTCCCTTGGCAAGTTATTCCAACCTCTAACTCCCCTTCCTATAAACAAATATTTGCCCCAACTTGTTCTCTTGAATTCCAACTTTATCTTAATATTGTGATCGTACCTACTTTTAAAGACGCCACTCAAACTTATTCGTCTACTGTTGTCATTCAGCATCATCCACTGACAGCTCGGAACATACCACTTATAATACCAATATAGTTGGTCCGTTATTGGACATTATAAATTTACCAGCTAACTCATACCTGGTTGCCAGCGTTTTGCTCCAGTGTGCTATGTTGGGCTCATCAGTTGGTAAATAGCACACCTACCAAGACACACGGCTGGTGCATACCGCAGAGGCCACTGCGTAGGCTACATAGAGCCACTGCTAGTGTTCTATGGAAATCAACATCTTTATCAACATACCACTTAGTCGAGCAGCTTGCAACATTTTTGTGGAGCTACTCTTTTGCCAGATATCACCTAGAACAAATTGAGCTGCTTTTCTTTGGATTTTTTCCAGTTCTTGAATCGAGTAATCCTGGTGAGGGTTGATTGCTTAGTTCTCATTCAAATGGTTGGTAGGTTAAGAATTCATCCCATGTGATGTGTTGAATGATTCTTCTATACACATCTCAAAAAACATTGGTAATGTAATGAACAAATAACAGGTAAATTAATTGAAATCATAAATTTAAACTTACCAATAACTCCACTTCCTATTATGGAGTTGACGTAATTGAAAGTTGTGCCTGCTAGGGAAGTAGTACTTTTACTAAATAACCTGTCATCTTCCTGAAACACAAAATTTCTCATTGTAATTATTCTTGCTTAATATCAATCAATCAATCAATCAATCAATCAATCAATCAATCAATCAATCAATCAATCAATCAATCAATCAATCAATCAATCAATCAATCAATCAATCAATCAATCAATCAATCAATCAATCAATCAATCAATCAATCAATCAATACTGATCTGCATTTAG
Organism: Anabrus simplex; assembly: GCF_040414725.1. Taxonomy (NCBI): domain Eukaryota; kingdom Metazoa; phylum Arthropoda; class Insecta; order Orthoptera; family Tettigoniidae; genus Anabrus; species Anabrus simplex. The sequence goes on from NC_090266.1 coordinate 525,889,683, forward strand.
GGCAGTTGCCCAGGTGGCAGATTCCCAATCTGTTGTTTTCCTAGCTTTTCATAAATGATTGCAAAGAAATTGGAAATTTATAGAACATCTCCCTTGGTAAGTTATTCCGATCCCTAACTCCCCTTCCCATAAATGAATATTTGCCCCAATTTGTCCTCTTGAATTCCAACTTTATCTCCATATTATGATCTTTCCTAGTTTTAAACACTCTACTGAAACTTATTTCTCTACTGATGTTGTCCACTCTAATTTTCTCTGTAAAATGTGAATGATCTACCATCTAATAATTATTTAAGATATATTATGGTAATAAGTGAGAAGTTTCTCGATTGTATGTAGAATAATTCTTTTGAGCATTACTGAAATTCTTCAAAAAGACTCCTATAGTAGAGCAGCTCATCTCCTTTCTCCCAAGTCTTCCCAGGCCAAACCTTGCAACAAATTTCTAACACTACTCTTTTGTCGGAAATCGCCCAGAACAAATCGAGCTGCTTTTCTTTGGATTCTTTCCAGTTCTTGAATCAAGTAATCCTGGTGAGGGTCCCATACACTGGAACCATACTCTAGTTGGGGTCTTACCAGAGACTTATATGTCCTGCCCTTTACATCCTTACTACAATCTCTAAATATCCTCATAACCATGTGCAGAGATCTGTACCTCTTATTTAACAATCATATTTATGTGATTACTCCAATGAAGATCTTTCCTTATGTTAACACCTAGGTACTTACAATGATCACCAAAAGGAACATTCACCCCATCAATGCAGTAATTAAAACTGAGGGGACATTTCCTATTTGTGAAACTCACAACCTGACTTTTAACCCCGTTTATCATCATACCATTGCCTACTGCCCATCACACAACACACACAACATTATTAAGGTCATTTTCAAAATCAAAATCACTTTACTTGCAAATGAGGTGTCTACCTCGGTGGCAAATGGTACACCAAAATACATTATTGTCAAGCACTAAATATTAAATTAACAAGAGAAGAAAATTTTCCTATAATACAATATTATACCATTTACGCTAACAATTTTTTCTATTAAACAACAGCTCACCCTTAATAAATTTATATTGTTTACAAAATTCTACTTATAATATCTCCTGTACTACTTACAAATATAGTCAACTGATATACAGTATGTGGAATTACTTCAAATGATACTGTACAACTGGTATAAGATTAAAATTTGCATTGCATTTATTTACTTTTTTTTTCTTTACCCATTCTGGAACCTAAGTAGCATAACGACCTGCTGCGTCTTAACCAGAGCCCCTTTTGCCACCACTTTTCAGAATTCCTGAAGGGCCTTCACAGCTACTGTAGTGGTCCCAGGGCCCTCGAAGTCCCCACTGTACTTCACCCCTACAGGCAGTCCCCTACTTTGGCTGTCGAACTCCTTAGACCAGGGGATGGAATTAATTTATTCACACAAATTTTTTATTTATATTAACCTGCACTGGTCGAATGCCCTCTAACATTTCATTTACTTTCTCTGTTGCTGTTTATTTTCTTCTTGAATATCTGTACAGATTTTGGAAAAGGATCAAACACTACCCCTGGTAAACTGTTCCTCTCCTTCACACCGTTCCCAATGAATGAAAATTTACTCCAATCGCTTCTGCTAAAATTCCTTCTAATTTTATATTTGTGGTCAGTCCTGCCGATATAATTATTTTCCAACTGAAGCCTCTCACGGGTATCTCCCCATGCTGCTTCTCCTGTATAGGCTCTACATAATCCTATAAGTCGAGTTTTCTCCCTTCTCTTACTTAAATTTTCCACCCTAGTTCCTTTAACATTTCTGATACACTACTATTTATCATGAAATCCCCTGTTACAAATCTTGCTGCTTTCCTCTGCACACTATCTATTTCTTTTATTAGGTATTCTTGGTGAGGATCCCAAACACTGTTTGCGTACTCCATTAATGGACGAACCATACTTAGGTAACTTTTCTCTTTTAATTCTTTGTTGCATCATTTAAGTACCCTCATTATGACATGTAACGATCTGAATGCTTTCCCAACAATGTCATTCACATGACCCTTCCAGTGCAAATTACTTTCAAATCTTACACCTAATTATTTGAACTTGCCATCTTTTGGGATAACTACCCCATCCAAAGTATATTCAAATTCAGTTTTAAAACTCCTGTTTGTAAATGTTGTAACAGTTGATTTGCCTCCATTAACCTTCATAGGCTATTATTCTCTTCAACCCATTGTTGGATACTCTCAAGATCCCTTTGTAATTCTGAATAATCCTCAATGGTATTTATTTCCCTATAAACAATTATGTCATCTGCATACAATCTTATTTTTGATGTTATATTATTCCCTAAATCATTTACGTACATTCGGAAAAGTAATGGACTGATTATACTACCCTGTGCAATTACCTTCCAAACTTTCTCTTCCTGCGATATGTTATTTCCTACTTGACTTTCTGAACCCTTGAATTTAGAAATGTTTTTACCCAACATGTAACGCTTACGTCCAATCCTATTCCCTCCAATTTCTTTAATAATATTCCATGTTCCACTCTATCAAAGGCTTTGGAAAGATCTATGGCTATGCAATCTAACTAGCCTCTTGAATCCAATAGGTCTGATATGTCCTGCTGAAATCCCACCAGTTGTGCCTGACAAGAAAATTTCTTTCTAAATCCATACTGGCTCCTCATGAACCAATTTTTAACATCACATATCCCTCTGAAGTACTTCGATATTAAACTCTCCAGTATTTTACAAACTATACTGGTCAGGCTGATTGGTCTGTAGTTCTCTGGTTTCCTTTTATCACCCTTTCTTTATAAATTGGTATTATTATAGATTCATTCCATTCCTTCGGTATCACACTATTATTTATGACATAGTCAAAGAGAAATTTTAAATAAGGCACTATGTACAACCCCATTGCCTTTAACACCTCCCCAGTAATTTGATCACTTCCTGCTGCTTTTCCTTGCTGAAGCAGTTGGATTTCTCTGAAAATATCTTCATTTGTGAATGAGAAGCTTCTTGTTTCCCGCTGTGTCTCTCCCTCTCTATCTTCTGTTTCAGTTTCCAACTCCTGACAATCATCTACTGAATCTCTGAATTCCTTACTAAATAGGTTTGCTTTCTCAGTATCTGTTAAATAGTGTTCACCCCCTTCTCCCACCATTGTAGGAATTTGGATTCCTTTCCTTTTTGATTCCTGATATATGAATACAGCTTTTTCCATTTCCCTTTGTGGTCATTACCCTCTTGAAGTATGCCATTCATATAATTCTCTTTTGCTTCATTTTTCTCCATATTCAGTTCCCTCATTAGCTGTTTTCTATTTTCTCTATTCTCCCTATCTTCTTTGATTTTCCTGTTTACTATTCTACATTTTCTTTTTAATTTTCTTATTTCCCTTGTATAATAAACAGGGTCTGAGGTCATTTTACCCTTCTTAACAGGTACAAATCTCTTCTCTCCTTCCCAAATGATTCCTTTGAATTTAGCCCAAAGTGTATCCACATTACTCCCTTCACTTATCCAACAACTGAATTGTGATTTAAGGTAAGTCCCAAATCCATCAACTTTAGTTTTTCTGTACAATTTCTTGTCTTGTGTGACCCTCTTATTAAGCCTTTTTGGTACCTGCACCACATCCATTATTACAGCCTTATGGTCACCTATTCCTTCAATTACCTCAGTTTTATCAACAATTTCCCATGGTTTAACCAAGAATACATCTAGTAAGTTATTGAGACGAGTTGGTTCTTGTACTACTTGTGTAAATCCTCCCTCCCAAATTAACTTATTTGCCAGTTTCTGTTCATGGGCTTCACTTGCAGTTCCATTCCATTCAACTTCCGGCAAGTTTAGATCTCCCCCAATTATTACCATATCATTATTATTGTTTTTATGAGTATAATCTATTAGTTTCTCAAATATTTCCATGTCCCTTTCCTCTCTTCCAGGCCTGTATGTTCCTATAATTCCCACCTCCTTCATATTATCACAAATTAATTTTATCCCTATTATTTCATCCCTTTCATCGGTAAACCATTCATGTGGACAATAAGTTTCTTTCACCAGAATAAACACCCCCGTCCCTTTTCATCTTCTCGGTCTCTACGATAGACTATGTACCCTTCTGGAAATACTTCTCTATTACCCACCCCTTCTCTCAACCACGATTCCACTCTTATCACCACATCAGTCTCAAAAGATTCCATCAATGTACCGAATTTTAATTGTTTATTTACTACACTCTGACAGTTTACCAAGAGCAATCTCAGACGCCCTTCCTCCCTAAAACTTGACTGTTGCAATTGGCTAACTTGAAATTCCTTACTTTCCTGAGTTTCATTTTCTAATTGGCTGAGCCAGCTTGAAGTACAGCTGGCTCTTTCTACTAGTTTTCCTGGTCAGTATTATAACTGAAGGGAGTTGCTTTTTTTACAGTACATATCCTAAGATTAATAAAATCTAGAACTATATTTGCTATCTTTCGTTTACCGGTACCTGAATTGTTTAGATGAAGGCCATACTTTGTGTAACAGTGTCTCTCGAAACTGCTGCTACCAATTACCTTTGTATTACGAAAATGTTTACAAATTTCAACCATTAACTTTGTCCACTTCAATGTTCACACACGAGTCTCTAATCAAATCATGCCTGTGGGGCACGTTCACTACAAAGATGTTAGTGTGAGTCAGCTTACCTAGTGTACATTTAAGTTCAGAAATGACATTCTTAGCGTCGTTGTGAGCTACGTCGTTCGTCCCGCCGATGATCACTACTGCATCACGACTTCCGAGATTTCTTGCCGCCTGCTCCGTGTTTTCCTATACCTTCTTCATTGGGGCCCCAGGATAGACGACAGCAATATCTTTTTGTACATTTTCTCCGCAATTCCCCTCGCCTGGCTATCACCAAATATAAGAATGTTCGTCGCCGGTGCACTGTGTGGGATTTTAGGCCTAACTTTGCCGCTTCTCGCAACGGATTTTGCGCTATACGTTTGACTGCTTCCCGTACGGATACCTTGCGTATCGCTTACTTCCCTCAGGGCTGAAAATCTATTTTTGGTGTCCATTACAAAATTGTCCTTATTTAAGTGTACACTTTTCCTCCTATAATTACCGCTATTCAAATTGCTCTCGCCACAGCTAACAAAGGTCCAAGTATCTTCATTTTTAGCAAAACCAGCACTACATATACACTCAAAATGGTACCAAATTAAACACTTTTCACACTGGATACCATTCTTCACTCGCTTCTTGTTTATACCACACTTATTCCCGATTATTTCGCAAGAGAACCGGGAACTATCTTCACTTACATCCTTCGCTGACGCCAGCTTGCTCACAATCTTGTAACTTATTTATTACTCTGTACAGAATAACATCATCTGATTCCACTTCTTTACACATATCATTGATATGTATAAGTAAACATAAAGTTCCAATAATACTGCTTTGAGGAATTCCCCTCTTAATTATTACAGGGACAGATAAAGCTTCGTCCACTCTAATTTTCTGTGTAAACTGTGAATGATCTACCTTCTAATAATTATTTAAAATATTTTATGGTAATTAGTGAGAAGTTCTCGATGGTAGCCTATGTTGAGTAATTCTTTTGAGCATTACTGAACTTCTTCAAAAAGAATCCTACAGGCTTGAGGCTTGAGGCTTGCTTAAGGTTTGATTTATGGTGGTCACTGTCCTTATGAACCTGCTGTGTGTGAAAATAACTGTTTGGATGAAGGAACGATAGCAAATGAATTGTCAGTTACAATATTAGCCCCAGTGTACAAAGGAAAGGGTGATAAAAACATGAAGTGCATCATTACAGGCCAGTCAGCTTGACATGTGTTGTTTGTAAGCTCTGGGAAAGCATTTTTTCTCATTATATTAGACACGTTTGCAAAATTAATAACTAGTTTGATAGAAGGCATTTCGGATATAGGAAAGGTTTTTCCATTGAGGAACAACTTCCAGGATTCTAGCAAAATATAGCAGCTATTTTAGATTCAGGATTTTTAGCACATTGGCTAAACATGCCGGTCCATTGGTACTCGTATCAAGGAACATGAACTAAATATTCGTCTCAACCAGCCAGATAAATCAGCAATAGCTGAGCACACTCTATCGTCGGGTCATGATGTTGTGTTCCAATATGCTCATGCTCTTACCCACACTAGACACTACAGGTCCAGGATTATACGGGAGGCTGTGGAAATACATAGAAATCCTAACAATTTCAACAGAGACACTGGCTATCAATAAAGTAATATGTGGTTACCGGCCATTAAGGATTTACGTAGGTACCGGTAGTTCCCTTCCACATCCTTTCACTATTGTTATTTCGTTTCGGTGTTTTCCAAATTCATACATTCCTCATTGCCAGATGTTTCATCCCAGGCTTGTGTCAATGTCATACTTTAGTATGTGCATACACACGTTATGTTATCTGACCCTCTCAGACTGATTCTGATGGTTTCGTTAGCTTCCGCTTCGGACGCTAGTGCTGTACCGCATCTGGAGAGCCATCTGGTGATGAATGAACGTACCTCTTCCACTTCTGTTGTAACGTCTAAATTCATACCTCATTGTTTGAGAAGCCTTTTTCGTGGACATTCGAGATTTTCTTCTGAAGAGGCAGAGCAAAGTTCTCTGCAAAACGTAAAGAATTTCACCTTATTTTCTTGACACGGCATAAGCCCAAAAGCCTATATCACGTCTGAAGTGATGGATGGTACAAGTGATCATGAAGCTGTGTCTGTCGCAGTTAAAAATAATTGTGATAGAAAAGAATCTTGTAAAAGTAGCACTGTTGGACAGTAATACATGGCTGATTAGAGAGGCAAGGGGATACTTTAAAAAAACAATTATGATCAATGGATTTAAAGCAATTGTTGAGTAGTATGAAAACGGGTATATAGGCCTACCTTTAAATGTGGTAAGGACCCATTATATGATAATAGGGAAAGAATATGAAGAAGGTGTACATTAGAAAGTACTACAGTTAGGAATGGTTATAAGAGTAAGGAGAGATTGAAGGAGTTTTCTAAGAAATCTTTTAGCAGAAAAGTCAGCTAAGGATAATATGATGGTAACCATAGTTGGAAGCCATATAAATTTTAGGGAGCAATGAAGGGATATGTATAGATACTTTAAGGCAGAAACAGGTTGTAAAATATTTGTGTAGTACTGGTGTAGTAGAGGTATCTGTAGAAACTCTTACTAAAATACTGTTGTTGTAATTAGGATAGGCTTAATTGCAGTTTGGAATTGTGTAGTTCTTGTGTATTACTTTCGATATTCAGTATTTAACAGCAGTTTTTATCCCGTTAGGGGTTGTAGGATAAAAAATAGAGCACGACTAAGTAGTATTGTAGTGTAGTCGTATATTAATTATCTTATTGTAGAGTGATCTTTGAGTACTATCCCAGACAATATATCCCTCTGTTCATTTACTTTTTGCAAATAAGTTATTTTATTTTTAATTTTTTTTTCCATAAAGAATGGCTAAGGAGCGCGAGTGTACGAACTGTGGATGTGACGAGGCATTGAGGGGTATGAGGGAGGAGTTGGAAAGTTTGAGGGAGATAATTAGGATTCTCACAGAAGACAGGAAGGAAGATAGGACTCCCTCAAACAATGTACAGGTTACAGTAGGTGTACAAGAGGGAGGGGAAGGAAAGGGGGGAGTTGTAGAAGACAGGTGGTCTAATGTTCTAAGGGGAAGGAGATTGCAGGCTAAGGGCTCTATTCAGGATCAGAATTCAGGACAGGTGTCTGTGAGAAATCGGTACGAGTCACTCCAGGTAGAACAACAGAGGGAAGATGAGGGACAGGGAACTGTTGGAGAGATGTGTGGAAGTAAGAGGAAGGGAAAAGGTAGGAAAAGGAAATGTAGAGTAGATGATAGAAAAAGACTGGTGGAACAGGGCCATGGGAAGGAGAAAAGGGAGGAGGAAGTAGCTTCTGCAGCTATCTGGAAAGATAGGGCTGACCAGGAGGGGAGGGGATCAAATGAGGTGGGTAGGGTTGAGGGTCTGGTCATGGGGGATTCCATCGTTAGACACGTGGGGAAAGTGTGTGGAGGAAAGGGAACCAGTGTAGAATGTTATCCAGGAATTAGGTTGAGGCAGATGTTGAGGAAAGTAGAAGAGAGAGAGGAGGGGAAGGAGAAGGTGGTAGTGTTTCACGTTGGTACCAACAACGTAAGGCAAGCTGATATAAGTACCAACATAGTTGGACATGTGTGGGACCTGGTAAATGCAGCACGGGTGAAGTTTAAGAAAGCGGAGATTGTTATTAGTGGAATACTGTGTAGGAGGGATACTGACTGGAGGGTGATTGGGGATTTAAATGAGACAATGGAGTGGGTATTTGGGAAACTAGGAGTGAAATTTCTAGATCCTAATGGGTGGGTAGGAGATCGGGATCTGCGTTCAGATGGCCTTCATTTAAACCGCAGTGGTACATATAAGTTAGGAAATTTGTTTGGAAGGGTAATAGGGAGGTACATTCAGGAAAACGGGATGGCCTAGGGAGCGGTGATAAGGGAACAGGGAACTGGAAATCAAGTAGGGATGACATAAAATTGTTAGTATTGAACTGTAGAGGTATTGTAAAGAAAGGAATAGAATAAAGTAATTTAATAGATATATATTTACCAGGAGTTGAATCATAGCTGAGAAATGATATAATGGATGCAGAAATTTTCTCACGGCACTGGAGTGTGTATCGTAGAGATAGGATAGGAATGGTGGGAGGGGGAGTGTTCATTCTGGTGAAAGAAGAATTTGTAGAGCTACAAAAAAGTTAAAGATGAGAGACATGAAATTCTAGGTGTAGGGCTCATTTCTAAAGATAATAGGCAACTTGATATATTTGGAGTGTACAGATCCGGAAAGGGTAGCACTGACGCGGATTCAGAATTATTTGATAGGATAGTCAGCTATGTTGGAAACGACGTGGAAAGAAATGTGATTGTAGCGGGAGATCTGAATTTGCCACATGTCAATTGGGAAGGAAATGCGAACGACAGGAAGCATGACCAACAAATGGCAACTCATATGGGAAGGACAGCTGATTCAGAAAGTGATGGAACCAACCAAAGGGAAAATATCCTGGATGTGGTGCTATAAAACCAAATGAGCTCTATAGGGAAACTGAAGTAATAGATGGTATTAGTGATCATAAAGCCGTTTTTGTGGTAGTTAAAAATAAATGTGATGGAAAGGAAGGTCTTAAAAGTAGGACTATTAGGCAGTACCATATGGCTTATAAAGCAGGCATGAGGCAGTTTCTAAAAAGTAACTATGATCGGAGGAAAATGGTAAATAAATATGTAAACAGACTCTGGGATGGGTTTAAAGAAATTGTTGAGGAATGCAAAGACAGGTTTGTAGCTTTAAGGGTGGTAAGGATGCACCTTATTATAATAGAGAAATAAAAAGACTAAGAAGGAGGTGCAGATTGGAAAGAAATAGATTTAGAAATGGCTGTGGAAGTAAGGAGAAATTGAAGGAACTTACTAGAAAATTGAATCTAACAAAGAAGGCAGCTAAGGATAACATGATGGCAAGCATAATATGCAGTCATACAAATTTTAGTGAAAAAATGGAAGGGTATGCATAGGTATTTTAAGGCAGATACAGTTTCCACGAAGGTCATTCCAGGAATAATTAATGAACAAGGGGAGTGTGTTTATGAGGATCTTCAAAAGGCAGTATGTAAAGATTGTTGGTTACAAGGATAATGTTGAGATAGAGAAGTAATATTATTTACATATGATAAAAAAGACATTTACAATAAGATACAAAAGTTGAAACTAAAAATGCGGCTGGAATTGATCAGATTTCTGGGGATTTAATAAAGACAATGGGTTGGGATATAGTACCATATCTGAAGTACTTATTTGATTATTGTTTGGTCGGAGGAGCTATATCAGATGAATGGAGAGTTGCTATTGTAGCCCCTGTGTATAAAGGAAAGGGTGATAGACAAAAAGCTGAAAATTGACATGCATTGTATGTATGCTTTGGGAAGGCATTCTTTCTGATTATATTAGACATGTTTGTGAAATTAATAATTGGTTTGATAGAAGGCAATTCGGTTTTATGAAAGGTTAATCCACTGAAGCTCAACTTGCAGGATTTCAGCAAGATATAGCAGATATCTTGGATTCTTGAGGTCAAATGGACTGTATCGCGATTGTCCTGTCTAAAGCATTTGATAGGGTGGATCATGGGAGATTACTGGCAAAAATGAGTGCAATTGGACTAGACAAAAGAGTGACTGAATGGTTGCTATATTTCTAGAAAACAGATCTCAGAGAATTAGGTTAGGTGAAGCTTTATCTGACTCTCTAATAATTAAGAGGGGAATTCATCAAGGCAGTATTATCGGACCTTTATGTTTTCTTATATATATAAATGATATGAGTAAAGGAGTGGAATTGGAGGTAAGGCATTTTGCAGATGATGTTATTCTCTATAGAGTGATAAATTACAAGATTGTGAGCAACTGCATTGTGACCTCGAAAATGTTCTGAGTTGGACAGCAGGCAATGGTATGTTGATAAACAGGGTTAAAAGTCAGGTTGTGAGTTCCACAAATAGGAAAAGTCCTCTCAGTTTTAATTACTGCGTTGATGGGGTGAAAGTTCCTTTTGGGGATCATTGTATGTATCTAGGTGTTAATATAAGAAAGGATCTTCATTGGGGTAATCACATAAATGGGATTGTAAATAAAGGGTACAGATCTCTGCACATGGTTATGAGGGTGTTTAGGGGCTGTAGTAAGGATGTAAAGGAGAGGGCATATAAGTCTCTGGTAAGACCCCAACTAGAGTATGGTTCCAGTGTATGGGACCCTCACCATGATTACCTGATTCAAGAACTGGAAAGAAATCCAAAGAAAAGCAGCTTGATTTGTTCTGGGTGATTTCCGACAAAAGAGTAGCGTTACAAAAATGTTGCAAAGTTTGGGTTGGGAAGAATTGAGAGAAAGAAGAAAAGCTGCTCGACTAAGTGGTATGTTTTGAGCTGTAAGCGGAGAGATGGCGTGGAATGACATTAGTAGACGAATAAGTTTGAATGGCGTGTATAAAAGTAGGAAAGATCACAATATGAAAATAAAGTTGGAATTCAAGAGGACAAACTGGGGCAAATATTCATTTATAGGAAGGGGAGTTAGGGATTGGAATAACTTACCAAGGGAGACGTTCAATAAATTTCCAATTTCTTTGAAATTATTTAGGAAAAGGCTAGGAAAGCAACAGATAGGTAATCTGCCACCTGGGTGACTGCCCTAAATGCAGATCAAGATTGATTGATTGATTGATTGATTGATTGATTGTTTGATTGATTGATTGATTGATTGATTGATTGATTGATTGATTGATTGATTGATTGATTGATTGATTGATTGACATTCCAGAGATCATTAATGAACAAGGGGAGAGCATATGTGAGGGGTTATGGAAGGCGGAAGTATTCAGTTAGCAGTATGTAAAGGTAGTTTGATATAAGGATATTGTCCAGATGGAGGTGGCAACTAATACTGGCAAATTACTGAAATTTATCCATGTTAATAAATACATTTGCTAAAAAGGATACAAACAATGAAAGCTAGGAAAGCAGCTGGGATTGATAAGATTTCTGGTGATATGTTAAACAGTAGCTGCGATTGGGAGTTAGAAGTAGAGGGGGAACCTTAATTTATAGACAGCAAAAAGTACCGGGGTTTAAGGGCTAGAGCAGAGAAGAGGGGTGTGGGTATAGGGCATAAAAATTAAAAAAAAAACCCTACAAAATGGTAAGCCTTTTCTATGCTCTCTGAGCAAATTTTGACAGAGATGTGAAGTTTGAGTCTACCAACTTTTGTGCAGTAATAATAGTACTATGCAAGAAAACTTTCACCAAAGGACAATAATTACACAAGTATTACATTTAAATAGAAATTTAGCATGATTATACAATTAAAATGTCATTTAGTGTTTGACTACACACTAACAGAGTTAAGGACACTAGACAGAACTACACAGACAAATTTACTAAGCAAGACTGCCAGAATGACAAATGCGAAAATGTCCATGACCTTGGCAAGAATATACCCCCGCTACCCTTTGTCACGCCACGTGCTACACGCTGCTGCGGTGTATGAATCGGTTGGCCACAACGAACGACATTTTGTATTTCCGCTAAGTATTTGTCTTAATACCAAAGAATTTAAAGGAAGGAATTAGCTGAAAAAACAATATGGATTGTTTATACAAATTGCATTTTTTATAATGCACTCTTTGAAAGTGTGATAAAAGTCATTATATCCATGCATTTCTGTTCTCAGTTTTTTTTGCTGGGTGATTTTTTAAATAACTCTTAGGTTTTCAGTCTGTCGAAACATAAAAAGTCAGGTGGCTAAAATGGAATTTTAAAAAAAATTCTCCACAAAGTGGGAGGCAACTGCCCCCCTAATTGCCACTACTGATGTTAAAGGCTGAGTCGGAATATAGTGCTATATCTGAAATACTTATTTGATTACTGTTTGTATGAAGGAGCAATACCAAAGGAATGGTGGGTTGCAATAACAGCCCTAGTGTACAAGGAAAAGGGTGATAAACATAAAGTGGATAATAATATGCCATTCAGCTTGACATTTGTTGTTTGTAATCTCTGGGAAAGGATTATTTCTCATAATATTAGATAAGTTTGCAAAATTACTAACTGGTTTTATAGAAGGCAGTTTGGGTTTAGGAAAGTTTACTCCAATGAGGCTCAACTTGTGGGATTCCAGCAAGAGATAGCAAATATTTTAGATTCAGGAAGTCAAACGGGTTGTTTTACAGAAGAATTCTGAGGGTGAGATGGGTAGATAAAATCACAAAGGAAGAGATACGGAATAGAATTGGTGAGAGGAGAACGTATCTGGTGAAATTTGAACAGAAGAGACAGAATATTAGGGCACATCTCATGACACTCAGATCTTCTTAAGTTAGTTTTTGTGAGAAGTGTAGGTGGTGAGAATGGCAGGTGTAGACCAAAGTATGAATATGACAAACAGAGTAGAGTAAATGTGAGATTTAGTAGTTATGTAGAAATTAAAAGTATAGCACAGTATTGGTGACAAGGAAGGCTGCATCAAACCAGTCTATGGACAGATGATACAAACAACAACAACACATATGAGCAGAGAAATTTGATATTTTCTGTTTTGATTTCCCTTACCATTGTTACACCACTGTATGCCTAAGGCACTCTCCAGATATTCCTAAACTTAAAAACAAAGTTTAAGAACATTCTTTCATACAATTTTACCTTCATATTTAGACAGACAGACAGACAGACAGACAGACAGACAGACAGACAGACAGACAGACAGACATACAGACAGACAGACAGACAGACAGACAGACAGACAGACAGACCAAAACTGAATTGAACTCACTTTCACCATTTTTATACCTAACCTGAGATAAAAATGAAGCATGAGCAAAAAATTGAACTGCACTGAAGAAATGTTAATTTTGCTTTTAAAGATGAGTTCTCAGTCAGGGGAGTGTCTTTTATTGCTCTTGTTATTGTTGAAACCAGAATGAAAGAACGAAAGGAACTGTCATAGGTTTCATTCAAAATTCTATGACAAAGAAGTGTTTAAAGGAAGCACAGTTCTATAAAATTTCAATGATTTATTTGATTATGGTATGAAGAATGTCAAAGAAATATTCTAATGCACTCTTTGAAAGTGTGAAAGAAGTCATTACATCCATGCATTTCTCTTCCCAGTTTTGATGCTATATTCTTCACAGTTCGACAGTTTTCCATTTGATTAATTACTGTAAATCTTATGATTTATTTGTTCTGCTTGTCTGCATAGATCATTCATAGGCTATTGAACAGTTTACTGTAATTTGATGTATCAATATAATAAGATACAATGATCACAAAAAAGCTGAAAATACCCAATGATATTCAAGGTACATCCTTACTGGAATGGAACTGAATGGAAGAAGCTGGGTTACAGAGCGGTCTAATGTGAAGACCTCAATACAAAGCAACAGTTCACCGAAAGTCACCAGGCGGTCTGGCAAAATCTCTCTCAGCTTCTGATTGTGGGAGTGAGCTACGGTACTGCAAAGGCTTCCTTTTTGTAGTTCAGCTACCAAGTCACCAAACTGGAAGAGCACCATTTAAAACAGTGGTTCACAAACGTGAGCAATTGTAATCTGATTCCAGCTGCTGCTACCAGTCACCAAGTGTAAGAAAGTCCTCCCATCTATACATTGATTCTCTGGGATCTAAAGTGATTTCAGATGATTTACCAACACACAGTTAAATTCCATTTTCCTCATTTTCTAAGATTCCTTTTTACAGTTTGAGATAGGATTACCTGTTGCTTGGCCAAGACATTCTAGTTTATTTCTGAAATCTTCCCATGATTTCTTCCTAGACTCCACAAATTCTTTGTTTCTCTCTGTGTCAGTTCTTGCTTAGAGCCATGTTTGATATGCCTTCTCTTTATATTTACAACTAAAATGGTAGCTTAATTTGAATGAACCAAAATGTCAAGTAACAATCTGCAATGCCATGTACCGGTATTTAGGCCAAGCAAAACTAAGTTTCCTCATCAGACGTAAAAAAAAACATAATTTACAAGAATAATAATAATAAACAAAACTAAATTTACCATTAAAAAACTTAATTTATGATAATAATAAAACTAAATTAATAATAATAATATACTCCAACAAGAGTAGTGAATTAGCTGTTGAAGTGGACGAATGTGTTTTCTCAGTGCTCTGAAGTGAAGTTGTTTACCATGGGTTGTGCATTGTAAATTTACCGTGCAAGGATAGGAATGTAGTCTGGGCTGGTGAGGCCCTCCTTCCCATAAGAGTGCTGTCTTTCTGGACCCAGAAAATTGTGGTTCTTGGCAGTTGTTATAGCGGCCTTATTGGTTATTAGTGATGTTTAGTTCAAGCCATGACCTGCAGTGGAGTGTGATGCTCAGGCCCCCATAGAAGTGATGACAATTAAGTGTTCAACATGTAGCAAGAACTTAAAGAAAGGAATCAAGTGTGTGATGTGTTTAAAGTGTAAAATCAATCAATCAATACTGATCTGCATTTAGGGCAGTTGCCCAGGTGGCAGATTCCCTATCTGTTGCTTTCCTAGCCTTTTACTAAATGATTTCAAGAAATTGGAAATTTATTGAACATCTCCCTTGGTAAGTAATTCCAATCCCTAACTCCCCTTCATATAAATGAATATTTGCCCCAGCTTGTCCTCTTGAATTCCAACTTTATCTTCATATTGTGATCTTTCCTACTTTTATAAACGCCATTCAAACTTATTCGTCTACTAATATCATTCAAAGCCATCTCTCCACTGACAGCTAGGAACATACCACTTATGATATAGATGTTGATTTCCATAGGGAATCTGAAATATTTGTCCCGAATGAGTAAATTTATAATACCAATATAAATGGTCCGTTATTGGACATTATAAATTTTCCAGCTAACTCATTCCTGTTTGCCAGCGTTTCGCCCCCGTGTGCTAGGCTGGGCTCATCAGTTGGTACCTAGCACACCTACCAAGATGCTGGCTAGTGCATACCGTGGAGGCCATACCATAGGCTAATTGAAGCCAACAGCAGTGCCAATACACTATGAGAGATTTTGCCTCCTTATCAAAAATTGATGCTTGCTTGGCCATCAGATGATATAGATGTTGATTCCCATAGGGAATCTGAAATATTTGTCCCGAATGAGTAAATTTATAATACCAGTATAAATGGTCCGTTATTGGACATTATAAATTTTCCAGCTAACTCATTCCTGTTTGCCAGCGTTTTGCCCCCGTGGTACCTAGGCTAATTGTAGCCACCGACAGTGCCAATGCACTATGAGAGACTTTGTCTCCTTATCAAAAATTGATGCCTGCTTGGCCATCAGATGATATAGATGTTGATTCCCATAGGGAATCTGAAATATTTGTCCCGAATGAGTACATTTATAATACCAATATAAATGGTCCGTTATTGGACATTATAAATTTTCCAGGTAACTCATTCCTGTTTGCCAGCGTTTCGCCCCCGTGTGCTAGGCTGGGCTCATCAGTTGGTACCTAGCACACCTACCAAGATGCTGGCTAGTGCATACCGTGGAGGCCATTGCATAGGCTAATTGTAGCCAACAGCAGTGCCAATATACTATGAGAGACTTTGCCTCCTTATCAAAAATTGATACTTGCTTGGCCATCAGATGATATAGATGTTGATTCCCATAGGGAATCTGAAATATTTGTCCCGAATGAGTAAATTTATAATACCAGTATAAATGGTCCGTTATTGGACATTATAAATTTTCCAGCTAACTCATTCCTGTTTGCCAGCGTTTTGCCCCCGTGGTACCTAGGCTAATTGTAGCCACCGGCAGTTCCAATGCACTATGAGAGACTTTGTCTCCTTATCAAAAATTGATGCCTGCTTGGCCATCAGATGATATAGATGTTGATTCCCATAGGGAATCTGAAATATTTGTCCTGAATGAGTACATTTATAATACCAATATAAATGGTCCGTTATTGGACATTATAAATTTTCCAGGTAACTCATTCCTGTTTGCCAGCGTTTCGCCCCCGGTGTGCTAGGCTGGGCTCATCAGTTGGTACCTAACTAATTGTAGCCACCGGCAGTGCCAATGCACTATGAGAGACTTTGTCTCCTTATCAAAAATTGATGCCTGCTTGGCCATCAGATGATATAGATGTTGATTCCCATAGGGAATCTGAAATATTTGCCCCGAATGAGTAAATTTATAATACCAATATAAATGGTCCGTTATTGGACATTATAAATTTTCCAGCTAACTCAATCCTGTTTGCCAGCATTTCGCCCCCGTGTGCTCGGCTGGGAATCAATATCTATATCATCTGATGGCCAAGCAGGCATCAATTTTTGATAAGGAGACAAAGTCTCTCATAGTGCATTGGCACTGCCGGTGGCTACAATTAGCTAGGTACCAACTGATGAGCCCAGCCTAGCACACGGGGGCGAAACACTGGCAAACAGGAATGAGTTAGCTGGAAAATTTATAATGTCCAATAATGGACCATTTATATTGGTATTATAAATTTACTCATTCGGGACAAATATTTCAGATTCCCTATAGGAATCAACATCTATATCATCTGATGGCCAAGCAGGCATCAATTTTTGATAAGGAGACAAAGTCTCTCATAGTGCATTGGAACTGCCGGTGGCTACAATTAGCCTACGCAGTGGCCTCCACGGTATGCACTAGCCAGCATCTTTGTAGGTGTGCTAGGTACCAACTGATGAGCCCAGCCTAGCACACGGGGGAGAAACGCTGGGAAACAGGAATGAGTTAGCCTGAAAATTTATAATGTCCAATAACGGACCATTTATATTGGTATTATAAATTTACTCATTCGGGACAAATATTTCAGATTCCCTGTGGGAATCAACATCTATATCATCTGATGGCCAAGCAGGCATCAATTTTAGATAAGGAGACAAAGTCTCTCATAGTGCATTGGCACTGCCGGTGGCTACAATTAGCCTATGCAGTGGCCTCCACGGTATGCACTAGCCAGCGTCTTGGTAGGTGTGCTAGGTACCAACTGATGAGCCCAGCCTAGCACACGGGGCAGAAACGCTGGCAAACAGGAATGAGTTAGCTGGAAAATTTATAATGTCCAATAACGGACCATTTATATTGGTATTATAAATTTACCCATTCGGGACAAATATTTCAGATTCCCTATGGGAATCAACATTTATATTATCTGATGGCCATGCAGGCATCAATTTTTGATAAGGAGACAAAGTCTCTCACAGTGCATTGGCACTGCCGGTGGCTACAATTAGCCTACGCATTGGCCTCCACGGTATGCACTAGCCAGCTTCTTGGTAGGTGTACTAGGTACCAACTGATGAGCCCAGCCTAGCGCACGGGGGTGAAACGCTGGCAAACAGGAATGATTTAGCTGGAAAATTCATAATGTCCAATAACGGACCATTTATATTGGTATTACATACCACTTAGTCAAGCAGCTCTTCTTCTTTCTCTCAATTCTTCCCAACCCAAACATTGCAACATTTTTGTAATGCTACTCTTTTGTCGGAAATCACCCAGAACAAATCGAGCTGCTTTTCTTTGGTTTTTTTCCAGTCCTTGGATCAGGCAATCCAGGTGAGGGTCCCTTATACTGGAACCATACTCTAGTTGGGGTCTTACCAGAGACTTATGTGCACTCTCCTTTACATCCTTACTACATCCCCTAAACACCCTCATAACCATGTGCAGAGATCTGTACCCTTTATTTACAATCCCATTTATGTGATTACCCCAATGAAGATCTTTCCTTATATTAACACCTAGATACTTACAATGATCCCCAACAGGAACTTTCACCCCATCAACGCAGTAATTAAAACTGTGAGGACTTTTCCTATTTGTGAAACTCACAACCTGACTTTTAACCCCGTTTATCAACATACCATTGCCTGCTGTCCATCTCACAACATTTTCGAGGTCACGTTGCAGTTGCTCACAATCTTGTAACTTATTTATCACTCTATAGAGAATAACATCATCCGCAAAAAGCCTTACCTCCGATTCCACTCCTTTACTCATATCATTTATATATATAAGAAAACATAAAGGTCCGATAATAGTGCCCTGAGGAATTCCCCTCTTAATTATTACAGGCTCAGATAAAGCTTCACCTACTCTAGTTCTCTGAGATCTATTTTCTAGAAATATAGTAACCCATTCAGTCACTCTTTTGTCTAGTCCAATTGCACTCATTTTTGCCTGTAGTCTCCCATGATCCACTCTATGAAATACTTTAGCCAGGTCAATCTCGAGACAGTCCATTTGACCTGCAGAATCCAAGATATCTGCTATATCTTGCTGGAATCCTACAAGTTGAGCTTCAGTGGAATATCCTTTCCTAAAACCAAATTGCCTTCTATCAAACCAGTTATTAATTTCACAAACATGTCTAATATAATCAGAAAGAATTCCTTTCCAAAGCTTACATACAATGCATGTCAAACTTACTGGCCTGTAATTTTCAGCTTTATGTCTATCACCCTTTCCTTTATACACAGGGGCTACTATAGCAACTCTCCATTCATCTGGTATAGCTCCTCCGACCAAACAATAATCAAATAAGTACTTCAGATATGGTACTATATCCCAACCCATTGTCTTTAGTATATCCCCAGAAATCTGATCAATTCCAGCCGCTTTTCAAGTTTTCAACTTTTGTATCTTATTGTAAATGTCTTTCTTATCATATGTAAATTTTATTACTTCTTTGGCCTTAGTCTCCTCCTCTATCTCGACATCATCCTTGTAACCAACAATCTTTACATACTGCTGACTGAATACTTCTGCCTTTTGAAAATCCTCACATCCACACTCCCCTTGTTCATTAATTATTCCTGGAATGTCCTTCTTGGAACCTGTTTCTGCCTTAAAATTCCTATACATACCCTTCCATTTTTCACTAATATTTGTATGACTGCCAATTATGTTTGCCATCATGTTATCCTTAGCTGCATTCTTTGCTAGATTCAATTTTCTAGTAAGTTCCTTCAATTTCCCCTTACTTCCACAGCCATTTCTAATTCTATTTCTTTCCAGTCTGCACCTCCTTCTTAGTCTCTTTATTTCTCTATTATAATAAGGTGAGTCTTTACCATTCCTTACCACCCTCAAAGGTACAAGCCTGTTTTCGCATTCCTCAACAATTTCTTTAAACCCATCCCAGAGTCTGTTTACATTTTTATTTACCGTTTTCCACCGATCATAGTTACTTTTTAGAAACTGCCTCATGCCTGCTTTATCAGCCATATGGTACTGCCTAACAGTCCTACTTTTAAGACCTTCCTTTCTGTCACATTTATTTTGAACTACGACAAAAGCAGCTTCATGATCCACTTCGGCTGTGCTAAGGTGAAGAAAGAGTATTGTCCGGACAACTTTTGGTTTTGTAGAATTTGTGACACTGTGGGAATATGAGGGAAGCAATCAAGGCATGAGACTTGAAAATGGAGAATGTAGAGCAGAAGATTGTAGAATGTGAGGAAACAGTAATAATAATAATAATAAACGTATGGCCTCTGCTACCGTGTGCAGACATTTCGATTTGACGCCATTTGGCTGTCTGCTCGTCAGTTTCGACGTTCCGTTTTACTCTAGGTCCGCTAGATGGCAGACAGAGTAAACCGGATCTCTCTTGGGCGTCTATGTCTGAGATTTAATTAATTTTGTCGGGTATATACCAAATGTATCACCAGGGATCTTTTACATGCCGACATCGTACGACATGGAGTGCTGAATGCACTTTTTTCCGCCCTTCAAAAATCCGACTACCTCTGCCGGGTTTGAACCCGCTATCTTGGGATCCGGAGGCCGACACTCTACCACGGATCCACAGAGGCAGCTTGAAGAGTGAAAGCACAGATTGGAAATATCACAAAAAGGAACAAGGAAGCAGAACTTGATTATATTCCTACAGTTGACTCAGGGGAGGAAAATGATTCAATCATAAAATGTTCACGTTACATACGCATCGTGGGTGACTTGATAATACGCTTGATTGGTGATATATTCAAGGAGGGCTGGTAGAAATGTACACTGTTATCCGCAAATAAAAATTGAACAGCTGCCTCAGCAGGTAGAAAGAGTGGAAGATAGCAACAATTTGCAAGTGTTAGTGTTTCATGTAGGGACCAATGATCTTGCAAGAAAGGTTTCAGTAGGCTATTCAATGGGATAGGTGTGTGAACTGGCAAGTGCAGCTTAGAAAATATTTACGAATGCGAAGATCTTACTTAGTGTCGCAGAGCAGAGGAAGGACTTACCTCTACGGTAGGTGAAGGCTTTGAACGACCAGATGGGCTGGGTGTGTCAGCAGCTGGACTTATGTATGTGGAGATGGACTGCTGGATAAGAGGTAGCGACTTCACGCGGGATGGACTGCACCTGAACAGGCGAGGCTCCTACCATTTAGGAATCCTGCACTAGAGAGTCATTGAGTCGTGCTGGCCAAGATAAAGAAGGCTGGAGTCGGAGGAGAGCTGTTAACTGGAGCTGACAATGGGCAATGAGCAACCACAGATTATAGACTATGGAGGTAAGACTCTAAGATTACTGCACATGAAATGTCGAAGCATGCAAAATACAATTATTGAATTTTGGAATATTACTGAATCAGACCATGTGGATATTGTCATTTGTACAGAATCATGGCTGAATGGGAATGTAAATAGTAGCGAAGTAAATCAGGGTGATTTCATTATATATAGAAGGGACAGAGAGTCTAGGGGTGGCGGAGAATTTATCTGTGTGCGAAAGAATGTAGGTAGTTGTTTAAAATGGGTTGATGAGGTTCACATTATGCTGTGTGTGCAAATCATGGATCAAGGGAATGCCAATCCCATTCAAATAATAGAAATATATAGGGTTCCTGGTAACAACTTCTCAGTACTCGACAGGCTATACGATGTTACCTGTACAGGCAACAATATGCAGAAAAGTTTTATAATTGTTAGTGACTTAAATCTACAGGAAATAAACTGGTCTGGTTGAGGCTTCGGGAAGGGGCTACAGTCAGGTCATAATAAAAAAGCTAATTAGGGATGGTGGATTTACCAAGTAGTAGACTTTCCTACTGGAGGAAACAACACTTTAGATGTTTATCATGTAAGGTCCGATGACTTACACATTAGCTGTATGGCAGTACCAGAAATTAGCGACCACTCTGCTGCAATATTAGATATCCTTTCTACACTGAAGTAGGTAATGAGGAGAAAATAAAAGCATACCAATATAGTAGAACTCACCCCTTTAAATTTCAAGACTTTCTTTGGCAAATATTTCCAAACTGGACATCACAAGGCGGGCACATAAACATAATGTGGGAAAATTTTCGTAATATTATTAATAGGGCTATGGAGCAGTATGTGTCCCTTAAATTAGTAAAATGGAACCCAGATCTGGAATACTACAATAGTAAAATTAGGAGCCTTAAAAGAAAAGTAAGGAAAGGATACAACAAAAGGCAATTTAATTCAGAGCTTATGAATAGGTTTCACAAGCTGTCCAAAGAACTCGATTCTGAAAAGAAAGCTGCTCATTACAAATATATGAAAGGTACCGGTATACATTCTTCTAGGGAAAATGTGTGGAAAAATCTCTAGGAATAGGAAAGGAGCCAGCCATGGTATGTCAATGATAATGTCCAGAAAAGGTGAGGTAATTACTGACAATCCACTAATAGCTAATGAATTAAATCATTGGTATGCTGCACCTGTCCACGCTCCAGTGCATATTGATTTATTATAATTCTCAAATGCAATGGCTGAATTGATTATTTTAGATGAGACCTTTGGAAACAACCCTACTTGAGCAACAAGCAAGGCTGAGTTCGAGAGCATACAGGTCAATGGTCTGTCCAAAAAGGGCACTAAACTCATTATCTCTAAGTAGGGGAATCTTAATTATGAGAGGAATACGTCTACATTACTAAATAAGAAGAATGGTTCTATACTTTCCAAAACACAAGCTTTAATGAATTAAGAACGCACATGTCAAAAATCTATACAAAGATATGCTATGAAAATTTACACACACAAAGAAATATATGTTTACGTTATTTACTATTGAATTATTAATGATTAGATGTTCTGTGTATATAAATTAATACTTGAAATATTCTCAATGATGAGCATACTCAAGAAGTTAGAACCTAGTTTATTTTCAAATTTAATCATAATTTCATCCCAATTTTAATATCAATTTGTATATATTTGTTTCATTTGTTTTATGTCAATTGTGTACATGTACATTTGTTTAGTTATTAGATGTTTTACATTAAGGCTGAAGATGGCCAGCCCGGCCGAAACTAGTCCCTAATTAATTAATGTAATTTAGAATATTACATATTATAGTATTGAAAGGTAGACCATTACTTTGAAGTACACAACACACTGTGTCTGCTTTAACTACACTTTATTTTACACCACAATTATTGCTACTCAAATGTACCAAAACAGCTCACTCCATCTTTACTTTTTTCTGCCGCTTTTCTCTCGGCAAAGAAGAGTTATCTGCGGTTTTTAGTTCACTCAAAGTCCACTAGGGGTGGCCTACACCGCTCCCCCTCCAGTAACCAAGTTACGATACAAAGACAGTATAAACATAAACAAAATATACCATAATCGCAAGAATATTAAATATATACAACATCATCTAAATAGCGAGTGGGAAACTGACAGTCCTTCCACTACGTGATTTTGTTACCACTTTATCCTTGCTGGGTTTGTCCTGGGAATCCGCGGTTGATCCATGAGGGGGGCAGAGTCCTTGCAAGACACCTGGTTGTTCTTCATGGCGAGCTGTAGAACTTTCATCATCTGCTGCTATGAAGTAGGCTGGTTTCAGGCGATCAATGGAGACATTCACAGAATTTTTTTTATGGTAACCGTGAAATATTTATCAGTTTTATCAGTTACCAGGAAAGGATCTTCATATGGGGGTTGCAAAGGTTTTTTCACTCTATCGATTCTCAGAAATACATGAGTACATTTACTCAAGTCTTTATGGACGAACACAGTTCGGGAAGTTTTGTGCTTAACTTCCACAGGCCTGAGTTGCTGCATGTGCTGCTGAAGTTTGGAGACAAAAGTTTCTTGTTCGGTATGAGATCGAGGGTTATCAAAGAATTCACCTGGAAGCCTAATATGCGTGCCATACACCATTTGTGCAACTGAACTGTTTGAATCCTCCCGGAATGATGCGCGTAGACCTAGCAGCACAGTCGGAAGTGTGTCTGTCCACTTTATAGAGTTGTGGGCTTTGATAGCAGTTTTTATTGTTCGATGCAGATGTTCAACTTTACCATTGCTCTGCAGATGATAGGGTGTCGTACGTTTAAGCTTCACACCACACAATTCGGAAAGATTCTTAAAGAGCTGACTTTCAAACTGTCGGCCTTGGTCAGTAACTAGATTTGTTGGGACTCCAAACCGTGTCACCCAATGATCATAAAATGATTTTGCTACCGTCTCTGCTGTTATATTTTGCAATGGTGTTGCTTCCATCCAGTTGGTGAAGTGATCTATACATGTGAGGCAGTAGAGATAGCCATCAGAAGGTGAAAGGGGGCCAACAATGTCTATGTGAACAGTGTTGAACCTCTCATCAGGTTCTTGAAAATGGCTGACTGGCGATTTGGTATGTCTTGTTATTTTGCTTTTTTGACATCCCATGCAAGCTTGCGTCCATTTTCTGACGTCATTCTTGATACCAGGCCAGATAAACTTGAAAGTCATCAGCCTAACAGTAGTCTTTTTCCCTGGATGCGCCATGTTGTGGATCTGAAGAAAGAATTGTTTGCAAAATTATTTTGGAATGTATGGCCTTATGTTGTTTGTGGAGGTATCACACCACAGTAACTTCCCAGAACTCTTGAACACGAGTGACTGACTTTCTTCTTGAAGTTGTTTAAGTTCACTGTTTTGACGTTGGCTTTCAGCGACTGTGTCGTAATCGATGACAGTCATAGATTCAATCCGCGACAGGTTATCCGCAACGATATTGTCCTTGCCACTAATGTGTTGGATTTTGTTGTAAACTGGGAGGTATACTGAAGATGTCGCAACTGCCGTGGAGATGCCTTCTCATTTTTCTGATTAAATGCAAAAGTGAGTGGTTTGTGGTTCGTATATATTATGAAGTCTTTTCCTTCGAGAAAATGTTTGAACTGTTTAACAGAGAGGTAGATTCCTAACAGTTAACGGTTATAGGTGCTATACGCTCTCAGTGTATCGCTTAACTTCTTCGAAAAGAATCCGATAGGTTTTCATCCTTTTTCTTCATACTGTTGCAGCACACTTCCTACTGCAAAGTCACTTGCATCTACTGTCAGGGCCAGCTGGTATGTTGGGTCTGGAAATGTAAGCAGTGCTGCATTTGCCAAGTCCTGCTTACTTTTTTCAAATTTTGTGATTGCTTCTGGTGTCCAGTGAATTTGTCGCTTATCTTTCTTCTTAGAACCTTTCAGATAAGCATGAAAAAGAGACTGCGTTTCTGCTGCGTCCTTGAGGTAACGTCTGTAGAAATTAACGGTACCTAAGAATACACGAAGGTCATGAACTGTCTGTGGTAGTTTGTAGTCAACAATCGTTTTCACTTTATCTGGTAAGGGTCTGGAGCCTTCTGTGGTGATTAAGTGTCCCAAGAATTCCACTTGCTCTACACCAAGTACAGACTTTGAGACATTGATTCGGAGGCCAAATTCATGTAGCTTCTCAAACACAATCTTAAGATGCTCACGATGTTCCTCTACTGATTCTGAAGCAATTAAGCAGTCATCAAGATATGGAAAAATAAAGTCTAGGCCTCTAAATACCTCATTAATGAAACGTTGGAAGGTGCTTGGTGCATTACGGAGTCCAAACGGCATCACATTAAATTCATATAACCCAAACGGAGTGATAATAGCAGTTTTAGGTTTGTCTTCCTCTGCTACAGGAATTTGGAAATATGCCTTGAAGAGGTCGAGCTTGCTAAATATTTTCTTACCCCTCAAAATATGTTGAAAATCTTCAATCCGAGGAATCGGATATCGGTCTGGGATAGTTTGTGCGTTCAGTCGTCTATAATCGCCGCATGGTCGAAAAGTTCCATCCTTTTTTGAGGACCAGGACTAGCCCATTAAGACTTTGATGGTCTAATAATTCCACTGTTTTGCATAAACTGGAATTCCTGTTTAGCAATGCGCAGCTTCCGAGGATCCAGCTGCCTGGGCTTGCAGTATACTGGTTGGCCTTCAGTTGGGATGAAGTGTTGAATGTCGTGTTTGATTTGAGTAGGTAGTAAATTAGGTTTCGTTAAATCTGGGTAACTGGATAAGAGATCGGCAAACTTTTGTGCATTTGACATTGTGCTAACAACATTATCAGCTGTGATGGCTGTTACTTCACCCATGACAGAGAGTTTAGTCTCGCCATCAATTAACTGCTTTTTATTTAGGTCAATTAGTAAGTTGAACTTCTTCAGAAAATCAGCACCTAATATGCCCTTGCCAATTTTAGCTACTATGAAAGGCCATTGGAATTGTTGACGGAGTCCAAATCAATATTCAGTGTTCTAAGTCCCTAAGTTGGGATTTCTGTGCCATTAGCTGCAAATAATTTAAAATCTGGGTCACAGTTTCTGTTACTGGAAGTGACAAGGATTATTGAAACATCGGCTCCACTATCCACTAGGAAGTGCAAACCCGCGTTTTTGTCACGTACAAATAAACGGGGTTTACAGCAATCCTTACTACTTTCAGTAGTGGAGCTTGCTGCCAACTCTACTACTGTTTGGTGTTTTCCAAATTTTTCCACGAGCATGGAGGCTTGCATTTGTCAGGGAAGCACTTATTACCAAATCTGAAGTGGTAGTAACAGTACTTTCAGTTTGGATCGTACTTCTTTTTGCTTCGGTTTCGGCTCGAACTTCGACTGCGGGGCCTAAAAGTGCGCATTGAAGCTATCTGTTGCTCCAGGGCGGCTCTCTGTGCAGAGAGTTTCGTGATAGCGTCGCTACTTACGGACGCATCAGTACCGCTATTTTCCACACTGTAAAGTTTACTGCAGGGATTCATTTCAATGATTTTGTCGGCCATAATTGCGATTTTTTCCAAGTTTTCGTCAGACACGATTAGAACATGTTTGATAGGGTCCGGTAGTTTCTCAAGCCACAAGGTACGAAGCACTTTTTCGGAAACATTCACGCCTGCTAAGGGCTGCATTTTCCTTAAAAGCTGACTAGGTTTCAGATCGCCTAATTCTAGGCCTGTTACCAACCGTTTTATTTGTTTATCTTCGCTTTCCTTGAAGATATTTAGAAGGCGTTCTTTAGCCGCGGAATATTTATTCAGTTCCGAACTTTTGATAATGTCCCAAATGTTTTCAAGATATTTAGGTTCGAGCTGAGACACGAGGTAGTGTAAATTTAGTGTCCTCTTGGGTAATTCTTGAGATAGAAACCTGAGCTTCCACTTGAAAGAACCATATTTCAGGTTTTTCTATCCAGAAAGGAGGAATCTTGATGCTTACCTTGTTAGCTTCACCCACCATGTGTCCTGAATGAGATTCGTTTGCCGTTGGCGTACCCGTTGTGTTGTTTTCATCCATTGTTCTTCACGCTTACACTACACTTATGCACTTCGCGAAGTTTATTGCACACTTCCGTCACTGAATCACGTCGGGGTCACCAATTATGTAATGAAGTACACAACACACTGGATCTGCTTTAACTACACTTTATTTTACACCACAATTATCGCTACACAAGTGTACAAAAACAGCTCACTCCATGTTTACTTTTTCTGTCGCTTTTCTCTTGGCAAAGAAGAGTTATCTACGGTTTTTAGTTCACTCAAAGTCCACTAGGGGTGGCCTACAACTTCATTAATTTAAGAATTATATTTATTTATATCTTACAAATTACGAGTTATGATGCCCTAATATCATGTTGACTGAGGTGTATAATGAAACTTTCTTGAGCGCACTTCATAGACATATGAAAGTCGTATCACAACACTACTTTATCAAACACTGTCCGACTATATTATTAAGTATCAAATCATAAACAACGCTTGTTTCGCCGGGATGTTACTAAGCACTACTTGACAAGACACATTTCAACAACGTTGCTTCCTATAGAACAATACATATAGCGAAATAATATCCATCGCAACACACGACATAAATATTTACCCTTTCTGTAAAAAGACAAGAAACAATACGCTTTATATTCACAAGAAAGCCGATAGATGGCCTAGTCCATCCACGATCACATACAGTGAACATAGCCCTCACTGCCAACTGGGAGTGAACCCAAGTTCCTCTGACATACGGGGTGTATTACCTGCAATTTCCTACGGCGATTTAATTAAATACAAACAGAAAAATGGAAGGAATTCTCTCATCTAGTGAACTTTTGAGCCTACACGACGGTGGTAATGTCTTAATTTTTGTATGCGATTTGTTGTATCGTAGAGAGGCAGAGCGAATAACCTACATTTCTGTCCCGAGCAGCTATAAAGCACAAATTCATTCTGGCCGTCCCCTCTTCAGCTGAGCCATAAACCTGTCAGGCACGCTCGCTGGAGGACGCCCTTTTCACTTTCATTTCCCAACACAACGGAGCGGTTTCCGTTTCTATTATTATTATTATTATTATTAATATTATTATTATTATTATTATTATTACTATCGCGGAGACATATTTCTCTTATTTAATTGACTGGATGCTATCAGCATCAATCTCATATTCAGGCGCTTGTCTGGCCTTAGTACCACTATCTTGGTGCGGCATTCCACATCGCACTTGACACACAATCATTTGGGGAGGTTCACAGTTCCATCTACATCTCGGCATTCAGGACAATGACCTGCAAGGCAAGCTCCGCTCTCCTCATCTCAGACCCTTGCATGTTTACTGAAAAGACTCTAACCTTCGGGACAAAATTCACCCTAGCACTCGCGTACAAAATAATACACAGTTCACACCCCGTTGTCATATCTCCATCACCTTGAACAGCACTCTTAAAGTTAAGGGTTGAAGGAACTTCCTACTTTATGTGTGAATTACAATGAAATAACATGCGAACTGTTTGACGACCCACACTGATTTAGAAACTGATGATGGCTGGAAACATTCTAATGATCATTAGCCACTTTACGTTATGGTACTTCACACGTAATTAATTCTAGGGTCGTATGAATATGCCATGCATTACATTTCCTTGTTTGTAAATGAAGTAAATGGTTATCCAAACCACGAAGAAAAATTTCCCTATAAAATATAACAAACATGAAAGTACCATCCCTTTGAAACACCATAACAATTATCTGTATGACAAGTTATTTACCTGCATAAATTAATTATTTACAGTTATCTTTGATATCGACTTTGTCATGCCTATAATTAGAAATGTATCCTCCAGTATCCAGTATTCGGGAGATAGTGGGTTCGAACCCCACTGTCGGCAGTCCTGAAGATGGTTTCCCGCGGTTTCCCATTTTCACACCAGGCAAATGCTGGGGCTGTACCTCAATTAAGGCCAAGGCCACTTCCTTCCCACTCCTAGCCCCTTCCTATCCCATCGTCGCCATAAGACATATCTGTGTCTGTGGGACGTAAAGCATCTTCTCTCTCTCTCTAGAAATGTACTCATCACTTCGGCATTGCGATCCGCTTGTCATCAGGCGGATAAAACCATGGGTTTAGGCTGTCATGGTGATGGCTACAACGGTGCGGAGTCCTGGGTTCGTTCGTGTTGGCTGGATCTTCAATCCGCGTCGGAAGATCTAGAAGTTCTCTGCTTCGTTGAAATGGAACACAGGCAAACGGCTCGTTGACTCCGCTGGGTCCGACGATCTCGCTGCTTCAAACATACAAATGAAGAAAGTGACTTGTTATAAATGCGTTAATTTTATGTCACACACTATAACTGGTTGGGTTGTGACTAGAACTACTCATAGACTCGAGTACTCTAGTCCAGTAACAATATTGTTCTGTAGCCCGTTACTGATTCGCTCTCATTTATTTATCTCGATTATTAACAGCTATCTAGGCCCTGAAGCTACACACGTTCATCTGGTCACAGTCACTGTATACACAATGTTTAGTTTTATCAACACGTTACGTGTTAGTGATATTAGATTTGCCTACTGGCGACACATCGGGGTTCTCGACATTGGTTGTGGTATCAAATTAAAGCTTGAATATTCTTCTTTTTACTGATCGATTTTCATTCTGATCGCATCGTAGGTTTGTCTGCAATCTTCAAAGCGTCATCAGATATTTTCCAGTGGGTGGGGCAAAGCCGTGGGAGGTCCTAGACTTCCCTCACGCTGTCAGAGCACAATATCTGTTTCCAATTTAGCTGCACTCTCATACACTGCGTAGTTAATGTTATTCGAATTGTGTAAGATACTTCTTGGCCTTACTTTTAAACATAAAATTCCCTGATTCATATGAGTCTCGACTCGTAAATATCCATCAAGTAGGCCTACTTCAGAACTTCGGTTATTATTATGATTTAAAACAACTGAAGACTGTGTGTTGATACCAGTGGATATTCTGGGAAACATACGAAGATGTACTGTTTTTCTCTGTTGAGACGAGTTCTTAAGTCCCGCCTGGTGACCTAAGTCTGGGATCACGTGCCGCGTGCCTAGCCTGTTCTCTCTCTCACAGAGAGAGTGCGTGTTTCAGTTACAAGCGAGCGCGAGTCCTCCTTTCTCTAATTACGCGCACTGAGACCTCAGTCTCGCGAGGCGGGAAAGAGACACTCGTGTCCCGCAACAGGTAAAATGTGCTGGTCTAGACACTATTTGTCCTAGAATCGCGCGGAAAACGGCATATTCTCTTTACAGGGTGTCATGACATGCTCTTGACGATGTCGTGAACGGTTGCAATGGGAACGTATTTAATGAGCAAATAGCTTGGCGATGGACATTATCGATAACCCTGACTATCCTCACTTCCAAATTAGCTGTAGAAAAATTCAGGAAAGAATTAAGAACTTAAATAAGTCGACAGGGCCTGATAATATTGCAGGGGAGGTTCTGAAACCTGGGGGTAGGGATATTCTACGCTATTTGGAAATACTATTTACTGTGACTCTTAACAATATGCAAATTCCAGATAACTGGAAGAAAGCAACTGTAGTACCGATTTTTAAAGAGGGCAACAGGCTGCTAATGGACAGCTATAAATAACCTTACGTGCATTGCATGCAAACAAATGGAACACGAATATCTAAGGGAACAATAGGAGAAAAGTTCGTGGATTAATGGCCAGCAACATGGTTTTAGAAAAGGTTTCTCCTTCAGGAGCCAGATGTCGTCGCTTTTTCGAGATATTAGCGAGTCATTAGACAAAGTTGCGCAAGTTGATGCTATTGTAATTGATTTTTCTAAAGCATTTGATATAGTAACACATGATATTCTGATCCAAAAATTGGTAGAAAAATGATTGATAAAAGAGTGGTTCTGTGGATCCGTGAATTTTTGATAGACCGCACGCAGAGGGTAAAGGTGGGAAGTAAATACTCCGACAAAGTTTCTATAATGTTGCCGAAAGAAATTCAAAGTGAAGGCAGATTGTTTGTGGACGACTGCATAATATAAGGAAAAATACAGAATGCTAGCGATAATAGATAATTACAAGCCGATATAAATGTACTCCAGAAGTGGGCACTCGATAACAAAATGAAAACGAATCATCGAAAATGCGGTCTCATAAGAATGGGAAAGAAATATAGGCAAGGGGACTTTGAATATTGTATTGGACCAGACGCTTTGGTAGAGAGAGATTGATGCAAGTACCTAGGAATCCACGTAAAGTGATTATAAAATGGAATACCCACATCGGAAACGTAATTAGAGTCTACTAAAGCGTACAAGTCCTTATACTTCGTGATGAGGGTGCTAAAGTGCAGCAGTTCCCAGGAAAAGACGCAGGGCTATATATCACTCATTAGACCAGTCGTGGAATATGGATCAGCCGTATGGGATCCATACCAAAGAGATCCATTAAGGAACTTGAGGTGGTACAGCAAAATGCTGCAAGATTCATGCTTATCGATTTCAATCCTCGAAGTAATGTGACAAGTATGATAGAAGATCTACGGTGGGAGACACTGGGGACTAGAAGAAAACTAACATGGTTATGTGCCATCTATAATGCCTTCACGAATAAGCAAGCTTGGGGAGATTTGAACAGTTGACTACAAAAGCCCTGTTACGTAAGCAGGACAGATCATCCGCAAAAAATAAAAGGTAGATTGCAGAAAACTAACTGTGGTAAATACTCGTTTGTAAATCAGGGAATTGATGATTGGAATCCGTTGCCTGCAGCTGTCTTACAGCCTTTTCCCCCAAATGTAAGATGCTTCAAGAATATAGGCTACTCCAGTATTCTGCAAATTGTGTGTAAATATCTAAGTCATATTTTAATGCAATGCTAAATCCACTGTAAATATAGTATTGAGTCAACTGAATTATTTAAGGTATGTATGAATTATTATAAGAATGTGTTATATTTACAATAATAGCTAGTACGTAGGTGGAACGAAAGGTTAGTTGCACTAACGCGCCGCAGTAGCGCGCTGTGTGTCGCAAACTTGGGCACAGCGGAGAAAGGGACAGACACTGCCCACACGTCTGTTAGGCAGGTCGCTGTGGTGTCTTGTCTAGTACTGTGTGAATAGCGGCCAAATGCAATGGCGCGTCAACTGGACGGTCACCCCAAATATGAGGTGCGTGCGACAATCCGATTCCTATGGGCCACAAGAAAGAATTGCACGGACATTCATCGTGAAATTAGTGCTGTGTATTGGGAGCGGGCCATTTGCCGGCAAGGTATCGTAAAGTGGTGTCAGCAATTCGAAGCCGGACGCACGGCTATCACGGACATCCATCGCGAAGGCAGACCCGCAACGTCTAGGACCCGTGCAAAGATCAACAGTGCGAATACGATCATTAAACAGAACCGGCGCATTAAACTGGGGGAAATCGCGACGCAGCTGAACATGTCGTATGGCAGTGTGTTCGCCATTGTTCACGAGGACCTTGGATATCGTAAGCTGTGTCAAAGATGGGTCCCACATCTTTTCACCGATGAGCACAAGGGACAACGTTTCAAATCCTCCCTGGCATTTTTGCAACGCTATGCCGCAGACGGCAACGAGTTTCTGCGGCGAATCGTCACAGGCGACGAAACGTGGGTCCACTACTTCACCCCCGAAACGAAGCGGTCAATGGAATGGGTGGACCCCTCATCACCACAACGAAAAAAGGCCAAGGTTCAACCTTCTGCCGGTAAGGTTATGGTGACAGTGTTCGTTGACATGAAGGGTTTGCTGCACGTGGAATTCATGCCGAAAGGAACGACGATCAACGCGGCGTCGTATTGTCAAACGTTGCACCGGTTGCATAAAGCGATTGAAGAGAAGCGCCGGAGAAATTGAGCGCCGGTGTGATTTTGTTGCACGATAACGCAACACCTCACAAGGCCCGTCAAACAAGAGAACTGCTGCAGCGTTTCAAGTGGGAGGTCTGGCGACATCCACCCTACAGTCCCGACCTAGCGCCATGTGACTTTCATCTGTTCGGTAAGCTCAAAACGGAGCTCGGTGGTCGACGTTTCCAGACCGATGAGGAGGTGAAGGCCGCTGTCTCCGAGTGGTTACAGAACGCTGGAGGAAATTCCTATGCATTCGGCATCGACAAGTTGATTGTGCGTTCGCAGAAATGTTTGGAGTCTTTTGGAAACTATGTGGAAAAGTGACGTTACAGTGTATATCTTTATAGTCGTGTTGCTGTTGTATAGGTGGTGTAATAAATGGCCATAACTGGGAAGTGCAACTTATTTTCTGATCTGCCCTCGTAATTGGACCGCTCAATCTACTGTAAGTCTTAGTGTAAAATTTTGAAGTACTTAAGGTACCGATACGTGTGAATTTGTATATGATGGTGTTGTAATATTAACCTAGTAGTAAGCTCATCTTATAGTACTGTAAGCCGTGGTGTTAGGCACTGGAAATACTTAAGTTGTATGTGCATTTGTTTATGATGATGCTGGATTTAGAATGCCTAAACTAGTAGTATTATTTCTTGTAATATTTTATTCCCATAGAATTGCTTGTTGTACCCTTGTTGTTGCTGTTATTGCTGTTGTATTCATAAATTCATAGCGTAAAATTTTGAAATACTTAAGATACATGTGAATTTGTATATGACGGTGTTGTAATGTAAAGCTAGTTGTAATGTTAAGCCAGTAAGTTCAACCTATAGTACTAATAGATGTACCGATAGTGTTAAGCACTGGAAATACTTAAGTTGTGTGTGAATTTGTATATGATGATCCTGGATTTAGAATGTTTAACTAGTAGATAGTACTTCTTATAATTGTAACCCATGTAATTGCTTGTTGTGCTCTTGTTGTAGTATTAGTTGTTGTTGTTAGGCTATTGTTGTCGTTGCTATTCTTGTTGTTATGTTTTAACTTTACCTTATTATCACGCTATTGTAAGTGATCTTTGCCACCAGTATATTTCCTAATTGCGATGTATTTATTGATAAAAATGCTTGATAAGAACCCGTACTTACTTTACAAAACAGTTTCAATATGTTAATAATAATAATAATAATAATAATAATAATAATAATAATAATAATAATAATAATAATAATAAATCCAAGGGGATCGCAACAGACTGCTTAGCATTTGCCGATGATATTGCTGTTCTCTCAAACGACATAGAAATCGCTAGAGCTCAAGTTGAAATTTTAAAGGAAATTGCCGAACAAACTGGTTTGCAGATATCGTTTGAGAAAACAGAAGTAATGACTAACATCAAAGAGGCTCCACCAAAACTCCATACAAAATACGGGGATATCACCCGAGAAGACAAATTCAAATACCTGGGTGAGATCATCATGAAAAATGGACTGGACAAAGAAGCACTTCAGGAGCGAGTACGCAAACTGGAAATAGCCTACCAAACATCCCGCACAATCTACAACAAAAAATACCTTTCCCAAAACACCAAGATACGTCGCTATGAAACAGTTCTGAAGCCAGTAGTTCTATATGCAGCCGAAACCCTGTCTCTAAATGCCAACAAAGGACTCCTTGAAGAACTGGAGAAATGAGAACGCAAAATTGTGAGAGGAATCTTGGGATCAAAGTACAGAAATGGAATCCATCAAAAGAGATCCAACAATGAAGTCTACAGCAAAATAGAGAAAATTACCGACACAATCAGAAAAAGATGGGCACGATTTTACAGTCATCTGAAAAGAATGGACGGAAGAAAGTTAACTAAAGGAATATTTCACTTTTTTGATTCAAACCCCAAAACCACAATTCCCTGGTTTAGAAATACCAAAGAAGACCTGCAAATGCTACATATCTCAGCTGAAGACGCTCTTAACAGAGATCTCTTCCGCAAGAAAATATTGACGAACGGGCTAAACCGAGACGAGCAACCGAAGAGAAGACACGGTGCCCACTGGACAGAGGAGCGTAAGCAGGCCCACTCACAAAGAATGAGGGAAATTTGGGCTCTAAAGAACGCCAAGTTCAGTGTCAAATGCAACAAGACTTAACGTGGTCCTTGATGGCCCCAGCGAATTATATAATAATAATAATAATAATAATAATAATAATAATAATAATAATAATAATAATAATAATAATAATAATAATAATAATAATAATAATAATAATAATAATAATAAGTGGAGCACTAAAAGTAAACTACAGCATGTCATTGACCTATCCAAGGTGAGAGCATGGCATGGAGGAAGGTGTACGGACAGGCTATCCAGCTTGAATCACACCAATGACAGAGGAACAGTATTTCTATGCTAGCGTGGAGAGCAGTGAGGACTTCATTAGGATAAGTTTCAAAATTCATTTTTTGAAGGATTTAAATAGAAATAAACATAAATATTTATATATTTCTAAGTTCATTTCAGTGGGATTTAACAGAATCTGATTATGTACTTTCAAGAACGAAACATGCCATTATTCTTCTTGTTCTAGGTTTGAATAGGCCTATTTTTTACCATGCTTATTGAACTGTTGGGCTTTGATCTTTGCCCAGTATTCTTGTTTTTTCTGCCGGTGTAACTCCTTTCTTTCATCTATCCAGGGGGTAGCTTTCTTCCGGGGCTTTTCCTGAATTCCATGGATTTCTTTCAGGGTATGCCGTACAGGCCGTCTATCTTAAAGATCTAATAATCCCAGTACTTCAATGTCCTTCTCATTTTCTCTCAGCTAAGTGGTACGAATTTTCTTCTTCTGCCAGAAAATGAACAGGTGATTGGTCAATTTTTCAGGAGGCAGTCTTACAACATGGCCATAAAAAGCTACTCTCCTTTTCCTAGCACAATCAGAGAGCCTCTCTATGTGTTCGTAGGGCTCAGAATTGTACCATCTATTTTAATTAATTTGTTTCTTTTTCAGGTAAAATTATGATACTATATGTTTTTTTTAGATATATTATATAAATATTTATTCAAAATTAGTTTCGGCAGACTGAAGAACCTAACAATTATAAAAATCTCACTACAGTGTCACTCAGTGCTTCATAAAACTTGTCTACTTCATCGTCATATGTTGCCTCACATCCTCATGGTCAATACACTGAAATAATTCTCATCCTAACTTCCAAGAGCTAAATTTGTCTACACCATTTACACGTCTAACAGAAACTAAGTTGTGTGTTATCATTTTCCTAATGAACATTCCCATCCAACACTCTGCCATTCCTCTTTTGACACCTGTTCAGAAGGCCTTGTAATCTCTTATTATGACCCCATTACCTCTCCTTATCCAAACATCATTACTTTATAGTAAGACATCTAGATGCTCCTTCCTCTTTGCTGACTCCACCAGTTCTACTTTCTTCTCTTTCATAAGCCCCATTTATATTGAGAGTTCCACGATGAATTCCATTTTGTTTTCAAAGATGTTTCCAAGGAGTTCCTGCCCTTTCAAGTGGTAGTGGCACTTCACCACTCCCATAAGACCTAGGCTTGCTTGAAACATCCTGAGAATGTTCGGAAAACTTTCTGTGAAGTAGGATGCCTCCCTAACTACACATACTGAGAATATTATAACAATATGCATCATTTCTTTTAGCTAGTCCACCATCAGGCTCAAAAATTTCTGGTCTTTAAAATTAGTTACCGTATTCCATATTGTATAAGAGATAAATAGATTTAAGCCGAGCATGAAAATAATTACAAATTTAAAATCCTTTCATCCTATTTTCTTCTCTTTAATCATATTAAATATATGACAAAATGTATTATTTTGGTTTCTGAATGGGAGTGATTCCAGAAATGATACACCCCTTGCCTCCTAATGTACACCCCTGCTTGCATGCAAAATGTAAATCACTCCATTCATTCATTGTTTTGGGGTAATTTTACAATTTACGGAGTGGGAAAGAAGTCCCCGAGTTATGTATACCAACCCCAGTAGTCGAAGGTAGGACCGCAACAGTCCAACCATTTGAGTTCTATGCAGAACTTCTCATTTTCTTAATATTAGGAAGTGCATTGTAATTACTTCACTCCCTGTTGGTTCATAACAAGGCCTATATAAATGATCAATAAGACAAGCTTATATAAATTGTCAATAAGATAAGAGGCTAGTTTCAATAACAACTAACCCTAACATATTACAGTATATTTCTTAACTGTGTCACAATGTATCCTTGAGTGCAACTCATGAGTAACTTGTTATTGTAACCTCCCAGTAAATAGACAATGTACGTCACCTTTGTTATAACATATTTTGTAAGATGTTGACACGTAAATCCAGAGATGAATATACTATATAAGATAGCGCAATCAAGCTATAATTAACTAGTCAGCCAACCACGATTCGTCCACACAACATCTCTAGGCTTCGCGTCTGTCCATCAGAGATACTGGACTCTAATATATCAGCCGATATGTAGTTCAGACACTGTATTAATTGCACGGCTGTTAATAATATTAAAACCAACTAACATCAACTGGACTTCTCTTTATTTTGATTGAATACCACGCAGCGCGATACTGAACTTTCGGAATCTTGATAGCTTCAGTATACGGAATAAAAATATAAATTCTGTTAAGCTACCAAATAAACTTAACTGGGGGCCTGTCCGGGATAGCTAATGATTATCCAGCCAGATAGTAACTAGTACAGCGTTCTGACAATCTCACAGCAGACCTTTCGTCATTCTACTAGCGACACTAAACAGCGACGATATTCTACGAGTAAGGTAGTAAAGTATTACAGACAACTTCACAAGGAAGCCTTTCGTGACTTTACTAGCGACACCAAGTTAGCTATTCGCAATTCTGCCGTAATTCAACAAAATAATCCAAGCTGCTCTGAAGGAAGTAGAACGACAACTCCGCCAGGGGCCTTTCGACTACTTCATCATCGCAGACTGTCGGAGGCGAGCGACAACTCCTCAAAAGAAGGGGCCTTTCGAAACATCCGCCTACTGACAACGCCAGTCGATCGGATGAAACCAACAACGCTGACCAGGCGCATTTTGGATCATCACGACGACCAGAGGAGACCAACCTGACTACCACAGCTCATGCAGGATGCAGTCAACGCTGATCATCTTTTCATGTCTGTAAGTCCACTCCAAGTAAATACCTTATTTGTGAGCCATAATATTGTTAACCAGCCTAGTTCATTTCAAATGAAAAGTAGAAGCCACTAAATAATCATTAATAATAATCATTATTCTTGCTTTTAAATAAACGTGACATTAATTTTGAATTAATAATAAATTAAATAAAAGAATAACTTCAACAAATTAATTATCTATAAAATAATAGTAACAAGTTAAATACTAAATTAATTTTCTAAACATTTCTAAAAATGTCTCATACTGAATTATTATCTAAATTTGAGTACGCTCAAATACAATTATTACCAGAATTAAATGGTAATTCTTCTTGCAGCTTAGACTATTTCATAGCAAGAAGCGAATCATTTTTAAATACACACAAGAGAGCCGCAGCTGCTCCCAATGCTAATATCATAAATGATTTCTTATTTAACGTAGTAAAATCGAAATTAAAAGGTGAAGCAAGTAGCATTTTGGATTTGGATGCTAATAGCAGCTATGAAAAATTCAAAGAAAAATTAATCCGAAAGTATGGCAATGTTAAAGATGAAAGACTCTTAATTCAAGAGATTTCTAATTGCTATCAGAAACGTGGCGAATTATACACAGATAAACTTGACACATTGACTCTGCAATGCAAAAGCCTATGCAAAATTAATTATAGAGATCAGATACTAGAATTAAAAATCAGAGAGCTAGATGAACTAAGTTTAAACACGTTCAAAGCTGATATACTAGAGCCTTATCGCTCCTACCGAAGACATGCCACTGTAACTGATCTGAACCAAGCTCTCAGACATTGTAGGTAGTATGATAACGACAGGGCTCATGAAAACTATATGGACCAGTTATGAGGAACCCAGAGAGTACCTCAAAACGGATTCCAACACACACCACCTTTAAACTACACGAGACACAACCCATTTAGAAACTCTAACTTCACCACTCAAGGAGGACAGAATAATCGATTCGTTCCTCAGAAACAAACGTTGCCTAGCCCAATGGCTACCCAACAAAGTATTAAACCTTTCCAACAGACAAGACAAGCACCTTTCAAAACTAATGTACCCACAAATCGTCCTAACCCGACACCAAGCAATATTGGTAGACATTTCAATCCTAACAGAGGTTTCCCACAACCTATGTCTGGTGTCTCAACAATAAGAGGTAATATGAACTCACACGAAGACACACAGCCAGAAACTTCTTATCACACAGAACAAATGTTTCAAGAAACAGACGAGTTCGACCCTCAGTCAGACGAATATAACAACCAGAATGATTTTCATTATGAGTTGAATGAGTACGAAAATGATCAGAATCAGGATTTTCGTATTACCCAGCCATCAGAGTCGAAGACCTGAATCACATTAGTAACACCCCTAAGCTACCGTTTATCAATCTATTAGGATTAAGGATATTAATTAACAGCGCAGCTTACAATTCAATAATGAATCCAGGCATAGCAATTCATTATTTTCAGAATTCTTATTCAAAGAACCTTTCTGCATTAAATCAGTACATTCCGAAACAATAGGAGAAGACAATGTGCAATTCCCTATTTTTTCTGAACAAAAGATATATTCACCACTAAATTTCAGAATCATTCAATGGCATGATTACTTTGATGCCTTAATAGGTACAGCCGATTTAGCCCAGCTAGGAGCAAAAATCGACTATGCATCGAACTTAGTCACTCTAGCTGACAAGGACATACCATTTTATTTTCACTGCTCTGCTAAACAAAAGAGTTTCCGACCGGTAAATGAAGCATACAAAATTGCTATTCCCGTTAATATTCAACAAGGAGACGTATACGTTCCTAGGTTTGAATACGATGGTTACACTTTCAAGACGCAGAAGATTATCAAATATTATATCCCTCGGATACTCAGAACGAGAATTCACAAATCCAGTTCTAGTGGAACCTTTGGAAAATATTCCTATTCAACCAACAGAAATAAATGCAAATGATGAAACAGTTTCAAATGTAGCCATCCCCGGAGATGATACATACCAGAATGATATGGACAATGAAACTGTGCACTCCAACCAAGAAGACCCAATATTCACATTAAAGACATCTGAGCGGATTTAAAATCAAACCCGTAATCAGATCATAGTGAAATATGGTATTTCTCCCAAGATTCTTGAACAGAAATTATTCAAGAAATATACCAGACACATTATGATTGTCACACAGAAAAATATCCAGAATAATTTGAGTAATCATTTACTCAAAATTATCGTCACTTCAAATAAGTATGCCACTTATTTTAACGATGTAACTCTAGAGATACCTTTCATTAGAGCATGCCAGAAGCTATTCACTTCCGAGCTAATTATCATCAGAACCTCCAAGTTCTTAGAGGACATTGAATGCTCAGACACTCAGAGGCAATTAATACTATATTATCACTCTGAAAATCATAACGGTATAACTTAATAGAGACATATGAACATTTAAGAACAAGGTACTATTTGCGTCACTTAAGAGAGCAGATTAGAACCTTGATAAATCAATGTAACCTTTGTCAAAGGAACAAGTATGAGAGACACCCTAACAAAATAACGAACCAAGGTCCTATTACAGCTGACCACCCATTTTCTCAAATACACATTGACATATTTCACTTTGAGCAGAATCGTATATTAACTATACTAGATGTCTTCTCAAAGTATGGACAAGCTTATGTCTTACCAAATGGTACAGCATTGGCTGTATTAAGTCAACTGCAAGTGTACTTTTCACACCATGGGTTTCCGAAGAAAATCACTCATGATCAAGGAGGAGAATTCGAGAACAAAGTCATTAAGGTGTATTGTGCAGCCACTAATATTGAGTATCATGCCACTACTCCATTAAATTCTTCATCTAATTACCTAGTAGAAAGACTGAATTCTACTCTTCACGAGAAGTTACGTATTTCAAGGGACTACGATAAATTCACTCCCATCTCAGAAAGCTGAACTAATATAATTACAAATTACAACTCCGCAATCCACTCCACAACTAAACAACCTCCTTTCAACGTTTTATATGGTCCATATTATCCAGCTTTAGACCATATATTCTCACCTTCACCCAAAATCAGTGAGTACATTAAAAGACAAGGTAATCAACTGAGAACCTTAAAAGCCGACCACACTAAATCTAACTCTTCCAATTGGGATCATACATATCAGATCAATGATACTGTATATGTATTAGACCCCCTCACTAGGAATAAGAAATCCAAGAACCTGTACAATGAAGGTATAATAACCAAATTGAAGCAAACAGGGTATACTGCAAAATGAAAAACGGAAAAATCCACGTAAGAAACTCTCGGGATATAAAACCTAAAAGGACTCTTACCATTCCAGGTTCGTCGCCGGATATGGCACCATCCACTACCAGTCCATAAAAACACAAGGATTCTATGCTGACTCAATGGGATCCGCAATAATAATTAATGGTTACCATAAGTTCATGTTTCATTTCAACCTCACTAGTTTGAGATATTCTTTTAATAATATTCAAAATACTGCTAATAGTCTAATAAAAAGAAGTAATAATACTTTCCCTTATTTAATGACAGAACTAAATGAAACTATTAGGGAATCTAAGAAAGAATTAAATAAATTACTACCTACGGTACCACTTTTAGAACAAAAAGAGGTTTAATAAATGGTTTAGGCTCTGTAATAAAATTCATCTCAGGCAATCTAGACCAAGATGATTTAGATAATTTAAACAACCAATTAAAAGCATTAAGACAAAGTCACACTAATGAAATTAAACATATAAATAAATTAATATCCTTTAGCAATTCTATTACTCAAAAATTTTATAATGAAATGAATGTGGTAAACAACAATATGAAGGTAATCCAAGGTATCCTTCAAGAACAAGACTTCAAGATAAACATACTTGAACATCTGCAATATATTCTATTCAGTGTTAATAAATTTAATAAAATTGTGCAAGTGCTTCAAGAGACAATTAGTTTATCATTCAGTGAAATGACAAATGTTAAATTATTTTCTCAAAGAGACTTAACTAATATTGTAAACCATTTGAGATCAATTTATCCAACCAAATCAATAATTCATGCTGATCCTTATCATCAGTTTGAAAACTTAAAAATGTCTAAAACACAAATTCTAATGCTAAATGAGGAAATGATTGCTTTAATTAGCCAGTTTTGAGAAGTGTATTGATGTTGATGGTGCCAGGAAAATACTTGTGATTGGCACAATGAGATTTGGGAAGCTCTGATACATTCCTGCATGAAGTTCTTGTTCCCCCAAAATTCTATGACCAAGAAAACCTAGTGCAATGACTAGGGCCTGGAGTAGTTTGTTTGTCAACTGACATTTCCATCAGGCTAAAAGACTGAAGGTAATGTGAAAACTGCCAATTGTAGATCTCGATGATACAGTTAAGGTTAGCTTAGAGGTTAGTAGAGGTTAGCTCAAGATGGATTGTGGCTGTTCCATGGCTTCTGTGTGTTAGCCAACTCTACTATGTATTTGGTCTGTGAGAGCTATTTTATTTTGTTCAAGTCTGCTGGCAAGCAGATTAAGGCCACCCTATCTACCACCTTGGATGTGCCAAATGGGACTATCACTTCTCCCACTTAATTATTATTATTGTTATTATTTTTTAACATTTTTATGGCTGCACTGGACCATGTTTATTTAGGTTTCCAACCATGTTTACATAACCTTGCCCACATGACCTTCATTATCTTCATATGAGCATTTCTTATTTCTTCTCTCCTCTGACCAGGGAAGTCATTTTGCTGGTTCGACCTAATCTTCAGGTACCATCCAATCCTGCTTTTTTTTTTTTTGTTTTGTTTAAAATGCATCTATCGAGGACATCTTGTTCTGTTATCCCATTCAGTCTCAAATCATCAGCCACTACTTGGTGACATCTAGGTTTACCTTTGGGATTCCAGACTTGTGATAGGTTCTGTTTTGTCATCCTATTGTCAGACATAAGGAACACATGACCAAAGAATGTCAGCCTTCTTTTCCTGATGATGTCTGTTACTTTGCCCACCTTGTTATGCACTTCTTCATTTTTTTTCTGAGCTTCCATGTTCCTGCCTTTTTAATGGGTCCTAAGATGTTTCTCCCTATCCTTCATTCTAGTTCCTTTGGTTCTCATTTTGAGCTTTTATTTCTCAAGCTCAGTGTTTCTGATGCATATAAAACTTGTGGCCTTATAACTGTCTGGTAGTGTTGGATCTAGGTCTTATTGTATGTCTCAAGAGTCTTCATTTAGGCTACCTTCTTTTGAATTAATTTTGCCTCTACACCTTGTTTGTAATTAT
Source organism: Anabrus simplex (assembly GCF_040414725.1). Classification (NCBI taxonomy): domain Eukaryota; kingdom Metazoa; phylum Arthropoda; class Insecta; order Orthoptera; family Tettigoniidae; genus Anabrus; species Anabrus simplex. The sequence goes on from NC_090266.1 coordinate 525,933,270, forward strand.
TCCTCATACCTAGCCACTCTCCAAATATTTGAAAGCTTCAACCTTTTGAACTCTGTCTTGTGTTCTTTGTATCTTAAATGGACTGTCCTTAATATTGGCCATATGGTATATTTTGTTTTTTCACTTGAGATTTTGAGTCCAGTTTTGCCTGCCTGATGATGAATTTCCTCAATCTGTTGCTCAGCAGCTGCAATGAACAGTGCTAGGATTGCAAGATCATCTGCAAAAGCCAGTTAATCTATATGAAGTCTAATTTTAGATCCTCCAAAACTGAGTCCACTTTGAACTTCCTTTCAATTGAGAGCTTTTCTCCATTCCTTGATGACCTTTTCTAAGGCACAATTAAGAATAATATGTGATAATCCATCTCCTTGTTGGACTCCAGTTTTGATGCTCAAATGGGTCTGAAATTTCACCTTGAAACTTACCCATTGATTTGGTGTTAGTCAGGGTAACATTGATGATGTTTCTAATCTTATTGTCCAGCACAAACTCTTCAAGGACATTTGTCATTTCCTTCCTCTCCATTGAATCATAGGCCTTCTGGAAATCTATGAAAATTGACATTAGGTCATTTTTTCTTAAGTTAGCAAGTGTAATTCTAGTTTTTAGGTTATGGATCTGATCAGTGCATGCATGATTGCACCTTCCTGAATCCCCTGTGATATTCACCAAGCTGTGGATCAAGTTGTGTTCCAGCTTGTTAAAGGAGAGCTTTAGAAAAAATCTTGTAGGTTGTAAATAAAAGCAAGATCCCTCTGTAATTGTTAATATTCGTTCTACATTTTTTTTTTTTTTATGGAGGTGGTGGATGATGCCTGATTTCCAGCCATCACGCCCCTTAGTGGTTTGCTAAAACTCTTCAAAGATCTTTGTTAATGTCTCAATCGAAGCCTCATAAGCCTTCCTCCAATTCTCTGACACAACTGAGTCATCACCAGGGGATTATTATTATTATTATTATTATTATTATTATTATTATTATTATTATTATTATTATTATTATTATTATTATTATTATTATTATTATTATTATTATTATTATTATACCATGCATTTCAACTGAGCACCATTTAGAAGGCCTATTGTGATGTACACCCGTAACTGTGTATTGGAACAATTTTGAACTTTAATCTTCAGATGTCTCTACTGTTTACTTATGTGGCCCCTCTGGTGGAAGGATAGACAATTAATTTTGAAAGGAATTCTATATTTTTTAAGTTGGTTAGACTGAAGTGTTTGTAGATTGTTTTTTGGTGTATTAAGTTTACTAGCACTTCTATCTCTTCCTTCTTAAATTATAAACCAATCAGAAATTTTGGTACTCAGTTTTTTAACCAATCAAAATTGATGCTGTGTACAGGCCATTAGCCTGGAGAGTTCTCAGACTTTCCCCTCTGCTGTAAAAGCTGGGAGCATTTGGGCCATGCTGTCTTCTTCATCGCTCGAGTCTAGAGTGCATACATTTGTAGAGGCAGGGGAAAGCCTTGCCTGGTGTTGGAAAGCCCACCAGCTTATGGCACAGTAATTGCAGACATCTTTCAGATACGTGATAGTTTCAGAAAGCTGACTTGAGAGGAAGGTTTCAAACTTTATTCTTAATGTAAATTCCAAAGTTCAATATTATCTTTTGAATGTAAAATTTCAAGCAAGTCTAAGAACTTTATTCAAATCCCTGCTGGGAAAGATGTAACTTAGGGAATGAAGAGTGTTCACCCTCTTTTAAATCCCATTCATCTTGGTAAGGGGGTGACTATGATTTTCTAAAACTTTAAATCTTAACCTTATTTTGGAACTTAATAATCTAGTCACCCTCTGTAGTATAGGCTTAGCCTCTGTAACTTCGGGCCATAATCCCAGATAGGATCTTAAGTGTTTCAAAGTGTATTTCAAAAGGAGTGTAATTGTTTTGCCTCCTAGCCTTTTGTCTATGGCTGAGTTCTTAAACCTTTTCTTTTGACCACTAAGGCCATTTAGAATGGGCACTTATTGTCTCTGTTACTTTCTAATTACTCATAGTCTATTGTGGATATGACTGTCAAGCTGCGATGACAATGAACATTGTTGTGAAATGAATCTAATGTAAAATTTGGATTAGAAACTTGTGTTTCTGGGCGGGCTTGTATTTTGTAAATTTTGGAGCTCAGTCTCCTAAAGTGTAACTGAGTGGAGCAAAAGTTCTCTTTGAACTGGTGTAACTTTTGAGCAATAAAACTCATCTCTTCAAAATCTTTATGTCAATAATTTTCTCTATAGTACCTGCTTGCTTTAGGATTTCAAATCGTTATTGTTACAAGAGTAAGCCAAGAAGAACCGGCCAAGAAAATCCATAATGCTAACCACACGACACATCATAATCTGCAGGCCTTCGGGTTGAGCAGCGGTCACCTGATAGGTCACGGCCCTTTCGAGGCTTATGTGCCATGGAGTTTGGTTTGGTTATTGTTACAAGAGCTTTTGAGCTCACTATTATTCTATTCAACTCTTGTTTGTTTAACAAGTAAAAAGTTTAAAATAAAGAGAAAGGAAAGAAAGAAAATTTCAAATTTTAGTGTTTTAAATATGCTATCATCTTTTCTCTGTTCCACCCATTCTTACACCTCTGCAACCTACAATATTCCTGTAACAACTATTATTATTATTATTATTGTTATTTATTTGGTCAACAAATATAAGGTCTTTGGGTTCTAAAGGTTGAGACCACTGCTTTAAGTCACCTCACATTATAGGCTGCATGCTGTACTGGTGTTTAAAAGCCTGGTTATTGCTATTAACAAGTAAAACTGAATGAATTAAAAGTAAAGGAAAGTTTAAGCAATAAAAGTAGTTTAATTGTAGAATCTCCATTACCTGGACAAGCTGCGCAGTATCACTTGTGTCTTCATTTTCTGGAATGACTGCAGCACTCACTGATGTTTTCTCCTGTAGTGAAATAAGTATAACTCAATTTTTCTTAACCTGAATGTGATAAAGGTAATGATTGGCACATAATCATGCATGGTCACAGAATATACTTTAGTCAAGTAAATAAATTTCATAGCTCTAGATAATCAAGTATGCGGTTCAGCTGTGTGAGCTGTATCTATAAACTGATACAGGCATATAATACTATCAATATAGAAGCCAGAATATTTCTTACATAAGCTGTAACTTTACTGGGGATGTTGCATTAATAGTGACATGCTGAAGAAGTCATCTTGGATGAAATTTCACAGAATAATTATGATTATTTATATATAAAACATGGTACTAGTTGAAATTATTTTTAACAGAATCCAGTGAAAGAGAAGTATAAGAATTAATAAATAATGATAATGCTATTGGATTTATGGCCCACTAACTTTTTTTACAGCTTTTGGAGATGCCAATATGCTGGAATATTGTCCCATTTGAGTTCTTTAACATTAACAAACTTACAAAGAATCAATGAAAACAGCTTGATGGAGGCTAATAGCAAAATGCCAAAGGATTTTGAAAGTAAATAAACATGTTTATACTGTATATCAGTATATACAACTGGGTATGAACTGTTCTTAGATTTTCTGGTTTCAGAAGGAAAATACAGATAACTTTAACAAATATTGTATATAACTAAATGATCGGAAGGGTACAAGGGTATGGATGTAACACCATCACCACCACCACCACCACCACCTTCCATCTCGCTAATGACTCTTATGCTCTTGGAAGTCATCCAGGAGCCAGAAATTTGTCTGGCAGGAGTTATTTTATGTGCCATTAAATCTACCAATATGGGGCGGCCATAATTGAACATCTTCAAGTACTACTGGACTAAATTGGAATCAAAGGCTTTCAGAAATGATAAAGATGTTGATTCCCATAGGGAACTTGAAATATTTGTTCTGAATGAGTAAATTTATAATACAATATTGTTGGTCCGTTATTGGACATTATAAATTTTCAGCTAATTCATTCCTGGTTGCCAGCGTTTTGCCCCAGTGTGCTAAGTTGTGCTCATCAGTTGGTAAATAGCACACCCATCAAGAGGCATGGCTAGTGCATACAGTAGAGGCCACTGCATAGGCTACTTGGAGCTATTGGCAGTGCCAATGCACTTGAGAGACTTTGTCTCATTTTCAAAAATTGATGCCTGCCTGGCCATCAGATGATAAAGATGTTGATTCCCATAGGGAACCTGAAATATTTGTTCTGAATGAATAAATTTATAATACCAATATTAATAATTCGTTATTGGCCATCAAAATTTTCCAGCTAACTCATTCCTGGTTGCCAGCGTTTCACCCCAGTGTGCTAAGTTGGGCTCATTGGTTGGTAAATAGCACACCCACCAAGACGCATGGCTAGTGCATACCGTGGAGGTCACTGTGTAGGGTACTTGGAGCCACCGGCAGTGCCAATGCACTTGAGAGACTTTGTCTCATTTTCAAAAATTGATGCCTGCCTGGCCATCAGATGATAAAGATGTTGATTCCCATAGGGAACCTGAAACATTTGTTCCGAATGAGTAAATTTATAATACCAAAATAGTTGGTCCATTATTGGACATTATAAATTTCCCAGCTGATTCATTCCTGGTTGCAAAAGTTTTGCCCCAGTGTGCTAAGTTGGGCTCATCAGTTGGTAAATAGCACACCCACCAAGACGCATGGCTAGTGCATACCGTGGAGGCCACTGTGTAGTCTACTTGGAGCCACCGGCAGTGCCAATGCACTTGAGAGACTTGATGATGATGCTTGTTGTTTAAAGGGGCCTAACATGAAGGTCATCGGCCCCTAATGGTACGAAATGAGACAAAATAAAATGACAAATTGAAAGTCCAAAATCCTCCACTGACCAGAATTCAAAACGAGAGAACGAAGAGTGAATGGATGGATAAGAATTTAAAACAATCAGTGGATCCGACCCACAATGCCTCGCAATCACAGAAACTGACATGAATCAATAGTATTACTGACCAAGGGACTGCGTCTATAGCATAATACGGAATCAGTGATGCTTTTAGTCTAAAGGGGTCCAAAATCCAAGTCATTGGCCTCTCATGATGGTACTTATCGTTAAGAAAGTAGAACAATGGTGTTTGTCATGTTGTGGTACTAATCAAAAGTAGCATAGACTCGCTGCATTCCACACAGTATTGTATTACTCATAGGTAATGAAATTCGCACATGGAATACAGACCTATGGTTTTTCGCAGGCAACGCAAACCTATACAGGCAACGGAAACGTATGACGTACCTCACAAAAGTAGACTAACCACTGTGACCCGCACTATCCTGTGGTGTTCCTCACATAGTGGGTACTAAGCATAGGCAAGGCAGAACCATCTTGTTGCTCATATAGAGGTATGAATCACAGGTACTGTAGAATTTGGCACCGTACTCTATTGCTACTAATGACAAACGTACTTGGTACCAAACATAGTGGTACTATGTGCTAGTAAAAGCGACCCATGGTGTTCAACGCGTGGTGGTACTAATCACAAGTAGTTTCATGTTTCTAATTTGACCATGCCTTGGTCTCCTCTTTTCGTCGCCTCTTACGACAGGCAGGGGATACTGTGGGTGTATTCTTCATCTGCGTCTCCCACCTACAGGGAGTTTGAGAGACTTTGTCCCATTTTTGAAAATAGATGATTGCCTGGCCATCAGATGGTAAAGATGTTGATTCCCATTGGGAACCTGAAATATTTGTTACGAATTAGTAAATTTATAAAACCAATACAGTCAGTTCTTTATTGGACATTATGAATTTTCCAGTTAACTCATTCCTGTTTGCCAGCGTTTTGTCCCAGTGTGCTAAGTTGGGCTCATCAGTCGGTAAATAGCACACCCACAAAGACGCATGGCTAGTGCATACCATGGAGGCCACTGCGTAGACTACTTGGGGCCACCGGCCAGTGCCAATGCACTTGAGAGTCTTTGTCTCATTTTCAAAAATTGATGCCTGCCTGGCCATTAGATGATAAAGATGTTGATTCTCATAGGGAATCTGAAATTAGCACACTGGGGTGAAACACTGGCAACCAGGATTGACTTAGCTGGAAAATTTTTAATGTCCAATAACAGACCAACTATATTGGTATTATAAATTTACTCATTTGGAACAAATATTTCAGGCTCCCTATGGGAATCAACATCTTTATCATCTGATGGCCAGGCAGGCACCAATTTTTGAAAATGAGACGAAGTTTCTCAAGTGCATTGGGACTGCCTTTGGATCCAAGTAGCCTACGCAGTTGCCTTCACGGAATGCACTAGCCATGTACCTTGGTGGATGTGCTATTTACCAACTGATGAGCCCAAATTAATACACTGGGGCAAAACGCTAGCAACCAGGAATGAGTTAGCTGGAAAATTTATAATGTCCAATAACAGATCAACTATATGGGTATTATAAATTTACTCATTCGGAACAAATATTTCAGGTTCCCTATGAGCATCAACATCTTTATCATCTGATGGCCAGGCAGGCATAAATTTTTTTAAATAAGACAAAATCTCTCAAGGGCATTGGCACTGCCGGTGGTTCCAAGTACCCTACGCAGTGACCTCTACGGTATGCACTAGCCATGCGTCTTAGTGAATGTGCTATTTACCAACTGATTAGCCCAACGTAGCAGACTGGGGTGAAATACTGGCAACCAGGAATGAGTTAGCTGAATGTCCAATAACCGACCAACTATATTGGTATTAGCCATTCAGAAAATCGTCATTCCATCGTCGGAGCCACTGAATGTGGTGAAAAGGAAGATAAGCAGATATAGAAGTGACAATATGTTAGAGAGAGATGCAGGCACAGTGAACCAGTTTGTTTAATTCCTTAGTAATTAATGCTCACTGGCCCATCTATTTTAATGTGCGGATGTCCCTGGTTGCAAATAATAAAACTGGGAATTTTACTCATTGTAAGCGAGTGTAAGCCTATCTGCTGTTGGCATTTTTGTGTAGAAAGTATCTATGGTATTAAGAGTTACCGGGAATTAAATAAAAATGTAAAGCCAGCATGATCTGAGTAATGTAATTAAAATATAAAACTAGTTGGTAGGAATGAGAGTATGAAATGGAAAAAGAATCAATTATGAAAACTAGCCCACAAAACAATTAAATAAACCAAATAGAGTACTAAAGAGTCTTAGAGTAAAAGTGAGATATAAACAGGAATTGGTATATGATATTGAAGCTATAACATCACTGAAAGCAAGCATAAGCAGATATCCAACATAGGATACCCTGAAGGATGGACAATAGTAAATGCTTAATCAATTTTACTGTGTAATTATCATCAAGCATGGTTTGATTGTCCTGGAAATGAGTGAGAAACAGAAGATCAATGTTAAAGTTTTCTGTATAATATTGTTACCACTTGGTCATTTGGCTAGAGTGAGTTGTATAGATCTGAGCACAAATCTACACTGAAATTGAAAAAAATAATAATTGTTGAGGATAAGCCATGGTGGCCTTATAAAGGTTAACACTTTTTTGTGATGCTAAATACACAGTTGAGGGGTCATGTTGAAAACAGGTCTTAAAGACAGTGATGGAAAGACTACTAAGTCAGTGATAAGTAAAGTGCCCTCCCTAAATTTAGTGCTCTATGTTTATTTCCAGGGTTTCCTGTAATGTGATAAATTGCATTTCTTTTCTGTTTGTCTAATTCATTTGCAGTAGTTGATGGTTTGTGGTAAAGGGACACACGCAGTGTATGTGTGTGTATGTGTGTGTTCAATGGTGAAGGGGATGGTGCAGAAGCACTTGTTTATCCTACAGTGTTGCAGAACGGATTAAGACAATTTGACAATTTCACCCTTTATACAGTAAAAATTCCTCTTTGCATCGTACTTTGAATGTACAGTCACTCAAAAAATGATTGAGTACATGCAATTTTATAAAAGTTCCTCACAGATACTCTTTTCTTAGAAACAACAGAACCTATAGATGTAATGTTTGTTATGATTAAACACAGGGTTTGCACCTGTGTGGTAGTTGAGTTATATTTTTATAATAATTAAAAGTAATTCTAATAAAATATTAATTGTGAGGAACAAACAATATCTTGCACTCATTCTTTCTTTTAGTAACTATACATTATTAGCTTTTCATAGCTTTAGTTTCTCTATTATTAATATTGGAAGATATCATATTTAGAAACAAATCATAGGCCAACATTCAAATACTTTAGTACAGTAGTCATTAGGTAAAGAAAGAGTGCCTTGAACACCGTATACAATGTATTGTGTCAAGAAACTCCGATTTTTTTATTTTTCGAGAGGTCTGCCCACCTACATCACATATCTGCCCCTCTCCAAATTAAATAAACTAGTCACCATTGATCTGCATTTAGGGCTGTCACCCAGGTGGCAGATTACCTATCAGTTGTTTATCTAGTCTTTTCTTAACTGATTTCTTAGAAATAGGAGATTTACCAAACATCTCCCTTGGCAAACCATTTCTTGCTTGAATTTCTAAAGTCAAAAGCTTCTCTACTTACCTACAAAGGCTATGTTCTCAGCACATACAGTCAAAAGTAGGTGAGGTCTAATACAGTTCTTGGTGAGTGAGATTGTTAACAAGGTTTGGTAGGCACATAAAATAATTGTGCGACAATTTGGGAAGAAGATTCCAGTTATGCTGCAGAGTGTACAGTGTTCAAGGCACTCTTTCTTTACCTATGACTACTAAAGTATTTGAAGGTTGGTCTAAGGTTTGTTTCTAAATATGATATCTTCCAATATTAATAATAGAGAAACTAAAGCTATGAAAAGTTATAATGTATATTTACTAAATGAAGAATGAGTGCATTGTATTGTTTGTTCCTTAAATTTAATATTTTATCAGACTTACTTTTAATTATTTATCAGAAATAAATTGGGGCACAACTCTCAATAACTGATTAGAAAAGTTAATTAAAAACTTTCTGTCTCAACTCAACTTTACACTCAACAACAATTTGTGCAATCACTCAGCACAAAAGACAAAAGAATCATAGTTTCAGTCATAGAGTAATAATAAATTTAGCACAATTCCAGTGCAAGAAGTTTTGGAGATATAATCTCTGGATAAAACAATTGAATAATAAAAAAAGGACAACCATAGACATGAAAAATATTACAGACACTACAAACTCTTTTTCTCTGTCAAATTTTTAACGACACTAAGTACAGAAGAAAAAATGATCAATTCCAATACCTCCCCTTGTCATAAAATTTGACCACAAACACAAATAAAAAAATAAGCAGCACACGTAGATAAACATGCAGACGCTAATCAACAAGTCCTAACAAGTTCCTAAATTTAGAAGTTCCCTCCCCTGACAATGCCTTTGTGAAAACGTCTGCCACATTTTCATCTGATGGTATATACACAAACTTTACCAATCCCTTGGCCACAGTGTACATTACAAACAAGTAGCGAACATCCATATGTTTATTTTTCTCAGACACAACATGAGTTGAGCTTACATGTATAGCACTTTGATTATCACAAAAAATTTGAATTGGCACTTAAACATAATTACAATCATCAAACTCATTGAAAAAAATATGCAACCACAACATTTCCTTTGTGCACACCACCATTGATACAAACTCAGCCTCTACAGTTGAAGTAGCAACAGTCTGTTGTTTCTTGCTAGACCATATAACCAGACAACCAGCAAATTTGCACACATACCCAGAAATAGATTTTCTGACCTCAGAGTTAGCACAATCAGCATCGCAATAAACACTCATTGAATCATTACTAGCTTTGAAGCATAACTTCACACCTCTTGTTTTCTTCAGATATCTAAATACATTCTTTATTCTTTGCCAATCTTTTATGCTAGGATTCTGAGAGTAGGGTAGTGGCTAAACTTGCAGACCGCAAAGGATATATCCAATCTTGTATTGTTGGCTACGTAAAGTAGATTGCCTACAGCCTTTTGATACAAGGTCTGATTACAACTATCGGCCTCCCCTGAAATCCTCTTGTCCCCTACATCCAATGGAGCAACACATCCTTTGGTATTTTGTAAGTTACACTTATGTATCAGATTATCAATGTATTTGCATTGACCATTGGTTACAATCACAGACATCGATAAAAAATCTCCCAATTTGCCCAAGATCCTTGAAGTGTAAATAGCGACACAAGTCTGACTTAAACCACTCCAAAACTTCAACAATGCCGATAGCTATCATATCAACATACACTCTAACTAGCATATTTTTACTGAAGTACACACATGGTTCACAAACAGATCTTTTAAGACTGACTGACTTCAAGACACCATCAAAACAAATGTTCCAGTCCTTTGAACTTTGGTGTAAACCATACATGCTTTTCTTTAACTTGTAAACACAGTTGCTTTTTCTTTCAAAATCACTTGGTTGCTCCACAAACACTTCCTCCTTAATGTTACTCTTCAAAAATGCTGCATCTGCATGATAATGTTGAATATTCTAACCTTTGATAACCGCAAGAGCAACCAAGATTCTGACAGTCTGATGCCTCAAAACAGGACTATAAGTATCATTATAATCAAAACCTTCTACCTGCTTATAACCTAAAGCTACAAGCATAGTCCTGTAAATGTTCTCATTACAATCAAGTCCTTCTTTGATTCTGAACACCCATCTTGTTCATATAATATCCTTTCCTTTTGGTCTCTCTACCAATTCCCAACACTCATTTTTCTCAAAATTACTTAGCTCCTTCTCCATCGCAGGTTTCTATTTTTCACATTCAGGATGAGTCAAAGCTTCCTTGGCACTCTTTGGTAAACTGTCAGTTATAACAGACACAACATGCAAATTACATCCAATGCAATCCACACACTCTCGTCTGTTTCTGATTCTCTGAGTCCTACGTTAGTTCAGGAATTATGGGTTCTTCCTGCACTTTAGCATTGATGTTATTTACACTGATTTCAGTACCTCTGTCTGGCTCATCCATTACTTGCTCATCAATTCTGCACACCAAGTCAGATTCATTATCAGAGTCAAGCAAACTTAAATTTATGACCAATGGTTTCTCACAAGACTTGACAGGCAACACAGTAGCAGGTCCTTCCTCAGCTTTCATGGGAAACACTCTCTCCTCAAATACTACATTTCTGGACAAAACAACACACTTGTTTTCCAAGTCCCACAGCCTATAACCTCTTCTATTGTCAAGCTAGATCAAAAATACATATTCCTTTGCTCTAGACTCTAATTTCTCAGCTTTGTTATGTTCCTCATATGCCCAGGCATGACATCCAAATATTATCATTCTACAATTTTCCTCATCAGACAATTTTTTGTTAAACCACAACTCATAGGGTACGGTAGGCCTACATTGTTTTCAACAGCAAATGACTTACATCTATTCTAAATGTAACAGGCAGTATAGAGCGCCTTGCCCCAAAAATTCAAAGGCATACCTGCATTCAATAACATGCACTGAACTAAAGTCAGAAGCTGTTGATTCAGCCACTCTGCCACTCCCATTCGCTGTAAACAGCTTGTAAACAATACCATTGTCAACAAAGAACTGTTTCAAGTCGTTATTACAATGTTCTCCTACCCCATCCATTTCAATACTTTTCAGTTTTTTATCTTGAATATTCTCAGCCCTTTTCTTGAATGTAATTATTTTTCCACAAACGTAGTTTTTGTGCTTTAACACTCTCACTTCACTGTATCTGGAATAGTCATCTGTCAAGGTTAGGAAATATTTCCCCCCTCCCAAGGTTTCAGGCTTTACATAACAAACATTAGAGTAAACAAGATCAAAGGGGGCTGGTGATTTCACTAGTCTATCTGGGAAAGGAGCCCTTTTAGCTTTGCCTTTCATACACACTTCGCACTTCTTACTTCCTTTCCGCTTGCCAATCAAATCACTGTCAGGCAAATTTTCAGCATGCCCAAAATGGTCATGCTATATTTCTCTTGTTACCATCTTGTAAGCAACTGCACACATAGATTCCTGTTCACCATCACTATCTTGACAGTCAGATTTCCTAGTTCATACCAATCACATTTGATGGTATACATGTCATCTTCTTCTCTTGCATAGGCACTGAACAATTCTTCACCTCCATTCCCTTTGTCATAAGCAGTCAGCTTTCCATTAACTATCTCAAAATGCACATTACTTTTTTCAAGATGCCTCACTGACGATATATTATCAGATCCATATGGAACCCACAGCACTTTGGTTAGTTTCAAAGGCCATCCACCACACTGATCACTTATTTTCAGCACTATGGACCCACTGCCTTTCGCATCACATACAACACTTTTCTTTCCCACCTGCACTGAACCTGACACATTTCTTGCAAAGTTGTTCAACAACTCACAGTGAGGTATAATGTGATGGTTACAACCATTGTCCACAATCCAAGTATTTGCATCCCTTGATTTTTCGTCCTGTTTACATTCTTTGTCCTCATGTCCTCTCAGCAAATGCACAGCATATTTCACTCTCACAGTGCTATTTCCAGTCTTCTTTTCTTCTGTCTCCGGTTCTTTCTTCTCTTCATTAATGGCAGCTTTATTCTTGAATTCTCTCTGTGGCTTCTTGTTGTCATGGGCATTCCCATCTGAGCCCCTATTGTCACTTGTACTAGCCTCAGAGTTTCTACACTTAAATGAAGGATGTCCCTCCTTGCCACAAGTGTAACAAATTGCATTTCCTCTTGACTTGGCTTCTCTTACATTGGACACTCTCTTGCAAAATGCCCAAGTTGACCACAAGAGTCACAAGATCTATCAGAAGAGCTGAATTTTTCATCATAAAAATTGAGTTTCTTCTCAAAACCATGGAATTTTCCTTTGTTCTTCATAACATAGCTTCTCAATTCTTGATTTTTCTTCTCACATTCATCCTTCTCTCTCTCTAGCCTATCTTCTTCCAGCAGCAATTTACTCTTCACATTTTCTGACAATAGTTTTTCTTCATTTAACTCCATCACATGGGCAATGTGTTTGTAATTTTCTTGCTTCAAACCTCTCAGCATGTAGGCCACCACATCTTGATCATTGATGTTGGATCCATGATTTCTCAGTTTTTTCACTAATTGCTCAACCCAATTCAGATATTCCAAAACAAGTTCATCATGTTTCTTGATGCAGCTTGCCAATTTGTCCATGGTACTAACAAATTGAAAAGGAGAGATCTTGAAATGGATTGCCTTACGTCTGTTCCAGGCATGCTTTGCTCGTTCATGTCTGGATACATCATTCAAGGAACAGTCCTCTACCAACTTCATCAAGTAACTGAGTGCAGTGGCGTTTAGGTCCTCTTTGTCTGTTGTTAAATCCTCATCATCATCGTAACCGGAATCGATGGCGGGCTCAGCATTTCTTTCTTGTTAGGAAGGCCTTCACTCGCTTGCACCACAACACATAGTTTTTCGGCCCAAGTCTCTCAATCTTCGGTGTATCCGCAACTGATGCCATTTTTACTCATGACTTACTGGTGCACTGAGCCCATAACCTATCAGAAATAAATTGGGGCACAACTCTCAATAACTGATTAGAAAGGTTTATTAAAAACTTTCTGTCTCAACTCAATTCTATACTCAACAACACACTGCACATTCATTTGGCACAAAAAGACAAAGGAATTATAGTTTTAGTCATAGAGTAATAATAAATTTAGTGTGATTCCAGTGTGAGAAGGTTTGGAGACACAATCTCTGGATAAAACAATTGAATAATAATGAAAAAACACTACCATAGATATGACAAATATTACAGACACTAGGAAGTAATTTTCTCATCATGTCAAATTTTTAATACCACTAACTGTGTCTGTCTGTTAGGTCATCAGCCCAGAGGCTGGTTGGATCCTCAAATAGCACCACCAAAGGTTATGCGGTTATAAGGAAACCCCCAAAGCTAATGGCAGCACCAAAATTAGGCATACTAGGCAAGATGAGGAGTGAGGTAGTTTGCCATGGCTTTTCTCATTGGGTCAGAAAGTACTATTGCATCATGACTGACCTTATGAGCAGCACCTTTCATATCACTCAGATGCACTAGTCGTGCTCTGAATGTCATTACTTAGCACCACCCATACTCCCGCAGCTTCCATATTGTCACAGCCATGGATGTTGACTGGGTCTTCGGTGGAAGCTACATTTTACTCTGGCCTGTGCCAAGGGATGGATGCAAAAGTACAGTATCCATCAAGAAATGACAGCACGCAGGACACTAAGTACAGAAGAAAAAGTTTTCATTCCTATAAGTTTGATAAAATATTAAATGTGAGGAACAAACAATACCATGCACTCATTCTTTCTTTTAGTAACTATACATTCTTAGCTTTTCATAGCCGTAGTTTCTCTGTTATTAATATTGGAAGATATCATATTTAGAAATAAACCATAGGCCAACTTTCAAATACTTTAGTAGTCATCAAGTAAAGTAAGAGTGTCTTGAACACCGTATACAATGTACTGTATTGTGTCATGAAATATCTGCCCCTCTCCAAATTAAATAAACTAGTCACCATTGATCTGCATTTAGGGCTGTCACCCAGGTGGCAGATTACCTATCAGTTGTTTATCTAGTCTTTTCTTAACTGATTTCTTAGAAATTGGAAATTTACCAAACATCTCCCTTGGCAAATCATTTCTTGCTTGAACTTCTAAAATCAAAAGCCATCTCTACTTACAAAGGCTATGTTCACAGTACAGACAGTCAAAAGTAGGTGGGGGCTAATACAGTTCTTGCTGAGTGAGATTGTTAACAAGGTTTGGTAGGCGCATAAAGTAAATGTGCGAAAATTTGAGAAGAAGATTCCAGTTATGCTGCAGAAATAAGAGGAGGATCAAGGTTTGAAGACATCATGAATCTTGTGGGAACTAGAATGTTTGGAGATTTTGAAGGTGTTTGGTTTGATTTTTCCTCGGGGGCTTGAGACTGGAATTCTTTGTATGGATAATTTAGGAATCAACCAGTTATGTCGGATAAACCTAAAATGGTGAATGGCCTACTCAGGCTGGTATTGTTCAGGGGTTCAGAGGTAAGGTGACGTATTTCTCCGACGTTTTGTCATGATAAGCTTGCCATAGTAGAGGGCCATTTTGGTGCCCGTAGCTGAGCCTTAGGGCTTGATCAAATCCACCTCCTCCACTAGGCAAAGCTGAAAGGTAATGATGGTTTTATGTGATATAAATGAAAACTGTCATTATTAAGGTGCCATTGGTAGTAGGTGTATTTTTTGTACAGTAGCATAAATTCTGCTAATATGGGAGAGAAGTTTGAGAGCAAGACGAGTCAGAGAGGTGGAAAAACTAATCATATTAAATAAACAGTGTAATTACTATTGACATGGTTTCACGGTGCCACAGGGAAAATATGTTCTCTACCTCCATCAGACTAGGGGCTATAGAAGTCTAGAGGTAAGGAGATGTACCCTTAGTTTATACACATCTCCGATTGAATGAGATTTCTGACCTTTCTAACGTGTTTTTTGTACTTATACAATGTACACTTTCTGTTCTTTCAGCATCACTATGAGTTCATGGCTGCATCCTGTAAGAGTCCCAATGTTGAGCATGGTGATGCGTAAATGTTCTATGCGTTGGGTTAGCTTCTTTAACTGGTTACACTCTT
Organism: Anabrus simplex; assembly: GCF_040414725.1. NCBI lineage: Eukaryota > Metazoa > Arthropoda > Insecta > Orthoptera > Tettigoniidae > Anabrus > Anabrus simplex. The sequence continues at coordinate 525,948,835 of NC_090266.1, forward strand.
GAACCAGTAGCGCTTGTTCGTTTAATGTGGCTGTCAAGTTAGGCTGATGCATATCGCATCTGGTGGATGCCCCAGCATTATTCGACAAAATTGATGTAGATATTATCCCTGGAGTTACCGACTGGCTTGTCATTACAGCCTGGCGTCGAACATTTTAGATCTACTGCCAGCAGGAATTTAGGTCACTCCTAACATTTAGGCCTTTTGTAGCCACTCTTAACATGGAGAACAGGTACTAAATATATACAGGATGTTAGGTGTATACCTGCAGATATTTCTTCTAGCAATAGAGAACGATGTGACAAACCACTCACTATATATCAAACTTTTAGTAATCCTCGGAAGTTATTTTCGAGAGCAAAGAGATACGATGTTTTTAGAATAGGTAGTATGCCTTGTTCTTGCGAATGAATAGCTTCCCTTTGAGAACAGGCGAGTCACGCGCCATCCGTGCCAAACTGGTTTCTGTTTATGTTTACGTGCAAATGTACTACTGTAACAGCTGAACGCTACCTATGCAATGCACGAGATGTTACGTAACATACTTGTCAAACTGGTTTTATGTTTAAGAGCAACTGAGCTACGATAACAGCTGAAGGTGGCCACTACAGTAGTGTATGCCTTGTTACGTTACATTCTCGCTAGACTGGGTTCGTTGTTGTCAGTGTTTAGTTTCCGTCTTAGGGGCTTCAGAAAACCCTGGTCATCGGTTTCGGACCCTGGAGATGTACCGAATTCTCAGCGTTAATACTGGTTCATTTGCTGTTATGTCCTTTAGGGGATTGGAATATCTGTGGTCATCAGCCCCGTGGTCTAGTGAGTATGGAAATGAACTGAAAACCTGTATCGGTGCGGGACCTGTACGAGCGTGTGATACAATTATTGGTTGGGATAGGCGCGCCGGGACGTGAAATACGGTACGAACCCCGTTGTGCATTGCGTAAAGGTAGAAGAAAGATGGCAGTTCCTTACGCCAACGGAAGCAGTCATGGGATGCCCAAATAAGTAGCATCGGAATTGAATTATCGAAACACATCGAACGTTTAGTTTCAAAGGAATAATGGACATGTTATACAACTAAATAAATTAAACGTACCTACATTTCGTGCCTCCTTCCGGGCTGAGTGGCTCAGACGTTTGAGGTGCAGACCTTTTGACACCAACTTCACAGGTTTGAACCTGGCCCAGTCCGGTGGTATTTGAAGGTGCTCAAATACTGTACGTTAGCCTCGTGTTGGCAGATTTGCTGGTACATAAAAAGAACTTGTGCGGAACTAAGTTCGGGCACCTCAGCGTCTCAGAAAAATGTAGAAGTAGTTAGTGGGACGTAAAGCACTTAACGTTATTATTATTATTATTATCATTATTATTATTATTATTATTATTATTATTATTAGGTCATTAAAAGCTGAAGTACGTGGAAGAAAATAGTAAAATACGCGTGGTTTAAGAGGAACAAGATGAAATATATGTCACGTGAGTTATCATCGGTCGCAGTAGTTACCTACAGATTACTATGCGTAAGACGAGAACCAGGTCAAGCTCGTAGGGATGAGTCAGCTGTTATCTCGTATTGTGTATAAACATCAAACACATCAACAAATCTAAGAAACATAAACAAGGTTACACATTAGAGACATGTAGCTATTATCCTGAACGCCAGGCCGACGGTCGCTTTCATGAGTACAGATGAGTTATCAAATTATACACAATCCACAGATATCGAACGTATGTAAGAAGATTCCGCCACAACTATATTACATTTTACTATAATGGTGCTAATAAAAAATCGCAGCAGCTATTGGCTTTACGTCGCACCTACACAGATAGGCCTTATGGCGACGATGGGACTGGAAAGGGCTAGGACAGGGAAGGAAGTGGCCGTGGCCTTAATTAAGGTACAGCCCCAGCATTTGCCTGGTGTGAAATTGGGAAACCACGGAAAACCATCCTCTGGGCTGCCGAGAGTGGGGTTCGAACCCACTATCTCCCGAATAATGGATACTGGCCACACTGAAATGAAACGTCGTATGGCTTTTAGTGCCAGGAGTGTCCAGGGACAAGTTCGGCTCGCCAGATGCAGGTCCTTTGATTTGACACCCGTAGGCGACCTGCGCGTCGTGATGAGGATGAAATGATGATGAAGATGGCACATACACCCAGTTCCCGTGCCAGCACAATTAACCAATTAAGGTTAAATTCCTGAGCCTGCCGGGAATCGAACCCGGTACCCCTGTGACCAAAGGCCAGCATGCTAACCATTTAGTCATGGAGCCGGACTTAAGGCGACGATGGGACTGGAAAGGGCTAGGACAGGGAAGGAAGCGGCCGTGACCTTAATTAGGGTACAGCCCCAGCATTTGCCTGGTGTGAAATGGGAAACCACGGAAAACCATCTTCTGGGCTGCCGAGACTGGGGTTCGAACCCACTATCTCCCGAATAATGGATACTGGCCACACTGAAATGAAATGTCGTATGGCTTTTAGTGCCGGGAGTGTCCGGGGACAAGTTCGGCTCGCCAGATGCAGGTCTTTTGATTTGACTCCCGTAGGCGACCTGCGCGTCGTGATGAGGATGAAATGATGATGAAGATGGCACATACACCCAGTTCCCGTGCCAGAAAAAATAACCAATTAAGGTTAAATTTCTGACCCTGCCGGGAATCGAACCCCGGACCCCTGTGACCAAAGGCCAGCATTATAACCATTTAGCCATGGAGCCGGACATAAGCGACTGCAGCTATCGAGCTCGGTAAATTGCAGCAGATTATGCTACTGCGTGTTATGATGATGTCGGTAGAATACAGTATACCTGTTAAGACATAAGGCTGCAGTAGAAGAAGAGGAAGAAGAAGGTAACGAGAGCCACATAGTCAAGCAGGACAGAGCCGAACAAAGCGCACATTAGTGACACAGACATAAGAGTGGCGTGGTCGTAGGAACTAGAGTCGCATTAGTAACACTCTGTTGTAGAAAAATAATGAACTAACATACAGTACGGGCTCCGTAATTTCCGGTGTACGGTAACAAGACTATCTCGAATAGAAAAGTACGGATTTACGAACGTAGACGAAAACGCCTGTGAACAAAAAAAATGTACCTATGTTAAACATTTAAGTACAACAGTTTAGAAAACAAAAACATACAGATTGCCTTACACTAAAAGAAAATTTATACTTTTTTGTAAATTAAAAAACACTCTGGGCAACCTTCTTAAGTTAAATGTTAACTTACAGTTCCTATTTCAGTAATGATGAATATAAAACAATTATTTTATTAAATATTTATACGTGATGATGATGATGATGATGATGATGGTGATGATTGCAGTCTTAATCTCATCGGCCCTTAAAAACGCAAAGTGTCCTCTGTTTTAACTCGTAGTGAATAAGAAACAAAATACAAATTGCCCGAAGCCTTTCCCGATAGATTCATGAAGGGCGACCCGTGTTCTGTTCTGCCACACAATACACTAGCAGCATATCATGATATTCGTGGTATTCAGACACTGGCATATTATCAAATACTACTACTGATGCTACTACAACGAAGTAACTCGCGTACTAGTACGGACGATAATTCGCATCTCTGACAGCTGTTATTCAGGTCAAGGTCAGACAGACCGGTTTCATGTAGGGGCGGGGAACCTGTCCAGCCACACCCCCGTCGCTAGGAACAGCAGACAACTGAACCGGCAAGTGATAGGTCTAGTGCTTTCGTCGAACTGCTTACGTGGAATATTCTCCCACAGTGCGATTTCAATATCATGGTCTTTTGGGAGTCCAACTCCCCGTATGCAGAAACATCCCGTGTTGACGTGTACGTAAATAAAGTTTATTACGTCAACGAAAGAAGAATGCATGGGATGGGATTTCCAAGTGAGTAATATCGGAATTGAAATGTCAAAACATATCGAACGTTTTACTTCATACCAGTAAGGGACATGTTATAAAAATAAATTAATTAAACGTACCTTCCTTTCGTGCTTCCAACCGAAGAGAACATGTTTAAATGTAAATGATGATGATGATGCTTGTTGTTTGAAGGGGCCTAACATCGAAGGTCATCGGCCCCTAAATGTAAATGAAAGCCTTCTAGCTTACTGCTGATTTTGCAGTGCCTATTAAACGTATCAAAATAAACGTTGCCAGGCTGAGTGGCTCAGACGGTTCAAGCACTGGTTTCCTGAACAGGCTCGATTCTGACTCAGTCCGCTGGTATTTGAAGGTGCTCAAATACGACCGCTTCTGATCGGTAGATTTACAGGCACGTTAAGGGATACCTGCGGGCAAAATTCCGACACCGCGCGTCACCATTGACACGTAAAGATTTATTATTATTATTATTATTATTATTATTATTATTATTATTATTATTATTATTATTATTATTATTATTATTATTATTATTATTATTATTATTATTATTATTATTATTGGACGAGTTGGCCGTGCGATTAGGAGCGCGCAGCTGTCAGCTTGCATCCGTCGAAAAGCCACCAACAATCTATATATATAAAATAGCTTGTCCTGACTGACTGACTGACTGACTGATTCATCATCGCCGAGCCAAAACTACTGGACATAAAGAAATGAAATTTTGGGGATATATTCATATTATGATGTAGGTGCTCGCTAAGAGAGGATTTTTGGATATTCCTTCGGTAAGGGGGTGAAAATGGGGGTGAAATTTTAATATGAGTGTATCTATATCTCAAAACTCTAAAAGTTTACAGATGTAAAAATTGGTATTTAGAATCTTCTTTAAAAATAAGGAAACACGTATTTTTTTGTTTTCAAAAAATACCAATATGAGGGATGAAAAAGGGTGAAAATGGGGGAAAATGGATTGAATGCCTGTAATCAGGATACCGGTACTTATATCTCAGAAACTGAAGATATTACAGACCTGAAAATTGGTACTTTTGATCTCTTTTAAAAATAAAGAAGCACGTATTTTTTGTTTTTGTAAAATCCAATTCCGGTCTAGAAAGCCAAGAATAACGGCCGAGAGGATTCGTCGTGTTGACCACACGACACCTCGTAATCTGCAGGCCTTCGGGCTGAGCAGCGGTCGCTTGGTAGGCCAAGGCCCTTCAAGGGCTGTAGTGCCATGGGGTTTGGTTTGGTTTGGTTTTTTAAAATCCAGTTAATGGGAGGGTGAAAAGGGGGTGAATTTTTAAAATGAGTGAATCTATATCTCCAAACTTTTAAAGTTTGCAGATGTAAAAATTGGTATTTAGAATCTTCATTAAAAATAAAGAAACACGTATTTCTTTGTTTTCGGAAAATCGCAATAGGAGGAGTGAAAAGGGGTGAAAAATGGGTTGAATGCCTTTAATGAGGCTACTTATATCTCAGAAACTGAAGATATTATAGACCTGAAAATTGGTGTTTGGGATCTCTTTTAAAAATAAAGAAACACGTATTTTATGTTGTTCTGGAAAACCCAATTAAGGGGGGTGAAAAGGGGGTAAAATTTTAAAATTACTGTATCTATATCTCAAAACTTTTAAAGGTTATAGATGTAAAAATTGGTATTTAGAATCTCCATTAAAAATAAAGAAACACGAATATTTTGTTTTCGGAAAATCATAATAGGAAGGGTGGTAAAGGTTGAAAAAGGGGTCGAATGCATTTCATGAGTCTACTTATATTTCAGAACCTGAAGATATTACAGACCTGAAAATTGGTGTTTGGGATCTCCTTTAAAAATAAAGAAACACGTATTTTTCTTTTTGTGGAAAATCCAATTAATGGGGGGGGGGTGAAAAGGGGGTGATTTTTTAAAATGAGTGTATCTATATCTCAAAACTTTTTAAGTTTATAGATGTAAAAATTGGTATTTAGAATCTCCTTTAAAAATAAAGAAACACGTATTCTTTTGTTTTCGAAAAATCCCAATAGGAAGGGTGTAAAAGGGTGAATAATGGGTTGAATGCCTTTCATGAGGCTACTTATTTTTCAGAACCTGAAGATATTACAGACCTGAAAATTGGTATTTTGGATCTACTTTAAAAGTAAAGAAACACGTATTTTTTCGTTTTTGGAAAATCCAAATATTGGGGGGTGAAAAGGGGGGGTGATTTTTTTAAAATGAGTGTGTCTACATCTTAAAACTTTAAAATTTACAGATGTAAAAATTGGTAGTTAGAATCTCCTCTAAAAATAAAGGAACACGTATTTTTTTGTTTCCTGTAAATCCTAATAGGAGGGGTGTAAAAGGGTGAAAAATGGGTTTAATGCTTTAATTGAGGATACACATATCTCAGAAACGAAAGATACTACAGAACTGATAATTTGCATATGGGATCTCCTTTAAAAATAAAGAAACACGTATGTTTTAGTTTTTGGAAAAGCCAATTAATGGCGGTTAAACAGGAGTGACAAATTGGGGTGAATTTTTTGAAAGACTATCTACAGAATATCTTGGAAACGTAAAATGTTACAGACGTAAAGAGTGGGTGTAAATCTCCTGTAAATGTAAAAAAATATAGGTGATTTGTTTTTGGAAACTCCACTTAAAGAGAACTCAAAAGGGGTGAAATTTTAAAATGAGAATTTTTACAGTATATCTAAAAAAACTTAGCATGTTACAGAAGAGAAAAATGGTATTTTTTATCTCTATTAAACATAAAGAAACGTGTACTTTTAGTTTTCGGAAATACCACTTGGTTGGAGGGAGGGGGGGGGGTAAAATTGACTGAAAATGGTGATGAATTCTTTTAATTAGGCTACTAACATCTGAAAAATGAAGATGTTACAGACGTGAAATTTGATATTTGCAATCTGCTTTAAAAGTAAAGAAACACGTATTCTCGGAAAATCCAAAGAAGGGGGGGGGGGGGTGAACGAATTGAAAAATTAATTGACTTAATTGTATGAGAATACATACGTCTAATAAAAACTAAAGTTGTTACAGACGTGAAAATTCTTATTTGGACCTCCTTTAAAAACAAAGAAGAACGCGTTTTGGTGGGGAAACCATCTTGGAGGGCGGGAGTGTAAAGGAGTTGAATTCCTTTCATGAGGACACATAAATCGAAAACTGAAGAAGTTAGAGTCGTGATAATTGGTATTTAGAAGATCCTTTACTATTAAAGAAACAAGTATTATTTGCGGGAAAATTCACTTAAGGGGGGGGGGGGGATTATTGTGAAATGAAGTGAAAAAAAGTGAATTATTTTTATGGGGATACTTATATCTCAAAACTGAAGGTAATAGACGTGAACATTGGTGTTTGGAATCTCCCTTAAACATAAAGAAACAAGCATTCTTTTAATTTTTTTGGTGGGGGCGGGTGGCGGTAAATAAACTTAACGGCGGCGGGGTGTAGAAGGAGGTGAGACCTATTGATTTTACTGTTATTAATGTACTTATAAGGATCCTCCGTTGCTCAGGCGGCAGCGCGCCGGCCTCTCACAGCTGGGTTCCGTGGTTCAAATCCCGGTCACTCCATGTGGCATTCGTGCTGGACAAAACGGAGGCGGGACAGGTTTTTCTCCGGATACTCCGGTTTTCCCTGTCATCAGCCATTCCAGCAACACATAATAATAATAATATTCCGGACCGTCGTCAAATGTGCGGACCGCGCTGGAAACGGCTCCTGGACGGGTAATGACTAAGAATGCAGTCCGGCCGCGGGTTCAGTGCCGCCAAGGCACCCAATATGACACCACGCCGGATCTCCTGAAGGATTTTATCCATATTAAAAATATTATAGGAAAAGATGGCAAAGATTTACGGACCCAACTGACCGGGAGGAATACCTGAGCCTAGCCCGGGAAGTACGAAATCGATTGCTGGAAAGGAAGATTTAGAAGTGGGAGGAAACGTGCCGTAAAATCATAGAAAACCAGTCAGATCGGGAATTTTGGTCGATTCTCGCAGAAAACGAGTCAGATCGCGAATTTCGGCGGATTACATATCTAATACAATAAGCATTCAATTATAAATTTCAGTACAATACCGTAGCGAAGCACGGGTATCTTGCTAGTCTATATATATATAAAATAGCTTGTCCTGACTGACTGACTGATTCATCATCGCCGAGCCAAAACTACTGGATATAATGAAATGAAATTTTGGGGATACATTCATATTAAGATGTAGGTGCTCGCTAAGAGAGGATTTTTGGATATTCCGTTGCTAAGGGGGTGAAAAGGGGGGGTGAAGTTTTAAAATGAGTGCACCTATATCTCAAAACTTTAAAAGTTTACAAATGTAAAAATTGGTATATAGAATCTTCTTTGAAAATAAGGAAACACGTATTTTTTTGTTTTCAGAAAATCCCAATAGGAGGGGTGAAAAAGGGTGAAAATGGGGGAAAATGTGTTCAATGCCTTTAATCAGGATACCGGTAGGTATATCTCAGAAACTGAAGATATTACAGACCTGAAAATTGGTACTTTTGATCTCTTTTAAAAATAAAGAAACACGTATTTTTTTTGTTTTTGGAAAATCTAATTAATGGGAGGGTGAAAAGGGGGTGAATTTTTAAAATTACTGAATCTGTATCTCCAAACTTTTAAAGTTTGCAGATGTAAAAATTGGTATTTAGAATCTTCATTAAAAATAAAGAAACACGTATATTTTTGTTTTCGGAAAATCGCAATAGGAGGTGTGAAAAGGGGTGAAAAAGGGGTTGAATGCCTTTAATGAGGCTACTTATATCTCAGAAACTGAAGATATTATAGACCTGAAAATTGGTGTTTGGGATCTCCTTTAAAAATAAAGAAACACGTATTTTTTGTTTCTGGAAAACCCAATTAAGGGGGATAAAAAAGGGGTAATATTTTAAAATGAGTGTATCTATATCTCAAAACTTTTAAAGGTTATAGGTGTAAAAATAGGTATTTAGAATCTCCATTAAAGATAAAGAAACACGTATATTTTGTTTTCGGAAAATCCTAATAGGAAGGGTGGAAAAGGTTGAAAAAGGGGTCGAATGCATTTCATGAGTCTACTTATATTTCAGAACCTGAAGATATTACAGACCTGAAAATTGGTGTTTGGGATCTCCTTTAAAAATAAATAAACACGTATTTTTTGTTTGTGGAAAATACAATTAATGGGGGGGGTGAAAAGGGGGTGATTTTTTAAAATGAGTGTATCTATATCTCAAAACTTTTTAAGTTTATAGATCTAAAAATTGGTATTTAGAATCTCCTTTAAAAATAAAGAAACACGTGTTCTTTTGTTTTCGGAAAATCCCAATAGGAAGGGTGTAAAAGGGTGAATAATGGGTTGAATGCCTTTCATGAGGATACTTATATTTCAGAACCTGAAGATATTACAGACTTGAAAATTGGTATTTTGGATCTACTTTAAAAGTAAAGAAACAGGTATTTTTTCGTTTTTGGAAAATCCAAATATTGGGGGGTGAAAAGGGGGGGTGAATTTTTTAAAATGAGTGTGTCTACATCTTAAAACTTTAAAATTTACAGATGTAAAAATTGGTGGTTAGAATCTCCTCTAAAAATAAAGGAACACGTATTTTTTGTTTCCAGTAAGTCCTAATAGGAGGGGTGTAAAAGGGTGAAAAATGGGTTGAATGCCTTTAATGAGGATACACATATCTCAGAAACGAAAGATATTACAGAACTGATAATTCGCATATGCGATTTCCTTTAAAAATAAAGAAACACGTATTTTTTAGTTTTTGGAAAAGCCAATTAATGGCGGTTAAACAGGAGTGACAAATTGGGGTGAATTTTTTGAAAGACTATATCTACAGAATATCTTGGAATCGTAAAATGTTACAGACGTAAAAAGTGGGTGTAAATCTCCTGTAAATGTAAAGAAATATAGGTTATTTGTTTTTGGAAACTCTACTTAAGGGGAACCCAAAAGGGGTGAAATTTTAACATGAGAATTTTTACGGATATCTAAAAAACTTAACATGTTACAGAAGTGAAAAATGGTATTTTTTATTTCTATTAAACATAAAGAAAAGTGTATTTTTAGTTTTCGGAAATACCACTTGGGTGGAGGGCGGCGGGGGGGGGGGGGAAAGTGACTGAAAATGGTGATGAATTCTTTTAATTAGGCTACTGATATCTCAAAAATGAAGATGTTACAGACGTGAAATTTGATATTTGCAATCTGCTTTAAAAGTAAAGAAACACGTATTCTCGGAAAATCCAATGAAGGGGGGGGGGGAAGAATTGAAACATTAGTTGACGTAATTGTATGAGAATACATACATCTAATACTAAAGTTGTTACAGACGTGAAAATTCGCATTTGGTTCTCCTTTAAAAACAAAGAAAAAGGCGTTTTGGTGGGGAAACCATCTTGGAGGGCGGGAGTGTAAAGGAGTTGAATTCCTTTCATGAGGACACATAAATCAAAAACTGAAGAAGTTAGAGTCGTGATAATTGGTATTTAGAAGATCCTTTACTATTAAAGAAACAAGTATTTTTTTGCGGGAAAATTCATTTAGGGGGAGGAGAGATTATTGTGAAATGAAGTGAAAAAAAGTAAATTATTTTTATGTGGATACTTATATCTCAAAACTGAAGGTAATAGACGTGAACATTGGTGTTTGGAATCTCCCTTAAACATAAAGAAACAAGCATCCTTTTAATTCATTTTCGGGGGGGGGGGTGGCTGTAAATAAACTTAACGGCGGTGGGGTGTAGAAGGAGGTGAGACTAATTGATTTTACTGTTATTAATGTACTTATAAGGATCCTCCGTTGCTCAGGCTGCAGCGCGCCGGCCTCTCACAGCTGGGTTCCGTGGTTCAAATCCCGGTCACTCCATGTGGCATTCGTGCTGGACAAAACGGAGGCGGGACAGGTTTTTCTCCGGATACTCCGGTTTTCCCTGTCATCAGCCATTCCATCAACACATAATAGTACATACATACATTTATTGAAATGTAGCTCGAGCGGTCGAGGAGAGAGGTTGCGTAGTGAAGTGCGTGCTGTAAACATGGTCGGCATTGAACAGTACCGGGCCGCTATTGGGAAATGGCAGGCAAGGCAGAAGAAGGAGACCAGGAGTGGATTGGTGATAAGTACGGACGGATTGAAAATGAGTGAAGCGGTGCTGGTGGTGACAGTGATAGCAGTGCTACTGGTTATTGGGGGGGGGGGTGGAATTAAACCCAGGCCCAAATACCAGTGAAAAATATAGTACGGAGGATTTGGCCGCACTCAGGGTGGTTGTAAGTGAAGTTATGCAGGAAAAGTGTCAATGGGATAAGGTGCAGGAAATAAAGGACATGATGGAGGAGCAGAGAAAGGAGATAGGGAACATGAAGAAATGGCTTGAAACGAAGACAGAGGAATCGAGCAGGAGAGTGGTCAATAACGAGAAAGAAATCGAGTTATTGAGAGGGGAAGTGAAACATCTGAAAGAGGAGGTGATGAAGATGAAGAAAGAAGCGGAGGGGTACAGGCAGGAGAGATTGAAAAAAGCCATATTTATATATGGAGTTGAGGAAGGGGCGAGAGAGAGCAAGATTGAGCTGATATATAAGGTGGTGGAAGTTATACGTGATGCAATGAAGATAAACTTTAGTGAGATAGACATAGATGATGTAGAGAGAGTTGGTAAAATCAAAGGTCGGAGGCCAATTAGGGTTAAATTGTTCTCAACCTTAATGGCAGAAACTGTGTTAGGTAACAGCAAGAATTTACAAGGGCTGAAAATAGGGGTGAAAGGAGACATGGGAAGAGAAGGAAGTGAAAATATGAAGATCTTGAATAGGCACCTATGGAGAGCGAGGAACCAGGGGCTAAAGGCCCGAATAAGAGGTCTGAAGTTTGAGGTGACAAACGGGCGATGGGTTAGAGTACATTCAGTGACGAAGCTAAAGGAAATGGACGAAAACGAGAGGGTTGAGGGTGGTGAGAGGACAAGGCAAGATGGGAAGAAGAAAGAAGAAAAGAAGAGGAGGAGGGACGTGGCAGGAGAGCAGAGCATCTCGGAAGATAATGGGCAGTGCAGCCGGGAGACAGAAGATCAAGATAGTGAAGTGGACGGTGAGAGTGAGCAGCAAGAAACTGGGAGAGTAGAGTGTAGAGGTGCAGTGAGCAAGAAAGGACAAAGGAAGGTGGATTCAGAAGTCCGAAATAGTGAGGGGGTGAGTGGGGGTGAGCAGCAAGAAGGGGTGAGAACAGGGTGCAGTGGTGTAGTGAACAAGAAAGGTCAAGAGGAGACAGATCGACAAGAAGGTAAAAAAATTATGAGTAAAGTCAGAAGTAAGAGCTTAAAAGACATATGGGGAAAAGTACGTAAAGGAATGGAGGATACAGAGGAAGAGAGGTCGATAAATACTAGAAGTAAGAATAGAGGGGGAGACCTAGAAGGGAGGGAGGGAAAGTTATAACTATATTGGAAGATAGGATGTGTGAATATTGAGGGACTAAGGAACAAATTAGGAAACAAGAAAGTTCGGGAAGTAATTGAAAGTTTTGATGTTGTGGCACTCTTGGAGACGTGGTTGGAAACAGGGAGGGAGATTTCATGGAAGGGGTTTGAGATAAAATATAAATATAGAAGAAAAGAGAGGAATAAGGGACGAGCACCAGGAGGGATGATAGTTCTAATTAGGGAAGAAATTAGTGAAAGAGTAGAGGATATAGAGACCGATATGATGGAAACCATATGGCTGAGATTGAATTTGGGAGGGAGTGAGGGAAGGAGGAAGAAAATAAATCTAGCTTTTGTTTACTGCCACCCTAGTAATTCAGCATATGCAAATAAATATTTTCTTGAAGAGTTATTGGTGGATATTGGTAGGATAAGGCGAATGTATCCAGGTGAGGAGGATATGTTGTTATTTGGGGATTGGAACGCGAGAATAGGAGAACAGAGCCCAGTTTATAGTAGGGAGGATGGAATGTGTTTGTTGGAAAGTAGAAGGAGTGAGGACAAAATTACAAATAGTTATGGAGAGAAGCTCCTAGAGATGTGTGCTGTGGGAAATTTGTATATTCTGAATGGGTGGATAGAGGGTGACAGGACGGGGAAATTGACATATGTTACGGAGAAGGGGGGTAGTGTGATAGATATGGTTTTAAGTTCGGAAGGGATGATTGAGGAAGTTGTAAGTATGGAAATAGGAGATTGGATTGAATCACACCATTTCCCGGTGAGGGTTATGCTGAAAAGGGAGGAAGAGAAGTGTACGATGAAGGAAGATGAGACAAAGGATAAACGAGGGAGTGGTTATAATAAGTATAAATGGACAGAGAAGGTGGGCCGGGTTTGGAATAGGGTAGTAAAGGAGGAGCTACATCTTCTGAAATATGGGTGGGAAGGGGCGTTAGAAGAGAATAATACTGATAAAGCCTTGGAATTGTTGCTACATCCAATAAAGATGATAGCGCAGAAGGTGAAAGCTAGAAAAGGAAATAAGAAAGAGGGAGAAGAATGGTTTAATAGGGAGTGTGAAGGATTGCGGAGGAAGGTGATGGACGCGTTAGGAGAATATAGAAGGAAAGGTGGGAGCCAAGAAAGGGAGTTTTTCTGTAGATTGAGGAAGGAGTACAAAAAGAAAATCTCTGAGACAAAAAAGACGTGGTTAGAGGAACAAATGGAAGCCATAAATAATGACTGCAAGACAAACAATTTTGAGAGAGTTTGGGATAAGATTAATAGAATTATTAAGGGTGGAAGGAATATAGAGAGAACGAGTATTGAGGAAGTGCAATGGGTCAGCCACTTTGATGAATTACTAGGAAAAAAGGGGGGTGATAGATGGAGAGGTTCGGGAGAAGAAGTAATTTGGAGGAATAGGGGAGTGGCAATTTATGACCTGGATAAAGAAATCACAAGAGAGGAAATCCGGAGAGTGATAAGCAGAGCCAGAGCGAAGTCGGCCGGGGGGTGTAATGGTATAAATAACAAGTTTTGGAAGGAAATTAGTAAAAATGAGATAATGATAGAGGGCATGGTTAAACTATTCAATAGGATATTTGAGGGAGGAAATTACCCTAAGGAATGGGAAACAGGAATTATATGCCCTATATACAAGGGGAAGGGTAGTAGGAACAATGTGAACAGTTATAGAGGTATATCTCTGTTGGATTCTTTGAGTAAAATATATACTGGGGTGCTAGCGAACAGAATAAGCGGGTGGGCGGAAGAAAATGAAATTTTGACAGATTACCAAGGGGGATTTAGGAAAAAGAAAAGAACAGTGGATAATATAATGATAGTAAAGACTATTTTAGAAAAGTATAAGAATATGGCTAGAAGTACGGTTTATGTAGCAGCAATAGATTTTGAGAAAGCTTTTGACAAGGTGAATAGAGAGGCCCTACTAGAGAAATTAGGTAGGTTAGGGATTTCGGAGAAGATGTTGAGGGCAGTGGAAGGAATATATAGGGACGTCAGGTTTTGTGTAAAATTGGGAGAAGGGAGAATGAGTGGACCATTAGAGTCCAAGGTGGGTTTAAAACAAGGATGCAAGTTATCGCCAATACTGTTTATTTTATTTATCAACGATATTTTAGAGGGGTTTGGGGCAGAAAATTGGGCTGTACCAGTAATTAATGGTTTGGAAGTACCAGGACTGATATTTGCGGATGATGTGTTATTGATGACGCTAACTTCAGGGGCGATGAATAGGGCCTTAGAGTCAGTGATGCTATTTGCGAGGAAATGGGGATTGAAAATTAATGGAAATAAGTCTAAAATATTGGTAGTACAGGTGGACAAAAGAAGAAAAATAGAAGGGAATTGGGTAATTCAGGGAGAAAGATTGGAACAGGTAAGGAAGTTGGAATGTCTAGGAGTTATTTTTAATGATAAAGGAACTTGGAGTGACCAGATCAAAAGAGTGAAATATAGAGGATTGGCAGCCTTAGCCTCAGTCAGAAATTTACTACTCAAGTACCCGGGGATCAGTTATAAAACACTGAGACTCGTGTTCAGGTCGGTAATCGTTGGGAGGGTATTATACGGAGCAGAAGTTTGGGGGCTGGATGAGAAAAGAGAGGAACTAAGAAGGATTGTTAGTAGTTTTGCTAAGTTAGTGATGGGCTTACCGAGGTGTACAGCAAATGTAGGGGCGGAATTAATGTGTGGGGAGGATTTGGAATCAGAGGGTATGAAAAGAATAGTTAGACACTGGATGAATTTAAAAAGACAGGAAGGTGGGAGAGTATTACAGGCAGCATATGTACAGCAATTTAAGAGCATGTATAAGGGTGGATGGTTAGGAAAAATAAAGGGATATTTGGAGAGGATAGGATTAGGACACCTGTGGGGGGAGGTTTGGTCAAAGACAGAAGTGAGAGGGATGAATATACTGGAAAGGAGAATTAGAGATATCCATAGGCAGAAATTATTGGGGGAAAGCAGACTAAGAAATTCGCTGACTGTTTTGACGAAAATAGAGGAGATAGCAGGGTTGAATATTAGATACGTCGATAGGTCAAAACGATATGGGATGATGTGGTGGCTTTTAGGTTTGCCAAGGAATACAATCTGGTTACAGGGGAGGGATAAGACAAGGTGTGTACTTTGTGGAGATGTGAATGATGAGTTTCACTTGCTAAGAGACTGTGAGGTAACGAGGGGGTTAAGACATGGATTATTGAGTGCCGAGCATCGGGAAATATTGGGGAGAGGGGATGAGAACGCAATACTGAGATGGATTATTAAACAATGGGAAAAAGGGGGTGAATTGAACAGGTATTTTTGTGCGACAAAAAAGGCCTGCGAGAGTAAAATGAAGGAGAGTGAGTTAGAGGGTGGGCAGGGGAATAGGGGGGTGGAATAGTTATCTGTATAAGGGAAGGGGATAGTATGTTAAAATTCTAATGGATTAGGGAATATAGGGACTGAGTACTTAGTTAGGTGGAGTTGGGTAAGAGGACAGGATTGCATGGTCTGTTTGTTTTAAAGTTAGCTGGAATGCAAGTGCTGAAATGCTGAGTGTTGTTGTTTGATTATTGATCAGGTGTAGGTCAGTAACAAGAATGTGACGCAAGTACAGAGCATAATAAGGACACCACATAATAGTAATAATAATAATAATAATAATAATAATAATAATAATAATAATAATAATAATAATAATAATATTCCGGACCGTCGTCAAATTGCGGACCGCGATGGAAACGGCTCCTGGACGGGTAATGACTAAGAATGCAGTCCGGTCGCGGGTTCAGTGCCACCAAGGCACCCAGTATGACAGCACGCCGGATCTCCTGAAGGATTATATCCGTATTAAAGATATTATAGGAAAAGATGGCAAAGATTTACGGACCCAACTGACATGGAGGAATACCTGAGCCTAACCCGGGAAGTACGAAATCGATTGCTGGAAAGGAAGATTTAAAAATGGGAGGAAACGTGCCGTAAAATAATAGATCGGGGATTTTGGTGGATTCTCGCAGAGAACGAGTCAGATCGCGAATTTCGGCGGATTATATATCTAAAACAATAAGCATTCAATTATAAATTTCAGTATATTACCGTAGCGAAGCACGGGTATCTTGCTAGTATTATTATAAAATCTGTGTTATTCTATTATTACTAACTATTATGAAAATAAAAGATAATCGCCCCACTCAAACTTCGTAGCTCGTAATCTGTTAGAAAACACTAAAGAAAATAGTGAACTTTTAACAGGTCCGAATTATTATTAATATTATAATTGCAGACATGTCTCCGAAATTACCGAAACATGTACTTACAAATTGTTTTACGTCGCACCGACAGAAATAGGTCTCACGGCGACGATGGGAGAGAAGAGGGATACAAGTGGGAAGGAAGCGTTCGAAGTCTAATAAAGGTACGGTCCCAGCATTTTCCTGATGTGAAAATGGGAAACTAGGCAAAACCATCTTCCCGGCTCCCGACAGTGGAGTTCGAACCCACTATCACCAGAATACAAGCTCACAGCTGCGCGCCCCTAACCGCACGATCAACTTACTCTAAGCTCAAATGCCGGTCTGAATAATTCGGACGATAGAGCACTGGTCTTCTGATCCCACCTTGGCAGGTTCGATGGCGGCTCAGTTCGGTGTTATTTGAAGGTGCTGAAATACGCCAGCCTCGTGTCTGTAGATTTACTCGCATTCAAACAAGTGCTGCGGTACAAAATTCTGGCACTTCAGCGTCTCCGAAAACCCTGAAAATTAGTTAATGGAACGTTAAGATATTAGTAGTAGTAGTAACATTATTATTACAGAAGTTTTAATTAAACGGGTCCGTTACATTACCTATCGGCACTTACTGTCCAGTAATTAGCCTTCTGTCCACCTCTGTGGTATAGTGGTTAGTGTGATTAGCTGCCAACCCCCGGAGGCCCGTGTTCCATTCCCAGCTCCGCCACGAAATTTGAAAAGTGGTACGAGGGCTGGAACGGGGTCCACTAAGCCTAGGGAGGTCAAATTAGTAGAGGTGGTTCGATTCCCACCTCAGCCATCCTGAAAGTGGTTTCCCCTAGTTTCCCACATCTCCAGGCAAATGCCGGGATGGTACCTAAGTTAAGGCCACAGCCGCTTCCTTCCCTCTTCCTTGTCTATCCCTTCCAATCTCCCCATTCCCCCGCAAGGCCTACACAAGACCCCTGTTCAGCATAGAAGGTGAGGCCGCCTGGGCGAGGTACTGGTAAATCTCCCCAGTTGTATCCCCCGACCCAATGTCTCACGCTCCAGGACACTGCCCTTCAGGCGGTAGAAGTGGGATCCCTCGCTGAGTCTGAGGGAAAACCAACCCTGGAGGTTAAACAGATTAGGAAAATGAAGAATAAACTTTCTATTAGAAATGCCCGGCGGCAATTCCACCGTAGACCGAGCTCGATAGCTGCAGTCGCTTAAGTGCGGCCAGTATCCAGTATTCGGGAGATAGCAGGTTCGAACCCCACTGTCGGCGGCCCTGAAGATGGTTTTCCGTGGTTTCCCATTTTCACACCAGGCAAATGCTGGGGCTGTACATTAATTAAGGCTACGACCGCTTCCTTCCCACTCATAGCTCTTTCCTGTCCCATCGTCTTCATAAGACTTATCTGTGTCGGTGCGACGTAAAGCAACTAGCAAAAAAATCCACAGTAGCTATTTTTCTTTCGAGCAATGTTCACGCATGGTTGCAACTTCGGTTTTGGGAATCTGTCTCGTTAATAACAATGTGACTGAATACTTACAGCCTTTTCTTTCGGTGTCCACCGTCCTTTCATCGACCTGATAGTTTATGAATAAGCATAGAAAACTCGCATTGTCTGTTGTCAGAAATTCATCGTAGACTGTCGCAATAACAGCATAGAAATGTTGCGCTCATTTTTCATTTACTTATTAACTAATTCCTTTCATTTTGTCAGCTTGGATCACTGAGTAATGCCATTGACGTCTTATAAATCACGCACAACTACACAATACTTGATTCGCATGTATGTGATGGTACGTATCTTCGAGGTCACTGTAAGGATTCTGTGTACATTTCACACAGAGTACCCTAGACTGATTTTCGAGTACAGCAAGTGGCCTGGCACGTGAGTCATCCTCTCCTACTGGCCAAGCCTTTAGGGGAAGTGCACAACAACATGTGTTGGCCTGCGGTAAGAAACAGGTTCAACAAGCCCTATACTCTGCAACTGTACTTCCACCACGCGTGGACAGAATGACGTAACCAGCATATCCTGCTACGGCCGTTCAAAACACATTAGGTCCTGAAATATTTGTCTCAGTTATGGGCAAACTAATAGGACAAGGTAAAAAGTACATAGCATATATTGTGAGATGTATTTTTCTTTGCCGACTAGCTTAATATCTGCACGTATACCCCTAACATCCTATAAATCAACTTAACCGCGGTGGGGTGAAAACGAAGGTGAGACCAATTGATTTTACTGTTCCTAATGTACTTATAAGGAGCCTCTGTGGCTAAGGCGGCAGCGCGCTGTCCTCTCACCGCTGGGTTTCTGGTTCAAATCCCGGTCACTCCATGTGAGATTTGTGCTGGACAAAGCGGAGGCGGACAGATTTTTCTCCGGGTACTCCGGTTTTCCCCGTCATCATTCATTCCAGCAACACTCTCCAATATCATTTCATTTCATTTGTCATTCATTAATCATTGCCCCAGAGGAGTGCGACAGGCTTCGGCAGCCGGCACAATTCCTATACTCACAGCTAGCTGGAGGCTTATTCATTCCATTCCTGACCCGGTTGAATGACTGGAAACTGGCTGTGGATTTACAATGTACTTATTCTGATCATAAACCGACCATTTTTAATCTTTCCTGTGTTCGTTTTCAAGAGCCATATTTTCCTTTGGTGAACCTTCTTAGATTACAGTGGATTCTTCTGGCATATTAATAAAAATTTAAACACATTTGAAATAAACGATAGGTATAAGATTGACCATGCAATTGTTCACTTCTATAATAAGGTCAATAATGCACGGAAGTATGTCATTCGTATCGCCAGAAGCCCTGCGCACTTGCCTACGGGCGACAATGGTGCTGGTCATACTGTCATCAATGACAATGGCAGCAGATGTAATTTACCGCCAAGTAGGGGTCTTGCATCTTGCTGTGGGGTCCAGAACATTAATAATAATAATAATAATAGTAATAATAATAATAATAATAATAATAATAATAATAATAATAATAATAATAATAATGTTCTGGACCATCGTCAAAATGTGTGGACCGTTCTGGAAACGGGTCCTGGACAGGTAGTGACTACGATTGCAGTCCGGCCGCCGGTTCAGTACCGCCAAGGCACCCAAGACGACACCACGTCGGATCTCCTCACGTATTTGATCTACATTAAAAAAGCTTATAGGAAAGGATGGCAAAGATTTAAGGACCCAACTGACCGGGTGGAATACCTGACCTAGCCCGGGAAGTACGAAATCGATTGCTGGAAAAAAGATTGTAAAATGGGAGGAACGTTGCCATAATCTATCAGAAAACGAGTCAGATCGCGAATATCGGCGGGTTGTATATAAAACGATAAGCATTCAATTATAAATTTCAGTATAATACCGTAGCGAAGCACGGGTATCTTGTTAGTATATATATACTGGGTGTTAGGTGTATACGTGCAGATATTAAGCTAGTCGGCAAAGAAAAAGACATCTCACAATATATGCTATGTACTTTTTATCTTGTCCTATTAGTTTGCCCATAACTGAGCCAAATATTTCAGGACCTAATGTGTTTTGAACGGCCGTAGCAGGATATGCCGGTTACGTCATTCTGTCCACGCGTAGTGGAAGTACAGTAGCAGAGTCTAGGGCTTGTTGAACCTGTTTCTTATCGCAGGCCAACACATGTTGTTGTGCACTTCCCCTAAAGGCTTGGCAAGTAGGAGAGGATGATTCACGTGCCAGGCCACTTGCTGTACTCGAAAACCGGTCTAGGGAACTCTGTGTGAAATGTACACAGGATCCTTACAGTGACCTCGAAGATACGCACCAGCACATACGTGCGAATAAAGTATTGTGTAGTTGTGTGTGATTTATAAGACGTCAATGGCATTATTCAGTGATCCAACCTAACAAAATGAAAGGAAATAGTTAATAAGTAAATGAAAAATGAGCGCAACATTTCTGTGCTGTTATTGCGACAGTCTACAATGAATTTCTGACAACAGACAATGCGAGTCGTGTATGCTTATTCATAAACTTTTCAGGTCAATGAAAGGACGGTGGACACTGAAAGAAAAGGCTGTAAGTATTCAGTCATATTATTATTAATGAGACAGATTTCAGAAACCGTAGTTGCAACCATGCGTGAACATTGCTCGAAGGAAAAATAGCTACTGTGGATTTATTTTGCTAGATGCTTTACGTCGCACCGACACAAATAGGTCTTATGGCGACGATGGGACAGGAAAGGGCTAGGAGTGGGAAGGAAGCGGCCGTGGCCTTAATTAAGGTACAGCCTAGCATTTGCCTGGTGTGAAAATGGGAAACCACGGAAAATCATCTTCAGGGCCGCCGACAGTGGGGTTCGAACCTGCTATCTCCCGAATACTGGATACTGGCCGCAGTTAAGCGACTGCAGCTATCGAGCTCGGTCTACTATGGAATTGCCGCCGGGCATTTCTAATAGAAGGCTTATTCTTCTTTTTCCTAATCTGTTTACCTTCCAGGGTTGGTTTTCCCTCGGACTCAGCGAGGGATCCCACCTCTACCGCCTGAAGGGCAGTGTCCTGGAGCGTGAGACATTGGGTCGGGGGATACAACTTGGGAGATTTACCAGTACCTCGCCCAGGCGGCCTCACCTTCTATGCTGAACAGGGGTCTTGTGTAGGCCTTGCGGGGGAATGGGGAGATTGGAAGGGATAGACAAGGAAGAGGGAAGGAAGCGGCCGTGGCCTTAACTTAGGTACCATCCCGGCATTTGCCTGGAGAAGTGCGAAACTACGGGAAACCACTTTCAGGATGGCTGAGGTGGGAATAAAACCACCTGTACCCATTTGACCTCCCGAAGCTTAGTGGACCCAGTTCCAGCCCTCGTACCACTTTTCAAATTTCGTGGCGGAGCTGGGAATGGAACACGGGCCTCCGGGGGTTGGCAGCTAATCACACTAACCACTATACCACAGAGGTGGACAGAAGGCTAATTACTGGACAGTAAGTGCCGATAGGTAATGTAACGGACCCGTTTAATTAAAACGTCCGTAATAATAATGTTACTACTACTACTACTACTACTACTACTACTACTATCATTACGTTCCACTAACTAATTTTCACGGTTTTCGGAGACGCTGAAGTGCCAGAATTTTGTAAAGCAGTACTTTTTTAAATGCAAGTAAATCCACAGACACGAGACTGGCGTATTTCAGCACCTTCAAATACCACCGAACTGAGCCGCCATCGAACCTGCCAAGGTGGGATCAGAAGACCAGAGCTCTATCGTCCGAGCTACGCAGACCGGCATTGGGGCTTAGAGTAAGTTGATCGTGCGGTTAGAGGCGCGCAGCTCTGAGTTTGTATTCTGGTGATAGTGGGTTCGAACTCCACTGTCGGTAGCCAGGAAGATAGTTTTCCGTAGTTTCCCATTTTCACATCAGGGAAATGTTGGAACTGTACCTTTATTAGACTTCGAACGCTTCCTTCCCACTTGTATCCCTTTTCTCTCCCATTGTCGCCGTAAGACCTATTTGTGTCGGTGCGACGTAAAACAATTTGTAAGTACATGCTTCGGTAATTTCGGAGACATGTCTGCAATTATAATATTAATAATAATTCGGACCTGTTAAAAGTTCACTTTTTCTTTAGTGTTTTCTGACAGATTACGAGCTACGAAGTTTGAGTGGGGCGATTAACTTTTATTTTCATAATAGTCACTAATAATAGACTAACACAGTTTTTATGATAATATTGTTAGTGGCTTTTCGACGGATGAAAGCTAATCGCACGGCCAACTCGCCCAATAATAATAATAATAATAATAATAATAATAATAATAATAATAATAATAATAATAATAATAATAATAATAATAATAATAATAATAATAATAAATCTTCACGTGCCAATGGAGACGCGCGGTGTCGGAATTTTGCCCACTGGTATTCTTTAACGTGCGCGTAAATCTACCGATCAGATGCGGTCGTATTTGAGCACCTTCAAATACCAGCGGACTGAGTCAGGATCGAGCCTGCTAAGTTCATGAAACCAGTGCGTGAACTGTCTGAGCCACTCAGCCTGGCAACGTTTATTTTGATACGTTGAATAGGCAGTGCAAAATCAGCAGTAAGCTAGAAGGTTCTCATTTACATTTAAACATGTTCTCTTCGGTTGGAAGCATGAAAGGAAGGTACGTTTAATTAATTTATGTTTATAACATGTCCCTTACTGGTATGAAGTAAAACGTTCGATGTGTTTTGACATTTCAATTCCGATACTACTCACTTTGAAATTCTATCCCATGCATTCTTTCGTTGACGTAATAAACTTCATTTACGTACACGTCAACACGGGTTGTTTCTGCATACGGCGAGTTGGACTCCCAATAGACCGTGATATTGAAATCGCACTGTGGGAGAATATTCCACGTAAGCAGTTCGATAAAAGCACTAGACCTGTCACATGCCGGTTGTCTGCTGTTCCTAGCGACGGGGATGTCGCTGGACGGGTTCCCCACCCCTACATGAAACCGGTCTGTCTGGCCTTGACCTGAATAACAGTTGTCAGAGATGCGAATTATCGTCCATACTAGTACGCGAGTTACTTCGTAGTAGTAGCATCAGTAGTAGTATCTGAATAATGCCAGTGTCTGAATACCACGAATACCATTATATGCTGCTAGTGTATCGTGTGGCAGAACAGAACACGGGTCGCCCTTCATGAATCTATCGGGAAAGGCTTCCGGCAATTTATATTATGTTTCTTATTCCCTACGAGTTAAAACAGAGGATACTTTGCGTTTTTAAGGGCCGATGACATTAAGACAGCAATCATCATCATCATCATCATCATCGTCGTCGTCGTCGTCGTCGTCACGTATAAATATTCAATAAAATAATCGTTTTATATTCATCATTACTGAAATAGGAACTATAAGTTAACATTTAACTTAAGAAGATTGCCTAGAGTGTTTTGTTAATTTACAAAATAAAGTTTAACATTTCTTTTAATGCAATATGTATGTTTTTGTTTTCTAAACACTTGTACTGTAATGTTTAACATAGGTACATTATGTTGTTCACAGGCGTTTTCGTGTACGTTCGTAAATCCGTACTTTTCTATTCGAGATAGTCTTGTTACCGTCCACCTAGAATTACGGAGCCCGTACTGTATGTTAGTTCATTATTTTTCTACAACAGAGTGTTACGAATGCGACTGTAGTTCCCGCGACCACGCCACTCTTATGTCTGTGTCACTAATGTGCACTTTGTTCAGCTGTGTGCTGCTTGACTATGTGGCTCTCGTTACCTTCTTCTTCCTCTTCTTCTACTGCAGCCTTATGTCTTAACAGGTATACCGGTACTGTATTCTACCGACATCATATCAACACGCAGTAGCGTAATCTGCTGCGATTTGCCGAGCTCGATAGCTGCAGTCGCTTAAGTCCTGCTCCATGGCTAAATGGTTAGCGTGCTGGCCTTTGGTCACAGGGGTACCGTGTTCGATTCCCGGGAGGGTCGGAAATTTAACCTTAATTGGTTAAATTTGCTGGCACGGGAACTGGGTGTATGTGCCATCTTCATCATCATTTCATCCTCATCACGACGCGCAGGTCGCCTACGGGAGTCAAATCAAAAGACCTGCATCTGGCGAGCCGAACTTACCCTCGGACACTCCCGGCACTAAAAGCCATACGACATTTCATTTCAGTGTGGCCAGTATCCATTATTCGGGAGATAGTGGGTTCGAACCCCACTCTCGGCAGCCCAGAAGATGGTTTTCCGTGGTTTCCCATTCTCACATCAGGCAAATGCTGGTGCTGTACCTTAATTAACGCCACGGCCGCTTCCTTCCCTGTCCTAGCCCGTTCCAGTCCCATCGTCGCCATAAGGCCTATCTGTGTAGGTGCGACGTAAAGCCAATAGCTGCTGCGATTTGTTATTGGCACCATCATAGTAAAATGTAATATAGTTGTGGCGGAATCTTCTTAGATATGTTCGACATCTGTGGATTGTGTATAATTTGATAACTCATCTGTACTCATGAAAGCGACCGTCGGCCTGGCGTTCAGGTTAATAGCTACATGTCTCTAACGTGTAACCTTGTTTATGTTTCTTATATTTGTTGATGTGTATGTTTGATGTTTATACACAATACGAGATTACAGCTGACTCATCCCCACGAGCTTGACCTGGTTCTCATTTTACGCATAGTAATCTGTAGGTAACTACTGCGACCGATGCTAACTCACGTGACATACATTTCGTCTTGTTTCCTCTTAAACCACGCATATTTTACTATTTTCTTCCACGTATTTCAGCTTTTAATGACCTAATAATAATAATGACAACGTTAAGTGCTTTACGTCCCACTAACTACTTCTACGGTTTTCTGAGACGCTGAGGTGCCCGAATTTACTCCCGCACGAGTTCTTTTTATGTACCAGAAAATCTGCCGACACGAGGCTGACCTACAGTATTTGAGCACCTTCAAATACCACCGGACTGGGCCAGGTTCGAACCTGTAAAGTTGGAGTCAAAAGGCCTGCACCTCAATCGTCTGAGCAACTCAGCCCGGAAGGAGGCACGAAATGTAGGTACGTTTAATTTATTTAGTTTTATAACATGTCCAATATTCCTTTGAAACTAAACGTTCGATGTGTTTCGATAATTCAATTCCGATGCTACTAATTTGGGCATCCCATGACTGCTTTCGTTGGCGTAAGGACCTGCCATCTTTCTTCTACCTTTACGCAATGCACAACGGGGATCTACTGTATTTCACGTCCCGGCGTGCCTATACCAACCAATAATTATATCACACGCTCGTACAGGTCCAGCACCGATTCAGGTTTTCAGGTCATTTCCATACTCACTAGACCACGGGGCTGATGATCACACATATCCCAATCCTTTAAAGGACATAACAGCAAATGAACCAGTATTAACGCTGAGAATTCGGTACATCTCCAGAGTCCGAAACCGATGACCAGGGTTGTCTGAAGCCCCTAAGACGGAAACTGAATACTGACAACTACGAAACCAGTCTGGCGAGAATGTAACGTAACAAGGCATACGCTACTGTAGTAGCCACCTTCAGCTGTTATCGTAGCTCAGTTGCTCTTAAACATAAAACCAGTTTGACAAGTATGTTACGTAACATCTCGTGCATTGCATAGGTAGCGTTCAGCTGTTGTACGTAAACATAAACAGAAACCAGTTTGGCACGCATGGCGCGTGACTCGCCTGTTCTTAAAGGGAAGCTATTCATTCACAAGAACAAGGCTTAGGCTACTACCTATTCTAAAAACATCGTATCTCTTTGCTCTCGAAAATAACTTCCGAAAATTACTAAAAGTTTGATATATAGTGGTTCGTCACATCGTTCTCTATTGCTAGAAGAAATATCTGCAGGTATACACCTAACACTCTGTATATAAAATAACTTGACTTGACTGGTGTATCATCGCCGAGCCAAGACTACTGGACATAAAGAAATGAAATGTTGGGGTTACTTTCATATTAAGATGTAGGTGCTCGCTATGAGAGGATTTTGGGATATTCAGTCGCTAAGGTGGTGAAAAGGGGGGTGAATTTTAAAATGAGTGTATATATTTTCGAAAACTTTAAAAGTTTACAGATGTAAAAATTGGTTTTGCAATCTTCTTTAAAAATAAAGAAACACATATTTTTGGTTTTCGGAAAATCCCAATAGGAGGGGTGAAAAAGGGTAAAAAGCGGGTTGAATGCCTTTAATGAGGATATTTATATCTCAGAAACTGAAGATATTACAGACCTGAAAATTGGTATTTGGGATCTCCTTTAAACACAAAGAAACACGTATTTTTGTTTTTAAAAAATCCATTTAATTGGAGGGGGAAAAGAGGGTGAATTTTTAAAATGAGTCTATCTATATCTCAAAACTTTGAAAGTTTACAGACGTAAATTTTGGTATTTGGAATCTCCTTTATAAATAAAGGAATAGGTATTTTTGTTTTTGGAAATCCACCTAAAGTGGGGAGGGGGATTGAAAAATTAGTTGAATTATTTGTATGAGGATTCTATTATCTCAAAAATGAAAGATTTTGCAGACGTGGAAATCGGTATTTGGAATCTGCTTTAAAATTAAAGGAACATGTATTCTCGGAAATTTCAACGAAAGGGGGGGGGGGGAGGTGAAAGAATTGAAAAATTATTTGAATTAATTGTATGAGGATACTTACATCTAATAAACACTAAAGATATTACAGATGTGGAAATTGGTATTGGATCTTCTTTAGAAACAAAGAAAAAAGCGTTTAGGGCGAAATCATCTTGGGGGCGGGGGTGAAAAGGAGTTGAATCCCCTTTATGAGGACACATATGTCAAAAACTGAAGATGTTAGAGTCGTGATAATTGGTATTTCGAATATCCTTTACTATTAAAGAAACAGGTACTTTTAACGGGAAATTCGCTTAAAGGGGGGAATTGAAAGGTAGTGAAAAAAGTTAATTCTTATGGGGATACTTATATCTCAGAACTGAAGGTAACAGACGTGAACATTGGTATTTGGAATGTTCTTTAAACATAAGGAAACACGCTTTCTTTTCTAGGGGGGTGGGTAAATCAACTTAACGGCGGTGGGGTGCAAAAGGAGTTGAGACCAATAGATTTTACTGTTCGTAATGTATTTATTCTGATCATAAACTGATCATTTTTAATCCTTCCCGAGTTCGTTTTCAAGAACCATCTTATTCTTTGGAGAACATAAAGTTAGATTACAGTAGATTCTCCTGGAATATAAATAAAAACTTAAACACATTTGAATTAAACGATAGGAATGACACTGACCATGTAATGGTTCACCTCTATAATAAGGTCAATAATATACGGAAGTATATCATTCGTGTCTCCAGAAATCTCATGCACTTGCCTACGCGCGAGGATGGTGCTGGTCACATTGTCAGCAATGACAATTGCAGAGGATGTAATTTACCGCCAAGTTGCGGTCTTGCATCTTGCTGTGGGTTCCAGACGATCAATAATAATAATAATAATAATAATAATAATAATAATAATAATAATAATAATAATAATAATAATAATAATAATAATAATAATAATATGGCGTAGGGATGTGGCGACCCCATCGCCCAGTGGGAAACCACTGCAGTCAGCCATCCGAGTATTGGCGGGAAAACCATAGCTATTCGGGGGGTATGGAGGAAATGCCTACTCCGAGCCCTGACCAACTAGGGTGAACATTATCCTGGTAGAAGGTATAATATGCCCTTTGGGGCTCATTACCTCAGTTGTAACAACGCTACCGATATTGCGGTAGCCCAGCTTAATACTTCGGCTTGTGAAGTAACCATGGAGCACATGATAATCACTACTTTACCCCAGGGGGTTAATCCCCCGTCGACGTCATTCGACGCAAGCAGGTTGTCGGATTCTGGGGAACCTGTATCGTGTGCGGAGGGAGAGTCCGAGCTCCCCAATTCCTCAACATCCTCAATACGCCGGTCACAAAAGATCAGACCCAAGAGAACTTTTAAATTAGGAACCATCAACATACAGACCATGATCAGAGTGGGGAAACTGAAACAAGTCCTAGATGCAATGAGAGAACATGGAATCGGCATACTGGCTCTACAGGAAACGAGATTCAGAGATGAAGATACGGTGGAATCAGAAGGATATGTAATTTTGAAGGGAAAACCGGGTATCAAGATGAAGCAACAGCCGTGTATGTTTGGTACGGCGTTTATAGTAGACCGAAGCTTCTTGAGTTGTGTCATTGACTGGAAGGGTGTGAATGAGGGACTGTCATACTTGATGATGAAAATTGGCAATAAAACTTATACACTTGCCAATGCACATGCCCCCACAAATGATAAGAACAAAAAAGACAAGGCAGGGACAGAGAACTTCTGGAACGCACTGGATAAGGTAGTAACGGAAGCAAACAAGAGAGGTGTCACGATCTTGCTGGAGGATTTCAATGCACAGTTAGGCACTGAAAGGAGATTCAAAGGCCCTGTAGGGGATTACCCTGCACACAAGAGAACAAATAAGAATGGAGAAAGGCTTGCGAACTTGTGCAAAAGACACAAGATGAGAATCATGACCACACACTACAAAGCCAAGGCGAGTAAAAAGACAACCTGGGTAAGTCCGGGCAATAGAATTGGTGAAAGGCAGATAGACCACGTAGCGATCCGAGACAAAAACCATGCAGAGATCATGAACACCAAAGTCAGGAAAAACAGCAGAATGGAGTCTGACCACTATCTTACTGAAATGAAATGTAGGTGGATACCAAACAGAGCTAGGAGAAACACGAACACAAACTCACACCAGATCGACAGAGAACTGCTGAACAAAAACCAAGATCAGTACGTGAAGAACCTGACAGTGGAGAGTAAATGGGAAAACTTAAAGGATAAGGTTAGAGAAGAATCCAAACGATTGGCCACTAATAACAAGTGAAGGAAGCATGAGTGGTGGACAGAAGAATGTGAAGAGGCGGTAGAGTACAGGAGGAAGATGTGGGTAAGGTGGCAGACTACCAAGAAGGAAAAGGACCTGTCAATTTTCGAGACAGCGAGAAAGATGGCTGCCAAGACGATCAGGAATGCCAGAAGGAAAAGGTGGAATGAGAGGCTGGAAGAAGCTGATCATGCGTTTAAGAAAAACAAATCACGATCCTTCTTTAAGGAGATGAAGAGCAGGATAAAGGGTTATGAGGCGAGATAACCTTTTGTGAAAGGACAGGATGGCGAGTTGAAAAAGATGTATGGGAGGAAATGGCAAGATATTTCAAAGATCTACTGAACACAGAAGCACCCACAGGGAGTATTACTCTACAGTATAACAGAGACATCAACCAAGGACGAGCACCCACCAGAACAGAAGTTGTGAAGGCAATCAGGGATCTCAAGAACAACAAAGCGGCAGGTAATGATGGTGTATGCGCCGAGGAGATCAAATGGGGTGGTCCTGCAATGGAAGAAAGCATGTACAGAATAATAATGGACATCTGGATAAATAAGAAGATACCTAGCGACTGGAAAGAAGCCATAATTATACCAGTACATAAGAAAGGAGACAAAAGAATACTGCATAACTACAGAGGTATCTCACTGCTAAATATTGGGTACAAGATACTCTCGAGATTATTGCTGAACAGAATGGAAGCACAGCTTGAATCGACCATAGGAGAATACCAGGGTGGTTTCCGGAAAGGGAGAAACTGCGTAGAACAGATCTTTGGACTCAAGAGAATCATAGAACACAGACACAGGAAAGGCAAAGACACAATAGTTACATTTGTAGACTTCGCAAAAGCCTACGATTCAATAGACAGGAACACACTACTGAACATCCTACGTGACAGAGGATTGGATTCTTCGACACATGGATTGGTGGGGGAAACATTGAAGGATACAACTGCTAGAGTAAGATACCGGAGTATGTTGTCAGACAGCTTTGAAATTAAGACAGGAGTCCGACAAGGGGATGGTCTTTTTTTTTTTTTTTTTTTGCTAGGGGCTTTACGTCGCACCGACACAGATAGGTCTTATGGCGACGATGGGATAGGAAAGGCCTAGGAGTTGGAAGGAAGCGGCCGTGGCCTTAATTAAGGTACAGCCCCAGCATTTGCCTGGTGTGAAAATGGGAAACCACGGAAAACCATCTTCAGGGCTGCCGATAGTGGGATTCGAACCTACTATCTCCCGGATGCAAGCTCACAGCAGGGGATGGTCTGTCGCCAATATTATTTAACCTAGTTTTGGATGAAGTGGTGAAGCAGTTAAGACAGTTGAATAGAACCATAGGAATTGAAGGTGTACAGATTGGATATAAGATCAAAAAAACAATGTCATAGTGGATTGCCTTGCCTTCGCAGATGATATGGTGTTGTTACATGAGAAGGAAGAAGACGCAAAGTTGGCACTAGCAAATCTAGCAGAGACTGCAGCAAAGTTGGTCTGAAAATAGCCTACAACAAGACGAAGGTTCTGAATACGAAGACCGATTGGAATGTAAAAGGCCAAGTGGTAGAGAGAGTCGACAGCTTCCGGTACCTAGGTGAGAACATCATGGGTAAAGTACAAAGCAACAAAAGTACCACAGACAGAACTCAACTGCTGCTGAAACTACGATATGCAGCCATGACTACATATGTAAAGAAGAACCTCTCGAGGAACGCCAAGCTGCGACACTACATGATAACCATCAGGAATGCTGCATTATATGCAACTGAAACGCTGACATTGGGCAAGAGAGCTTGCATACAATTGGAGAAGGAGGAAAGAAGAATCTTGAGACATATATGGGGCACCAAAAAGCAAGGTGAAATCCGGGTACACAGATCAAGGCAGGAACTATATGCGAGTATAGAACCAATCTCGAGTGTGATAAGAAAGAGAAGGTTAGGATTTGTTGGACATCTCATGAGGATGGATGACAGTAGGCTGACGAAGAAGATATGGAATGCAACCTGCTTAACTGGAAATAAGTGGATGGAGGAAGTCAGAGAAGATTGGGAGACTATTGGCATAAAAGAAAAATATCCACTGATGACAATACAGGATAGGTCCAAATACAAAATGCTCGTGGAAGGTCACAGATGGACAGACACCAGGATCCAGATTCAGATCACGGAAGCCGAGAGAAAGAGGAGGAGTGAGAGAATGAAGAGGTATTGGGAAGAAAGAAGACGTACCGAACAAGTCACTAGTGATCCTCAGGGGTTGTAACGAACCTAATAATAATAAATAATAATAATAATAATAATAATAATAATAATAATAATAATAATAATAATAATAATAATAATAATATTCTGGACCGTCGTCAAAATCTGCGGACCGCGCTGGAAACGGGTCCTGGCCCGGTAAGGACTACGATTGCAGTCTGGCCGCGGGTTCAGTACCGCCAAGGCACCCAAGATGACACCACGGCGGATCTTCTCAAGGATTTAATCCATATTAAAAATGCTTGTAGGAAAAGATGGCAAAGATTTAGGGACCCAACTGACCGGGTGGAATACCTGGACCTAGCCCGGGAAGTACGAATTCGATTGCTGGAAGGAAAGATTGAAAAATGGGAGGAACTTTGCCGTAATCTCTCAGAAAACGAGTCAGATCACGAATTTTGGAGGTTTCTCTCAGAAAACGAGTTCGATCGCGAATTTCGGCGGATTATATACAAAACGTTAAGCATTCAATTATAAATTTCATTATAATACCGTAGCGAAGCACGGGTATCTTGCCAGTAATAATATATGACCATAGTTATGGACAAATATATTTTACTCTTACTATTCCCTAGTACTAGCATGCCACTTCTCCCAATCGCACTGTACTGAATTCCAGCTTCTCCACCGTAGATCCCACTGTGGACGTCACTCATAACCCTGAGCTGAAGCCCTCCATATTCATAACCCATGTGGAGAGGGTATTCTAGTGTTGTAAAAGCCTCAGGAGAAGGACTGCGTTTTGGCCTGTGGGTTCAATTCCGAGGTGTCTTCACCAGCACACATTTCTGTGAGCACCTGGGAACGTGCCCTCCAGGGATTGACACGCTCTCCCAATGGCTTCAAAATATCAAATATCAATATAATAATAATAATAATAATAATAATAATAATAATAATAATAATAATAATAATATAGTGGAGTCCTGCAATCTTGATCTAATGTGGACTGAGAGGGTGTCGAGTTTCTGAAATGTTGAGTTTTATGAAATAAGTCTAATAAAAGTTTTAGCACAGTACAGGAAATAGAAAGTACAACATACCCTCAAAGATAAAATTTATTAAAAAGACTTACATGCAAAACTGAAGTAATGACTAGTTCTTTATAGAAAACATGTCGTGATGCTGGACTGTCTCTCACACTCTTATCGTCTTCGTGCAGCTTTGTCGCCTAGGTGACAGAGAAATAAACTGTCCTTGCTGGCAAGACGTAGTGTTTACACTGCACTATGTCTTCTGGTAGAGGCTAGAACAAATTTGTCACTTTTATTCACCTATCCCAGTCTCATCCTTGGCTTAGACAACATGAAAGTGATCGATGCTAGTAATGCCATTCTTTATGCAGCCAGTCCCTATTATGAATAGTGTAAAAATGTTGCTCATAGGATCGGTTGGTACAAGCATTTCAGTGGGCTTGGCAGACTGATATGTAATAGCAACTTCTGGCTCAGCGAGGAAAGCAAAGTGAAAGTACCTCACACCTCTACAGTGATGCCTGGACCACCTGTGATGGCTGATGGCAGAGCTGTTGAGGTCCAGACCAGCCTCCGGGGCTGAGCTCTCAACATACACACAGCAGATGCATCACATTGCTTCTCCATGTAACAGAGCATTTCTTCAACAGCCTGCAGTCCTTCACTGTGAGTCATCCTTTTCAATTTTCTTTTGTCTTCTAATTCTTCTTCATTTTGATCTATGTTCCCTTTGAATAGTGCAACTATTTCACTACCTAAAATTTCACAATTTTCACAACCAGTAATATCTTCACAGCCTGGAATTTCCTTCAGTTAGTCCAGTATTACACAATTTTCTATATTTTCACCGCTTTCTTGAAATTTGTTTCCTGCATGGTCCAGCAACTTTCTCCAGGTATAAACGGGTCTTATATGCCAAATTTCATTCCAAGATTCAGATATCTCTACCACTACGTACAAATAGTTCCTCCACGGATAAGACGAGAGAAAAAGGAAGTTTATGCCTGTATATCTTCTTTAGTGCTTCGAAAATGTCCTGGCCCATTGGTTGACACACCAGAGTCACGTTTGGAGGAAGAACCATAGCTCTTATATCTTGACCAGTAAAAATAATTTAGCGATTAAGATAAGAAAAAATAGTACTCGCCAAGTTGTCGAGTTATATGGAATGTCGATTTATCGAGAGTAGAGTTAGCAGGATTCAACTGTAATAATAATAATAATAATAATAATAATAATAATAATAATAATAATAATAATAATAATAATAATAATAATTGAGTGAGTGGCTGTGAGGTTTGAGTCATGTAGCTGTCAGCTTGCATTCAGGGGATAGTGGGTTCAAACGCCACTTTGGACACCTTGAAGATGGTTTTCCGTGATTTCCCGTTTTCACACCAGGCAATTACCTTAATTAAAGCCACTCTCACTTCCTTTTCACTCCTAGTGCTTTCCTATCCCACCATCGCCGTTTGACCTATCTGTGTTGGTGCGATGTAAAAAAAGAAATGTCTGAGAATTCCAGCAAGCCATTCACTAATGCTAGTCCAAGCATAAAGAAACAGATTTCTGGCGTTCTTTTTGAAAGTGCTCATTCATAGCACAAGTGTTCAGAAAGCTTGTATCTACTGATCAGTACACTGACTGAAATGTCTTTGTGTACTTTTATGAATTTGCTTGAGCATATCTGATGTTATAAGTTCACATACACCATTAATTCTCTGATGTATGTCCTCTTTATTCAGGGTTTCTGTTTAGAATAACTTTACCGGGCGAGTTGGCCGTGCGCGTAGAGGCGCGGGGCAGTGAGCTTGCATCCGGGAGATAGTAGGTTCGAATCCCACTATCGGCAGCCCTGAAAATGGTTTTCCGTGGTTTCCCATTTTCACACCAGGCAAATGCTGGGGTTGTACCTTAATTAAGGCCATGGCCGCTTCCTTCCAACTCCTAGGCCTCTCCTATTCCATCGTCGCCATAAGACCTATCTGTGTCGGCGCGACGTAAAGCCCCTAGCAAAAAAAAAAAAAAGAATATCTTAGTTTTACTTTAGCCTCACAGAAAAAATTGAGTGGGGTTAGATGGGGGGATGACTTCAGGATACATTTGATTAAGATGTTTTCTCACAGGTCTGAAATAACGAGTTGGAGTACTATACTGCTGGAACCAATGATCTATTCTCAAATAAATTTGTACTTCGTCCAGCAAGTTCTCCAAATCATTTTGAAGGAATTCCAGATAACATCACCCTAGTCTAGGTGGAAAAAGAGAAGGCCCGATACGATGGTCATTAAGATTGTGGCACCAGACATTTACACCCCAACATATCTGCTGATGCCCCTCTTGAATCCAGTGAGGATTTTGAAAAGCCCATTAGTGAAGATACTGCCTGTTGACAGTGATACTCTTTGCAAAACATCACTCATCATTCCACAGACTTGCATTGTTGGATGCGCTTGTGAACGTTTGGATGTTGAGAGAGCTCTTGCGTTATTGTAGTGAAAAAGTAGTTAAAACCTATTGAAATTATTTAAATTTTGTGTGTGTGCGTTACATTTAGTGCTATTTGCATATTGGTGTTCAGTGCTTGTTGGTAGAAATTGGGAGTAGTGCTATTTATTTGAATTTTGTAACAAGTAATTCATTGGTGTTCAGTAGATTACGTTTTCTAGGTTAAGTAGGCTAGCTAGGCGTACGTTGTATCGAATTTAGGTTTAGGAAATACTTTAGGTAATAATATTAACTTTTAAAACAATATTTTTAAATATCTGTAGCTTCGTTGGTATTATACTTACAAAGGCAGATTACCGGTATCATAAGGAGTGTAACTCATTGTCATTTCCACCGCTACTTTTCCGATATTTCGTACAGATATCCGTTCAAACTATCACGAAGGTAATAATTTATTACATTAAATAACACGATAAGCCTGTAAACATCGATTTAAAGAGAAGTTAAAGAGAATTCACTGTAATTTCACTGGATAATTACGGTACTTAACAGTTTTATGGATTGTTGACGATTGTTGCTACATGCACATGATAGTAGTGTAAATAAATACAAAGTCAGCTGATTCATTATTCCGATAATTTGTAGTCTTAGTTCTCTGCATACTTTGTACTTTCCATCTTCGTTTATTCATCGAGTAAATTTAGTAATCAATTTCCTATATCCCTATATTTTTGCACTTCAAGCCCCCGGCGTGGTTTTGACAGAAATTATAGTAGACAACCTCTTATTCTCAGCATTTAAGGACACTTTTATACTCCGTCCCGCGTAGTAGGGAAAATAATACTAATCCACCAGCGGTAAAAGTTCATATAACCACACTTCAGCTGAAAATTGTAGTGTAGATACATTGTAGTATAGATACAGTATATTTAGATAGTGCCGTATCTTGCCTACTATATTCGTGTGTTATCTTACATGTGTATCTATTATAGCGTACCGTACTAATAATTAATTCGTCTAAGCATTTAGCTTTGTTGGTAATCTTTGAGTACAGCAGTTCTTGCAAATTTCATTTCTGTTTGTGCTTAGTAGTGACATACGGTACCGGTATCGTAATTAGGATACGTCTGAAAGTATTTTAAAAATTACTGTAGTGTTCTGTACAGTAGTATACGAGTAATATCCTCTTAGAATTTAGTGTGCTTATTTGATTATTGTAAACTATTTGTGTAGTACTGGTGTAGTAGAGGTATCCGTAGAAACTCTTACTAAAATTCTGTTGTTGTAATTAGGATAGGCTTAATTGCAGTTTGGAATTGTGTAGTTCTTGTGTATTACTTTCGATATTCAGTAATTAACAGCAGTTTTTATCCTGTAAGGGGTTATAGGATAAAAAAAATAGAGTACGACAAAGTAGTATTGTAGTGTAGTCGTATATTAATTACCTTATTGTTGTGTGATCTTTGAGTACTATCCCAGACAATATATCCCTCCGTTCATTTATTCTTTACAAATAAGTTATTTTATTTTCATTTTCAATTTTTCCGTAAAGTATGGCTAATGAGCGCGAGTGTACGAACTGTGGGTGTGGCGAGGCATTGAGGGGTATGAGGGAGGAGTTAGAGAGTTTGAGGAAGATAATTAGGATTCTCACAGAAGACAGGAAGGAAGATAGGCCTCCCTCAAACAATGTACAGGTTACAGTAGGTGTACAAGAGGGACGGGAAGGAAAGGGGGGAGTTGTAGAAGACAGGTGGTCTAATGTTCTAAGGGGAAGGAGATTGCAGGCTAAGGGCTCTATTTAGGATCAGAATTCAGGACAGGTGTCTGTGCGAAATCGGTACAAGTCACTCCAGGTAGAACAACAGAGGGAAGATGAGGGACAGGGAACTGTTGCTGAGATGTGTGGAAGTAGGAGGAAGGGAAAAGATAGGAAAGGGAAATGTAGAGTAGAGGATAGGAAAAGACAGGCAGAACAGGGTCATGGGAAGGAGAAAATGGAGGAGGAAGTAGCTTCTGCAGCTATCAGGAAAGATAGGGCTAACCAGGAGGGGAGGGGATCAAATGAGGTAGGTAGGGTTGAGGCTCTGGTCATGGGGGCTCCATCGCTAGACACGTGGGGAAAGTGTGTGGAGGAAAGAGAACCAGGGTAGAATGTTATCCAGGAATTAGGTTGAGGCAGATGTTGAGGAAAGTAGCAGAGAGAGAGGAGTTGAAGGAGAAGGTGGTAGTGTTTCACGTTGGTACCAACAACGTAAGGCAAGCTGATATAAGTAGGTACCGACATAGTTGGAGATGTGTGGGATCTGGTAAATGCAGCACGGGTCAAGTTTAAGAAAGCGGAGTTTGATATTAGTGTGATACTGTTTAGGAGGGATACTGACTGGAGGGTGATTGGGGATTTAAATGAGACTATGGAGTGGGTATGTGGGAAACTGGGAGTGAAATTTCTAGATCCTAATGGATGGGTAGGAGATTGGGATCTGCACTCAGATGGCCTTCACTTAAACCGCAGTGGTACGTATAAGTTAGGAAATTTGTTTGGAAGGGTAATAGGGAGGTACATTCAGGGAAACAGGGTGGCCTAGGGAGCAGTGATAAGGGAACTGGAAATCAAGTAGGGATGACATAAAATTGTTAGTGTTGAACTGTAGAAGTATTGTAAAGAAAGGAATAGAATTAAGTAATTTAATAGATATATATTTACCAGATATTGTAATAGGAGTTGAATCATGGCTGAGAAATGATATAATGGATGCAGAAATTTTCTCACGGCACTGGTGTGTGTACCGTAGAAATAGGACTGGAAAGGTGGGAGGGGGAGCATTCATTCTGGTGACAGAAGAATTCGTAAGCTACGAAAAGTTAAAGATGAGACACATGAAATTCTAGGTGTAAGGCTCATTTCTAAAGATAATAGGCAACTTGATATATTTGGAGTATACAGACCGGGAAAGGGTAGCACGGACGCGGATTCGGAATTATTTGATAGGATAGTCGGCTATGTAGGAAACGACATGGAAAGAAATGCGATTGTAGCGGGAGATCTGAATTCTTCAGATGTCAATTGGGAAGGAAATGCGAACGACAGGAAACGTGACCACCAAATGGCAAATAAGTTAATATGGGAAGGACAGCTGATTCAGAAAGTGATGGAACCAACCAGAGGGAAAAATATCCTGGATGTGGTGCTGATAAAACCAGATGAGCTCTATAGGGAAACTGAAGTACTAGATGGTTTTAGTGATCATGAAGCTGTTTTTGTCGTAGTTAAAAATAAATGTGATAGAAAGAAGGTCTTACAAGTAGGACTATTAGGCAGTACCATATGGCTGATAAAGCAGGCATGAGGCAGTTTCTAAAAAAAGTAACTATGATCGGTGGAAAACGGTAAACAAAAATGTAAAGAGACTCTGGGATGGGTTTAAAGCAATTGTTGAGGAATGCGAAAACAGGTTTGTACCTTTAAGGGTTGTAAGGAATGGTAAAGACCCACCTTACTATAATAGAGAAATAAAGAGACTAAGAAGGAGGTACAGACTGGAAGGAAATAGAGTTAGAAATTTCTGTGGAAGTAAGGAGAAATTGAAGGAACTTACTAGAAATTTGAATCTAGCAAAGAAGGCAGCTAAGGATAACATGATGGCAAGCATAATTGGCAGTCAGACAAATTTTAGTGAAAAATGGAAGCGTATGTATAGGTATTTTAAGGCAGAAACCGGTTCCCAGAAGGACATTCCAGGAATAATTAATGATCAAGGGGAGTGTGTATGTGAGGATCTTGAAAAGGTAGAAGTATTCAGTCAGCAGTATGTAAAGACTGTTGGTTACAAGGATAATGTAGAGAGAGAGGATGAGACTAATGCCAAAGAAGTATTAAAATTTACATATTATAACAATGACATTTACAATATGATACAAAATTTGAAAACTAGAAAAGCGGCTGGAATTGATCAGATTTCTGGGGATATACTAAAGACAATGGGTTGGGATATAGTAGCATATCTGAAGTACTTATTTGATTATTGTTTGGTCGGAGGAGCTATACCAGATGAATGGAGAGTTGCTATAGTAAGCCTTGTGTATAAAGGAAAGGGTGATAGACATAAAGATGAAAATTACAGGCCAGTAAGTTTGACATGCATTGTATTTAAGCTTTAGGAAAGCATTCTTTCTGATTATATTAGACATGTTTTTGAAATTAATAACTGGTTCGATAGAAGGCAGTTCGGTTTTAGGAAAGGTTATTCCACTGAAGCTCAACTTGTAGGATTCCAGCAAGATATAGCAGATATCTTGGATTCAGGAGGTCAAATGGACTGTATTTCGATAGTCCTGTCTAAAGCATTTGATAGGGTGGATCATGGGAGACTACTGGCAAAAATGAGTGCAATTGGACTAGACAAAAGAGTGACTGAATGGGTTGCTATATTTCTAGAAAATAGATCTCAGATACTTAGAGTAGGGGAAGCTTTATCTGACCCTGTAATAATTAAGATGGGAATTCCTCAAGGCAGTATTATCGGACCTTTATGTTTTCTTATATATATAAGTGATATGAGTAAAGGAGTGGAATCAGAGGTAAGGCTTTTTTGGATGATGTTATTCTCTATAGAGTGATAAATAAGTTACAAGATTGTGAGCAACTGCAGCGTGACCTCGAAAATGTTGTGAGATGGACAGCAGGCAATTGTATGTTGATAAACAGGGTTAAAAGTCAGGTTATGAGTTTCACAAATAGGAAAAGTCCTCTCAGTTTTAATTACTGCGTTGATGGGGTGAAAGT
The DNA here is from genome assembly GCF_040414725.1 of Anabrus simplex. NCBI lineage: Eukaryota > Metazoa > Arthropoda > Insecta > Orthoptera > Tettigoniidae > Anabrus > Anabrus simplex. Next base: position 525,988,337 of record NC_090266.1, read on the forward strand.
TCCTTTTGGGGATCTTTGTAAGTATCTAGGTGTTAATATAAGGAAAGATCTTCATTGGGGTAATCACATAAATGGGATTGTAAATAAAGGGTACAGATCTCTGCACATGCTTATGAGGGTGTTTAGGGGTTGTAGTAAGGATGTAATGGAGAGGGCATATAAGTCTCTGGTAAGACCCCAACTCGAGTATGGTTCCAGTGTATGGGACCCTCACCAGGATTACCTGATTCAAGAACTTGAAAAAATCCAAAGAAAAGCAGCTCGATTTGTTCTGGGTGATTTCCGACAAAAGAGTAGCGTTACAAATATGTCGCAAATTTTGGGTTGGGAAGAATTGAGAGAAAGAAGAAGATCTGCTGGACTAAGTGGTATGTTCCGAGCTGTCAGCGGAGAGATGGCATGGAATGACATTAGTAGCCCAATAAGTTTGTGTGGCGTTTATAAAAGTAGGAAAGATCACAATATGAAGATAAAGTTGGAATTCAAGAGGACAAACTGGGGCAAATATTCATTTATAGGAAGGGGAACTAGGGATTGGAATAACTTACCAAGGGAGACGTTCAATAAATTGCCAATTTCTTTGAAATCATTTAGGAAAAAGCTAGGAAAACAACAGATAGGGAATCTGCCACCTGGGCGACTGCCCTAAATGCATATCAGTATTGATTGATTGATTGATTGATAGAACATGTTGAATGAAATCACAGCTGTC